>NC_133661.1:192421513-193105603 GCF_037893015.1 Macrotis lagotis
TTCACTTAACCTCCCTAACCTGTATCCATAGTACTTGCATCACAGGAAGAAAAGGAAAATGAACATAAAATATATTGTTAACTTTAAATTTTTTTATTATTGTTAGGTGGTCTATTTATCTCTTTATAAAATGTTACACAATGAGATTATGCCACTTGGATTCTTTTTTGATCATTTTTAATTCAAAACATGTTGCTTTCATTTTCAAAATAAAGGCATTGGGATTTAAATTGGTCAACTTTATTCATTTGTAGGTTTGAAAGAAGTATCTCTCAGGACTGTATTTAGGAATAATAAATAAAATACTTCATATATCTTTGAATAAAATACCTTTTATATATTGGATAGATCTCAAATATTTACTTATTTGAAACAGAAAATCCTTGTAATCATTGCAGGTAGTAAGATACTTTTAAAATCAAATTAAACTGATAATAATAATAATATTGTCTGGAACCAAGGTCATGATTTAATAGACTGAACCTTTGAAAAGTACTGCTGACCCTTACTTACTGTTTCTATGACATCTGTTGCCATAGTAACGAAGGAAGGCTTTGAAAAATGAGAGAGTGAAAAGAAAATTGGAGCATCACTTCTCTCCAGCTGCTGATATACCAAGTTATGAGAATAAAAAGGAATGGAATAATTGTGAGAGCCTTGTATAAGATTTTCTAGAAGCCTGGACCAAAAAGTGTCATACTATATGGAGTTGAATGTTAGTACAGAAAAGACTTTACTGCTTAGACTCAGAATAGTGTTAAAGAGGCTCTATCCTAAGGTGATTATTTTTAAGATTCAGGGAGAAGCCCTTGTGCTATGGAGGGAGGAGATTTTTAGAGGTTAAAAAAGATAATAAACACTTTAATTTGTGGAGAGAACAAAGAAGATAAATGGAGGAGTGGGAAAAAATTAACTCATCCCATGACTGATTTATGGTCTGTTCAGATAGAGATAGAATTCTATTCTTTGGGATTTCTGAGAAATAGTCACTTTTTCAGGTATTTATGAGGTCATACAAAGAACAAAGGTGCCAAAGTTTGATCATAATAAGAATTCATGATATAAATCATAACTTTCCACAGTCAATTTCCCTACCTTATTTCATACTTTCAGTATAGTGAAAAGGTTTATTCATCACTCTCAACTTTTTGTTTTGTAGTCTACATACCAGGTTGTTTTGTATCTATATTTGCATCTATATGATGATCAAGCAACACTAGAATACAGTGTCCCTGTCCGAAATACCTATTACTGTCGTCCTAATATGTCCTAAATACCTATCACTGAAGCCAGCAAAAATAAAATCAAGTAAAGCATGTTGCCCTGGCTTCCCTACCATAGATTCCTAAACTTTATGAAATGAAGTTATCTATGAGGCATCTGTTGCTTATAACTTGTCACAGCACTAAGCTACTTCTTTCCCCTCATCTATGCGTCTTCCTTACTTTGTTCTAGTATGTTTTGCAAGCCCCCTCTTCTTTGTGATGGGGAGGAAAGAGGGTATCTTTAGCCAAGTGATGATTGTTGTGTTAATCATTTTTACCCCTTAGGAACTGGGAAGAGGGTTATGGGAGGGGGGAGGGTAAAGGAAGCCAGAGATTTGAAAATTGTCTGGTAATATAACTAAAGAGGAGGTGATCAAATGGAAAAAAGGAATTGTGGGCTGCCAGGCAGTATCTACTAGACAGTAAGAGCTATGATGAGTGCAATACTAATTCTCTAAAGAGCTAAGGGTAAGTCAACATCTCTTGTGGAAACAGTTCAAAGAGAACAATTTTATGTGTGGAGACTCAAGTAGAATTTGGTCTATCATTTCTCTCTCCTTTAATAGTGATACTCTGAAGTAATGTGTTAAAACCAACTAACTGTTTCATTGACCTAAATATAGACAACCTATGCGTATGGGCTCCACCCCTAAATTAGATATTTGAAAAGGAAAAAAATGTATATCTGTACTCTGATAAAATTTTACATAAAATTGCCACAAAAATATTTGCTAAAAAACCATTTATATTGATTTCAATTCTGGTAAAAATGTTTTATTCTTTAAAAAAAACTGTTTTGACATCTTTTTTTAGTTATATCAACTTTACTTCACATTACCGACCTCCCTCTCTCCCACCTAAAGTTCTAGCCCTTTTTTTAATGTTTTTGCAAGGCAAATGGGGTTAAGTGACTTGCCCAAGGCCACTCAGCAAGGTGATTATTAAGTGTCTGAGGTTGGATTTGAACTCAGGTACTCCTGACTCCAGGGCTGGTGCTCTATCCACTGCACCACCTAGCCACTCAGAAAATTCGAGCCCCTTTAACAGAAGATTTAAAATAAGGGAAATAAAAATTTAGCAAAACCGAGCAACAAAAATACTAATGGTATATGCAGTGTTACATACTTATATATTCCCTCTTCCCATCCTCTCATTCCAAAAAAGCAAAAGAAAAGCATCCTTATATCCAAGTTTAATCATTGTAATAATATTATTGCTGTTCTTTCCCATTTTATATATATATATATATATATATGTATATATATGTATACACACACACACACACACACACACACACACATATATATATATATATATATATATATATATACACATATATATATATATTTCTCCTGACTTGATTTACTTCATTTATTCCATGGAACATCCTGTGCTTTTCAGTATTTTTCAGTCTCCTCCTTTCATATGGTACAATGTAACTCTGTTACATTTGTGCACCACCTCAACTTGTTAGCCCTTCTAGAGAGGGACTTCACACAAGGACTTTGGTGACTGCTGTTTTATTTGAGGTTTTCATCTTTGCACTAAATTTAATAAGTCTTTCCTCCTGCAGTAGTATGGCTGCCAGGTGGGCCAGCATTTGTTTGATTGTGCCCTCTTTTCTGAGGGGTGGGTTTATAAAGCTACATTATGTTTAGGCTCTGGCTCTAAACAACTCAGAAACCTTCTTGCCTTTATGTCCATAGGCATACTTTCCTAGATAGCTGATCCAACTTACAAGACAGAGAAGACTGATATGCAGACTAGAAATAGCAGAACCATATGCAGAGTAGAAATAGCAGATTGGATGTTGGGAGGCTAATATTCTAGTATTAATTCTGTAATCTTGGGAAAGTACTTGTAAAATGGGAAAATTAGATGAGATGGCATCAAAGGTTCCTTTCAATCCTGGTGTTATGTTATTCTGTGGTTGCTTTTGAACTTTATATGCTCTTTTGCATCTTTTAGCTCCTAGAAGCAGAGCTTCTAATTATAACTTGGAAAGAAGAAAAGAGAAATTTCATATGAACTAGTCACCCATAAGCACTGTCATAGTAAAGAATTTGTATGTAATGTATGCTTTTCCTATAATTTCATAGTTGTGAGGTTCATATTTTATTTTTTTTACTTATGGAAAACTTCCCCATAATTTGTTTTATCACATCATACATTAGGATTGAAGAGGTATTAACAATTATCCTGGAGTTTCTTGTTCTTAATAAAAATTTGTGGAGTTACTGCCTTCAGACTGTATTAGAGTTAATGAAGGTGGAGTTTCAGTGAATTGAATATGAAGTCTTTGGGAACTGAAACCACATGACTGTTCAACTGATAAATCAATGTCCTTCACAGCAGGCTACATAAGTGGTACAATTTATACAGGAAAATTGACAGTTTAATGTTCAAGATATTCATCTTCCTGGTGGATCATAGGTAACTAGAATGATCTAGCAATAGAAACTCCGTTGTGTGTCTTTCTTAACTTTATTCTCTTTTCACCTCTCCCCAAACTGGGTTAATACCTCCAGGAATTAATATTACAAAAAAAAAAGAGCAAGAATAAGTTTTTATTAGTCTAATTTATCTCTGAATCCAATTCTGTTTTGGAGAATAGAATCACTGGTGAATGGCGGGGAGTCTTACTCTCCATCAGTAGAATTATTCCCTTGGGGGTAGGGGAGGGAACAAAAAATGAATTATATAAGGAGCATAAAATTAGTTGTTAAAGAAATTGTCATCACTCATTTGTCATAGTTTTATGATACTTCAACCCAAGTTTTTGTTTGGGTCGCTGAATTATGACATTACATACCAGAGGAATTATGTAGGTACCCTTTGCTTGTACAAGTCTATTTTATCTGCAGATTAATTCAGTTGTCCTACTTATACTTGCTTTCTTTTGTGAAAATTCTTTTTATTCATATTTATATATATATGCTTTTGTCCATAGCATTCCTAATTTTTTACAAGGAGGGACCACCAGGTGGGTGCAGAGTCTCTTGCTTTGTGCTGTGTGCATGTGTGTGTGTGTGTGTGTGTGTGTGTGTGTGTGTGTGTGCGTGTGTGTGTGTCCATCCGTCCTCTTGGGTAACTTATTTATTTTCTGTCTCCTTGAAAAAATAAAGTAATTTCAACTGATTCTGTGTGCTAACAGTCTGCAAAGGAAACTATAGGTCAGAATTCTTGTTAAAACAAAGAAACTCATCATTATTAAGCTGAGTTATTTGGGGGAAAAATAAGAGAGTTTTCTGGGTTTTTAGTAGTCTCATGGATTTTCAGGTTCTTTTTTTAATTTCTCAAAATATGGGTACTAGTTGTTGTCATTCCACTAAACATTCCACTAAGCATTCCATTAGTGCACACTCTGGCATTTTTTTATATTAATACCCATTTGATTTTGATATTCACATGCATATGTCTTGTGAGAATCATCCATTCAGGATACTTTGGAGATTTACTCTTAGGGAGTATAGCTATGCACAATGCCATTTCTGTGATCTTTTCCCATGGTTATACTTTTGTTTTAAAGAGCACATAGGTATATTTTTATTGTGAATTCTAATTTTGACTCTCATACATGTTTGTAATACAATCATTTTTTTCACCTGGTTCTGTCTTTGGAAAGGCATGAACATAAAGGTGATAGAAGAAAATTTTTTGATTCAGGACAGTGATATGATATGAGTCAAGGTCAGATTAACAGAGAGTAGTAATTACCTCATGGCAAATACAGCAACCTACATTTGGTGGTGGGTGTTTTTCCAGAGAGAGAAACAATGCCCTATGGGCCTTGTAAAATCAGTGTAGTGGCCTGGCATGACAGGAACTTGTCTAGCCTGTTTTGTGTAGGTCAGTTCATTGGAACTTAAAGTTATGGAATTACAGAGTTTCAGAACTGGAATTAGATACAAGACAAATAGACCTAGGATATTGCAATTATCAGAATTCATATCTTTAAAGCATAAATTCTTGGAACTGTAATGGACCTGAGACATCATATTATCTTTTTCTCATCATCAACCCCCTTTTTATAGATGAAGAAACTACCTAGAGAGTCCCAAGGTCACCAAATTAAACAAAACAACAGTAATATTTTTAAAGTTCTCACTGTGTGGGGGAGGATCACAAAGTTCAGTTAGTACTTGAACACAGGAGTTTCAGATATTTCTTAGATATATGCAAAAGCTAGAATAGTTTTCATTTTTGAAATCAAACATATTAGGAATACATAGTTTTCACCAAAAGGTAAAAGTAGATTCAATATAAGAAAAAAAATTATTAATTAGAATTGTCTAATTAAAAAATGGAATAGGTTGCCACCTACTGTAAGTTCCTTTGTACTGAGTTAAGTCTTCAAGCATAATTCATAAGTACTTAGTGAGGATTTCGTAGACTGGATTCATGATTTAGGAGACAATCAAACTAGGTCATCTCTGAGGTTCCTCCCAGTCTGTTTGATTCTTTGATAATACTACCTAGGTTTGCCATGGTCAGTGACTCATATAGTCTTTAATGTATTTTTGCTAAGCACTAGAAAAATTAATAATACCCCTCATCTATTTGATTTGGACTGAGAACAAGTACTCGACTTTTATTCACATAAGAAATGTTTTAGTTTTAAAATTGATACTGTTTCAGATTCAAATATTAAACATAACTACTGCCATCTAGTGGCAATGATGTATTTCAGCTGTAATTAAAAAAAATCTTTTTCCTAAAAAAATGGTTCCCTTTCTTTCTTTCTTTCTTTCTTTCTTTCTTTCTTTCTTTCTTTCTTTCTTTCTTTCTTTCTTTCTTTCTTTCTTTCTTTCTTTCTTTCTTTCTTTCTTCCTTCCTTCCTTCCTTCCTTCCTTCCTTCCTTCCTTCCTTCCTTTCTTTCTTTTTTGCAAGGCAAATGGGGTTAAGTGGCTTACCCAAGGTCACACAACTAGGTAATTATTAAGTGTCTGAGACCACATTTGAACCCTGACTCCAGGGCCAGTGCTCTATCCACTGTGGCACCTAGCCACCCTATGGTTCCCTTTCTTTATGGAGAATATTGTAGATCTAGACCCAGAAAGGATCCTAGCCTTTGTTTAGGCCAACATCCTCATTTTACAGATGATAAAACTGAGGGACAGAGAAGTTAGGTCAATTGCCCAGAATGACTAATGTAGCAAAACTAGGATCTATATAAAGTCAACAATCTTCCATCACATATACAATTTTCTAAGAAAATTCTTCCTTTCTTTGGATAATTTTAATCTGCTCTTTTCAGATTTAGGGACCGCAGAGATAAATAATAGTTTGTATTTCTATAGCCCTTTAAAGTTTCAGCTCTAGCTTCTTCCCTTAAGTGCATGAATGACATTACACAAATCATATTACCTCTCTGGACCTTAGACACTTCATCTATAAAAAAGAGAGAGTTTAATTGGATGACCTCTACATTCTTTATAGCTCTAAATATAATATTAACTAATCTTAACTTTAATGAATATAAATAATAGGAATCTACTTAATTCAAGTCTCTTTATAACCAGATAGGAAGTAAATTGTGCAAGAGATCTTTATAAATTAGGAAAATGACACTTAGGGAAGCTTACCTTTTCCAGGGTCACATAGAACAAATAAGTTTCAGAAATGAGAGTAAACTCCAGGTCTTCTGTCTTTTAGTAAAAAATTTGAAGCTAAATAAGTTATAGTATTCTCCCTTTCTTCATCCTTTGCTTACCTAACCTTATATTCAATGACATGTGAATCAAACTCCCCCATTCCCTTCCTAGAATTTCAAAATGGCTTACAACTATTACTTAAATCTTAGATTGCTTTAGCAAGTTCGTTTCAACTCAATAAACATTTATTAAGTATTATGATCCAAGGATTTGGGGGATTTTTTTTAAGTTCCAATTCCTGCCCTTAAGGAATATATATTTTATCTGGGATGAACAACAACAAAAGGCAGCAAAGTAACCTGGATTTTTTTTTTTAAATCTGGTTTTTATCATAGCATCATAGCAGTTCACATATAATAGTATACATATATAACTTATAGAAGTTTACACATATAATCATAGCAATCTACATATAACCTAGCAAATGTATAGTCCTTGGGAACTACTTATTTAAATAATAATTAGTTGTGAATTTTCACTTTCTAGAGACCAGGTAAGGAGCCCATGGGAAAACATTGATCTTTTAAGAACCTATATGCCTCTCTGTCTCTCACCAAAAATTAGGATGTCAACTTGGTTCACCTCTGGAAAGAAATGAAAAATATGAGCATCTTAGTTTTCTTTTTTACTATGTGCTAGAATCTTTACTCAGGCTTTTGGCTTCAGGGAATGGGTGGGATTCCAGGCCCTGGTATATATAGCTACCTGATCAAGTTCAATGACCAAATTAACATGGAGACCTCAAATTTTACCTTTATCTAGACATGTATCTATGAATCAGTTGAACCGAATTATGAAATAAAATAGGAGCAAGGACTGTCTTAAGTTCCTTAGAAATTGCAAGGAGGTTGTGTTGTTGAGTGTTTGGGTTCTATTCCAATCTCAGCATGAAATGATTGTATATCTCCGGTTAGGGCTATTTTATCCCTTGAAAACTAAATTGTGCAAAAGATAGAGCAACTAAATAGAGAAAAAGGGGTGCTGCTGAATTTTAACTCAGAAGGTCAAGAGTTAAATTTCACATCTTCCACCCCCCACCCCCCAAAAAATCCTTTAAGGTCCCTTCCAGTGCTTAATTAGTGATCTTTTATACACAAAGTTCTTCAGCATGGCTGCAGTCAGAGGTATTATGGGACAGTAGAAACACTGGAGTTGAATTTTAGACCTAAGTCCTGCACTGTCACAATCTCCTGAGTATCAGTATCCTTATCTGTAAATGGGATTAGTGGCAAACCACTCCAGTATCTTTGCCAAAAAAACCTCATGGAAAATATTGCTGTATTATGTTCTAAGGGATCATGAAGTATCTAAGAGTACTGAACAACTCAACATGGCTTGGGAATTAAAGTACCTACACTGCCTATCTTATGGAGTTTTGGTTAGGATCAGATAAAGTAATGAAAATGAAGTACGGTATAGTCCTAAAGTGTTTCATAATTATAAACTGTTAAATTGAGGAAGACATGTTAGTGTTGGTTGTCATCCTTGATTTCTCTAGCACTTCACTAGCCTTGAGAAGTAGCATAACAGTGAAAGGCAGAGTGTAAAGATGGATAGAAACCTGATCTTGAGTAAGATTTCTTTTCTACTGCTACCTCTTTCAAATACTGATTGAATAATCCCAAGCAAGTTATTTAACATCTGAGTACTCTAGGCCAGCAATATCAAATTCATAAATACATCCCTCAAGGACCAAATATTGACTTAGAAACCCAGAAACTAACATTATTTATGTTGTATTTTTATATATTTTGTTAAACATTTCTCAACTAAATTTTCATCTAGTTAGGGCATCCTTCAGAAAATTTTCAGTCCTCAGTCTGACAATTTGATACCAATGCTGTATTGGGCAAATCTAAGAATATAATTTGCAGAGAAGTTCCTATCTCTGTTAGTAGAGGAAATTTCACCTAGGAGTTCTGTATCAGAGTATAATTATAGATTCCCTAACCTTGACTTGTCCAGATATGGCTTTATTAACTTGTTGATTGAGTTTCCTTTATGGAATTAATAAAATATGATTTTTCACCACCTTGATAGCCTTCTTTCTTCAGGATGACAGATTATTTCTTTTTTGTTTACTGATGATTTCTCAAGGCATGCTTTGGTGACTTCAAGTTTTGTATTTACTTGATTATTGTCCTTATGCTTCCTGAATATTCTTCAGTATAAATGATATTATTTATTTTATCTATTATGTTGTTTTCTTTTTATTTTTATCCATAATTCAATCATGTATGCTAAGAATATAATATAAGTCAATAAGCATTCATTAAACACTAGCTATGTACTTGGCACTATCCTAAAAGCTGGGATTACATACAAAGAAGCTTCAAGTAGCTCAATTCTATGAAGAAGAACAACATGCAAACAACTAATTATGAGTAAGCAAGATTATATATATATATATATATATATATATATACATATATATATATACAGAATAAATTGGAGATAATCTCAGAGGGGAAAGGAACTAAGATTAAGGAAGGCAAAGGCTCTTTGCAAAAGAATTTTCATTGAAATTTGAGGAAAGTCAGGAGGCAGAGGTGATAAGGGAGGTATTTCCAAGCATGGGAAAAAACCAGTAAAATGCAAGCAACAAGAGATGGAGTTTCTTGTGGGAAGAATAACAAGAAGGCCAAAGTCATTGGATTGTAGAGTATTTGGAAAAGACTAAGGTGTAAAATATTGAAGAGATAGTAAGAAAGGGACAGATTAGGAACATCTTCAAAATCTAGAGGATTTATATTTGATTCTGAAAACAAGGAGTTAATGGAATTTATTGAATGAGGGAGTAACCCTTTAGGAAGATCACTTTGATGTCTTTGTTGAGGATGGAATATAATGGGGAAAGATGATACAGGGAAACCAGCAAGAAAACTATAGAAATAGTCCAAATGTGAAGCAATGAAGGCCTTCACAGGATGGTGTCAGAGGGGAGAAGGGGCCATTCATGAAAGATATTTCAAAAGTAGAAGCAATAGGAGTTGGCAATAGAACAGATCTAAGGAGCGAGTGAGCAGTCAAGCCTGGGTCACTGGAACTGATCAATTCTACAGGCTTAGCTCTCATTAAGTTTTAGAACAATGTTAAAGGTAGAACTTCACAGAGTCTCTTAACCCACAGCAGATAAGATGTTTAAAACTGGATCAGAGAGCATATGGTTCCTCTCTCATGGTTGATACCTTAAATGTGTTATTACATGTTTTCATCTATCTGCAATTACTGCCATGTCATTCCAAGTTTTTTTTTTAACTCCAAAGTCTGTCCTTTTCTCATTTGAAATCTGGCCTGAACTCTGAACAATATCCATCAGAGATTCTCAGTTTTTCTGGCTTGGACCTTTAGACTCTGTATCTGACCTGCAGAAGTGAACTCTAAACCTTTCCTGTGTTCCTTGGTTTGGTCTGGCTCAGACCTGAGGGTGGGTAGTAACTATACAACTGGAGACAGGATCTGCAGACATCTCTCCTGAAAGTTCACCCCATCTCCCTATTCTTAGGTTCTCATGGACTTGTCCACAACCACCAATGGTATTAATTCAAAGAATTAGTAAATTTTCTAATTATCAAAAATCCTCAATTTTTAAATGTCCTACTCTTTTGTTGTCTTCTGCTCAAGGAAAGCATGACCCATACATAAGGTTGGAAAATGAAAAAATGATTCAGAGAGTATAGGATTTCAGGAAACTAAAAGAGGAAATTCAAAAGTATGATTTAACTGTGAAAGCAAAAGAAAAAAATGTGGTAGACATTCATAAAATACTAATGGAAAAAAGGAAGACAAATGACAGATGGTAGCAGGTGCTGGCAAATGATGAAATGCAGGGCAGTGATGGTGTGGGCCAACTTTTAGAATCACACAGGCTGCTGTTATTATGTCTGACTCTGCCGCTGTGAAAGGTAGCCACTGGGAAGAAATCATCCAGCTTTGAAAGGTCTGTTTCACAGTGTCAGTAGTTTTCCCTCTCAAGGCAAAATACTGTCCTCACTGAATGCCAACATGCATTCTTTATCTCCCACAGGAATGAGGGAAAATCTGAGATACCCCACTCTCCAAGATACCCCATGATCATGTCAGAAAGGAACTACTGGAATCTTAATATGCTCATTTTTGGAGGTTACTGACTCAACTAAATGATCCTATAATAAATGATAGTGGCAGCCCATGAACTGAAGATAAACTTCCTTAAATATACATATGTACATCATAACTGAAAACAATGTAGTCCCCCTCTTTTCAACCTCTCTCTCCCCAGCTCTACCATTAGTTGCTTCCAGGGATTTGAATGGGAATAATGACAAGAACTGAGGACAGAGACATAGCAATCAGAGGAAAGGTCGCTACATGGAAGGTAAAGATCAAAGGAAGGCTGGAAAATGATGGAGGCATAACTCCTTGCTGGGGCTGGCTGTTGCCATGCTCTTTGATGTAGGAGAGCAGGAGAGAAGCACCATCTTTCTGAGATTTTTGTTCAAATCAGGTCCTGAGTCCATTTCCTGTGCTGAGCTCCTGGTCTAGAGCAGCTATAGAGTTTCTCACTCTTTCATAGCTGGACTGAGCATCAAGTAGGCATACTTAGAGTGTATCCCTTTACCCATTCAAAAAGGATTGGCAATGGGTACCAAATAATAATAACAACAAGCATTTATATAAAGTTTGCAAAGCACTTTTATAAAGGTTACTTCATTTTACCTTCACAATCACCCTGGGAAGTAAGTTCTATTATTTCCCAATTTACAGATGAGAAACCGAGATAGAAGTTAAATAACTTAGCTAGGATCATAAATCTGAGGCCAGATTTGATCTTATAGCTTCCTAACTCCAAGACTAGTGCTCTATCCACTATACTAATTAACTGCCTCTCCATAATAAAAAAAATAACTTCATACTTTCCATTTTCTCAAACTTCTGAGTTTAGATTGATCTTGAGAGAGAGAGAGACTTCTGTCATGTAGGACAGGCTTACAGTTACTCAGTAGATTTTTTTATTATCATTATTGTTATTATTATTATATATCATGTCCTCATTTTATATGTACACATATGTGTGTGTGTGTATATATATATGCATACTGTGTTTTTTGCATATCAATTCTTAATTAAAAGAAAATGCTATGTACAGTTTCTAAGTATGATAGTCTTTTTTCTTTGGAGAACTAGTTCCATTTTGCCAAGGATATCTGACTAGGGATTCATAAAATATTGTCTGCCTCAAAGGCAACAAAGTTTTTAACAGTGGATAGGACTGGCCTTGGAATCAGGAGGGCAGGAGTTGGAATCCAACATTTGAAACTTACTAGATGTGTGACCTTGGGCA
This sequence comes from Macrotis lagotis, assembly GCF_037893015.1. NCBI lineage: Eukaryota > Metazoa > Chordata > Mammalia > Peramelemorphia > Peramelidae > Macrotis > Macrotis lagotis. The sequence continues at coordinate 192,433,756 of NC_133661.1, forward strand.
AGTTACTTAACCTTGATTGCCTGGCTTCCAGGGCCATCTCTAGTTGTCCTGATTCACATCTGGTCACTGCCATCTGGCAAAGTACCTCCTCACTCAAATCCCTCCCAGTATAACCTCTCAGTAAAAAGTAACCCATCTTTAATTAAAGTCAAAGAATGTTTTTGTTTTTGCATATCTACCACAGTTCCTTATACATTTCTTTTTTTTCCCACTTTTTAAAAAATTGAGTGGAGGGTGATCTGGACCTGTGGTTTGTTGGTGTCTTAAACTTATATAGTGCATATTGGCAACTCATCTGGATCTTACTTGAGCAGTGTGTGTGTGGGGGGGGCACAGGGAGTATGTCAGAGTCAGAACTTGAACTTGGGTCTCCTAATCTCCAAGGAAAGCTTTTGATCCATTGTGCCATATGTCTTTTCTTGTGTTCAATTGTTATTAGTGTCTGACTCTTCTTGATCCTATTAAGAGTTTTCTTGTCAAAGATACTGGAATGATTTGCCATTTCCTTCTCCAGCTCATTTTATTGATGAAACTGAAGCAAACAGGGAGAAGTGATTTGCCTAAGGTCACCCAGTTAGTAAGTGTCTGAGATGAAATTTGAGCTCAGGTCTTTCTGACTCCCTGTCTAGCTCTCTATCCACTAAGATACCTAGTTGTCCCACTACCTTTCAAAGAAAGAAATTAATACATGTTTGCTGTATACATTGAATTGAATTGAACTAAAAAGTTTTAGGGAGGCCATACTGGGTTTGGAGTCAGAGGATGCAAATTCAAGTCCTGACACTCATCTATTCCTCATGTGACCTTGTTTGAGTCCCTTAACTTTTAGGAGCCTCAATTTCCTCATTTTTAAAACAAAAGATTTTGAATAAGAATGGGCTACATGATTTTTTCCAAGGCTGTTTCAGTTCAGTCTGTTTCTCCACATTATGAGGAGAACTTTAGTAGAGGACATCCACCTGTGAAAAAGTAAGCCCAGAAGAGCATTAAAAAGTTTAACTTCTTTTCCCAAAGAACTTGTAGGACTGAATTTCATATCTCTCCACCTTCACACATTTTTATTAGAATGATTCTGAAACTTATGGACAGTTTATAGATAAACTGGAGTTTAATGGTGGGACCTGAAAAGATGGATAAAGGTTTCTACCATCACCATATATCCTTTATAATAAAAAAATAGTAAATCTTTAACATCTCTCTCTAGAATTTATTTCTGGGAATCTCTGAACCTAAACAATGGCTAATTAAGTTACTATTTTATCTAAGAAAAGGAAATTCCACAATTTTTCTAGTAACAGATTCTAGTATTTTGCTAATTATATTAATGTCATATCAAATTCCAGATATTTTGTATGTTTTTCTTTATATTCTTGCCCAATCATTAAAATTTTAAAACATAAATTTTTGTTTTGTTCCTATTCTTAAAATCCCTTTTGCTGCTTAGGAGAAATGTGATCAGCAGCAAAGACGATTACCATATGTCCTTAAATGAAATAATCTTTTCGTAGTTCTGTACATCATGATGAGCTGGAGGATACTGTCCATGTTATGACAGCTGGCAGAAAAAAGTTGCTGACTTGTTGCTGGGAATTTGTTTAAAAGGAAGTATTGTGCAATGAAAGGCCAATGAATAATAATAATACTTTAAAAATACATTGCAGCTTGTTTTTAGCGAACAAAAGTTAGCATGACAGTTTCAACCCAGTGTGCAGATTTTAAAACCATTTAGTTGTTCAGATAAAGAATTGTTTGCCTATAGGGAAATCCCACATTTATTCCCATGAAGTCAATTTTAGGAGTATCCATGGTGTCAGCAAGCAGCCTTTTCCCCTTTTCTTTACTTGAACAGAATCTTCCCTCTTACCAAGTCCAATCATCCTTTTCTTCAGAACGGATGATTCTTGTTTTTTTAAGTGCACTGACTATTATAAGACCAATGACACAACTGAGTACCTGAATCCTCCACTACACTTTTAAATTCTCAGTTCTTAAGGTCTGAGTCTTTTTCTCCTTCTGTAAACACCCGACACAGGAACCAAGTTCCACAGCTCTTTCCTCTATGCTGGTTTTGTTTGCTAAGTTCTTTAGTTCTGTTTGACTCTTTGTGACCCCAATTTTATGCTATTCTTGGCAAAGAGACAGAAGCGAGGGTTTGCACTTTTCTTCAGGGTCTACATTTTACACAGTTGAAGATACTAAAACAAAGAGGTTAAGTGACTTGACCAGAGCCACACAGCTAGTGAATGTTTGGGGCTGCTTTTGAACTCAGGTTCTCCTGATGCCATACCCAAACAGTCTATACTACTATGCCACTGCCTCTCAGAAGTGGACATTTTTAAAGACATTATTCTACTGAAAAAATCAGTCTCATTTGGGATCTACTTACCTAGACTTTTGAAAGCGATACTTGCTTTATAACCTGTGAACTATATTTAGTCACCTGAATCCTTATGTTTTTCCTCTACAATTGTGGAACCCCTACATAAACACTACTCTAGAAAGAACCTGACTAGAAGGCATGGTTAGTAAGTTGTAGAATTTTTTAAATATTTTTTTATTTTATTTTTTCCAATTATACAAAGATAGTTCTCAACATTCTTCTTTTTGTAAGATTTTTTGAGTTTCTCATTTTTTCTACCATCTTCCTTCTCTCTCCTCCCCCTCTCCATGTCAGTGAGTAATCTGATATGTTATACATGTATGATCATGTTTAATTATTTAATTTCTATATTGTGTTATAAAGAAGAATCAGAAGTAAAGGGGAAAATATATGGGGGGGGGGAAAGCATAAAACCAGTTTTTAAAATTGAAAATAGTATGTTTTGGTCTACATTCAAACTCTGGATGTGGATGGCATTTTTCCTTCACAAGTTAAAGTTATAGAATTTTTGATCACCTTGTCCAACCTTCACCTTGTCCAACCTATCATTTTAGAGATAACCAGAGGGAAGAAGAGATTTGCCAAGGTTACACAATTAGTTCACAGCAGTTAGGATTAGAATTCAGTACTGCAGTGAATGTTCCACTATACCTCTCTACCTGCCACTTCTTATATATCATATAGCAATTTATTTAAGCCCTCTAAACAAGAGTGTGTTTGTGTGCTTTGCTCATACCTGTCACACTGGAACTCTGGAAAAATATATTTACTTAAGATGAGGTAAAACATAAAACATATTTTTGTTGGATGTTAGCCCCAGTGAAAGAATAACCTTTAGCTAACATTTTTAATGATCTGATTACAAATATATTCATGTTACACCTTTCAAGGGATTCAGAATATAAATAGCAGGAACCTTCATGCTTTTCATTAAGAATACTGTAATATTTATTTCAGGATAAAAACTGTAGCAGGGGTCCCAGAAGTATACCAGGCAAAGTGTAAGTCAGGATTTGAATCTCTAAAATGATCAACCTTTTCTGTGGTGCCTGACTTTTTTGGGTTACTTGATATACATCAGTGCACCAAAATATGCAATTCCAGTGCCTATGTTTTAGCTTCATTTGACATATTGAAAAACTGATATACTTACTACTAATCTCAACACCCTGAGAGTACTTGGGGTCATCTCTAACAGGATATAGATACTGTCTAAGTTACTATATGACTTCTATCCCCAGCTTTCGTAACAAAAGAATCAAGTTAAAATGCACTTAAAAGAGAAACCTTAAGTGGAAAAGGGGTCATCATGATAATGAGGAAGGAAGAGCAATCTAATTACTTTTTCTTGGTAGTTTTATAGGGAAGAATTATAAACCGATTGCATGTATGAGAGCAAAAACTAAGTCTCTGTCTTCTACCTCCCTGCTTCTTTGAAGTTGCCAAGATTCCTAGGATGGGAAAGAAGAATGACAATGAGGTGGGAGAGAGGGTATAGTTACAATTAGGGATCAAAATATTGTCCTCCAACGATCAGAGGCATTATTTACTTGATCTTGAAAATGTGGGGTATCTATACATTCAGCATTGAATAGAAGATAAAATGCTGAACTTAACATCAGGAAGATCTGTGTTCAAATATATCTTCTGTCTATTATACCCTTGTTACTCTGGGCAAGTATTTAATCCCTATACACTTTAGTTTAATTTATTTGGCTGAGGTTCCTTTTAGTAAATTTCTGCTGAAAAATAGCTTGCTGCATCTTTAAGTCATCTCTGACTGCCAAGCATTTCCCCTTCCTCTTTCTCTCTAGATTTAACAATGAGGAAGGTTATAGTCTTGTCTTCAGGTGATGTAGTCATCATTTTATTCATTGGGAGGATCACACCAGGCTAGATATCTAATTAAAACATAACTTTTTGATAATGATCCCTTAACAGAAAGGATAGCGTATATCAAATTATTGATCTTATTAGGACTGTCATTCTAGGTTGCATTCAGACAGAAGTAGAGCAGCACAGAAAAAGAAACTTCTAGCATCTCTCCAGACATTGTGGTATAGTGTTTGATGAGGTGAAAGAAAAAGTCATAGAATAGGATTTTTTGAAGAGTTAGTAAATAACACCCAGAACATTGGGTTTATAATCAGAAAGATCTGATCAGAAAGATCAGAAAAATCTTCCTTCAGACACTTAACTAATTATATGCTTCTGGATAAGTTAATCTCTTTGATTTTCAATTTCCTTTTTTTGGTTTTGGAAGGCAATGGGGTTAAGTGACTTGCCCAAGGTCACACAGCTAGGTATTATTAAGTATCTAAGGTAAAATTTGAACTCAGGGCCAGTGCTCTATCCACTATACTACCTAGCTGTCCTGGAATATTAGACTCAATGGCTTCTTCAGCTCTAAACCTATCAACCTCTGACTTGGGTTACACAGTCTAAATTATTTGACAGAATGGAGGAGGTGTCTCCGTCTCTCTTTTATTCTTGTCCCCACCCCAGAAACTCTGAAGATTCAACTTGGGTATATGGCTTGTTAATCAAAAAAGAGGAATAGGGTGCCCAAATCCTGTATATGTGATCAGGGTACGATATGGGAATTGGTCATGGAATAGTCTAAATTTCATGAAGCATAGGAAATATGTGATTTAAAAATTCAGTGGGTCCTAAGGAAAAAAAGAAAAATGAAGGACTCAGATAACTAATCTACCACCTTTAAGAATTTAGTAAGTGCTTAATAAGTGCTAGATTCCAAAGAAAACAAAGATAGAAGGTCAAAACACCTTGGGGGGATGCTCAGTTTACTATTCACATTCACTTTGGATCTATTCTGTCTAAGAGACTGTATTGTTCTCTAAGAAGGTTGCTGGACTGGCACAGGATCTATATGGCCTCTCCTTTCTTTACTCTAGAGAGAATGATGCATCAAGATAATTTTTTCTCCCTCTCTAGAAGGTTAGGAACTCAAAGTTTGAAATTCAGAAATACTTAATCTTGAAGTTTGCTGGGAGACAATTTCCAAAACTGATCTTGTTCAGGAAATCTCTCTTTTCTAGGTAAAAGGTTATATTGTGATCACATTACCCAGGGAAGTCAAATCCCCCACCCCTTTACTCCAAGAAAAGATATTGAGGAACATTCCCGCTCAGACTTCAAATATATTTGTGACTGCTTTGTACTTTTAATGTGATCTTTGTTAGTCCCGGGGAGTGAGGAAAAACTCTTTTTACCTTCCCCTTGCTTTAATACTGGAAGAAGGTGAGGAAGGAGTTTCTCTCCTGAGGGCCAAGAGTTTTAAGAAGTTCAGGCCATCAAACTACCTTGTTTCAAAAATCAGAGTGTAGAGAGTGAGTATGAGCATAAAAGTGAGTGTGAGCGCATTCCTACAAACTGTTCAAGAACTTGGTTTTCTTGTTTTTAAACCATCACATCTTCATTTCACATTCGAATAAAGTAAATTTTTGGAACTTCAAAGAAAACACTAAATGGGATCACAAAGAGTCATATACCACTAAAATGACCAAATTAGAATAAGTTATAAAAGGTTAACCATTTATCTTCCTTCCTTTGTAGAAACAATTCATTCACTTTGGTAAAAAAGAACTGCATGTCACTTTCTGGCATACCCAACTCCAAATTCATGTAGTAGAAAAAGTGCTACACTTAAAATCTAAAGATTAATTCTAAACTTAACAGTAATATGTTTTTAAATTTGAATCTAAATCCTGTAATTCAAATCCAGTATTCTTACCATCACACCTTTTATACAGTTGTTGTGAGGATTAAATGGAGTAATATGTGAATGTGCTTAGTAATTATACAAAATCATTAACAAATTGAGGTGAAAAGTTGATGATAATAATATACATTGTTAGGCTAGGATCTTAACCTCTGTTTATGTTTTCTGATTGGTTAAATAAACCAATTTTGATTGTCTTTCTGGTCAGAGCCCCAAGTCATTTCCCTTTCTCATTTATCACAGGTCTTACCTCTTCCTATTGTAGTTGTCACAGGATATGGTGTTCAACTTCATTGTAGGATATGAACTTTAATTAGTACATCAATAAGCATATATTTAATGCCTACTGTGCAAATTTGTTTTCATTTGATGTTATATTGATGGGGTTCCCAAACCTGTATGTACTTGGGATTGGAACACTATTGAACTATAAGTGAAAAATTAAAAAAGAATTGTTTTTTAGTCTCTTTAATTCTTTTCTTCTCTAGTCTCTAGTCAAAGTAATCAATTGCCTTTACTTTGAGTTCAGTTTGTAGAGATTAAAACCTAGTTTGAGAGAATGCTTAGGTTTTTCTATCATGATAGATTTCTGATTGGGGAGTTAGGTGGCTCAGTGGAGAGAGCACCTAGGGGTTGGCTAGGTGGCGCAGTGGATAGAGCACCAGCCCTGGAGTCAGGAGTACCTGAGTTCAAATTCGACCTTAGACACTTAATAATTACCTGTGTGGCCTTGGGCAAGTCACTTAACCCCATTGCCTTGCAAAAGCTTAGAGAGAGAGAGAGAGAGAGAGAGAGAGAGAGAGAGAGATTTCTGAAAACAAAGTTTAAAATGTCTTTTCCTATATACTAAAAAATTCCCTTGTTTCCTGTAACTGTCTGCTTTTTTTTAAAAGCATGTTCATATTTGTTCTCTGTGGGGCTTTAGCTGGCTATTATCTCCTCCCTTCTGTCAAACATTCAACCCAATATTTATATAAAACACTCATCTCCATATTTTTTAACCCTGCCCTTCCTAGTTCACTGTGCTTGGATCTCCATAATCCTGGGATCTGATAAATGGTGTACATGTATATCATCTGTCACATGTTTTTTGTTTTTAATTCGTATTAGCCCCCTTTGTGAAATTTCTGTCCTTTAGGAATTCAAAGACACTCTCCCCAGTTGGCTTCTAGGAAGGTAGTTGTCCTTGGATAAAATTTTGTGTCTGATTTCATGCTTTTTTGTAATGAATTCTTTTGTAATTTTACAGAGTACCAAGCTGCAATTTTACACTTGAAGAGGGAACACAAAGAAGAAATTGAAAACCTTCAGGTACACCTCTTTAGTTCTACTGGTTATAGGAAACTGATCTGTTTCTCTCAAACACTGAAGTAAATCTTACTCTTAAATGAAACCTTTAAATAGACAGCTTTCTCTGACAATATAGGCTATGGAAATACCCAGTCAAAGATTTAATTCTTGTTTTTTCAGGAAAACTCCTCAAAAGAATGGAAAGAGAAAAGTGAAAATCAGTGAAAGATTGTTCTTTAAATGGAAACTGTAACCTTAGGATGGAAGTGCCTTTTGAAATATTAGAAATATTTCCAGCTGGTTTCTGTTTTACAATTAAATTTTCAAGAGAGGTCCCTTAGCTCTGTCAATTACATTGATCATTTTTATAGATATCTAGAGCAAATAATTGGAAAAATAGAAATTACACTTAGGAAATGATTGGTTACAGTTTGAGATGCATGAACATGAATATCAAGAATTAAGGATGGAAAGACATCTTAACCTTAAGTTATAGAATTATTTCCTTGACTTTCTGTTCTCTTATGTCTCTCTATTCAGTGCAATGTACTTTAAAGATTACTGAATTGGCAATAGTTCTGTATTCTAATCATGTCTCTGTCACTCACCAACCAAATGACCTTGGACCTGTATTTCATCATTTATAAAATTAAGTACTTGCTTTTAACTAAAGGCCATTCTAGCTATAACATTATATGAGACTATTATCCACAAAAGGGAATCTTTTGGTATGCTGATAGACTATGTCCCTCACAGATAAATGACTCTCAGGAGAAGGGTCCAAGAGGAACCAACTTGACTATTCATCATCTGCCAGTGTGACTGAGGTCCTATAAGCTTGTAACCTCAATTTGTCTAAAGTGGAACTTATTTTTCTTCAAACATAGTCTTTCTTCAAACTTTCCTTTTTTTTCATTTAGGGCACTGTAATTCTTCTAGTAGCCCAGTTCTGTTCACTTTAAAGTCATCTGTGACTCTTTCTAATTCATCATCACATGTATCCCATAGCTAATCACTTGTCCAATATTATTGATATGACTCTCTGCACAATGTTTTCCATATGAGTCTTCTCTACTTACATAGTCTTTGTTTTGACCCTCATTAGAGCCTTAGGCTGTCCTAATTGTTCCCTGATTTCTAGTCTCTCTCCCTTACCAATCTATCCTCCACATATCTATCAAAATAATCTTCATAAAGTAGAAGTCTATGACATTCTTATTGAAAAAATTTAACCAACTCCCCATTGTTACTATATAAAATATTAGGAGATTAGGATAAAATATTAATATTCCTAGGACAAAATGCAAACTCTTCAAACTGTTAAGGCCCTCCATTCTGATTTTTGCTTATTTTTCCAATTCTTTTTCATATTGCTACCCTCTTTTCATTTTCTTAGATGTTTTCTGAGAGTTCAGAAAACAGAAATTAGATTTCTACCCCAAGGATTCTAATATATTTTGTCCCTCTTGCCTAAAATATCCTTTTTATCTCTACCTTTCAGAATCCATATATTACTTAAAGATTCAGTTCAGATAATATTTCCTTCATGTTGCCTTTCTTAACCAAACCATCTCCTCTCTTATTGTTTGAGGCAGCTAGATAAGGAGTCAAAAGACATGGTCAAACTCTGAATCTATTAGGTGTGGGACCTTGGTAATTCAATTCACTTATATATTTATTGTGCCTATAATATATTCAGTTTCATGCTAGATACTGGTGGTACCTAGACAAAAAGAAAAACCATCCATTTCCTCCTGTGAAGGTCAAAAAGCATTTATTAAATTGGAATGATGTAATTAAATTGGAATGATGAAAGCGAAGTAAAAACATCTCTCTCTCTCTCTCTCTCTATATATATATATATATATATATATTAATAATATATTAACATATTATACAAATATATAAATAAAAAGGGTTTTTTTTGTGCTGGGGGTTACTAACAACTGGGAGAATTCAGAAAGACTGCTTAAAAGAGATGACATAAATTGATCCTTGACAACCATCTGGAAATTTCAACATTTTTAAAACCTTGGTTTCTTCATTTATAAACTGTGAGATTTAGACTATATGGCCTTCAAGGTATCTTGTAGTTCTCAGTTAATGATCTCTTGATTTACCTTGAACTTAATTACCTATATTCATATTTATTCTACCCAGAAAAAAATAAACACTTTGAGGGCAGAAATTGTTTTATTTTTATCTTAGTATGCCCAGTGCACAGCACATAGTGTTAGGTACTTAAAGAAAAAGCAAATGTTGAATATTGAAACAGAAAAGTGAGTTGTCAGGTCTTAACATCAAAAGTAATAAATACAAAGTCAAATTCTTTAAAAATTATTAACACAGTAGTTTAGTAATTAACTAGATTGATTCATCAAGATTAAATATCATCTAGTCCCATCTTCTTATTTTCAAGGTGAGGAAAATGAGACCATAAAAGGTTAAGTGATTAAGCAAATTAATGGTAGAAGTGAGACTTGGACCCAGGTGTCCTGACTTCCACTATAACACATTGCCTTTTGTATAGTATGAAGACAAATAAAGAAATAATTTTTTTTTAAAAAATTTAATATGACTTGTGATGAAGTATATTACAATTTTACTTTTAATTTTCTATTGGATGTTTTCCCCAATGTTCTATGTAAGGGGATACCATTTCGTTAACTAAAATAGTTTATATTTCAAGTGTTGCTTATAGCAAAACACTATTAGGTAATAACATATGTAGATTCGAGTCATACCCAGTTTAGTTAGCAAAGTCAAATAGCAGAGGTTTAATAGTGCATCCTTAACACAAATAATAATTATTATTATAATAGTAATATCTTTTGATTTGGGGAAAAGAAAGACTCAGGACTTCTATGCATTAAAAGGCAAAAAGGATAAAATTTCAAAATGACTAAGTTGAGTGGAAAAGGGTAAGGAATTACTTCAGAAATGATTGAGGATATTCAAAGGTATCCTTAAGTTGAAGGCATAATCAGAAAATAAGAGAGTAGTAAAAGGGACCTCAATCTCAAAATAATATGAAGTCTTAAAGAAGTGTACAATCTCTGAGTATATTTTGACCACAGACCAAGATTCAAGGAAATTTAAAATTACATTCCATTAGGATCTGAATATGGTATCACCCTTAATCATGGACAACATAGAAAAAAAAAAAAACTAGGGCAGCTAGATGGTGCAATGGATAGAGCACTGGCCCTGGAGTCAGGAGTACCTAGGTTCAAATCCAGTCTCAGACACTTAATAATTACCTAGCTGTGTGGCCTTGGGCAAGCCACTTAACCCCATTTGCCTTGCAAAAAAAAAAAAAAACCTAAAAAAAAACTATAAGAAAGATAAGTAATTATTCATACTTGAGAATTTGTTTTAAAATTATTCTAGAACAAAAGTTCTTAACTTTTTGTGTGTCATGTATTGATTTCTCTCACAATTCATGGATTCCCTACTTGGTATAATGATTTGTTTTGAGGGGCAATTGGGCTTAAGTGACTTGCCCAGGGTCACACACCTAATAAGTATGTAAGGGTAGATTTGAACTCGGGTCCTCCTAACTTCAGGGCCTGTTCTCCATCCTTTGCAATTAATGCTTTTAAATGCATAACCTAAGTAAGCTTACAAAGGAAAGCAATTATACTAAAATAGCTGTCAGATTTAAAAAACAAATTCATGGGGGCGGCTAGGTGGCACAGTGGATAGAGCACCAGTCCTGGAGTCAGGAGTACCAGAGTTCAAATCCAGCCTCAGACACTTAATAATAACCTAGCTGTGTGGCCTTGGATAAGCCACACAACCCCATTTGCCTTGCAAAAAAAAAAAAAAAACAACTAAAAAATATTCACTTACATGTTAAGAATTCCTGCTGTAAAATATCTGGTTTATTGCTTAAATTAAATTATTTTCATTCAGTGAAGTTTATTTTTAAATTTCTAAGTATTCAAAAGCAAAATATTTTCTTTCTAGTAAAAATTTTCTTATGACCTGTGTCCGACCTTCATAAATTGTACTTTTATGAAATGCTCATGTGACTTGATGATGTCAGTAGAGTGAAAAAATACTCGCTTTGGAATTAAAGAATGCAGGTTCCTTTGACCCCTTTTAAACCACTTATGTGACCTTGAACATTTCACTTAATATCTGGGAACCTCAGTTCCTCATATCTGATAAGAGAGAGTTAAGACAGATATTCTCTGAATACCCTTCTAGATAAATATTCATGATCTTACTATTTATAACTTCAAAATCCCCTCCTCCTGCAAGGCATCTGATCTCTTCCCAGAATTGCTCACTTTATGCCTCTGAAATTAGGATTTCTAAATGGGAATATACTGGATCTCATAGCCCCTGTTATTTACCTTTACATATATTAACTTTGATTTGCAAATTCAAGAAACTCCATTAGCCAAGGAACTACAAATACAAAGGATCTTGGATCCTTACCTTGCCATGGATTTTCTGGGTAATTACTTCGCATGTTGTCTTTGGTCTTATAGTCTTTACAATAAAAATATTAGCTGTTAGTCCTATTTTATCTCAGATTGTCTTGAAGATGGAAGAAATGGAAGAAGATATTCAGTGTTCAAAGGACCTGTCTAGCTTGGAGGTAAAGGATTCTACAGATGCCAAGATTTCTTTGCGGTTCTCTATATAATTTGGAAGTTTCCTGGCTAGATGAGGACAGAAAACTACTGTCAAAACATTTAAGGTGATATTTGTAGTAAATTGACACTTCCAAAGTATAGAAAATTCAAACATTACTAAAGGTCTAGAACACATTTGAAAAATAAAGTCATAAATAAGATCCTATTTGCCTTCTGATACTTTCTGGTAAAAAAAAGTAAAGAAATTAACTAGCAAATTTCTCAGTCTCCTTATAATATAAAAGCCTCGGTTTTTCAGGAATCAGTTCCACTAGAAACTTAAAAAAAATGAGTAAGTACTTGGAGTTTAATTCAAATTGAATTAGCCAATGCCCTACCCTGGATATAGGTATCAAAACCTCAAAGTTATAAATTAATGAATTCTCTGAAATTTTCATTATGTTAAAATTTTTTTTAAAGTGCACTTTTGACAAAACAAAGCAGAGGAAGCATAAAGGGAAAATGATCAATTGGGCTGATAGAAATTCAAGAACTGGAAGGAGCCCAAATATATACTGGGACCCTAACTGATTGCCACTGGGTGCTGGTCAGAGCAGGTAATGTGGGTTACTGGAATAAGTCAAAAATTTGGAGTCTGGATTTAAAATCTTCTTCAGAAAATAATTAGCTACATGATTATAAGAAGTTCTCTTAATCTGTCTGAGCCTCAATCTCTTCATATGTAAAACTGGGATAATAGTAAGTTCCTCTCAAGATTGTTGTTAGGATCAAGTTAAATGACTTCTATGAAAGCGTCTTGCAAACTTCAGAATCTAAATATCAGCTGTTATCAACCACTAAATCCAACCTGTACCCAAATCATGAGGAACATAATAATTATCTGATTTAGAACATCCTTCTGTAATACCCTCTTTCTTATCCACTTCACTGTTTAACAGCTTTCATTATCACACAAATCAGTCCTTGTTCATTATCTTATTATTTCACAGAAGACTCCTAGAGTTATAACTCCATTTTTTTTTTGTCTCTTATTCACACTGGAGTCAGAAAATTGGGAGTCTGGTCTCAATCCTGTGAAGGTCAAAAAACATTTATTAAACCTCCATTAATAGACAAAGTTTATATCCATCTATATCTAGATATATGTCAACTCTTGAATTACAATTAGTCCTGGTGGTCAGATTCCTTCTGCTGCATAATTTGCCTTTATATGAAAAGTAAACCTTTTTACAGAATGAAATCTGTAAACAGTTAGCAAACAGTACTGTTCCAATCAGAATTCATAGATAATCATGGTTTTAGAAACAACTGAGAAGTCTTCTACTTCAATACCCTAAAGATAATAAATAACTCACTATAGATCATAGGAGTAGCTTGTAATAAATAGCAAAGTTAGCATTAGAACCTTTACTGTCTGACTCCCAAGTCCAGCATGTTTACATCAAGAGATTTTATTTATTCACTGAATTGCTAAATAACTGGTTAATTGACTCCCCTTCCCAATTTTGACAAGGGACAATGACACTAAATATTTAATAGTCAACTGTACTTTTAAGAATCCATCTTGGAAAAATGAAATATCAAAAGTATCTTAGGGTAAAAGATAGTATAAATCTGAAATGTTTTAAAACAAGCCAGAAGTAGCCTGCCAGGATGGTAGAAAGAATACTTGATATTAGCCTAAATTCCTTAACCTCAAAGAAGGAAAAAAATGCTCCAAATTTATAATAATCAAGGCTACACAAACTCAATAGGAAAGCACAAATATCACCCAAATATAAGCTGGTCCTGTGGGGACAAAGACTTAACAGTACAACATTAGCTTAAAGAGAAAGGACCTAGCAAGAGATGTGATCAGAATTATACAGTGCAGTGGCTCAGCCAGGTTCCAATGTTTCCTTTCAAACATTCCTGTCCCCCCCCAACTTGAGAAAACTAAGGCTGCCTAGAAATGAAATCTGTGAAGGAGAAAACTTGTGTGATATTCTAGTGGAAGAGAGGAGGAACTAAACAGGAGAGGTATCTGAGTAGATTTCTGGCATTGCCCAATACTTGAGGTAGGGAGGACCAAAGTATAGAGTTCTGGTATATTGGCCTTGGTGTGAGTTGCCAGAATAAGGGCAAAAGGTAGTCCTGGATCACATCATGCAGCATACAGATTGACTTGCATCATACCAAGTTTCCTTTCTCCATTCATTGATACTTCTAGGGAAAAAATGAAAGAAAGCAAGAATGAGACTGCTCTACACATGTACTAATATTAGAATGGAATAAAGGAGCAAGCGGCGTATCTTCCATAAAGGATTTAGAATAAAGAATATGTTAAAGATTATGGATGAGAAAATAAAGTTCAGGATAGCCTCAATGAAAACATCACAAGGACAAAGTAAAAGAATAATTGTTGGAAAAAGCACCACCAAAGAATGTTCCATAAGGTAAGAGGTTGGAACAATAGAGGGAAGATTATAAACACAATCTAATGAGAATGGGGGAGAGGGAAGGGTCAAAAGTTTGGAAATAGTCAACAAATAAAAATAAAATTAATAAATTACTCAAGAAACTTTGAATTGGGTAAATAAATGGGAATAAAGGGCAAGGAATAACCTGTGGGAATGAACTAGGATCAAATTTATCACATGAAACCTTAAAGTACTGACTTAAAAGATGGATCAAAATCAGCATAAAAGAAATGAATGAAATAAAGCACAAACATAAAAATCATATCTTTCAATGTGAAAGAAGGAACCCATGAATTGTATTGCCATCAAAATGACTATTTATTCACTTTCTCTAGACTCCATTAACTTTCTTACCCTCAAAAAATAATTGTGCTATATAAAGAGAAATTATAGCTAACTCCACAAAACAAAGAAGAATTATAACAAGTCTAAAGCCTGTTAAATTAATACTGGAGAATATACTATCCACTCAAAACTCTTCATTTACTTTTCTCTCTAAGCTTCTATTGGAGGAACACAAGCTTTTTTTCTGGACATCACTGAGGGAACCTCTTCCAGTTATAGTGACTCAGTCAGAGCATCTCACTACCTCTCCATCCCTTTAACTTGCAACAAGCAGCAGCAACTCCTGTCTTTGTACTCCATGTAAGGAGAGAGGGATTACAGAGGGAACTCAAAATAGGCTGCTTTCCAACTTTGATCTAGTGCTAGTTCAGAATCCATAAGATTCAGAGAGACCCTGCCTAGGATACCCTCACTCTATAACAAGTGAGGTACTCTGATTCTGACTTGAAGAAGAAAGAAGAGTCAAAGGAGAAAATGGAACAGTAACCAACTCAGTTTGGGTGGTTATTCCAGGCAACAAAAAACCATCTGGGGCTAGTCCTGTCTCCCCTGAGGGTACTCAGAGCAGAAATCTAGACTGATGAACCCTGGATTCCTCTAAGTATGAAGGTTGCAGCAGCTTTGCTGGCTAACCTCAGGAATAAGTCCACCAACAAAAAACAGCAACCAGAGAGTGACAAGGAAATATTTTAAGTCTGGAACATCAAAGATTTCCAGAGGGAAAGTCATCAATATGCTAGAATAATAAGGATGATCATAAAATCAGAGAGAAGAAGGGACACTTAATCCCCAAAGAAATTGCAATGCTCTCTTAACAAATATTACAAGACAAAGGAAAAGGAATATTGTAACATTTGAAATATGAATACCATTACCCTCCAAGAGAGCATGGGACAACAGCAGGAAGCTCCAGAATTGTCCAAAAGAGGAATTAAATGCATAAAAAATGAAATTCGGAATGAATGACAGTCTTAAACTTGCTGTAACTGAAAAAAAATTAATTGGATTTGAAAAGAAATTCATGATGAAGAGATTCCTAATAGAAGGTAGAGATCAGCAGATTGAAAAATAGTAATACCTATGTAAAGCAGATACTGGCAAAAGAGAAATGAAGAGGCACTGATATTAAAGGAACATAGAATTCTGAACCAACCAAAGCAATCAACCTTGAAGACAAGTATGCACAGAGATGAATTAATGATTGAAAATGTGTTATTAAGTGTCAAGCAATGGCTAAGAGCTGAGGATATAAATAAAACAAAAAATGTCCCTGTAGTTTCTATTTTTGTTCTTCAAGGAGCTCACATTAGATGAGGAAAGTGACAGAAATAGGGGAGTTATGACTAAGGAGGGATATATATGGAATGACACACCTTATCCAAGTCCAGTGACAGTTATTTTGATCATGGTTCCAGACCTATAGGATAGCCTTCATTTTTGAAGGAGACCATGACTTCAAGGAGGTAATGCCATGACAAGCATGAGAATTGGATTTGAGTGAAGGGGTACTATGCTAAGGTACAAGTTTCACTTTCTTCTCCAGAGCCATCTGGTCCAGTGACCAGACATGAATTAGGATGACTGGAGATGATGCTGGATGTGAGGCAATCAGGTTAATTGACTTGCCCAAGGCAAGTAAGAATCAAGTATCTGAGGCTGGATTTGAGTTCCTGTCCTCCTGACTCAAGGCCAGTGCTCTATCCCCTGTGTCACCTAATTGACAATTAGAATGTGGAAAAGGTGGCCAGAATGAAGCTGTTGACATTGGAGAGGACTTAAAGATCAAACGCAAAGACAGTTAAGGTGTTATTGTGGACTTCCTAGTGCTTACTATAGTAGTCACTTAATAAATGTTTGTTTTAAAAAACAACAGTATAGTTCTCCCAAAATATGTTAAATTTTTAAAAATCTAAAAACTATAACAAAGAAAATAAAACAAGAAAACTGCCCAGAACTTCCTCAGACAAAAAAATTATGAATAGAGATAATTCCTTGATTACTTGCCAAGAATTGTGAATAGATTAAATAACATAGCAAAATGAAAAACAATGGAAGAAAAGAAAAACCCTTTTTCTTCTTATGTCACATATCTAAAAATAGAAAAATGCAGATTTATATGAAGCAGTAAAAATATTTACTGTGTCAGATAAACCTAAGAAAATAAGAACTGCAATAATAGTATCAAACAAGGCAAAAATGATATATAAAAATCATCCTCCCAGATCAGTAAATCAAGCCAAGAAATACTTGAGCATCTACCATGAATAATATGCTCTAATATTCTATATGTAAATGCGGAATCTGTGCTTCATCCATGGATTCATAGAACTAGAAGGGATTTTGAGGATCATAGATCAGTTACTTTGTTCCACAGAGGAGGAAACTTAAGCCTGAGAAAGAAGCAATTTTGCCCAAGATGACATAGTTAATGACCTTTCATCTTCGTTCTCAATTCAATATTCTTTCCAATGCATCATGTTGATTTCTTTTGGATGGATGTTTATATGGCTAAAGTAATCATCATAACCCCGTTGGCTCAGAGCCTAAAATAAACCAGACATCAGGGACTAAATAGCATCAAGAGATTAGAAGGTAGAACTCGAAATGAAGCATGAATAACATTTCTATTCCTTTCTTCTTCAAACTATTGATGCTTATGGTTATCAGCTACATTATCTCCAACTCTACTAAATTTGGAAATAATATGGAGACAAAGAAGAAATATTATTATATTGTAAAGAGTCAGGGGTCTAAGGCTTAAGTTATAGCTTTGCTATTTAGAAGCTTTTGATTTTGAGTAGACCTAGTTGAACCTTTATTCAAGGAATAAACCTCATATGGAGTACTCCCAAGAAATGGTCGTTCAGCCTCTGCTTAAAATTGACCTGTGATGGTGAACTCACTAACTCCTGAAGCAATTTTCATATCATTTTAACCAAGATTGTAATTAGCAATAACATCCAGGGCACATACCAGAAAACGGAGCCAAAGCAAGCATACATGAAAAATATTCTTGAATCAGTTTTTCAAGACACGTACATTGGACATGGAGAGATTTCAGAGAAAGGTTGGTACACAATTCTGCTTAATAAGAGTCACAGACCCTTTCTACCAACAAGGAAAGACCAACCTAAGGTGAAACTCATCAGGAGAAAGGAAGTGGTAATTTTAGTAATTATTCTTGCTAAATAATTGCTACGCTAAGGACAAATGGGCTATAAAAGCCATCAACAATCTCTGCATTTTGGTATTCTAAGGTAAAATTCTAAATATTTCACCATAGTTTTGATCTTTGATTCAGAAAATGATGGAATTTTGGAGATAGATAGTTTGCCATTTCCTTTTTCAGCCCATTTTACATATGAGGAAACTGAGGAAAATAGGGTTAAGTCACTTACTCAGGGTTACTTAACTAGTAAGATTTTAACTTATGCATATGGATTTTCCTGACATCAGGCTTCTCCCCATTACACTACCTACCTGCCTGATAAAATCTTTACCTGAAAGGAATTCCCTCTGTAACACATTTGACAAGTAAACACCTATCCTCTATTTGAACATTTCCCAAAAAGAGAACACTCTTCTTCCCATCTCCTCAGTAGACCATTGTACTTTTGAGTGACTCTAATTGCTAATAAGTCGATAAACTTTTAAGCGCCTACCTAGCATATATCAGATACTGTATTAAGTACTGGAGATATAGACATATAGGCAGACTCTGTTCTTAAGGAACTTAAATCTAATGGGGAAAGACAATACACAAAAGAAAGCTAGAAAGCATTGGGGGAAAGGAAGGTACAACAGAGAAGTCAGAGATGTCTCAAAGTAGGCAACCAGGTGAGAATTGAGATGTTTTGAGATGAGCTTCCTCCTAAAGGAAGGTTTGAAAGTTCATGGCTCCACCCTTCAATTAAAGGGACAGTGGGTAGTGACATGGTGATCTTACAGTTTCTCAGTAACAAATCAGATTTAATCCCTTTTCCATGTGTCATATCTTTGAATATTTGAAGAGAACTCTCCCCACACCAAGTCTTCTCAAAATCTCCAGTTGAGAATTTTATACTTTATGTTGTACTGAAATTTGCTTCTCTATACCTTCTACTCTTTGACCCCAAAGTTTTTCATATTTTATCTTGGCCCTTTAATGCAATTTTTTGTTTCAAAATTTGATATAATGAATAGCATGCAGACCTTAGAGTAGCAAAGACCTGAATTACAGTTCTGTGTCTGAAGGTTATTAACTGTGTCATGTTGAGTAAGTCTCTTTATCACTTGATGCCCTAGGGAAAATTCTCTAAGATATTGATATTTACAGATCAATTGTTATCTTTTGATAGTAGGTGGTTTTTACCCAGGTGTTCTTTAGTGGATAAAAATCACATATCCTAACTGAAAAATAAACAAACTAAAATCCTCTCTCTTTTGGACCAGGCAGTAAGGTCCAGTTTCTTCTGAGGGACACCTCTATAATTTTATAATATTAAAAAGCACATGAAATGTACATTCAGTTTTTCAGTCCTGATAATTCCATCTCTTTCATATCTATTACACCTTTCCACTTTTAATGCAGCAAATCTCATCACTTAATCAAATTTCTTACTTGGACTTGCTTCTCTCCTTTCCTTCTTCCCATCCCCATTTCACTCCCTCCAATTCATTCTTTTAAGTTTTCCTATTTTTAACTCAAATACCAAAGAGAATATTTCTATATAATATATATATATATATATATATATATATATATATATATATATATATATATATATATAAAGCGCACACAAAACAACAATAAATCTTGTTTTAAACTTCTTGCTTTTTGGAAGTATGTAATGAATTCCCCATGTTGCTTTCAAACCATTTCATTTCTCTAAGTTTCCTTTTGTCTTCTTTTAATTAAAAAAAGTCTCAATGAACCTTTAAAAATTTTGGTCATATCAAAAATGGAAACAAGAAAAATCACATGATTATAACAACAGTTGCAGACAAAGCATTTGACAAAATATAGCACCTTTCCTATTAAAAAACTAGAATGTATAGGAATCAATGCAGCCCTTTTTAAATCTGTCTAAATCCAAGAGCAAGCTTTTTCTGCTGAAAGATTAACTTGAGCCTTCCCTATAAGAATCAGGAATAAAGCAAGAATGTTTCAATATTAGAAATGGTAGCTACAGCAATAAGACAAGTAAAAAGAAATTGAAGGGGAAAAAATTCGCAAGGAGTTAACAAAACATTTCTCTTCAGTTAGAGAATCGAGTTGAAAATTAGTTCAAACAAGGAGCTTTAGCACTTTAAAGATATAAAATAAACCAACATAAATCATGTGCTTTTCTATATACTACTAACAAAATCTAACAGAAAGAGCTAGAAATGGAAATTCTATTTAAAATAAATTCAGAGGGCAGCTAGATGGTACAGTGGATAGAGTACCAATCCTGAAGTCTGGAGGACCTGAGTTCAAATGTGAACTCAGACACTTAATACTTAATGTGTGGTCTTGGGCAAGTCATTTAACTCCATTGCCTTAGCAAATAAATAAATAAAAATAAAATAAATTCAGACAGTATAAAACATTTGAGTCTATGTACCAAGACAAACTCAGGAACTATATGAACACATTTCAAAATGCCTCACACAAATAAAGACAGATCTAAATTATTGGAGAAAGATTAGTTGCTTGTAGGTCAAGCCAATAAAATTAAAATGGTAATTTTACCTAAGTTAATTTACATAAGCCATACCAATCAAACTATCAAAGAATTATTTTGTAGAGCTCAGAAAATTGATAACAAAATTCATCTCAAGCAACAGGTCAAGAATATCAAGGGAAGAGGTACAACTAGGTGGTGCAGTGGATAGAGCATGAACCCTGAAGTCAGGAGAACCCAAGTTCAAATCCTGTCTCAGACACTTAATAATTACCTAGCTATGTGACCTTGGGAAAATCACTTAACCCTACTGCCTTGCAAAAACCAAAAAATAAAGAAAAGAAAAAAGTGTATCAAAGGAATCATTGGGGGAAAAAATTGAAGAAAGGAAGCCTAGCAACACCAAATTTCAAACTAATTTATAAAGTAGAGATCACAGTAATCCAGTACTAGATAAGAAGTAGAATGATGGTTCAGCTTAGTTATATAACACACAGTAGTAAATGGCTATACTAATCTAGTTTTTGACAAACCCAAAGATCCAGGCTTTTGAGGCAAGAATTCACCGTTTGACAAAAATAGATGGGAAAATAGAAAAATATTTTGGAAAAAACTAAGCATAGACCAACATCTCATACTGTATCCAAGACATGGTCAAAATGAATAAATAATTTACAATAAATGATATCATAAGTAAATTAGAGAAACAGAAAATTATATCTGTCAGATCCAAGAGTAAGGGAAGAATTTATGCCCAAAGAAGAGATAGAGAGGATTATAGAAAGTAAAATGCATCATTTTGTTTACATGAAACTAAAAAGGGTTTGCACAAATAAAACATAATTCAGTCAAACTTAGAAGAAAAACAGAAATGTGGGGGAAATTTTCTTTTTACAATTGGTTTCTTTAAAAAATCCTTATTTCTCAAATGTACAGGGAACTGAGCCATATTCATGAAATTATTCCCAATCAATTAGTGATTAAGGGATATGAAAAGGTGGTTTTCAGAAGAACCCAAAGATATATATATATATATAATATATATATATATATGTGTATATATATACATATACATATATATATGAAAAAATGCTCTAAATCACTTTTTATTAAAACAATTCTGAGATACCACCCCATAGGAAAATGACAAACATTGGAGAAGTTGTGGGAAAAACTGGCATTCTAATGCATTGTTGATAGAATTGTGAACTAGTTCAGACATTCTGGAGAACAATTTCAAACTATATACAAAGGACTATGAAACTACAAACCCTTAGACCCAACATCATCACTACTAGGTCGTATCCCAAAGAGATCAAAGAAAAGGGAAAATAACCTATTTGTATACAACTATCTATGGCATCTTTTTGGGTGGCAAAAAATTGGAACTTTAGGGGATACATATCAATTGGGGAATGTTTTTCACAAGTTATAGCATATGATTGTGATGGAATTACTATTATGCTATGAGAAATGATGAGGGGAATTGATCATAAAAAAATCTGGGAAGACTTATATGAATTGATTAAAAGTAAAATGAGGAGAAGCAAGAGACGGTGTATACAGTAATAACAAAATCATAAGGATGACCACCTTTGAATGACTTAGCTACTCTTATCAAGAGAATGATGTAAGATCATTCCAAAGGATCCTTGATGAAAAACGCTATTCACCTCCAGAGAGAGACAGAGAGAGAACAGATAAACTCTAAGTGAAGATTGAAGCACATTTTAAAAACCTTGTTGTGTGTGTGTGTGTCTGTGTGTGTCTGTCTGTGTCTGTCTGTGTCTGTGTATGTGTGCATGCACATGTGCAGGCTCTTTTGTAAAATGGCTAATAGAGAATTATATTTGTCATGGCTTCATATGTAAACTTGATATATATTGCCTTCTTTC
Source organism: Macrotis lagotis (assembly GCF_037893015.1). Taxonomy (NCBI): domain Eukaryota; kingdom Metazoa; phylum Chordata; class Mammalia; order Peramelemorphia; family Peramelidae; genus Macrotis; species Macrotis lagotis. The sequence goes on from NC_133661.1 coordinate 192,456,119, forward strand.
TCAGTGAGTGAAAGAATTTGGAACTCAAAATTTTAAACTTGAATGCTAAAAAATTTTTATATGTAATTAGGAAATATTTAATGGAATTAAATAAATTTTAAAATATTGCCATAGCTCCTACCTAATTAAAAACTGAAAGGGGGGAACAGCCTTTGTAATAAATAGACATAGTGAGGCAAAAAGAATTTATCCTATGATCATGACAAAATTATGGGTTGCTATCTTGCTTGAGTCTATTACTTCTGCATCACAAGGTATGTAACATAGTTCAATACATAGGTCATCTTGATATACAGTTGGATGTTGCACTGATCAATTATTAGGTCCATCAAAGTTGTTTTTCTTTTTTTTCCCATTTAATTATTTTCACATTATCATAATAGTCTTGTTGCAAAAGTAAAGATAACCTTCCTGCCCCCCACAAAGAAAGAGAGACCTCAAGAAAAATAAAGTTAGATTAAAAAAATGTACTTCAGTCTGTTTTCAGATACTCTCAGTGCTGTCTCTGGGATGGATCACATTATAAGTCCATCAGAAAAGTTGCTCCATTTTTTTTCCCTCCACAGTTGCTATAGCTAGTTGTATTTTTCCATTCTATTCCTCCCCAACCCCATTTATTCTATTCTCTCAAAAGTGCATTGTATCTGACTACCCTCTCCCATGATCTTCCCTCCTTTCTATTACCTAGACATCCCCCATCCACTCCCTCTGTCCTCTTTCTCCCATCCCTTTTCTCTCCTTTTTTTCCTCTAGACAAAGATAGATTTCTATACCCGCACTTCCAATGAAAATGAAGGCCCACACATTCCTCCTCACTTCCCCCCTTTCACTCCACTGCAAAAGCTTTTTCTTGCTTCCTTTACATGAATTATTATAGCCCATTCTACTCCCAGTATATTGCTTTTTCTCCCTTCAACCCATCTCTATAATATATTATACCTTCAAATTCAACCTCTTCTTGAGCCTTGTCTATATATGTTCTTTCTAACTGCTCTAATAAATGAGAAGATTTGTATGAGTTACCAATATCATCTTCCCGTACAGGAATACAAGCAATTCAACATCATTAAATCCCTCATAATTTGCCCTTTCCCATCTACCCTCTCCAAGATTCACCTGAGTCATTTCAAAAGGAAAGTTTGAAAGTTTCTTATTTCAGTGGAAGTCCATCTTTTCCTCTGAAATAGAATGTTCAGTTTTGTTGGGTTGATTATCATTTGTAATACAAGTTCTTTTGTCTTCCAGAATATCATATTCCAAGCCCTTAATGTAGATGCTGTTAAATCCTATGGAATACTGACTGTAACTACACAATATTTGAATGGTTTCTTTCTGGCTACTTGTAATAGTTTCTTTTTGACTTGGGTGTTCTGGAATTTGGCCATAATATTCCTAGGAGTTTTCATTTGGGAATTCTCTCAGGAGGTGATTGGTGGATTCCCTCAATTTCTATTTTACCCTCTTCTTCTAAGATATCAGGGCAAGTTTTCTGTAGAATTTCTTTAAAAAATGTAGTCTATGCTGTTTTCCTGGTCATGACTTTCTGGTAGCCCAATAATTTTTAAATTATCTCCTCTGGATCTGTTTTCCAGGTCAGTTGTTTATCCAATGAGATATTTCACATTTTCCTCTAGGTTTTTCATTCTTTTAGTTTTTCTCACAAAGTCATCAGCTTCCCTTAGTTCCATTCTACATTTGAAGGAGTTATTTTCTTCAGATAGCTTTTGTATCTACTTTTCCATCTGGCCAGTTCTGTTTTTTAAAGTATTATTCTCCTCATTGACCTTTAGGACTGCTTTTTCCATTTGACCTAAACTGGCTTTTAAGATATTATTTTCTTCAGTGTTTTTCTGTATCTCCTTCACCAAGCTGCTGACTTGGTTTTCATGATTTTTCCACATTGCTCTTATTTCTCTTTCCATTTTTTCCCTCTACCTCCCTTACTTACTCTTCAAAATTTTTCTTGAGTTCTTCCATAGCTTGAGACCAATTCCTGTTTTTCTTAGTCTTTGGATACAGAAACTTTGACTTTGTCTTCTTCTGAGTGTGTATTTTGATCCTTCATGGAACTAGAGTCATTTTCTATGGTGAGATTCTTTTTATTCTGCTGTTTGCTCAGTTCCCCAGCCTATGACCTGATTTTAACTCCTTGTTAAGTTGGGGTTCTGCTTACAAAATGGAGGATGCATTTTCCTAAGCTTTTGAGGATTGTTTTGGACATCCCTCTGGGGACCTCAATTCCTTCAAGGTCTATGAGAATCTTCTTTGGTCTGTGGATGACCACAAGCAGTCCCCTCCGCCTTGAAACTGTAAGGAGGGTCCCTGCTCTGGCAATAGGGGCCCCAGAATGCAACCTGGATCTGAGTATGTGCTAAGCAACAGGGTTCTGCCCCAGGGATAGACCTCTGCAGTTTCCCCTGACCCCCTTAACATCAGTGGACTGAGTACTCCAGAGGCAGCTGCTGGGTCTATCTGCTGGCCTGCTTCAGGTTCCCAGAGCCAGACTGTGCTGAAACCTGCACTAAGTCTGTGCTGGCCTGGGCTCCATACTCACTCTGGCAGGATTTTCCTGCTGACCTTCCAAGTTGTCCTTGGCAATCCCTGGGATGAGGGGTCTGGAAGCTACCCTGCTGCCACCATCCCAAGGGCCCAAGCACCCCAAGGACTGTTCCTGGAAGACTGGAGCTTGTTCTTTCCAGTGAGATATGGCCTGGGCTGCACTGATGTTCTTTCTAACTCCAGAGGAACAGACCCTTTCCTAGGATCTTCCAAATTGTCTTAGGTTGGAAAGTTGTTCACTCGGTCTTTCTGTGGGTTCCGCCACTCTAGAACTTGGTTAGAATCATAATTATCAGGTATTTGGAGTGATCTGGGGAAGAGTTTCTGGGAATTCCATCTTGTTTCTGCCCATTGTTTTTCTTTATAGTGTTGTTACCCTTGTTAAATCTCAACAGAGGTCCACTTGATCATTGTTTGGACCCCGATTGGCTCAAAGTGAATGTAAACAGCAATTGTTTCTATTTTGGCCAGAAACCCTAAGAATCTTCCCTTCCCAGATTTTTAACTAGATAAAAGGGGCCATTGTTTCATCTCATTTCTTTCTTACTTAGCCTTATTCACTGAGACCTGTTAAAGATCTTAGCTTAAGGAGCCATTTCCAATGGTCCTGTTCCCTTTCTGGTTCCTGGACCCAGATGAGTTCAGAGGAGAAAATGAGACTGGTAACTTTGCACAGAGCCTCCCTCACTTAAATCCAATTCACTTGCATGTCTTGGCAACACCTCCCTGATGTCCCAGACATCTTAGAGAACAAAGGATAAAAGCAACAATAACCTCTCAACCTCATAGTGTTTCCTCAACTGTAAAATGATATAGCTAGATGAGCTATAAGGTTTATTTCAACTCTATCAGTTTATTCTTTGATTCTATTGGTAAAAATATTTGGAGAGTTAAGGAGAAAAAAGCTAATAGACACAGTTAAAGGTATTAAAATTTTTAATCATATTATCATTAAATATTTATTGAGCTATGAGTAAAACAGGCTGCCACCACTGGTTCATGTGTAGTAAGATGTAGTTGTGATGACATGTACCATTTTCAGTTCCAGACTAATATCTTAGTTGACTGAATCACTTTATATCCAATGACCAATATTTAAATAAACTAAAAGTGTTCTCAAAGCTTTTTATAGATTTTCTACAGAATAAATATATGACAAATATATTTGACTCTAATTTGCCCTAAAAGGAAACTGAGGCCAAGAAAATATATAATTCTTTAAAATCCCAGTGTAAGCTTTCTCAATTTTCTAGTGTATTCATTTTACTGATTGATATATGATTTAAGATTGAAAAATTCTTGTATAATAGAAAATTTTGTGTTTGGCACGATGTCTTTTATTTTGTCTTAGGATCCTCTCCACCCACCCTTCCCCCGACCAGAATAAGATGTTGAGCCAAATATCTTCCAAGTTTTAGGATCCATCCTTCAAATCTGGGATCTTTGTACTCATTTTTCCACTTTATTCTGAGTGTATCTTACAGTCAGGATACTATCCTTGAAAAAGGAATAACTCCTTCTACATTGCTTATTTCTAGTATCTGAAACATCAGTTGAATATTGTGAACATAAACTCAGCAATTCCAAAACTATTAAGCAGATATAACTGTTCTGGGACTAGTGTACAATCCTGATCTTTCTCCTGTTGTATACAGACACTACAGTTTGCCTTCACTTTTGTGTATCAGTCCAAAGAATGACAAATCACATCTTCAGCAGATTTATTTTTAAAACCTCTACCTCAGTAGAGGTAGGATCAATTTCAGTTACCCTTTAATTGGTGAAAGAATTAGTTTTAATGTTTATCTTATGCTGACCCCTTTAAATAATCAGGCAAATCAAGTAATATTTTTTCAAACTCCTAAAAAGGAGAAACTGTGTGATATCCTGAATATCTGATCTCTGAACCAGCAAGACCTGGATTCAAGTTGTACATATTTTGGCTTATGTAACCCTGGTATCTCTTGGTGCCCTGGAAATTCCAAAAGATTATTAGTTGCTCTAGCCTCAGAAACACTAGCAGTGAGACCTTGAACAAGTCACTTAACTCTGATTGCCTTGCATCCAGGGTCATGTCCAGGCATCCTGGTTCTTATCTGACCACTGGATCCAGATGGCTCTAGAGGAAAAAGTGAGGCTGGTGACTTCACATAGCTTCCCTTCACTCAAATCCAATTCACATGCTTGTCATGGCATCACCTCCCTGATGTTGTGGTCTTCTTTGAAAATGAAGGACAAAACATTATTTAAAAAAAAAGATTATTAGTTGCATTCTCAGATTATCTGCATGGTAGAGGAAGTTTCCTCATCTTGGAGTTCCCTAGATCAGTGAAATCATGGGTCCAATACTTATCCCTCTCCCTATCCCAATTGAAGACCCCTTATAAGACATTTAGCTTGAGCTCTTGGGGCGAGGCAATCAGTTAAGTGACTTGCCCAAGGTCATGTAACTAGTAAGAGTCAAGTTTCTGAGGCTAGAGCAACTAATAATCTTGAAGAATTTCCAGAGCATTGAGGGATACCAAGGTTACATAGCCAGAATATGTACAGCTTGAATTCCTTTAGAATACATGGTTTATGCCCTAATACTTATAAAGTTGTGTGGCCAGAAGCAACTCATTTTAATCTTCCAGAGCCTCTGTTTACTGTTCTGTAAATTGGAAGTAATAACAATGATTCCACCTCTTTCCCCGAGTTGCAAACCATAAAGTATTATATAAATAAATTTGTTGTTTTCATTACAGCCTGAGTTGCCTTATATGTAGGTATTTAATAAATGTTTATTGTCTTACCTTCTCATTGGACAGATTATCTCAGAGCCTAATCCATTTCCTGTGAAAAGTTAGGTACTCTAACAAATTTCATGAGTCTCATTTGGTAACATTGCTTCCCTACAGCCTTAAAATGGAGGAGCAGCTTGGGGTAGCAAAGATTATGGAAGTTGGAGTCAGAAGATGAAGACACCAACTTTCACTTAGGGGGAAAGCCTAGAGACAAAGAATTTACAAATTCATCCCAGGTGCATTTATTTCCTGTGCAGATTCCAGGCTTGCCTTGTCTACTCAAACTGATTTATATGATCTTGGAAAAATAATTTCACTTTTCTGGTCTTCAATATCCTGATCTGAAAAATGAAAGAACTAAAGTAAATGATTTCTCATAGGCTTCCAAGGTTGTTGATCAAAGAGTAATTTCAGCATAGAATTGCCTGTGAATGGTTAAGAATCATTGGATTCCTATCTTACCTCCACTCTTCATATCAATTACTTTCAGTGCCTTCTCTTTTTTGCCTTCAGGTTATCTTTTCCCTTACCTATTCTTCCTCTTATTTTCATACCTTTATTACCTCCTGCACTATAGGAAAACCTAGACAAGTCATGTATAAATCATGTTGAACTCCCCAAATTTTCCAGACACCTTATGAGGTGATTTGAATGTCATTTAATTTAGAAAGTCTGCATTTGAGTTCCCTCATTCACAAGGCAATGTACTTTGTGTGACCTATTTGCCTCCCCGCTTCTTCTTTTGTGAAAGGTGGAAAATAATGCATGACCCTCATCTGTCTCATGAGAAGCCGTTACAGATTAGAGACATTGTGGCTTTGAGTAGTTTGAAACAAAGTGGCATGGAGATGCCAGATAAGTTTATCAATTTCTAACCATTAATGTGACTAGGATAAGAAGTAGGGTAAAGAAAATTGGTTGTAAGTGGTTACTTTACCAAATGATCTTTTTCCTTTACTCTATTAAACTAGGATCATAGCCCTTGGCATATGTAGAGCTCTTTATTAGAGTCTCTGGTGGTTCTACTCATTAAATACATTCAGGTTTATTATAGGCTGATTAGGCTATGAAAGGAATCTGGGAATGGACTCCAAACTGGATGTGAATTTACACTGTAATTTGCTGTACCAAATGGAGCAAAATTTAATGTCTCCATTAGGAAGAACTTGTGGACTTCCTTAATCTTTTTGTGGAAATAAAGTTGGAAACATCAGGACACCACAAAATGGTTGTATTCATACAATTTTACCCTTGGGTTCACTTTTTCCTGACATATTTTGCTGATGAAACTAAAATGAACAGAACTGAAATTGTTGGGGTTTAAAAATAATTTGGGTGACTTGCAAATTCTTATGTTACTCATCATTAATATTAACCAAATAATCTATTAATTTCTGGGGAATGAACCAAAGGAAATGGAGTAGAGTTATTTGCAATCTAAGAATCATTTGTATGACTGGATAGAAGCTGATGACATCACAACAATAATACAGTATATTATAAAACACTATTACCTTAATTGAACTTATTGTTAGATCAATTTCCCCTGCATCAAACAAAATAGAAATGTAGAAAATGCAATTGCTTTGGGAGATGTTAAGTCTCCTAAACCTTTATTTTTCTTAATGACTTGTATACCAGTCATTGCTTTAGGTCTGCAGCGGGGAAACTTTTTTCTGCTAAGGTCCAAAACTTAAAAATTAGCCCTGCTATATTTGGGTAAACAATTCACCCTTAAAACTCCTAGATTTATTAAATTTCTAGTCCAGCCTGTAGATACCTTAGCAGTGCCAGACTAAATGATTTTGGGGGTAACAGGCTGGACATCCCAGCTTTAGGCCATTTAATTCCTTGAAGCCTAGAGGCATGCTTCAAGAAAAGCATTGGGGTACTATGGAAAAAGCATTGAATCTGGAATCAGGGTACCTAGGGTTGCAACCTGTGTCTGACTCTCTCACCTGTATTATCTTAGAGGAGATATTTCATCCCTTTAGCTTCCAATGTAGTCATGTCTAAAATCATGCCCTCTGAGCTCCCTTCTGGTTTTGGAGCTGTGAATCCTATTTTGGAACATAGAATTCTAATTTAGAATTGCTGTGAAAAGAGAGCATTACATAAACCTAAAGGTATTATATAATTTTGGGCTATCACTGCAATTTTTGTTTTATATAATGAGTAAATAATTTCACAAGTATCAGATAGTCCCAGGAAGTTATCTGCCTCCTCCCTTTGGAGGATTCCATCTTACATCACAGACAGATAACATTGCATTATGTCAAATTCTGGTTCCGCACAAATAGGTGGGTTGATGAATAACAATTGCTTTAATTACTCATGTGCAGTACACAGCTGGTTGCTCATCTCATCTTAGCAATTCCAGTTTCAAGATTCGTACATGTCTGTGCTTTTCTGCTGAATTTCCATTTCTTGTTGTTACTGCACTCACCATCTTTGAAATGCTATTGGGACCTGAGGTGGCTTTTCTGGGAAGAATATTGGCTTCAGGTGAGAAACTATCAGGGAGCTGAAACATTTAGAACATTGAGATTTGTTATTCTGTTGCTTCACTTAAGAGAAGGCAATATGGTATGGCAAAAGGGGCTCTCATGTGGGAACTCTGCTACTAACTTTCTTAGTAATTTTGAATCTTGTAGGCTTCATTAGATTTAGCTGCATTGCCACCATCCTATTTTTTTTTTTTTGCTTAGTTCCAGAACTGAAAGTCAGTCCTTGCTGAGATGCTATACAGTGGATGTAGGAAGGACACTCAATTAGGATCAAGAAGCCAATGTTATAGTTTTACTCTCAGTTGTGCGATATTGGTAAAATAACTTTTCAGAGCCTCTCACAAGTCCCTGCTAGCTTTAAAATCATTTCTTTGAGGGTCTGATACTTATCATGTTTTAATTTATTCTCATCTAGATTTTTGGATCCTTCCAGGTAAGGACCATGTCTGACATTTCTTTTATATCTAGTATGTCAGCACAATGATGAACATATAGTGGGGACTTGAATAAATACTTTAAAAAAAATCACTGACAAAATCCCGACATGTTATAACAGTAATAGAATAATTTAATAATCATTGCTGGAAAGTCCTTTTTCTTATATTTTGTTTAGGTTTTATGCCTTTCATAGACAACATGGAACATTAGATAAAGAGGCTGAAAAGAAGCACAGATTTCTCTGACTCACATTTGGATTTCTTAGCTTACTTCATGAGAAGAGCCATTAAAAGTTGGAGGATGCATATTGTTATCTACAATACAATTCTTGAATTAAAGGATTGAGAAAACAATTAGTGAGAGGGGAAGGAAGGATGGGAGGGAAGATTAGATGAAAAGAGGAAAATAGCATTTATTAAATACTTGCTATGTGACTGGCATTGTGCTAATTACTTTACAAATATTTCATTTAATCTTCACAATGGCTCTGAAACGTGGGTGTTGTTATTTTCTCTATTTTATAATTGAAAAAACTGAGTCAGATAGAGACCCTGGGCAGATTTTCACAGGGTCATGTAGGTCTGCATTCAAGAAAATTTATTGGAGTGAATGGAAAAGGAATTAACTTGCTTTTTGAGCCTTTAGAACTTTGTTGTATTCCCATTTTGGAGATGGAAGTCAGTGTCTTCATAATTGAATCATAATGCTTAAATTTTTACACCTCACTATGCTGTAGCAAGTCTTCTCATCTCCCCACTCTTCCCAGTGTTTAAACTGCTTTATCAAGTATGGAGAAGTAATTTGTCATATCGAATAGAGAATAGGTCTCAAACTTCGAAGCACCTGTTTCAAGTCCTGCCTCTTGCACATTTTTATTGTGTGAGCCTAAGCAAGTCACTTGACCTTTTGGTGGCATAAGTAGTTCTCTAAGACTATTAATTGCAGAGAAGGTTCCACCAACCTGCTTTAAGAGAGGGAGTTTCCTCTCCTGGGAGTACCCTATGCCAATCAGATCACAGGTCCATTTCCTTTCCTCTGATTCCTAGGAGATTATTTTTCAAGTTATTTATTATTACTATATTGGATTATATGGGATTATAATTATGTAATCCCAGATTCAGTCTCTAATCCTGTTTAGTATATTGATGCTTTGAATTTTCTTGTCTTGTATAGATCATTTCTTTTTCCTTGTATAAATTAAGAAATAATTTAGATGGGGAGAGAGTAATGGTAATATCCTTCCTTTATTTTATTTGCTTCAGAAATGAAATACTTTTCCCCTGATTTATTTATTTAAAATTGGGTTGGGATAAAGAGGGAAAAAAATCAGGGACCAAGGTGACACTGGACTGTATAATAGAATATAAGCTGGAACACCAGACCTAAGCTAGGAAGAGAAACCTGCAATGCTTGTTGATTGTATGAACAATCCATTGTTCATATGGATACAGAGGATATCTTCTTCACTTTTCCCCCCTTCCCATTGGTTCTATCCCCTGTTCAAGAAATGCTATTCCATCATTTTATCTCTATGATCCCAATTATTGGTTCCATCATTTTATCTCCATGATTCCATTTGGCAGATGAGAATACCAAATCTTAAGAAAGTTACAAATTGATTTTTGTAAACTCATAGAGTGAGAGAGTAGGAAGATCAGGTTTTTAACTCATGTACCTATCCATTTAATTTTTTTTCCACATCAAATATATTTATTTCTTAGTCCATACTTCCAGTTCCTTGTTTCCTACAGTGTACCATATAAATTCCTCTGAATCCCAGCATCACTGAGGAACAACAATATGATTGTTTACCCCTATGCCATCACCTGTCTGTGGGATGTTCCCACATAGTGTAGACAGTTCTGTTAGTCTCCTCAAACAAGTTCAGGCATATTTGTGTTTTGAGATTTTCATTGCTAATCTCTCCTGGGGGTAGGTGAGCATGCTTGTTGACCATTCCATTGTAGTTTATTTTGGCTTATTCTGTGGTCTGAAAGTGTTTCTATGATGAAAGTGCTTGGGTAGTTTTCGTTTTAGTAATATTCTGCATATGTTCATTGCCTGAGGGTAAATCTTGTCTTTGCTATATCTAAACTGTGTTGTCAGCACTCATCTTAGTATATAGTTGCAAAGCAGAAGTTTCTCAGTAGAGTGTATGGCATGAAACCTTTGAATAAAAGTAACTCCAAAACTAGGTCAAGAAAGGCAATAGTTCTTATTAGAATTAAGGAACAGTCCAGTTTAAAGAAGCAATATATAGCAGGAAGGTGCTATCTTGATTTACAAATGAATTGAAATAAGAAAAGTGTGAAGTCAGCAATCTCACTATTTGTTCCAGAGTCAACTAACTTCAGTGGCAAGACAGTGCCCCTGATGCAGTGAGAGATCTTGGCCTTTTTAAAATTAGGTATTTCCTAGATATCAATTTGTCTGAGGTAACACCATTCAGTGATTAATACTAGGTAAGAAAGAAGACCAAAAAAAGGCCTTTTTATCCACTCAACCCCCCCCCCCCAAATCAATCTGGGAGGAGAAGACTCTCAGGGTTTCTGGCCTGAACAGAAACAATTGTTGTTTACACTAATTCTGAGCTATAAAAACTCAACCACCAAGTGTAGCTTGGGTTGGGGGCCATTGTTGAACAGTCAATGAAAGCCAGTGTGATTTGGGTTTAAGGAATAGTCAAGTAGTTCCGGTTGAATATAATTTAGCTTTAGTAAAGTTTGTTTTAGCAGTTTTATTGCAAGAAATTTAGCACACCCCACATATAAGTGTATGATTCTTCATATGAAGGGAAGAAGGTATAAAAATAGGAAGAGGAGGAAAGGACAGGAGGGAGGGAGGAAGGAGCAAGCCATTGCCCAACTGGAGCTGGCTAGTTGGGTCCCCAGTGAGGCAGCTACCACTACTCACAACAACAATAATTTAAAATGATATAAGGAGTTGAATGGTTTGTTATTGTCAAATTCATCATTTGTACATTACTAAGGATCTGATTAAATTAGAACTGTATGAAGTAAGGAGGCATTTATTTGCTCTATATCTTCTGCAATTTTGCCTCTTCAAGAAGCTTGAGAACCCTTTCTGAAAGGACCAGGAAACCCATGGAAAAGAGGACCTCCAGGGCCTGAGTTCAAAATCTACCCTCAGACACATATTAATTACCTAGCTGTGTGGCCCTGGGCAAGCCACTTAATCCCGTTTGCTTTGCAAAAAAACTGAAAAAAAAAAAAGAGGACCTCCTAGGTACAGTTTTACTTGAGAAAGAAATAATAAAAACTAATTTCTCAATTTCCATAGCATAAATTTCTTTAAAAGTTTATTGAACACTGTTTTCCTATGTTATGTGAAAAACTTGATCTGGGCTTAGGTTGATGACTAGACTCTTTGACCTATCTTTATTGTCAGTAGGTTGCTGCTTTATTTGTGATAGAAGTTTCATGATTTAAGGTGACTGGATGAGTGGGTGAAGAGGCAATAGTGCCAGGTGGGGATGAGGAAGTAGAGGCAGAATGAGATGAAAAAAAGGGTCCTTCCCACTGCATTTCCCCTAAACCCTATTACCTCCCCATATGAAATTGTGATGCTCTTCCTCTCCTAGTCCCACCATCTTCCTTTTCATATACATTAAACAACATTTAGAAGGATATATGCAAATAATGAAGGAGAGCTGAAAGGGAAACAGTCAGATGAGTCAAAGAACCCTAAGGGTGTTTATTATAGGGAAGGTTTAGTTGTATTGACTGTTTTGCTGTTGCTTGGAAATTGGGTGGGGTGTCAGCAGGTACTACTGAATGTAAGTCATATCAATGAGTTGTCCTTGGCTCATTGTTTACATCCTTGTGGGGCCCAACCTAGGGTATTTACAAGAAGTAGGTTTTTTTTCCCATCTATTCATGGTGGGTGGAACTGAGAAGGGGACAAAATAATTTTGACTAATATTAGGAATACATGTTCCCTCATCTCTGACTAATTTGATTAATTAGTCAATAATCGTTTCTTAAACAAGTACTATGAACCTGTGTTAAATACAGGAAATAAAAATACAATAGTGAGATAGTCATTGCCTTTAAGGAACTAAAGAGATATAATATCGGACCTGATGAATGAATATTAAACATATATGAAATAAATATAAGACTATTTTGTATGATAATATTGCTTAGGTATTTGAAAAATTATTTCATGGGTTAAAATGTACCAAGAGAGGGAAACAAACGAATACTAATATGGATTCTCCAGATATCCTTTATCTGGTTTTGATAGACAGCATATTTCCATTCCAAATTATATCTTACTCATTAATATTCCAGTTTGCATTCCCTGAGAATATACCAATTAGAGATAAAAGGCAGCCTATACTTCTGAAATGAAAAGTTTCCTGTGGAATATGAAAATGTAGAGTATAAGAAATTTATTACGTTATAAATGTGTAAAACTCAGTTGTCCAAAGTGACATGGTTTTATTTTTCAAATGTCACCTTTTATCTTTATATTTATTTCCAAATATATACCTTTCCTACTCTGGATCCTGCAGAGCCCCTTCAAAAACGTAAAAAAAGAAAAAACATTTTAGGAAAACTAATCACTCTGTCAACTAAGTTGATAGTACATGCAATATTTTGTACCCATTGCTCCTCATCTTTGCAAAGAATTTCTCATCTTTTTTTTTTTTTTTGGAGAGGGGAAGACCGAGTCTGGTCTCTTTAATTATACTCTGTATTATTTTGCCTTTTTATTTGCATTATTGACCTCATAAGATAGGAAGATATATTTCATAGCTGTCTATTTGTAAATTTCCAAAACAAAATGAAACAACACAAAAAATTAACCAGCCTATTAATAAAGTAGTAAATTAGTAAAATTAGTACATTAAAAAATAGGAAAATAAATTTCATAAATGCCTATTTGTATATTTAAACAGACAATCTTCATCTATGTTATAATTATATTTAAAGTTTGCATATGTTTACTGATTTTCCTATTATGCCCTATAATTCTGGCAATTCAAAGAATCAAGAGATAACATCCTTGACTTAAAGCAATTTATAATCTACTTGAGTACTGAGGAAAGTAAACATAAAAATATAACAACAGAAGGCAATTCTTTGGTAAGTCTACTTCTGTTTCATGGTGGAATTGAATGATCCTTAAAATTTTTTACTTCTTTCCTCTACCTACCAGGAAAGAAATTTCAGTGAATTTTTTAGTGAAAAAAAGCAGGATTATTATTTGATTACTCTTGAGTTGAAATGTTGTGGTATAGGTAATGTTAGACAAAATTCAAATTATATTGTCAACCTAATAGTTTGTAAATCTTAGGCCTTCTTATATCTTTACCTCACAAATAAACTTACAAGTTTAGGAATTATGTTCTGTTGAAGTCACTTCTCCCTATCACCACTGGAGGTCAGTTTGGTCTTCTTTCTACTAATACTTTTCTGTTGCCTATACAACATTGCTCTTTCATTCTAAGAAGAGATTTTGCTTACAAGACATCCACAAATAGTATCTCATTTAATCTACAGTACAAATTTATCCTACAATATTAATATAACAGGATACATATTACCTATAACAATATAAACTAGCTACATTAATTGATGTTTAACTTTCTAATGCTTTTAGTCTATAAAAACATTAAATATGTTTTCCTTTTTCAGTAATCATTTATTTTAATTAATTTGGCATGAGATTGGCAGAATATTTTTGCTCATTTGTAATTATGTTATCATCCTTTATCAGAATGACTATTAAGTATACCTTTGACAAACAATCCATTTTTCACCCTTCCTTGATAGGTCATTGAAACATATACATCTTCATCTCTTGAATAAATTTCTTATCTTTTTTATGATTTAACAAATTGCAATATTTAGTTACACTATTCCTTCACTATTTGGAATACCTTTAATTCTGGGGCAATTTTAGTGCTCAGCATATCAATATATTTCTCAAGAGTTCATTACTTCCTTAATGAAGATAAAGTTTCCTGGACCAATAGAAATTTTTTTTAAATTCCCAAAACATTTTGGGAGCTAGATATATTACCGTCTCCTAAGTCACAAAGAATCTATAAACTTATATGAATTTCTCAAGTCAAAGATTTGGATAGGATTGAATGAATTAGGGAGTTTCCTGCTGTAAAAATGACTTTTTTTCCAGTAACTAATTACTTTTATTATCTTACCCCTGACTTTTTTTCATAAGAATAGTTAGCAGCTAATTTTTAAATGCCTTCTCATTTTTCTTCCCAATGTTTCAGAATCATTTGCCATACTGTAAAGAAAACAATAACTACCCCTCAGTTGCTAGGTTCTTCTGTAGATCTTTACTTGTCTTCTGAGATTTATTTAAGCTTCAAAATAGAAGCAGAGTTCATCACTTTAGGCTATCACTTTTTATTTTTGACTGCATTTTCCTTTGTTCTCTGGTATGACTAATTCTCTTCCATTGTAGGGTTGAATGATCATTGAAATTCATTACTTCCCCTTAGAAGTTACCCTTGCAATATCTCTAAAATCACTGAAGTTTGGTAGTATTTTAAAGCATATCCTATCCATTTTTTTCAAAATTAGAGAATTAAAAACATAAAAGAGAGCAAAGAAATTGTGTATCTATATATAGCACAAAATCCAGCCTTCAAATGGCCTAAAAACTAAGTAAAAATAGAAAATCCTGCTTAATCTAGTTCTGTCTAATCAAGGTCAGACATTGTGTGTCAGTCTTGTCTTAGGAAACGTACACATGCATAGTATTGTTACAATAGAAAACCATATCAAAATTAGTGCTTGACTCAAGTAATGAACATACCAATTAATATGTTGTCTATATATATATAACATAAATAGGTATGCATTTTGTATACACATATACAAATTAATGCTACTCTTAATTTATTTAGTACTTTTGCCAGGGGGTCATTGAAAATACCCCAGTAAGGGCAACTAAAATCCCATAGCATCCATTCAAGGATGGAATTAGAGGAAATGAGTGACCTCCATCATGCTATAAATCACCACTGCTAAGTCATCCCACAAAGTAACAGCAAAGGAGAGTAAATGTAGAATGCAGTGACACTTTGGTGTCTTCCTGTTCCTTTTTTTTTTTTTAAAAAACCCTAATGAAAGAAATCCTGTTCCTGAAATGTTTTTAAATTTCCTTTGAATCAAATACACAAATCTTTTTCCATAAATCATCTTGATGAACATGTTGGATTTGGGGAAACAAGGCATCCAAAGCTGTTTTTAAGTATATGTCTCTCAGTAAAGTAGGGAATTTCTTTCATATCCTAGTAGTTAAATGAATATGATAGCACTAAGTTAACATATCTTACTTATGTAACCACTTGCTACCTTTGTTTTCTTATATTTTGAATTTCCTGTTCTCTAGTATTGTTAGGGACTATGATGTAATCGCAAATTTTCTAGTTAACAGAGTTACAGTTTGACAACTTTCACCAATAGAAATATTTGGAAAAGGAAACACATGTCAAATATAAAATAACCAAATTTGAATCCACAAGGTAAGATAGAAATACCACCCAAGGTGAAAATCTCATGAAATAATCCTGGTGAATTTAAATATCAAATCATTACCCTCTACCCCTAAACCAGCCTCATATAATACATTCAACAGTCCAATTTGTGGAAGAAAAAGCATAAGCAATATGAGTAGTACAGAACACAATTAGAAAAGGAAAAAGCATCAGAAACCTGAAAGAAAGGGGACTAATAATCAAAATGAAACCAGTTCTCCCTCCCACCCCACCCCCCAGAATACACTCAGGCTGTGGGGATCCATACTAGTTTATTTTCATAGGTTTCTGTAACAACTGAAGAGGGAAGAACCTAAAAAATGTAGGAAGGAAACTGAAGGTGAATATTTAGGAGTCTGAGAAAGAAGCTGAAAGACTAAAAGTTCAAGAGAGGAAAAAGCCTGAATAAAATCTAGCTTGTAAACAGATAAACCAACATAAAAAGGATCATAAATAAAGAAGGAAAAATGAGCAAAACCTCAGAGAGGTCCCATACATAAATATTTTACTGTGAAGGAATATGAACCAAAATTCTCTAATGAGAAAGAATTTTTTGGACTACTCAGAGATGTTAGAACAGCAGTAAGAAAGTCTAGAATGCTTTAAATTAGGAAACTGGGAATGAAACATATCTAAAATCAGAAATCTCTAAAAAAGATATTTAAAGCATAAAAATTAGAGTAGACAAAAAAAAAAGAATTGAATTTGGTGTGGGAAAAATTCCTCCAAAGAAACAGGGAGTGAAAGGTTTGGAACACAAACATTAAAGTGAAGAAAATTTGACACAAGAGAATATAAAAGCAGCAATATCAAAAGAATAAGAAAGCAGCAAAACCTACATGAACCAAAGTGATTGAACTTTATGGCAAGATGGACAGGCATAACTAAAGGATTATAATTTTATCAGAACATGACAAAGTTAAAATGCTAGATATTTCACTAAAGAAATAATAAAAGAAAATTGTCCAGAATTTTGAAAATAAATTGAAAATAAAACAAAGTACTGATCTATAGAATCCAAAAAGAATTGTCAAAAGACAAAAAAGTCCATATTTCAGATTTTTGATTTATGGTTTCTAAATTCCTCCATTTCAATAATAAACAATAAATTTTGCAAGCAGCCCAGAGACAGGATTTTGAATTCATAAGAAGTTAGAGAAAGAAAAACATAATATTTTCAAAAAGGTAGAGGAACTTTACTCAACACCCAAAATTAATATACCTTTCCTACCAATTTGAGTCTAATAATGAAAGAAAATAAATAAGGAAGAGAATAACAAGAGAAAGGTATTTGAGGCAATCTTGAATAAAAACTACTAAAAACAGAAACAAAAACAGAGTTGAGTGATTAATTGATTTGCAAATAGTCCCAACTACAGAAATACTGGGAAGGTAAATAACTACAAGAGGAAAGACTAAATAATGAAAGCAACTTTGTGCTTTAAAAGAGAAAGAATAAAAGGAATTATCAAGAGACAAAAAAAAAGACCTACAAAGACAGAGATTGATAGTGAACTGAAAAGAATCAGTAGAAGAGAAAGAAGAAAAATGAATTAATATTTTATTTACTAAGTCCCTTGAGCCTGTATTTGTGAATAATTCTATTTTTAGGAAGGAATAACAGAGTGGGAGGCTTTGCAAATGTGAAGAAAGGAAGGTGACAGAAGGAAACAGGTAATGCAACCCTAACAAGTGCTTACGTGAACATTGAAGGGATAATAATATCTCTAGTGTCTCAATAACATGGGAGAGGGGCAGGATATAGAATATAGCTTACAAGTAAAGGTGAAGTGGTACTAAGATGGGAGTAGTAGAGTTGAATGAGGGAAATTTTCCTCAAGGTGTCACTAAAGAACTAATACTATAGAAAAAATAATGTTTTCAATAAGAGATAGGGTTTTCTCTCAACATTAGGAGACTATTTCTCTGAGAAAGAATTGTTTTTTACCAACCCAGAAAAGGAGAGACATAAATCCCCAAGGACAATCAGCACTTAGAGCAGTAGAAGGGAAATAGAACCAGAGAAAAAGAGTTAACATAGTATTAGAAATACAGTTTGATCTGTTGAAAGCAGGAGTTAGTTGACTTAAGGCAAAGAATGATTCCCTCTATGGGAGACTGCTTCTGTCTAATACAGCTTTCTTCATGTATTGGTATTTCTAAGAGTAAGAGATGATGGATATTGGACTAAAATATGAAAAAGTAATAAAGGATAAAAGAAGCTCAAATTTAGTACATCTGTACTTTTGCCCTCATGATACAGAAAGGGGGGATAAAGAATGATGACAGAAAAATTAAGGGATATAATTAAGGAATTAGAAAATAATATCCAAAATTTAATAGAGGAAATAAATATGTTTAAGTGCAGCTTCTAGCTCTTGCAAAAGGTATGTACATAAAAGCACATACCTGTCAAACCAGTTATAGGAAGACTGAGCAAATTTCTTGAGTTCTAAGCCAGGTGTGCTAAGATAATCAACCTTTCTGCATTAAGTCCTGACTTAATGTAGTGAACCCAAGGTGAGAATGGGGAAAGGTAAACCTAAAAAGCTGACCAGCTTAGTTCAGAAGAGAATGTGAGGGGCAGCTAGGTGGTGCAGTGGATAGAGCACTGGCCCTGGAGTCAGGCAGACCTGAGTTCAAATCCGACCTCAGACACTTAATAATTATCTAGCTGTGTGGCCTTGGGCAAGTCACTTAACCCCATTGCCTAGCAAAAACAAAAACAAAAAACAAAAAAAAGAGAGAGAAAGAAACAGAAGAGAATGTGATCAGCTACCATGATATTTAATAGATTGTCTATTACATTTCCAGACAGAACTGAATAGGAAAGACTCAATTGAAAGAAAGAAAAAAGAAAAAATAAAAAAAGAGAGTTATTTAAGATGTTGGAGAGGAGGCAGGAGTTCTGATTCTGAACTATCTCCACATATCCACTGTGCCACCTAACTGCCCTTAGTGGATAGAGGGCTATCCTTGGAGTCAGAAGGAAAGGAGTTTGAATCCATCCTCAGACACTTGACTCTTACTAGCTGTGTGACCTTGGGCAGGTCACTTAACCCTGACTGTCTCGCATCCAGGGCCATCTCCAGTCATTCTAATCCATGTCTCATCACTGTACCCCGATGGTTCTGGAGCAGAACGTGAGGCTGGTGACTTAGCATAGCATATCCTCACTCAATTCCACTTTACATGCTTGTCATGGTATCACCTCCCTGATGTTATAGGTCTTCAAAAATGAAGAACAAATATTATTATTATTATTATTATTATTATTATTATTATTTCCACATAACTTGGTGATGTAAAAAGGATAAAAAAAGAGAGAAAATGGGTCATTTATTTGTATTTGAATGTATTTAACAATTTAAGTAAATTCAAAGAACTTGGAAGAAAGAAGGTAAACAGGAGCTAGAGAGTTGATGGGTATTAAGTAGCATGAAAATAGTATAAGTAAAGCTAATCGTGGACAAAATTACAGAATTAAGATGTAGGGGAAATTATAGATGAAAGCATAAGTGTAACAATCAAAACTTTGAATGTGAATGTCTTAAGTAAATCAAAAAATGAAAATGACATAATGAATAAGAAAATAAAGGCAAATAATCTTTTAAACAAATATTACAAGTTAAAACATTCAGAATAAACATGAGGCTAGATCAAAATCTTCTATTAGAAGATTATGAAAAAAAGTTGCAATCATTAATGCAATGAGTATTCAGTTTTAAAAACTAGAAAATTAACAAGCCGACTTCAGATAAGCACATTTAAAAATTTTTGAGAATTAGAAGAGAAATAGATAATATGGAGAATAAAAGGATCACAGAAATAATAAACAATACTAAAAGTTTTTTCTTTAAAAAGACTGGCAAAATCAATCAACATTTAACTATCAATTAAAAAGAAAGGGGGAAGAAAATCAAATTATCAAAACAAAAAACAGAATGAGGCAAAATCAGAAGAGAAATTTAAATAATAACAATCAGAACTATTCTAAACCATTATATACCAGCAGAACTAAGAATTGGAAACTGTGGAGGATTATTTATAAATAACATGATAAATTGAAAAAAAAGAATTTCACCTGGTCTGAGAAAATTAAATTGAATAAGACATAAAAGGGAGAAAAAGTTAAGCTTTATAAGTAAAAGTTTTCCACTGTTCAAAGTCGTTAATACTCCTTTATATCTTTTTCTTTAAAAATTGAGAAAAAAAGAAAATACTTTACAAATTTCTAAAAGGGGAAGGGGGAGCTGGGGAGAAACAAAGAGAGAAGTATAGAGACAGATAGGAAGAGTATATCCAGAACCAAATCTTGAAGATACATGCTTAGTGGGTTGAAACTAGCAAGGGATTTTTAAAGGGAGGTAGAAAAGAAATGTGTTATGAAAGCTGAGGGAGAAAAGTATACAGGAGGAAAGCAAGTTCACTGAAGAGTGAACTAAATTCCCTTTATGACAGACATCAGAAAAGTGATCAGTCTAGCAACCAGTTTGATGACTGAAGAATGACGATGAAGCATTCTTCCTGCCTCTGAACATAAAGGAATGAACTGTGGGCGGCTAGGTGGTGTAGTGGATAAAGCACCAGCCCTGGGGTCAGGAGTACCTGGGTTCAAATCTGGTCTCAGACACTTAGTAATTGCCTAGCTGTGTGGCTTTGGACAAGCCACTTAACCCCACTTCCCTTGCAAAAACCCCCCAAAACAAAAAAGAAACAAAAAAAAAAACAGAAAGGGATGAACTGAAGTAAGAAATTAAACATATATTTTCAGACATGGTGACTGTTTTATTGTAATATACAATATACACTTAAATAATCAAATCTTATGTAACCACAGTTCATGGTTCATATACATAACCTTTTTGCTCTTTCTGTATGGAAATGTTCTGCTGCTTGGTAATTAAGTTTATAATAAAAAGAATTTTCAGTTGCAGAGAGATCAAAGAAAATGAGGACAGAGAAGAACTTTTGCCATAACAATGAACATTGTTGATAATCTTTGCTTTCAGTCAAGGTGTAATTTTAGAACTTGAATATGTTTCTAATTTTATACACACACACACACACACACACACATACACATACATACATGGTAAATAAGTAAGCAACTTTTTTTAGAATCTTGGCAAGAAAGTGAGAAAAGATATAATCATTTGAGGAGTGGGTCAGGATAAAGAGAAGGGTCTTGTTGCTGCTTTTTATATTTGTTCTAAGAATGGAGTCTTAAAACTGTAAGCAACTAGGAAGAAATCAGTAAGAAAAGGAGATTTGAAGAAGAGAGCTTGAGAGGAATGATTGATGGAACAAATTTTCAGAGAAGGAGGGTTGGAAACAAGAATACCAGTAGAGGATTTGCACTTGTCAGGAGAACTGTATCTTCTTCAGAGAATGTAAGGAAGGAGAGAAAGAAACAGGAGAAGTTAGAGAAGTATCAAGAGGAATATAGCAGGTGAAATGAGGTTGCATCTGTTGAATGGACTCAATAAAGTAGAAGTTAAGCTCACTTTCTGAAAAGTAGTTGAATAAACTCTAAAGTGAGATTTGGAGAATACAGTGGGACCTTGATCAGGGAAGGATAAAGTTATATTTTATGGCATTGGTACTTGTCTCTTAGATTACATTAAATGAAATCATGCATATAAAGTGCTTTGAAAACCTTAAAATGATACATTAATATCAGCTATCATCATCATTGTTATTTTATATGCTCACACATTAGCTGACTGAACATAAGCACTGATTTTTTTTTAAGACGTGGATCATTCAGTCATAAATAAGAGAATTTTCAGTTTTATATTGTTCTGGAAACATATATGGCTTTATTCTCTGCTTCATATGAGAAAGAGATCATAACTCATTTACCTTCTTGGAAATAAAATTTCCTATTCACTTCCGCAAGAATCTTTCCTCTCATTTCTCAATCAGATATACCTTATCTCCAGTAGAGGACTGTATTTCCCCGATGCTGTGGAAATGAAATCTTCCTTTTCCTATCAGAGGTTGCTTTTGAAAGTATGTATATTTGTGTATGATAGTTTAATATATCCTATATTTTTGAATAGATACTATAAAAATTGAAAATATTAAACAGGGCAAAGTAGAAATTGATTTATGGGGTGGCTAGGTGGCACAGTGGATAGAGCACTGGCCCTAGAGTCAGGAGTACCTAAGTTCAAATCCAGCCATTTAATAATTACCCAGCTGTGTGGCCTTGGGCAAGCCACTTAACCCCATTTGCCCTGCAAAAACCTAACAACAACAACAAAAAAAACCAACAAAAAAAGAAAATTGATTTATGAATGGTGTGAATCCAAAGAGTATGTATGTTTGAGTGAGGCAAGCAGGTATACAGATGTGGGGCTCTCTTGCTTTGAATGTGTCACTCCTCCAAAATATTGCATGAGGAATGGAATCAAATATTATTTCAGATGGAGAAAGACCACAGTTGGAAATTCCTGCTGTGTTTCAATATAGAGTACCTCATAATGGGTCTAGAGAGTACCTCATGGATAGAATAATTCTTTCCAGTTTGCATTGTCCAGAATTCCTCTGTCTTGGGCATTCTATATTATAGAGAAAAATTAATCACTACTCACTGAGTAAGTTATTTTATGTGCTGAGCCAATCATTGACCTTCCTGGTTAAAACTGAGTTACTTATGCTAAAAACTAACATTATTGTAATTAGAAACCAATAATGACTGTATTTGAGTACTTCAGCTATATACTGTGATCTCCTAGTAATCCATTTACAATTCATGGTCCATTTCTGGAAACTTAGTAGTATACAATACAGGTAACATTCATTTCAGCTAGAAATTTGGTACTTTTGTGTATGGGGAATAGGGGCACAGACATGATTTATCTGTGAAGGAAACTTTTGATGTAGAAACTTGCACCAATTAAGACAGTTGAGTAACTGTTCTGTAGTTTATAATCTTAGAGATTTTCTTGGAATACTGGGTAGTTAAGAGATTATCTATGGTTACATAGCTACTATATACCAAAAGCTATTGTATATTGGAGTTTTCCTGATTCCAGAACTAGATTAAAATGTAATTGAGAAACATTGAACAAAACAAATCACAGTACAATAAAATATAATGTTAATATGTGGTTTTCTAATTCAATGTGTAGCCCACAGAGAGTTTTTATACAATTTAGAACCCCCCCCACACACACACACCATTTCTAATTGAATTTAACAGTACTGTGCTTTACCATGTTTTTCCTCTATTTCTGTAGAGAATGCAATGAATAGCCTAAAGATCTTTTAAATCTTAGTCTTGAGTGAATTCTGCTGGGATTCAAAAAAGAATCCCAATCTGACCAAAATCTCCTCCATTACAAACTGTTCTTTGTTATTCTTACCATTGTCATTGCTATCATTATATATTGTGTTCTAATTACTGTAAATAGTGATCATCTTGCTACAAAATGTTTTTTTATTTCAACTTTATTGCTCCCATGGGAAAAAACATTGTTCAAATATGGCTGAATCTAAAAAAACTATCATTACTTTTCTTGTGTGATGCCAGCATTTTCAAGTAATGGCTTAATCTCAAAGCTAGATTGCCAACAGTTAATTCAAGCTTCCCCATGTGCTATGAAACAATAGTGGATGGACCCAAAAGAAAAAGGGTTTGGGAGGGGGAATAAGATTGCATTACAATTCTGGCAACATCAACCACACTAGTAAAATCAAATCCAATGTTGTTTTACGATCCTGAATTTATGTGAGTGCCCAGGATCAAAGGGCTGGAATCCCACTGGACTACAAGGTCTATAGTTCATGGCAAAAACTCATCAAAAAGAACATTTTAGTCGTTTAGGCTTTTCATTTTAATCAACCACAGCAATAAAAGAACCTTTAGGTGTCCAAAAACATTCCATAAGATCAAGAGGCTGTTCTCCCACTCAAATGAGTTGCTTTCTTATTGGATCCATATAATGTCTGCAGCCTTAGAGTGTCATGGAACCATCGCCTTCTACTCATTGGTCTTTTGGAGATGAGTTTTTTTGGGGGGGCTTTTGATTGAGGGAAAGACCCTTTTGGCTTTGTATCATCATATTCCACAAATTATGGCACCTAACAGGGAGACCACAACATGTGCACAAAATTTATCAGACTATTTCTGCCACTTAAAATTTGTGACCTGACATCATGCCAAGATCTCTGCTAAACATAGAAAGAAACCTTATCTATGACTACAATGACCTTATCAAAAGGAAATACAATTCACTGTCAGAGATGCTTCTGAATAATTTGGTATTTTTAATAAGGTATCAGTTATTCTCTTTCAGAATAAGATGAATGGTATTTGTCCAGAAGGGGAGGTAATCATAGTTCAATTTTTGGTGAGGCAGGATTATCATCTTTTGCTTTACCATTTCAATTTAATACTGATAGCAATTTCACAAAGAACATAAGTTCTTTAGATTCTTAGGAACTTCATGCTAGTTCTATAATTTTATATTTTTATAGTGATGCTGAAACTCTTGTTGTCTTTGGTACTTAGGTTGATGTGTATGAGGAAAAAATACTGTGATTGTTCTTGTCTTCCAGATGTAGATATTGACCCAGAAAATGGGTTGCTCATGGATACAGAGAAAGAAACATTAAGATTCCAGAGCATGTGACTGCTTTATTCATTGTTCGAAGCAGGTGTTTCTTAGTCTTTGTCTTAATAGTCCCAATTCAACCTCATTGGTTTCCAGGTTAAATTCAATGAATTGTAAATAAGCTTAAATTTAAAAAAACTTTGGTCTTCATGTTTTCTTTCTGTAAAACTTTAGTTTGAGCTATGTTGACTATTTACAAACTATCTCTTTGTTCAGTTGATAGCATGATATAGTTCTATACATATAGTACAGAGAGTTTCTTTGACTATTTCACCTTGATATACAAATGATTTCTACACATAAATGAATAGAAGCTTCCTATGAGACATTTCTTATAATATTTCCTTCAAGAGTAACACATAGAAAATATCAGAGCATGAAGCATGTGGAAATGAAGAATAATCTCAAAATCATTTGACCTAATAAACCACCACGATAAGTACTCAACAATCTTGATATAATAAGAAAAGAAGTGTTAACTCCCTTCTTCTCTAATAAGGAAAGAACTTTTCCCAGGACAATCCAAGGGATAACCAGGGCTAGAAATACAAGAATTTTCCAAAACTGTTTAATCTATAATTACCCCCATTTGACTAGAGGAAATTATTGTTAAGGTTAGATCAGTGCTGGATTTTCATGTGAACCAGTTAACTTTCTACAATGATCCTTTATTAAAATTTTAAAAATCCATACTCTTGATTACAGGTAGACCTGGGTAAGAATGGGTGGATTACTGCAACTCTGTCACCAGTCCTGGAGGGGGAAAAAAATCTGCAAACTTATGTGGGAATTTCGATAGAAATCAATACGATCTTCTTTATCTATTTTGAAGATGTCTCTGTTCTGATTACATTAAATATCATCCAGTTTCTATTAAGGGTCTACTTGTGTGGAACAGAAAAAGTAGTAAGGGAGAACTTACTCCTCTAACATTCTCCCTACTTTTATCAATGCTATTAGACACTGCCTTTGCTACTGCCAGTATGACCATCACTAGCATGAAGCAGCTATTACCACCAAGATATAAACACAAACCTTAGAAATACTACCATAGTAATTGCTGTGGAAACCACAGAAACCCCTGTAGAAAGGTTTCTGCCATAGCTGTCAATATTAATATGGATTCCTGTATTATAAGATAAACATGAGTATTATTATATATTTTTATAATATCTGAAGTCTTTTTGCATTCAGTTAATAATTAATTTGATCATTAACAATGTAAAGGTTTTGAGAAAAAAATCATTTGTGCATTTGAAACTAAGTCTTTTCCATTGGGGTTGTTGTACACTCTGCAATTTGTGATAAAAGTTAAAGTTTTGGATACCTCCTTATTGGTACATTTTAAAGGGATAGCAGGTCATGGAGAAAATCCAAGATTCTAGACTTTTACTCTATATAATGTACTCATCATCTTCAGACACGTCTTTGGCACAACGTCACACTGATTTACGTGTCTACAAAGAACCTAAGTAATATTTAAAAACAGAACTCCTCTATTTTCTTTGTCTCAGTAAACATGGAAGAAAAAAAATGTAAATCTATCACTTAGGTTTATTTTTTATAAGTAGGGATTTTAATTGTATATTTATAAATTTCGAGTATTTGATGTCTTAAACAGTTAAGATAATAAATGGAAGTTGGCAGAGCATTGGTTTTGATTTCTGGATGTTTAATGATACTTGGAACATCAAAATACATGTGAAATTGCTTTATAATATAATGCACACAGTCTAACTTTGGAAAGGATTAGGTCTCCTTTTTGACTTCTTTTCCCTTGGAATAATGACAAACCACATTCTTGGATTTTTTTCCTCCTTAGATTAAACTTTATTACTTTTGATTGATATTCATTCCCTTAATTTGTGCATTTGAAAGGATAATTGTTCCAAGAATTACATATGCCAGTCTTTGCCAGTAATTGCAAGAGATGCATTTAAATCGGCATTCTTATTTCTTAACAGATCTAATGTGGAATAAAGCTCATAAAATATTTTGAAAATAAATGTTTAAATATTAAATTAGAGTCAAAACGATATTTGAATGTTACTCAAATTGTGTTCCACCAGATAATTAATGGTTTCTAAGATTACTTTCTCTCAATCTTTATTTTAAATGTAACAGCATGCCCATGTTTAATTATGTAAATAGATGGAAGTATCCTTTTGTTCTGCTAAAACAAAGCATTGCATATTTTATTAACAAAGTATTTACATGTAATACTTAGATAAAGTCTGGGTCAAGAAACATTACTCTTGTTTTTCTGTTGTCTATTTCTGTCTCATACTAATACTTGTTGGTAAGTACTAATTAAATTATTATCCATAGAACCTGAATCTACTAATTCCATGAACTACCTCCTTTATGGAAAACAAAACAAGACAAAACTGGATAATATCCCATTCTTGCCAATCTATTCTAAATAGTTACTAAACTACTAAAGTTCTTAATATTTTTAGTTTAAGAAATCTCATTGTAGGAGCATCATCTTTCTTTTCAAGTTATATCATAAGTCAAGGCAGTAGGAGACCTTTTAGATGTCATGTTCTTGAACATAGTATTAATGCAGCATGTGTAGCTGATTATCATGCTTGAGGTGTTTAAAAGAAAGGAATTTTGATTTTCATACAGATTGGCATAAAGATCATTTGGGGAGTCCAAATTTCCTTTAATTACTCACCCCCCCCCCATTTCTGTTTCTTTCAAAGTATAAAACAAATGCCTGTTTTTCCTTTGGATTTACTTTCTTTTTTTGATTCTATCTTTTCACAGATCTTCTTACTACATTAATGGCAGTAAGAATTAAAATGTCCTTGTTGCTCCAAAGATGATGACAGGCATCATGACCTAAAAAAGAAAGGTCACTAGATCTAGAATCAGCATTACTTGGGTTTAAATCTTACCTCATTTGTTAGCTCCATGACTTTGGTCTTGGTTTCCTCATCTATAAAATGAATGCAATGACAACTACTTACATGGTTGTTGTGAAGCTCAAATGAGATTAAGTATGTAAAAATACTTTTTAAACCTTTAAATGCTATGTAAATATGAGCTACTATAATTAATTTGATGTCAGACAGAAAAATACAAGATTGTACTCAGTGCCAAAAATTGGAATTCATGGAAGTAAAAATGTTTGTCTGTCAGCTTTCCTGGATATAATTGATTTTGTTCATGATTTTTTGAGTTTCCTATGCACAAAATCTTTTGGCACAGTTTTCTTCTTTCTGGTTTATGGTGTGTTTTTTTTTAAGATCCATTGTTTATTTATTTGTATGATCATAAGAAATTATCTTAAGATTTAGAGCTGGAAGAGACTAAAAATCATCTTGTCCAATCCTTTTTTTTTTTGTACATTTGAAGAAAGAACAAGAGATGTCAAGTGACTTGGCCACATTCCTTTAAATTTTACATGGCATAACCAAAATTTGAACCTTGGTCCTCAGGTTGCAAATCTCAAGCTTTTTTCATCATTCCACATTATATGAAGAGAAAAACAAGACATTTATCCTGGGCATTTTGTTATCCCTTTATCTGACTTTTTCTTCCTTTTTAGATTGAGGGCTGCATAATTGGGTCATCAGGACCCTACCATACTAAGTTATTTTGGTGAACCAGTAGTTCATGGAGAAAGGAGCATGATGAGAAATCAAAATGAAACAGGAAGTCCTGGATTTAAGTCTTTTGTCATATTGGCTATGTAATTTCAGATTTGGCAAGATCCTTTCAGCTCTTTTTTCTTGGATGCCTCTAAAATTATAATTTGTAGATCAGTTACTTACCTGTGTCATAGAAGGTAGTTTCCATACTTTTGAGTTTCCCACATCAAAAAAAGGTAGATCTGAAGCCTCACTCACCTTCCCCCCCCAAAATAGTTCAGATTAAAAATAATAGCATTTATTTAGTGCTTTAAAATGTATACAGTGCTTTATAAATATTATTTTATCCTCCCAACAACCATAGGAGATAGGTATTATTATGCCCATTTTACAGATAAGGAAACTGAGGTAGAAAAAAGATTAAGTGACTTGGTCAGGGATAATAGGTATCTGAGGTCAATTCTGAATTCATGTCTTCTAGTCTCCAGGTTTGGTGCCTATATTAAAAAAAACAAACAAAGTGGAGAAGCAAAACATATTAGGTAATAGTGTTAAAAAAAAAAAACCCAACAGTATTTGAGCCTGGGTTACATGAGAGCAATGTTAAATCAGGTGCTGATCCATATCTCTTGAGTGAACAGAAACTGGTCTGGGAGTTGAAATTCCCAAAATTCTGTTTATAATTCCTGGCAGGAATCCCAAATTTTAGAGATGAGTGAGGAAGGGGAAAATAGTAAGAGACAATTTCTGCAGTTTAAAAAGCAACAGAATTGAAATTGAAGTAAATATTTGGAAAAAGTGGCCTTATATTCCCCCAGTTGGTTTGTACATTAATAACAGAAACATGTTTACCTTAGTTCTGTTTCTGAAGGTTTCTGTTAGAAAAACAATTTTTTAAAAACTGCACAGATTATAACTTGGCACCACCCATTGTACCATGCTATTTTTTGGATTCCTGACCCATTCACCCTCTCTCTCTCCCTTCCCTTTTCCCTTCCCTCCCTAATCCTTCCCTATTCCTTTCCTCTTTTTCATTATTGAATTTAACTGCTGTTCCCAAACTCTAGAAGGCGTTGTGATGTTATGTTTGTCTCACCTATTTTTCCCAGTAACCATTCTTAATGATTACTCACTGTGGTGAATTCCATATTTGACAAAGGTTGAATCTAGAGTCATTTAGAATCATTTCTCTTTATCTTTTGGATTAAAAAATAATTTGATAAACTTAAAACTATCTTGTTTAGACCTCTGAGGAGTTTATAGGTTAGTTAGCTAATGAAATAAAGTATTGGCCTTGGAGTCAAGAAGATCTGAATTCAAATCCTGTCTCAGACACTTACTGTGTGACCATGAGCAAGTCATTGAACCTTGCTTGTCTCAGTTTCCTCATCTGTAAAATGAGCTAGAAAAGGAAATGGCAAACCACTCCAGTATTTTTGCAAAGAAAAGTTCAAATGGATCACAAGGAGTCAAATATGATTGAAATGACTGAATAACAACCCATAAATTGGTCAAAAATTGAAAGGGTTCACTCAGGAGAATGATTGAGCTCCAGTCATCAGAGGTTTTCAAGCAAAGGCTATAATCATGAATTGCTTCTTAAGGATTCATGATTCCTTAAGGATGTCTGAGTAGATAACCTCAAGATTTTCCTGCTTTCTGCACTTCTCTTAATGCTTTAGAAATTTGACTAGATGATCCTTAAGTTCCTTTACTGATCAGACATTCTGTGGTTATAAGTCCTAAACATCATACTTCAAAGAAGATAGATTGCTCAGTAGATAGAGTACTGGGTTTGAATCAAAAAGACGAGTTCAAATCTGGCTTTGGACAGTGGATGTGTAATGTTGGGCAAGTCACTTAAACTTTGCTTGCCTTAATCCATTGAAGAAGGAAATGGCAAAGCAATCCACCACCTTTGCCAAGAAAACCCTGTAGATACTATGATCCACAAAGTGTTGGACAAAACTGAACAAACAGACAAAACAATAATTGCCCTTTTCTGTTATCTCTGTTATTCCCTAGTTAAGGACTTTTTAATCTCTCTTCTAGTAAGTGAACATATTATAAGAAAAAGAGACTCAACTTAGAAACAAAGGGCTTAGGTTGAATCCCAAATCTGCTACTTATGCATTACTTGAGCAAAAGGCAATTCAGAGATTTGCAAGGTCACATCTGTAAAATGATAAGTTAAACCTCTGGAGTTCCTTCCACTTCTAAATTCTGTGACTATCATAATAGCTTATCCATTTTTCTCTTTATTGCCAGAAAAATCTTCATAACATTTAAATTCCTTCAAAATCCTATTCAGAAGTTTACAGTGACTCCCCATTGTCTTTCAAATAAGACTCAAGCTGGTGATTAAGGTCCTACATTTAAGTTTACCTTTCTGAATTCCTTTTAATATTCTGTTTCTTCACATTTTCTGTATTAAAGCACATTGGACTACTTACCTTTCTCAATGTCATTCTGTCCCTTCTACCTCTATTCTTTTATTCATAAAGTCCCATTGTACATGGAATTCAATTTTCTTCCATCTCAGTGTTTCAACCTCACCTATTTTTTATGGCCCCTCCCAAAGATCACATCTTCCATGCAATCTTCTTATGGTCCTTCCCGGTCAAAACCTTTCTCCAATAGCCAAAGGATATATGTGGTGAGGATGAAAAGCCACCTGTCACTGGTTTCAAGTGCAGAACCTATGTGTTGCAATCACAAAGATCTTTGGAATAGGGATGGAATTTTTCCAGTGGTACCAGTCTAGTTGACTGTGGACAGCTATTTATTTTTTTTACTGCCCTGCCAATATCAGGTTCAGAGGAGGAGAATTTGAGAGCTTTAATAGCCGAATGTGTCAATATGATTATTTTTTATTTTTTTTATTTATTGCCAGGGTAGGATAAGACCAGTCTTCCCAATCTCTGATTGGTTGATTATATACCCTTTTTTGGTAATGCTGTTCCCTTCAGGGCTTCCTCCCTTACCCCACTTTCCTCCACACCCCCATTTTTCAAAGTACTGATCCAGGGCAAAAGGTAATACTAGTCTGAACATAGACGTTGGAGTAGTGAAGAAGTGAGATATGTAAGAGAGGTGGCAATAAATATTGCAAAAAATGTCAACTAATTGAATGTATAAGTTGACTGAGAGCGTGCTGTTGAAGATGACACCAAATCTTGTTGATTAAAACTATGATAGCTATAGCCTAGGTATAGCTATACAAGATAGAAACAGTGAGGGGCAGAAGAGATAGCGGAAATAGTTATTCTGTGGCAACAAAGAACAGGAAACTGAAAAATCAGTTGGAGAATGACTAAACAAATTATTTCACATAAATATTATGGAATACTATTACGTTGTAAGAAATGAAGAAAATGATTTCAGAGATCTGGGAAGACTTGTATGAATGGAATTAGCATGAAGTGAGTTGAACCAGGAAAACAATTTATACTATAGCATCAAAATTGTAAACAAGCAAAAAAGAACAATTCTAAGATTCTTCAGAATTTTGATCAATGAAATGATGAACAATATTTCTGGAGGATTGATGAAGATTGCTACCTAACTCAAAATAGAAAGATGGTAGACTAATATATACAGAATAAAAAAAAAAACATTTTTGAATGTGGTCACTGTGGGAATTTGTTTTGCTTAACTATGCTATTTGAATTTCTTTTTTTTCCCCTTCCTTTATTCTTTCTACTCTTCCTCCCTGCATGCCTTCCTTCCCCTCTTTCCTTTACTTCCTTCCATCTTTTTTGTCTTCTCTGTGTCTGTTTCTCTCTCTCTCTCTCTCTCATTTGTTTCCTTCCTTCTTTTTTTAGTAGAGGTAAAGAGAAAAATGAAGTTATTAATAATTGAAAAAAATTAACTATTTAATAGTTTTATCATTAAGGACAGGAGCTCAGGTAAGAATTTAAAACACAAATATTGGAGTAATCTGTAATAGAAGTGCTTAGAGTGAATATGATATAACAGCTGTAAGATTTTGTGCCATAAGCTTTACAAAGGACTTTTTGCACATTATTTCATTTGAGGCTCAAACAATGTTGTAAGGTCACTATTATATGTATAATTTTCCCTGTTTTATAGATGAGAGACATGAAGTTGATATAAAGTGACCTGCCCACATAACACATTATCAGAGGCTCTACTCAAGTCTCTTCTGATGTCCAAGTTGTCTCCCCTAGTTAAAATATAAGGAGCACGTCTTTTTGTCTTTCTTTCTCTCCTCAGTACTTAGTATTGTATCTGGCCCATAGTAAATGTTTGTTGACTAACATAGTGACTGACTTCTATGTCATATTGCCACTCTGAAATGAGAAAACATCTAGCATAGTGAATGTGAATACTTTTATGGAAAGTAGGGCAAGAATAGGTAGAAATAATGGTAATCTAGCAAAAAGAATTCTGACTTAAGTAACTGAAGAATTTAAATTTAAGTCCATTCTAGATCTTAATCTTATCAGTGTATGACATTGGGAAAGATGTTTAATTCTTAGAGACTTATTAATTCATCTGTAAAGTAAACATAAAAATAGCTTGACCCATGTTATGAAGAAAGAACTTTGTAAACCTGAAAGTTTATGGAAACTTGAGTCTCTGCTGTTGTTTTAAAATAGGCATTTGTTGGTAACAAAAACTTTCCATCCTCACCCCTTAAACATCACACATATTACTAGATAGATCTGAGTTCTCTCCCCAGGCTGAGTTATTAAGAGGGAAAGAATTCTGGCCACTTAGCAATTTCTCTTTGGCTAAGGTCTAAGATGATGAAATTCTGTGAATTCTGTATTTGTAGGTATTTCTCCAAGGGTCACACCCAGATCTGTAGAAGTCAATATATGAGAGAATTTGAGTATGGAAATGTCCTATGATTAGACTAGACTATATTTTTGAAGCCTCCAGTTTTCTTTCACAGCTGCAATCACATAGGATCGTAGAGCTTAGAGATGACTACAATTCCCCACCCCATCCCCTTGATTTTTCAGATAACTCTCAGATAAAAGTTTTGTTGTTGTTGTGTCATTTCAGTCATTTCTGACTCTTTGTGACCTCATTTGAGGTTTTCTTGGCAAAGATACTTTAGTTTGCTATTTTCCTTATCCAACTCATTTTACAGATGACATTTTGCAGATGAGGAGACTGTGATAAACAGGGTTAAGTTATTTTACTAGGGTCATTCAACTAGTTAGTATCTGAGGTCAGATTTGAACTCAAGAAGTTGAGTCTTCCTGATTCCAGACCCAGTACTCTCCACTATGCCATTTAGCTGCTCCTAAAAAGGGACTTAAAATCACATAACCAAATCTTTTAGTATCATTAGTAGCCTCTCACATTTATATAGAACCTTTGGGTTTATTCTACAGCAACCCTGTGAGATAAGTAGAAGAAATGTTGTTTTCCCTTTATAACAGATAAGGAAACTCTAGGAGGTTAAATTACTTTTCATAGTCATATAGACAATGTTAGAAACATAATTTAAACCCAATTTTATTTCTGATATATATCCAATGCTCTTTTCACTGTACTACTGTAGTAGTCTGACTCCTACTTCTCACCAGAAATTGAACTCAAAGAATCAGAGAGCTTTGTTTCTTTCTGTCTATTGCACATTTGTAGTATTTTGTCCAAAATGGGATCTCCTCATATTTTTGCCTAGGAACTAGTGTCTTTAAGGTGACCTTTATATTTTATCAAGTCTGTTAGATCATGCCTGCTGTTTCTGAGTGTTCCTTGTAGCTTGGATCTTTGGAAATTTAAGACATTTTCCTCCCCTGTCTCCTCTAAAGAAACCTTCATGGGCCAGAACCCAGACTTTAATGAGAAACATAAACTCAATTGTTTGTCCCCCCTCTTGCATTAGCCTATGATCTCAAACCCATTCAACAGCAGATTTATCAAGTGATGGATCCCTGGGTAGCCTTGAAGTGGCAGAAGGGGAAAAGGGAATATGACCTAGGCACACATCATCTGTCATTTGGTCAAATAATAAAGGTAGGAGGCCAGATTCTTGTTGGTTCATTCAGGGAAAAGCATTTAGGGGAGGCTGTTAAATTGTTCAGTTCTGGGAGGGCTGTTACTTGGCTAATGAAAGCATTATGGAAGATTAAATCTGCTTTTGAAATGCTAACTGAAATTTAGGTGCATAAGGTTTCTAAGATGTTTTTATTGGGTTTTTTTCTGTATGCTTTCTTTGGTTTTTATGGTTGGTGTTTGACAATGAAAATTACTTTGATAACCCATATCAGCAGTTCTAGAAATTATGTATTTCTCACAAATGTATTATTAAAAGTCAGTAGTCAGTTCTGATTTCAAGCTAATCAATTATACAATTTCTATCCATTTCACAATCACAATATCTTTATGAGAAATCATGCTTAGAGACTAATAGATGTCCCAATTTTGAGTTGTGATACAGGAAAATGAATGCTGACTCTGGCGTCAGAAGACCAGGTTCAAATCCTATTTCTGATGCTTACTTACCTTGTGACATTGGGCAAGTTACTTAACCTCTCTAGATCTCAGTTTCCTCATCTATAAAAACAAAGGTTTATACTAGAATAACTCAGAGTTCTTTTCCAACTCTAGGTCTATGATAAGACAGAAAACTCCAAGAAATTCATCTATAAAGGTAGTTTTAGAATCTCTTAACTTGTTAAGTCCCTCTGCCATTATTGGTCCTTAACCAGCTTCATTAGCCTGGGCATCCAGAATTGTCAGAATCCTCTTATGGGTAGGGGAGTTAGTATTTAAGTCTAATCATAGGTGAAAAAGTACACAATCAACAAAGATGGAAGAAGAATAGGAAGGAACAGAATCTAAGACATGAAGTAAATTAAGATGAATACATCAGCTAAAATGAGGGTGGAATGGAACTCAAGCAATAGGTTTTTGGAAAGGCAAGTCATTGACTGAAAAAGGATCCATAATCAGCAATTTGCTTTTGAAATTACACTTTACATACTTTCTTTTGCTCAGTTGTGCTTTTGGAAAAAGATACACAGAAGTTAAATTCCTTGTTTGTTGATTGATAGTGACTAATGCCACATCTGAGAAAATTTGGAGTATGGAGTGGTATCACTTCAAATATAATTCAAGAATCTAAAATTCTGTTCCTCAGAATTATATGCTGTTCATTATATCTAGGATTATAAATGTAGCCAATTACAAAGGTTAATAAACGAAGGCATTCTCTATGTAGATGAGATTGCTGGTAGGAGTAGAAGGTTAAACATTTGGGATTAAAAACCCATTGTTCTCAATCTGGTATTCTAACTTCATATAGATTCTGCAAAATTTAAAATCATATCCAACCTTAACAATAATGGTAACAATAATAATAGGAATTGGAATCCCAAATTCATTCTTTCTCATAGTAGAGAGGGAATTAATGTCTTGGCTTCTTGCCTAGCAATATTCATCCTTCAGTGCACTGAATTCAATAAGCACTTATTAAATTTGGTATTTTGTATAATATGAATGATATGAAAAATATTTCTAGGACTGTTCCAAGGTATAACTTATAATTTAGATTCTGATTTATAGATATTAATATCTGAGAAGTGAAATGTTGTGAAAGGTCTCTCTAGCTATAATAGTTAAGCTATTAGTGTTCTTGTTTTGGCTTTACAAAGTAGGAAATTTCAGTGCAGACCTTAAATGCTAATTAATTTCTCTATTCTATGTCTACCTTCTCTGGATGATTTGTTTATAATTACATTTGTTCAGTTATTTTTAGATTCCTGTTTATTAGGAATCAGTATCCTGCTCCAACTATAAGGCACAATTTTATCTAGTTGTCTGCTTAGTTATCAAAGTAGATTTGAAAGCATATTCATAAATCTCTTTGCCTTTGTGGCAATATTTGCACTGATAACAAAATCTCTGGTTGTCAAGATAATATCCCTAACTTCTTTAGTAATAGTTGAACTAACCTGCCTTAGTAGCAGTTATGGAAGAAATTATTCATAGTAATAATGGAATTCTAGAGTTGTACAGGACTTTAGAGATCATCTGACCCAACATGTACATTCTGCAGTTGAAGAAACTAAAGGATTTCCCCACATTCAGGTCACATAGCTAATTAACGACAGTGCTAGACCTATAACCCAGCTCTCTAGACTTGACCCCAATTCAGGACTTTTTCTGCTACTTGAATGGGAGTCAAGAAATATGATTTCTCCCATTGACATTGACATTAACTCTCTGAATTATTTCAAGTTTAATTTATCCCTGCCATAGTCTTTACTTTGAAGGAAGTAGAAAAAAAAAATAAGGGAAGCATTTCAGGGTTGAAAGATACTCTATTTGATATCACTGACCCACCAAAGAATATGGAATGAGGAATGCTATTTAATTATTATACACAACACCAGATATGTAAGCAATATTTGTGGTCTTCTTAAATATACTAAGACTTTCTTTTCCTCCATTTTAAGTACAATCCTGGAATATATGATAAACATCACCATTTTTACATGCCTCATTTTACATTAATTAGCCTCATTTTTATTGAAGAGAATACCTAATTTTAGCC
Source organism: Macrotis lagotis (assembly GCF_037893015.1). Classification (NCBI taxonomy): domain Eukaryota; kingdom Metazoa; phylum Chordata; class Mammalia; order Peramelemorphia; family Peramelidae; genus Macrotis; species Macrotis lagotis. The sequence goes on from NC_133661.1 coordinate 192,492,705, forward strand.
AATAATATACCAAGAAATTCATGCTGAAGATAAAACAATATTAAAGGGAATCAGTGATCAATTTTCAAGATATCTCAAGAGAAGGCTCTTCCAAGATAATGGAAAAGCTCACAAATGATGCTTTTATAAAAAAGAGAACCAAGAAAATTTTAACATAGTAATACTATTTTCTCTCCATTAGAATGTGAGCTTCTTGAAGCCAGGGAATTTTTTTTTTAATCTTTCTTTACATCCCCAGTTCTTAGCACAATGTTGCTGTACAGCAAATGCTTAATACTTTTTTGTCTTATCTCTATAAAATCTTTATGAGAATGATCTTTGTAAACATCTAAATATTCCTTGAAGAAACATAAGGGTGCAGGTGGTAGTCAGCTATGTCCTTGTGACCCCATTTTAGGTTTTCTTGGCAGAAATTCTGGAGCAGTTTTCCATTTTCTTCTCCAACTCATTTTACACATGAGGAACTTAGATAAACATAGTTAAATAGCTTGTCTTAGTGACAGCTATTAAATTTTTGAGACTGAATTTGACGAGTCTTCCTAATCCTAGACTCAGCACTTTATCCACTGTGCCAACTTAGGGTAAAGGTAGATTTTGCAAATCATTTTCTATTGAAACTTTACTTAATTGACTCAAAGTGGAGACTATAAGTTCATGCTATGTGCATTGTTGATTTTAAGATTGTTTTTATTAAAAGTGCTTGATCCAATAGAGCAAAATATGTGGTATATTTTATTTTGCTAAACAATGTGATCTTATGTTCAAAGATCCAGATAATCAACATCAATGATGCATAGAAAGGGAGATATAACTTGTCCAAAAACTATGGTTAGATGAATTTGGCCAGGGAAGTTGGGGGAATAGTTTCCCAACCTAATTTATTTGACTATTCTCCCTATAAAGAGACTTAATTTCAATAGAAAATTTATCATATGTTACTGTTTGAAGATGATGTTATTATAATTATATTAATATTCTGCATACTATAAATCCACCTCAGTGAAATTCATAATTCATATTCAAAAGAAGTTAAACTAATCATCTTCAGAAGAAAGGTAAAGTGTATGAAAAGATTGAAAATTGCCTACAAAATACAATATGTAACACACTGATTAGGTAATCAATATATTCCTGCCTAGGTATTTAGATGAATAATGAAATAGGTTCAGAATGGAATGAGAAGAAAAGAATGGGCAAGACTACATTTAAGAAATTATATCTTAAATTGTTTATTATGGTAAATATATTTTAAATACAAATTACTGTCCAATAATACTCTAATGTCACATATTAAAGCAAGTCATTATCTCAAAACAATCAAAATTGCAGATAACACAAAAGATAATTAGAAGATATATGATGACTGCAAATAAATTACAGCATAATGCCAAATAGTTCTTATATTAAAGAAGAAGCATAAGGGGTAGCTAGGTGACGTAGTGGATAAAGCACTGGTGGCCTTGGAGTCAGGAGTACCTGGGTTCAAATCTGGTCTCAGACATTTAATAATTACCTAGCTGTGTGGTCTTGGGCAAGCCACTTAACTCCATTTGCCTTGCAAAAACCTAAAAAAATAATAAAAAAGAAGCATTAATGTTATAATCAAGAAGATAGATAACAGAAAAATAAATCTATTGGTTACATAAGGAAAAGTGATAGATAACCGATGGACAGTCCTTTTCTGTACTAGTACCCCAGTCCCAAATTGTACCTTTTAAAAACAGTCAAAGAAGATGTATTAGGTAGATCCTCTGTAGAAGATGAGAAGAGGGCCCTGGATTTGAGTCAGAGGAACTGAATTCAAATCCTGCCTCTATTACTTATTACCTCTGAACTTGGATAAGGCACTTAAGCCCTCTGAAATTCACATTCCTCATCTGTAAAATTAAAAGGTTAAATTAGATGGCTTATCCTTATGTCTCTAATCTGATAATCCTGTGATTTATAAGAAGACCAAAAAAAAGACTAAGAAATTACAGAGGAATTCAGTCTGCATTTGTGCAGTGATTTTTTATCTAGGTCAGTAAGTATAGGGATTTATTAAATTACTGTAGAAGTACTGACAATATTAAAACATGCGTTTATACCATTCTTTTTATTTTGTTTTTGAGTACAACAAAAGAGTGACATTTCTTAATTCTTTGTCGCATTTTTCTCTTATGTCTTTATATTTTCCTGTTACTCTGTTCTTTATTTCCCCCATTCTAACTGATTTTAGTAGTATTACAAATGCAAAGAAGACTACAAAATATAAGAATCCTTATACTATGTTCTTATAGTTTATGCGGCATATTTATTTATTTATTTCTTATGTGAAATAATAATTTGTTTACTAAAATTAGTTAACATATCATGGGTCCTTCAAGAAAACCAGTGTCATTCTCAATTAAATTTTGAATTTTTGTCTTTTTTTGTGGTGGTCTGTTTTATTCTCATCATTTTTCAAGATGATGACCTTGGATTGTAAAAAAAACCAAACTATTATAGAGGAATCTAATTCTGGAAGGTACTACCAAGCTGAAAAGCCTAGAAGAATGAACTGAGTGATGGACAGAGTCAGTCGTCTGAGCATTATCCTGGCCAAATTCAGAGAAGCTCATCACCACATTGACCTCAGGGTGATGAGTTTTCTGCCAAACAACTCTCACTTAATTTCTATGAAGTCATAAAGGAATTACAATTAGCACTGGTAAAGAGAATATTCCCACTCTGATGAAATAACAAATTATTGTGGTGCATGACAAAGAGTGGAGCTCATATATGAGATAAAAAAAAACATTAATATACAGCTAACTTGTTCTTAAAGTAATGGCAGGTCAATGAATTACTTGAATCAATTCCCATTCCATTTGGGTACTTAATGATCCCAACCCCCATTTTCTTTTTCCTTTCTCCTTTAGTGATAGAATTCTTTTCTAAACTCATGGAGAATTACAATAGGTCTTAGCAACATGTTGGAACTTCTGGCTTGCTCTGACCTAGGGATGTAGAATTTGGAATAGTCCCTGGAAAAGGTTGACTCAAGTAGTATGGCAGATAACCTGGATTTTTACTGGCCCTGGCAGCCCTACTGGGATAGCATGTTCATAACAACAAAATACTAATGGGTAATTTTTCCACAGCCCTTGGCACTAGTTTGATGTCTTTCATCAACAGGCACTTTTCCACCTTCTTTTCGACAGACGTGCTCATGTGGATCAGACAAGCAAAAAAAGTCTCCCTCCCAGTGCTTGGATTTCAGTACATTATGTCCCTCAGATGCTATCTCAGCACAGTGGTAATATGGAGAATACAAAAAAAAATAAAATAATGAGGATTTAGGTTTTGGAAAGGGAGTGGAGGGAAGACCAACTTTGGAAGAGGCTAAGGGAGTTGCCTGGAAACTAGTCCATGATCAGATTAGACTTACAAATATGATTGTATTATACTGGATTCTTTTACTCCATGAAAACAGCTTCATAGAACACTCATATCATTGTACTATCTGCATTTTGAATTAATAAAACAGAACTGTACCAACTTCTTACATCTTTATGGAAATAACACCTGTGCATCTGATCTGAATCCGTCAGTTAAGAACACTCATTATATGGATATAAAAATTATAGGACCTGGGTTTGAATCCCAGTTCTACCATTAATAAACCCCATGACCTCAAGCAAGTCCCTGAATCTAAACATGTCAAATATATAGCCATCAGAGTGTAGCAATCAAGATTTAAAATATAATTAGGACACAATTAGACCCTCTGTAATGGATAGAGAACTGACCCTCAGTTCAAATTTGACCTCAGATGCTTACTAATTGGATAATCCTGGGGAAATTATATAACCCCTAGTGTCTTCGTAAATAAATAAATAAAAGTAACTGGGAAATAGTCAAAAAATAAAAATTAAAATGTAAGTAATTGCAATTTGAGGTTTTCAAAGGCAATACATAGCCTGAAGGAATCTATTTCTATTTGAATTTGGCACCACTAATATAAGCTCTCTGTACCTCACTTTAGTTGTAAAACTGAATTCCAAGGTCACCTCTATCTCTAAATGCTATGGGTCTTTGTTATTGGTTGTAGAGGGGAGAGTGGGTTTTAAGAAAATGCCAGAACAGAAAACATGGTCTATGATAGACTATCATCTAGTTTGGTTTATATAAAATGTATTATAACATATGTATATATGTAGAATGGAACATCTTCTAATTTGATGTCCACAAAATTTTAAAAATTTTAAAAAGACTTAAACTGAAAAAAATCTTTGGAAAAGTATTCCAGGAATATTGAAATACTGAGGGAACATATAGCTTAAAAGTTTTGGAAGAAGGTAGTTTCATTCTAGAAAGACCTCCTGGGTAGGATGGGTTGGAGTAGAGTGCCAGGTATAGGGGAGGTCTTCAACTCTGTCAGTGCTTCTACTGCATTTGTGACTTAGCTGATAAGTCTTACAGAATTGCCTGAGGCTCAGAAAGAATATTACCAAAAAACAGTAGTGATTATAGGTTTTCTTCACATGAGTTTATCCTAGTTACAATTTCCAGAATTTGGGGGATAAAGTGAGGTCTGGATTTGTGAGTTTATTTGTTTGGGGAATTCCTAGAACAGAGGCACATAAACGGCTCATTCGATAGAGAGTCCTATCTATGGTCAGGAAAACCTGAGGTCAAATTTTGCCTCAGACATTAGTTGTTTGATCCTGGACAAGTCTTTTACCTACTATTTACCTCAGTTTCTTCATTTATTAAATGGAAAAAATAATATTATATACTTCCTAGGTTTATTATGAAGATTAAATGAGATATTTGTAAAACATTTTGCAAATCTTAAAATACTACATAAATGTGAATTATTATTGTTGCTATTATTAATGTCTTAGCTATTACTTAAGAGAACTATCTTGGGCACTGAGAAATTGTGACTTGACCCATGTTTTCATAGCCGGTATTTCTCAGAGATAGAACATGTGCCTGTCTTCCTTAGTCTGAGGCAAGATTCCATCTGCCACACTCTTAACTGTTCTCAAGCTTTCAACTTAAATATCATTGGTGTCCCACCTTCCTCATTGTCTGCTATATTCCAATCAAATTCTTTAATTCATCTCAATTCAGCAAACATGTAAACATATATTGTGTTCAAGATGTACTCAGTGAAAGGGATTTAAAACAAACAAAGCCATGTTCTCTTATAATATAGCAGAGTCTAGTTCATATCTAAGTCTTGACTCTTTTACCAGTTTCATAACCCTTGTTAAGTTGACTCTGCTAAGTTTCTATTTCCTCATCTGTTAAATAAAGATCATCATATTTGTACTAATGACACTGGTTATTGAAAAAGAAAATACTTTGTTAGCATTATGTACATGTGACTTGTTATTGTTTTGAAGAGTTTATAGTCTAATTTAGGTATATGTTTGTATACATGAACAAAATTTTATCTGTGATGCAAAGGAGAGTATAATTAGTACAAAGGTTAAGTTTTGGCAAAGGGCTATGAAAAATATGAGATGGAAGGGATCATTTTCACTTGGGGGAGGGGAAGGAGCTTCCCTTCCTGGAAGACTTCATGAAAAAAGGGTAATCCCAATTTGAGTATTAATTTTATACATGCAAAAGGAACATTATAAGAATGGAGCAATGCATGAGCCAAGAGACAGAGATGTAAGAGTTCAGAAGAAATTAAAGGAGGCAAATGGTCTAGTTTGTCTTGGAGACATGAGCTATATGAAGGAGTGTGAAGTAAATACTAAAAGATAAATTGGAACCAAATTACGAAGGACTTTGATAACTTCAGGATTTTTTTGTTAATTTTAGTAGGCATTAGGGAGCCTCTGCACAGTTTTTAATTAAGGTTGTGATGTTGAGTGATTTCTGAACATGGTATGGCATGTCCGAATATTCATGACCCCATCCTGCTGTGGTTTGCCATTTCCTTCTCCAGCTCGTTTTATAGGTGAGAAAGCACAGTTAAGTGGCTTGCTCAGGGTCACACAGCTAGTGTCTGAGGAAAAAATTAGTATCAAAAGGAAAATTCCTGTGTGATGACACAGGCTGGTAATCCTAGTTTTGTAGGGGGCAAAAGGAAGGTGTATATGTGTGAGTCCCAAGTTTGAGATTTCTGAGCTGCAAAACTTAAAGTTCACACTAAGTCAAACTCAAAGAGAGTGAGCCCCTGGGAGCACAAAGTCATTAAACTGCCTAAGGAGGAGTGAATCACATAGGTCAAAAAAAAAATTAAGCAGATTAAAGTTTCTGAGTTAGGAGGATGCAAGTTCAAATTCAGCTTCAGATATCTCCAGTTGTCCTGATTCCTATCTGACCACTGAACCCAGTCTGGAGGACAAGGTGAGACTGGTGACTTAGTACAGCACCTCCTCACTCAAATTTAATTCATGTGCTTGTCAGGACATCACTTCCCTAATGTCATGGTCTTCAAGAAAGAAGAAAAAAAAATACACACATACACACACACACACTTCACATACTTTTCACAAGTTAAATACCATGACAGTAGAAGTATGCATATGGTATCAAGTGTAATAAATTTCATTTTCTTTTTTTTTAAAGAGTTTATGTAGAAATGATAGTGATGTAAAAACAAGACACTGATAAAATCTTTTTTTGTAAATAATATCCATTTCATGATGTAATACAAAGAAAATAAAGTATGTAAAATTTTGTTTGTTTTGTTGCAAGGGAAGGAGGTTAAGTGACTTGTCCAAGGTTACACAACTAGATAATTATTAAGTGTCTGGTGTCACATTTAAAGTCAGGTCCTCCTGATTTCAGGGGTGGTGCTCTATCCACCTAGATGCCCCTGTCAGTAAAAATTAAAAACATTCTTATTGCATTCTTTTTCCCTCCCCTCAAAAACATAAAGTAAGGGTGAAAAGAATGGAATTAGTAACTTAGGACAGTTTATAAAAAAAATAGTTATTATCAGTTCTTGTTATTTGTCCTTTCAAAGCAAACCAATCACAATAGGAACATGATATATTGAATAGCAAGTGAATTTGGATTTAAGTGAGGCAGGGGTATGCAAAGTCACCAGTTTCATTCTCTTCTCAAGAGTCTAGTGGCAAGATATAGATCAAGATGAGTAGAGATAGTCCCTGATGCAGTGAGGAAATATTGATCTTTTTAAGCTAAAGTTCTTCCCAGGTTTCAGTTTGCCTGAGGCAACACCTATTCATGATTAAGGTTAGGTAAGAAATGAGACCAAAAAATGACTTCTTTTACCTACTCAAAAAAAAAATCAATTAATCTGGGAGGCAAGACACAATTGCTGATTTTTCTAGGATCACACTTGAATTCAGGTCTTTCAGACTCTTTTATCCACTGTGTAACCTTCAGAAAAGATCCACAGAATAACAGAATCTCAGCTGGATGAGAGCTCTGAATGAAGTAGGGGAAATATTGGACAGAGAAATATGCTTTGTAGTTATTAAGTGATCTCTATAAATAAATTAGTAGGCCAAGAAATACTTTATTCCTCAGATCTATGGAAAGGGGATAAATTTATGGCCATCAAGAAAGAGAGTACATTATGAACTACAAAATGAATGATTATGACTATATTAAATTAAAAAGATTTTACAGTAAAAAATCAATGCTGCCAAAATTAAAAGAAAAGCAGAAAACTGGGAAACAATCTTCACAATTAGGAGTTCTAATAAAGGTCTCATTTCTAAAACATATAGAGAATTACATCATTTAAAATGTTACAAGTCATTCCCCAATTGATAAATGGTCAAAGGATATGAATAAAGAGTTTTCAAATGAAGAAATTAAATCTATATCCAATTATATGATAAAATGCTCCAAATCCTTATTGATTAGAGAAATGCAAATTAAAACAACTATGAGGTATCACCTCACACCTATCAGATTGGCTAAAATGAGAAAAAAGGGAAAAGATCAATGTTGGAGAGGTTGTGGGAGGATTGGGACATTGATACATTACAGGTGGAGTTGTTAATGGGTCCCACCATTCTGGAGAGCAATATGTATAAAGAGCAATAAAGATGTCCTTTCCCTTTGACCTGGCAATTCCAATTCTATGCCTATATCCAGAATAAATCATGAAAAATGGGAAAAGTCCCATATGTTCCAAAATATTCATGGAGTTCTTTTTGTAGTGACAAAGAATTGGAAATTGAGAGGATGCCCATCAATTAGGGAATGACTAAACAACTTATGGTACATGAATACTATGGAGTATTATTGTTCTACAAGAAACCATAAATGGTTGGACTCTAGAGAAGCATGGAATGACTTTCAGATTCTGATTCTGAGGAAAGGGAGCAGATGTACAAGAACAATGTACACATTAACAACAACGTTGTGAGATGAAAAACATTGATGGAAGCAGCTCTTCTCAGCAGTTCAGAGAGCTAGGACAATGGTATTAGACCAACTATAGATAATGCTATCCCCATCCAGAGAATAAAAACAAAACAACACAAACAAACCAAAGAAATCCTTCAGAATCTGCTGAACACTTCATAAAAATTAGCTCTTATGTATCTCTTTCCCTTAATCCTAATTCCTCATACCAAAAATGACTAATCTGTAAACATGTTTTTCAAAAATATGTATGTACAAGGCTAACCTAACTGTTTGCAGCTGAGAGGAAGGGGATGGGAAGGGAGGGTGGAAGGAAATTTTGTAACTTAAAAGTACATATGCATATGGATGAAAGTTGAAAAATGTTCATAATTTATATTTGGAAAAATATCAATTAAAAAAATTAAGTAATTTCTGTATTGACCCTGTATCTCCACTCCCCTTCCCATCCCATGGTCCAAGCTATGAGAAAGGTCTAAGAACTTTTAGTAAAGGCTCCCAGGGTATGAGAAAAGGTCAATCAGCTTTAGTTGTACCTTGCCCCTCCCAGGCAAAAGGCAAGTCCCTATCAATAAAACAATGGATCCCTGCCTTAGCCTATACTGATTAATTACCTCAACTCTAATCTTTGATCAATGGCCTATCAACCTATCTCCCCCCTAATGGATGTTGATGATGATGATGATATTTCTTTCACTTTCAAAGAAGAATGACTTCAGGGAGGTGATGCCTTGCCAAACTAGTGAATGGGATTTTAGTGGGGGGGGGTGAGGTGGGGGTAGATGCTGTGCCAGGCCATTTGTCTTCCAGACCATCTGGAGCCAGGTATGATTCAAGACAAAGATGGCCCTGGATACAAGGCAATCAGGGTTAAGTGACTTACTCAAGGTCACACTGCTAGTAGGTGTCAAATGTCTGAGGTCAATTTTGAACTTGGGTCCATCTGACTCCAAGACCTGTGCTCTCTTCACTGGACCACCTGGCTTAGCTCACTCCTGAGTTGAGCTGCTTACCCTCTTTGGGAGGGCAGCATCATTCCCCAAACTCTCCTCCCATTTGTCTTTCACTACTACTTATCTTCTACTGTTTGTCCTGCTGTGAAGCTGGGCTGCTTTCAGGGAACATGATTCCTCAAACTCTCCTACCCTCTTCTTCTATTGAAGAAACTCACTATCTTGCTGCTTCTACAAAGAACCTACCTTGTGAACTATTATAGTAACTTGTGAATTTTTTTGTTGTAATTTGTAAACTTTTGTGCAACCTAAGCCTTTCTTATCTCCCTGGGTCAGAGATTGATGAGTTCTTCACAAAATACACCCACACTGTTCATCTTTAAGCCTGATTTCCGCAAAGCCCATTTCCTCCCATCTTCAAGAAGTCATCTCATTTAACCTATATCTGCCCTCTATAAGCTAGCCCTAACAAGTATGTAATTTTAACTCCATTTGAAGATTTCCCCTTAAAGATGAAGAACTCACTACCATTCCACCTCTAGATAGTTCTCATTTTAAAGATTTCCTTATATTTATCAAAGATCTACCTTTCTGAAAACCGATTCCTCTCTTTTCCTGTCTTTTTGAACCAAGCAGAATAATTCTTTTTACTCTTCCCCACTGAATGCAATTCAAATCCTTTGGAGGAAGAACAGTTTGAAAAAAAAAAGTGAGGTGTAGGTCTTGAGACCATGGTGAATGTTTGAAGTAGAGGAAAAGGTCCTAGAAATTAAATGTTAAAAAAAAAGCTATTTTTTTTGGTGGGAAAGTAAGATGGTTAGCAGACTTATCAATTTGGATTAAAGCCTTAGAAAGGCAAGGGAAGGGGTAGAGAAGAGTAATGTAATTTCTACATGCATTTATTAAGTTCAAGGTAAAGAGGATTTAAAGATTAAAAATGATAATAAAAAGCTTGTATTCTTTATTGAAAAGTATAACTTATGCTCAAATAAATATGATACTAGGTAATATGTAATCTAAAATTTGGGACAAAAAAGGATAGGATGCATGAAGGAACAGGGACCCATTAAGTTGGGTCCAGTTTATTACTGGAAAACCTCTGAATTGAGGCAGAGCAAAGTGAGTAGAGCAAGAAAAATTTCAATGCATCCTGATATTAAACTTATTAATTTGGAATTCTTGTTTCAATTTGAATGTGCATAAGATGAAGTTGAATACTGATAATTTAAAAGAGGGTTTCTCAGGCTAGGTTTTTTCCTTTTGTTTATTTCATGGACCCACTCTGGCAATCCAAAAAGTCTAAACCCCTTGAGAATTTTTAAGTGAATAAAAGAAAGTACATAGGATAACAAAGGAAATCAATTATGCTAAAATGTAGACATCAAAATTTTTTTTTAAGTTCACAGGTCCCAGGCTAAGAACTCCTGGTTTATAGGTTAGACTATTTTTTCTAAAGCATTAAGAATTTTGGAGACTAACTAACTCTATCTTTTTTGACTGCCATAGTAGCCTGAAAATCCCACAAAGACAGGCATTCTAGATTGATTGCTGGAACAATAGTTATAGGCCAGAAGGATCCCCTACCATCCTTTCTTATGACAGTCAGTTTCCAAATCAGACCTTAAACTACAAAATGAATATTCAGGCACATCCAAATAGAGTTTGTGTCTGATGCTTTAATAGGGTAAAAGTTCTTGGATAATATTTTTTCTCTTAAACTCTAATCTTCAATAATTATTCCCCATGAGCTCAGGTTAGCTGAAATTACCTTTCTTTGCCAACTGTTTTAAATTTATGGAAAATACATGAAGTGAAATATATTCCCATTTGGATTAATGCATGATTGCCACTTTGTCTCTATAGTCAAATAATATGTGCTCTTTTGACATTAGTACTAAATCTTTTAATTAAGTTGTTTTATCTTCATTTACCAAACTCTTTTCTCTCTTAATTCTTTTCCTCAGGCCCAGTTTGAACTGAGGGTCTTCCGTATTAGGGGAGAGCACGCTGTAATAACGGCAAGACTAGAAGAAACCATTGAAAATCTCAAGTGTGAGCTAGAACACCGATTGAGTGGAGGATGTGAAAAGACAAGAGATGCTTGCATCTCTACTGAAGATGATTACCTTCCAAAGACCTTCCGAAATGTCTACATACAAACTGATAGAGAGACATTTTTAAAACCCAGTGAAGATGAAAGCAAAACCATTAAAAGTAATCAAATAGTACCCAAAAAATTGAATATCTCCTCTCTAAATCATATATCTCCCCTAAATGACAACAAGGATATCTCTTCAGCCCTCCAGTCTTTAGAAAGTTGCTCACCTGGTCAACAAAATTCATCTCCCCTTCCTGCTCCTCCACTGCCAACAGAAATTCCTCCTCCTCCTCCTCCTCCCCTTCCACCAGGACTTGGGCCTCCACCATTGTTGTCACAGTCAAGTTCTGGGCCACCACTTCCTCCTCCTCCTCCTCCTCCTCCTCCACCTCCACCACCCCCACCCCCTCCTCTTCCATTTCCTCTAAGTGCTGGGAGTCCCCGTGCCCCTCCACCACCACCCCTTCCTGTCCCACCACCTCTCCCTTGCCCTGGGCTACCACCTCCACCTCCTCCAGCTCCTCCAGGAATTGGACCACCACCTCCTCCACCTCCTTTCTTTGGAGGTAACACATCCTTTAACCAGATTCCTCGGAAGCCTGCCATTGAACCCAGCTGTCCCATGAAGCCACTATACTGGACAAGGATACAAATAAGTGGTGGAAGGTAAGGAAAATCCTACTATGCCACTTCTACTTGTAAAATTCCCAAGAGTTTCCATTAAGTTGGGTCTTATTCCTCATAGCTCTATACCTGTTTATTGTATAGCTATAGCATAACATTTACTAATATGCATAATTCCTGAGTTCGATGTATGGGTTTCTTGGTGATGATGGGATACTTTGGGGAGGAGAGTCAGTTGAATTTGGCAGCTATTTGTCAGACCTGGACTGGTCTTTTTACTAAATCTTTGGTGAAGTTATGCCAGGCAATGATCTTTGAGCAGGCACACCCCTTCCTGCCAGTTAATAGATCATTTTTAGAGTCTGCACTTTGGGTGTGTCACTGTGGACTATGAGTGGGAGAGTAAGAAGACTAATTCTGCAGTGAATAATATGGATTTTGATGATGTCTTTTGGAAAAGATTTTGAAAAAAATTCTTCAGGTAGTAGGTACCTTTGAGCTGGAAAATACACAATATATGTACTATTCAGCTAGAAGCAAGAGGTGGTAAGGTGGAGAGAGGGTCTTGAGTCAAGATGGCCTGAATTCATGTCCAACCTAACACTAGCTCACTTTGTGACTCTGAGCAAGTCCCTTTAATCCTTGTCTGCCTCATTTTCCTTGACTGTAAAATGAGTACCTACTTTGCAGGGTTATTGTAAGGTTCAGATAAGATAATATGTATAAAGTCCCTAGCATAGGTCTATTAGTTACCAAATAAATGCTTTCTTCCCCTACCCTCCTTTCTCTTTATAAATAGAAGCACATAAATTTAAATTCTGGATCTAAAAGGGTTATGAGAGGATCCAGAAAGTGTGAGGAATGACCAGATGATTTTTAAAGATTAGTGGATTGCAAAATTATCTTAAATCGTGTTTACTATACCCTCTAGGAAAGACAGACTGGTATAGTGGAAAAATCACTGGTCTGGGAATCAAGCAAGACTTGTATTCAAATTGTACTTTTGCTTCATATTAGTTACATAAATGTAGGTAATTCATTTAGTCATTCTTTGATCCTCAGATCCCTCATCTATAAATTTCCATGTGCTTGTACCTTTCTCATAGGAATTTTATAGACCAAATGAAATTACATGTCTATATCCTATACAAGTGCTTTGCAAGTCTTGTCAGCTGTTATTTTAATTTCCATTATCTTTCCAAAGAAGTATGGATCTTTGTGGATCTAAATAAATACCCTTTTTCTCTATTGTGCAATAGTTATGAAATAATCATAATTTAATTATTTAATCAATAATAATCACTAGTATTTGCATAGCTTTTTCAAGTTTGCAAGGATTTACAAATTTTATTTCATCTTATCTGCACAATAACCTTAGGAGGTAGATACTGTTATTCGCCTCAATTTGTAGCTAGGAAAACCAAGGCAAACAGGTAAAGTGACTTGCTTAGAATCACTAAGTGTTTGAGGATACTAAGTGTATGGATACTAAGTGTTGATGAAATATTTGAATTGAGATAGTTCTGACTCCAGGGCCAGCCATCTACTGTGCTACATAGCTACCTTAGGTTATTTGAATATTTTCATTCAAACAAATTTTCATCTAGATTTTTAAAGCTTATTTCTTTACTGCCACTGAGATTGATGGATGGTATACAATGTAGTTTTGTCTTTCCATAGCTTCCATCTTTCGGTCTTTACCAGTTCTGTTCCTTGACTGCCATCTGTTCTCCATCTTCATTTGTTAACAGCTTGAACCTGATTAGGAGATGAACCTAATGTTAGGATTGAAGGGATTGCCATATTTTATTATATAATTGCCAACATTTGTGAGGTGATAATTCTCATGATTCTCCTTCATAGTTTTTTTTTTTTTTTGCAAATTAAACCAGTGTTATCCTCCACTACCAAGAGAATTTGTGGGAAAGAATGACAGAGAATTATAGAGGATGGAAAGGCAAGAAAAGGTCATGATCTGTGTTCATGTGAGAAGTAGCCATACTGGTCAAAATCCCAGATTCACCAAATTACCCCAACTGTCACATTGTCTTGCCCCTATTTTCAAGCTAAAACTGGTAGGAATTTAGTAATAGCTAGATGCAGGTACAGATGTTATTGAATAACAATCAGTATTTCATATGATGATACCTGATACAATGGGACTTCAGGATTATGGCAATAGGAAAACATTATAAAGGAATTGGGTGAGCTTTCTTTTAAATATAACTAAGCAGTTAAGTAGCCTGGTCATAACAAGTCCCAAGTCTTGTTAAGCCCACTATTAATAAAGAATAGAAACCAGAGCTCATACTACTAGGCAGCTACTTTTTAACCTTGCAATTAAGTTTTGAAGCATACACACACACACACACACACCCAAGATTCTGAAATAGCCACACCCAGAACTCTAGACCTCCTGGCAGTCCCTCCTAAAGTCAAAGTAAAGGCTCCTAGGAAATAACTTTCCAACACATTTATTTTGAGTGATTTTCATTTATTTGGCATTCTCAATTCCAAGTGGAGAAGTATTCAAGGCTAACAGATTTCATCTCGCAACCACATAATTCACTTTTGGGATAGGAGTAACTTGTTTCCATTCGTGTGTGTGTGTGTGTCTAACTGATTTCTTTCTACATTCTATCCCACCTGCTTCCATTATCAGTGGATATTAGAGCCTTGTAATTACACCATTGGGAGAAACAGGTTACTTCCGCCACTCAATGTGGGTTAAATACAGGTCAGAGATGATTGTTGTCTGCATTTTTTCCTCCTTACGTATGTATGTATGAAAAGGGAAACAATTTAATATTAAAACAAACTCTCATTAGTTTTTTTTTTTTTAGATTTTTCAAGGCAAACTGGGTTAAGTGGCTTGCCCAAGGCCACACAGCTAGGTAATTATTAAGTGTCTGAGACTGGATTTGAACCCAGGTACTCCTAACTCCAAGGCCAGTGTTCTATCCACTGTACCACCTAGCTGCCCCTCTCATTAGTTTCAAAAGAAATCTATTGCTGTAGTTTTGAGAGAAACAAAAAGCATATGAATATATTTACAAGTCCCAATCAGAAACAACAGAAGAAACTAACTTAGTAACGGTTAGGATACTCAACAGGAATGATGATCTGAGGCAAGGATTGGGATACAGTTCTCTCTAAATAAACTGTAAAGTTTGTTGAACCTGATTGCTTTCTCTTTTCACTGGTGTTTTATGATTTAATATGGTCCCACTGGACTATTTTCTCCCTCCAAACACCCCCAATTTAAACCAAAATACTTGGTGATTTTATGTCATTCACATTGTATCTTGGATGGGCTCTTTGAAGGAAGAAATGATTAATAATTAGTAGGCAACTGTATTGTACTAAAAACCGTATATGGATATGTTCTCTGATAACTGACAAACTGGATAGCAGGATGTACATAAAGATAATAAATAGAAGCATATTTTGGGATCTAAGGTATATAATGCTATTTTCCTTATTCTTTACATCATAGTCTGACCACACGTTATTCTTGGAGTCTGAGGAACTAGGTTTGAATCTTGGCTCTGCTGTTTAGAACTTTTGTGACCCTAGGCAAGTCATTTAATCTCTCTACTCCATGATATCCTCATTTGTAAAATGACAAAGTTGGAATAAATAGTCATTCATATTCCCTCCCATTCTAAATGATGCCCATTTTTGAGCAGTAGAGAAATCCTCTCCTAACTCACCTGATTTGCTTTTTTAAGTATCTAGATTTAACAAAGTAAATTTTTTTTAAGTGGCAAAACATATATTAAAAAAATTTAAGTGGCAGCTTTCAGTAACATTGGTAATAATATATTTCCCCCATTTTCTTATTAATGACAATATTAATAACAATAGTAGCTCATTTATATACAACATTAAGGTTAACAAAGTACTTCCTATGCATTATCTCATTGTAGTCTCACAACAACTCTTAGGAGTACTATTATTTTCCTCAGAGGATACTGAAACTCAGAAAGGTTAAACATCCTACCCCAGTGTTCCATAGCTGGTACATTTCAGAGATATAACCCGGGGTTCCTCA
Organism: Macrotis lagotis; assembly: GCF_037893015.1. Classification (NCBI taxonomy): domain Eukaryota; kingdom Metazoa; phylum Chordata; class Mammalia; order Peramelemorphia; family Peramelidae; genus Macrotis; species Macrotis lagotis. The sequence goes on from NC_133661.1 coordinate 192,508,768, forward strand.
AATCCTTATATAGTGTAAGCACTCTATCTTCCTTCTCTTCAAATTAGTTCAGGTGGCCTTGTAAAAGATATTCGATGGGTCTTTGAAAACCCAGTCCAAGAGTTATGCCTTACTATTCCCATTAAATGAGACAATTCTAAACTGACAAGCTGTGTATATTAAAAAAAAACATTTGTGATAAGTTAATTATTTGGAACTCTGAATCCATTTTTTTTGTAGAAAATAGCATAGTTTGCTATGAATATCAATATGAATCTCAGGGTTAACAAGGAAAATTGAATTTTTCTAGTTCAGGTCACAACTGAGTAGGAAAGTTCTTCTCAGAAACTCTTACCCATGGCATCTACCTTCTGTTGGATGATCTCCAGGGATAACTCTTAAAGCAGCTCATTCCACATTCAGACACCTTTAAGTTAGCATGTTTCCCTCTTCTATTGAGCTATTGATCATATGTATCCATCTCTTCTTTTTTTAAAAATTTTGTTTATTTAAGGCAATAGGGTTAAATGACTTGTCCAAAGTCACACAACTAGGCAATTATTAAGTGTCTGAGGTTGGATTTGAACTCAGGTGCTCTTGACTCCAGGGCCAGTGCTCTATTCCAGTGTGCCACCTAACTGCCCCTTATCCATCTCTTTGACTCCATTTGGGGTTCTCTTGGAAAAGATTATATAGTGGTTTGCCATTTCCTTCTCTAGAAATGAGGAAACTGGGGCAAACAGGGTGCCCAGGGTCACACAGCTTGGCTGTGTCTAAGGTCAGATTTGAAATCAGGAAGATTCATCTTCCTGACTTCAGGCCTAGCACTCTATTCAGTCTGTCTCATAACTGTTTTCTATTGAAGCAATATTGAGCAATTCAGTGCCATAGTAGATTAAGTGCTAGACTTGAAGTCAGAATATTTGAACTCAAATATTGCTTCATATGCTATACTAGCTGTGTGGTCTGGGCAAGTCACTTAACCTTTCTTATCCTTAATTTCTTCATCTGTAAAATGGGAATAATAATAATAATACCTACTTTTCATTTGTGAAGATTAAATGAATTAACAAATGGAAAGTGCTTTGTAAACATTACAAATGCTACATAAATACTAGCTATCATCATCATTATCATCATTGTCATTCATTCTTTCTATCCATTTGTTCCTACTTTACACTCAGGAAAGGCATTGTTGCTCAAGATGTTAGACTCTTCATGACCTCATTTGAGGTTTTCTTGGCAAAGATACTGGGGTGGTCTGCCATTTCCTTCTCCAGCTCATTTTACAGATGAGGAAACTGAAGTAAAAGGGGTGAAGTGACTTGCCCAGGATCACACAGCTAGTCAGTGTCTGAAGCCAGATTTGAGCTCAGGAAGATCAGCTTCTATTTATTCAATCCACTGTGCCACCTAGCTACCCCTGGGGATAAGCATAGCAGTCTATTTCTTTTTCCAGACAGCCCTTCATATACTTGAACACATCTGTCTTCTCACTACTGCTGTGGTTTCCTTCAGATTAAAATCTTTAGTTCCTTCCAACAGTCCTGATCAGTAGCATGGTTTTGAGTCCTTTTACTATCTTAGTTTCATCCTCTGGGATCTATTTCTTCAGAATATAATACAAAACTCCAGATGTGATCAGATCAAAGCAGAGTAATTAATATTTTAATCCTCCTCATTCTATATACTGGGCTTCTGTTAATATAATCTAAGATTGAATTAACTTTTTTTGATTGCCATGTTATACCACTGACTCATTAAACATCATACTAAAAACCTTGAATCCTCACATGTTTTTCACATAAACTATTGTCTAGCCATGTCAACTTAGCCTAACCTTTTAGGTTCCTAGACCAACTTGAAACAAAAAATTATTTCAGCTTCTTATATGGTATTAATATTAGGTAAGGGAAGGAAAAAAAAAAGAAAATTTCTTTCTGACATTCCTGTGCACAAGCCCAGTCCTGGGCCAACTTTTGAAATAAATGATATATCTTAGCTATGCTTCCCAACTCCATTGGAGATTCCTCTAATTTCCTAATACTCTGCTTTCTAGGATCCCTAGCATTCTTTTCCTGATGAATTCTTAAAGTTCTGTAGCATCCCCAAAACCAGACTTACTGGGTACCAGATGTTTTACTGATATTCTAGGTATACAAATATGAACAAAAAAACAAGACTGCCTCTGCCTTCAAAAAAAGCTTACATTCTGAGGGGGGAAAGACAATATATAAAAGGGAGCTGGTAGGAGGAAAGGGAGCCATGGTAGTTGCAGTCAGAAGCAGATCCCAGAGAAAAATGAAAGGAAATATACTGAAAGTACTTGATGCTCAAAACTACCTACCCCTAATGGAAACTTCCATACTCTAAGGAGAGATGAATGTATTTGAGGCTTTAATTGGCAATCAGAGGGGCAGCCATGGCTACTGATTTAGCACTGGACCTGGAGTCAAGAAGATAATGGGAAAGTCACTTAAATGACTAAATGCCTCAGTTTTCCTCATCTATAAAACAGGAATATTAATAGCATCTACTTCACAAGATTGTTGGGAAGAAAGATAATATAATGTTTGTAAAGTATTTTTTAAATCAGGTTCTGGTAGTAGGAGAAAGTTTGGTGGAGAAAAAAAGAGACAAATGTACCAGGGACTTGGGGTGAATATTGTCTAGATTGAAATAAGTATCATTTGCAAACCAGTGTTCTAGAATAGTTCAGTTTTTTCTTTAGGTGGGTATAACTACAGATGTGGGAGTTGGAGACTACCTTTATCTATCTCAGATAAAACTAATGAACCATTATTAAAAGCCAATTTTGATATCAGAGTAAGAAGACTCTACTGGGTGCAAATTTTTAATTAGAGTTTCTATCCTGACTATACCTTTGTTTTTCTAAGCATATACTTGGTACAATATTTCTTTTATTTGTTTATTTTTCTTAAATTTTATAATGGTATAGAAATCTATAGATTGAGAAATACAGGGAAGGGAGTGTAGAGGCTTATTCATTTGGTCTCATCAATCTAATGGTTGAGTCCTAAATCATCATTTTTTTATTGGACTTTGCCAAATCTGTCATTTTGTCTGCTTTCAAAAAGGATCTTTTAGGATGTCTATTTGCTTAAATATCTACCCAATGTTCTTATGCCTTTTGATCATTTCCTAAACCAGTCTGTTGGAATGTGGAAAAGAACACATTTCCAAACTTGCAAGGGTTATTTGTTTAAAAAAATTAATCAGAAAAAGATCTCATTGTTTTACAATCTCATTGATTTCAATTAACTGTTTCACTTTTTTTTATCTTTTTAAGTCAAAGCACTACACCAACCCTGTGGGATTCCTTAGAAGAACCTGATATACAAGACCCCAGTGAATTTGAGTATTTATTCTCCAAAGATACCATTCAACAAAAGAAAAAGCCTTTGTCAGAATCCTATGAGAAGAAAACCAAGGTTAAAAAGGTACTGAGTAATTATAGTAATAGTAATAGTAATTATTTTCCTCCTTATATATAAGAATTCATTGTGTGCTTATTTGCCTTCCTTTTCAAATAATGTTAGAGAAATTTTTGAGTTATGAAAGGAAAGAAGGGAGTGTTAAAATTAATAAGAGTAAAAACTTGATTCCTGTTACTGTATTCAAGGGTGTTTGAACTTTTATGCAGTTTTACTTAGTATTTCACCTGAACTCAAAATCTAAGTCCGTTAGCTTCACAACAGCATGCATAATTTCTTTAGTTTTTCAAAAATGCATTTAAACTAAATAATTTTAAAAAAAACAAGCCTGGAAAAAATAGTATTCTCTTCCATTCCATCTTCCTCTCTCTCCTTTCTTCTTCCTTTCCCTTTGCCCCTTCCTCAGAAGTGGTATATTTTTTCTATTAAACAGCAAAAAGATTGAAGTTAAAATATATTGTTACTCTTCTTGTAGGGATTTTAACTGTTTTGACAACTTTGTTGCTTAAAAAATTTGATAAAAGGGGGCAGCTAGGTGGCGCAGTAGATAGAGTGGGTAGAGGCTCTGGAGTCAGGAGTACTGGAGTTCAAATCCTCAGACACTTAATAATTACCTAGCTGTGTGACCCTGGGCAAGCCACTTAACCCCATTGCCTTGCAAAAAAAAAAAAAAAAAAAACCTAAAAACATTTTTTTGATAAAAACCTTGGTGACATAGATAGAAATAGCAGGACAAAGAATAAGGGATGGAGATTCAATTTCTCACTTTCCCATGTGATCAAGTACAAAACCCAGGTGACTCACAGGAGACCTTTTATTAACTTGATATAGAACCATTAAGCACAACTTTTTGAGTCAAACCATTCAACCAATTACAAAACTATCTAATTATATTAACATTTTGTCCCTTTCTAACCTTTCCACATTATTAATATGGGTTTATTTTATCAAATACTCTGCTAAAATCTAGGTAATCTATATCTACAACATTCAACCTATCTAACTGTCCTAAAAAAAGGAAACTTAATTTGACATCATCTGTATCTGATGAAATCAGACTGGTTCTTTATTATCTTTGCTTCCTTCACTATTTTTTTCATAAGCCATCCCAGAATTTTCTTAGGAATCAAAGTGAGACTTGGAAAATTTTTTTTTAGGTTTTTGCAAGGCAAATGGGGTAAAATGGCTTGCCAAAGGCCACACAGCTAAGTAATAAGTGTCTGAGGTCAGATTTGAAGCCTGACTCCAAGGCAGGTGCTCTATCTGCTGTGCCACCTAGCTGCCCCTGAGACTTGGAAGATTTTGTACTAAACCATTTCCTCCCTTGTTTTCTGTAATCTTTTTTTTATTCTGAATTTAAAAAATACAATTAAAAATTAGAGCAGATGATGAGAATTGTATATGAAACTATGACTATTATATCCTGACTAGTTCTCCTAATTTTAAAATACATTTTAATTTAAATAATTTAAAATAAAACTGTAATCTTCAAAGATGTCCTGCTAAACTGTTTCCTTTGTGTGTGTGTGTGTGTGTGTGTGTGTGTAAAATTTTTCTGGCCTTGATTTCCCTCTTGGATAATTTGAGTGAGCTGGACAAAATACTCCCTGAGGTTTATTCTATCAAGATTCAAATTTATTCATTCCCTCCCTCCCTCCCTTTCTCCCTTCCTTCCTTTCTCCCTTCCTTCCTTTCTCCCTTCCTTCTTTTCTCCCTTCCTTCCTTCTTTTCTTCCTTCCCTCCACTTTTCTTCCTTCCCCTTTCTTCCCTCCTTCCTCTTTCCTTTCCCCCTTCCTCTCCTTTCCTTCCTTCCCTCCCTTAACACTTTACAAAAATTATCTCATTTTATCTTCACAACCGCCTTGAGAGTTAGATGCAGTTATCATCTTCAATTTGCAAATGAGAAAACTGAGGTATTCAGAAGTTGAGACTTTCCCAAAGAAGTATATGAGGCCGGATTTGAATTCAGATCTTTGTGACTTCAAGTAGAGCTCTGTATGCACTGTACTGGAAAACAGAAACTTAATGAGTTTCAGTACCTTCCTTAAGATTACACAGTAATTATCAGAATTCAGACTTAAGCCCAGGTCAAGAAATGACTCTAGGGTCAAAACTTTTCCGCTGATTGAGGAGCTTCTATATTTTTGAATTTCATTTGCTGACTAGTTGACATAGTGGCTAGAGCTCTGGGTTTGAAGTTGAGCCATTTGCTTAAACTTTGCCTCCATTTCTTCATCTATATTAGCTGTAGATAATTTCCCTCCCAGTTGTGTTGAACATAAAATAATATCTGTAAAGCATGTGCAACCCTTAATCTAAAATGTAAACGCTAACTATTATATAGCATGCTTTTGTTGTTTACAATCATATCTTACTCTTTGTGACCCCCCCCCCACCATAGAATACCATTACTATCCATAGGGTTTTCTTGGCAAAAATATTGGAGTGGTTTGTCATCCTCTTCTTTAGTGGATTAAGGCAAACAAAGGTTAAATGACAGGCAGAGTTACATTACTAAGAAGTATCTGATGTCATATTTGAACTCAGGTCTTCCTGTAGGTCCATGATCTATCCACTAAGCTCTATCCACTAACTGTCTCTCATGTAACATGCTCTTAACTTAGTAAAATTATAGCACATATTTTCAAGTCACACACTATAATTGGAAAATTAGAATTTTCTAGAAAAAGAACAATGTTGAAAGTATAATTACATCACAGGTACTGGTTAAATCTACATAAAGGGAGAATCTACTTATATCTTCCTGGAATTTGAATATTCAAACAATTTGAGATAGTTTAAAAAGATGTTTCTTGCTTGTTGGGGTAATAATCGTCTTTGTATTCCAAAGTGAGAATTAATACTCACTTTCTCTAGTAAATTTCCCTTTTCTATTTCCAAACAAGTCCACACTAGTTCAAATTCATTATTTATTCTTTATAATTTTTAAACACTATGGAAAATCTTCCCAATGGTGGATGCAGATCAAATGGTACTTTATTGACTAAGATAGCAATCTGTTAAAATCTTCTCAATCTCCATGTATTCTTCATCTCCTCTTTCCATAAATCTTCTCTGTGAGACCTTAAGCAAGTCAGTTAATTTCTCTGAGTCTGATTTCCCTCTTGGGTAAAATAAAAGAGTTGGACTAGGAGCTTATGATTTCTACCCCAATAATAAAACCCTCCAGGAAGATGTAATAATTATTCACATTCTCTTTTTATTTCTTTAAGGTTGTTCCTTTCTACTTTGGCATCCCACAGGATCCTCCTATCTAATGTAGTGCTAAGGAGCTATAAAGCTCTGTAATGCTTGGTGAATAAATGGAATGCACCCATTTTTAAAACTCCCAAAGTAAAACTTCCAAGCTAAAAGCTATTGACCTAGTTTGGTCATCTCTTATCTCTTAATGGTTTGCTTATTTAACTAAGGGTTTTAAACTGGAGTTATTTGTACTTAAAGAGTGCTTGAGTAATCTCTCAGATTCAAAACAAAACAAACCACAAGGCCTCTACTTTCCTTAAAGTTAGCTGATCTTTCAGCCCTATGGGGGTATCACTTATCTTGTGGTTAAAAGATCTTTATAATGTTATGCTCCATAGTTTATTTTGGGGGGATGAGACCCAACACACCTGTAAAGGGACCAAAGCTTTTGAATTTTGATAGTTGTTAACCAACTAGGTTTTAAATCCTTTGGGACAGAGTTCTTTTGTGGAGTTTTTTAGTTTTTTTTTCTTTTTCTTTTTTGTATTTCTAAGTCTGGCATAAAGTAGGCTATTAATAAATGGTTGTTTATTGATTGACTAGTTAATAGGATTTCAGTTAATTTGAATTGCCTAGAAATCAGAACAATGGAATGACCACAGATGGCTAAACTTGCTATATAAACTGCTATATAAACTATATAAACTGCCAGCCCAGTACCTAAGAAGGAGGTGAGGGGGCGGCTAGGTGGTGCAGTGGATAGAGCACTGGTCTTGGAATCAGGAGTACCTGAGTTCAAATCCGACCTCAGACACTTAATAATTACCTACCTGTGTGGCCTTGGGCAAGCCACTTAACCCCATTGCCTTGCAAAAACCTAAAAAAAAAAAAAAAAAAAGGAGGTGATAGAATTTTTGCCTGTGTACACGGCTCACATATAGAAGATATGGATATATTTTGTCCTCATAGGTATCACCATTTCTCTCAAGGAAGCTTCAACTCCATTCCTAGGAACAAGTCAAGCAAAATGAATTTGAAGGAAGAAATTTGGTGTGTTATTAGAAGCCTCTATCTTAAGCTAAAAGAAACCTCATAGGCCATTTAGACCAGTTCACTTATAGAGAGGAGAAAACTAAGACCCACAGAATGGACTTGTGACTTGACAAAGTTATATGTAGTGAGCATCAGAGGGGGTATTTGAACCTAAGTGTTTTGACTCAGGAGTTACTAGTACTTCCAAGATCCTTCCCATTTCTGCTTTATGTCTATGTCGCATCACTCTATTAGGCTCTGGAAAAAAAAAAGTATTGGATGCTTTGGGTTTTCAGTAAATTTTATGGTTTACCTTAGCATAGAGATTTTTGGTTTACAAAGTGTTAAGCATATCTAAGAAATTCACCAACTGAATTCAAACCAGAAAGTTTAAAAGAAAATTGCCTCATTATTTATTATGTAACCATATTTATATTGTTATTTAAGTCCTTCATGATTTGACTTCAGCCTATTTCATCAGGTTGATTGCATATTACATGCAAGCTTTTCTCCTTTCTCTTCCCCATATACAACATTCTACCTCCATCTCCATCTCCATTACATTGCAAAGGCTTCACCCCCATGCCTAGAATATTCTTCCTTCTCATATAAGTTTTTGAAACTCCTAATTCTCTCCTTGAACTCATCTCATGAATTTATTACAGGAGACCTTTTCGGATTATCCTAGTTGAAAGTGTGTTGTTCAGTAGTCTTCTCTTGTGTCTTATTCTTCATGACCTCATTTGGAGTTTTCCTGGTAAAGATACAGAACTGCTTTATTATTTCCTTCTTCAGTTCTTTTTACAGACGAGGAAACTGAGACAAACTGAGATATGTGATTTGCTCATGGTCACATAGCTATAAGTATATAAAAGATGAGTTTTCCTGATTCCAGGTTCAATGCTATCATTCTATGCAGCCTATATAATTTCTAAGCATGTATCTTTTAGTAGAATAAGAGTTTGTACATTGCATATATTCATATTCAGCTTGCATTTATATCTCAAAATCAAGAACAATGTTTGACATGTGCTTAATTATGATTGTGGTTGGTTGATCCCTGGATCTTTTTTTTTAAAGAAAATGTTTTTTGTTTTAAATAATTATAATCACTCCATGATTTGCCACTTACAACTTTTGTGATGTTTGAGTGAGTCAGTTTACATTTGTAGGCCTCAGTTTCTATATCTATAAAATGAGAGAGTTGGGCTAAATGACCTCCTTTTAGCTCTAAACTTTTAGAATTTCTTTATCTTTTGTTTTGTTAAAAATTTTCTTCCTAGTCATATTTGTGCGAAGTTCCATTCCTCAATTTAAAAAAATGATGTGACCTTTTATATTTAGGCATTGTATCTAATTTGAGCTTATTTTACAATATGATGCAAGATGTTATTATGACTCTAAATTTTGTAAAGGTACTTTACAATTTTCCCAGCTATTATTCTTAATGTCCACAAAGGAGTATTCAGACCTGAAAAAAAGATAGAAAAATCATCTCATGAAAATGTTAGAAAATTGCTTCATGAACTATGACTTTTTATTTCTACTCCCAATTTATTAAGCTTCTTTCTGATAGTCAATTTGATTTCTTCTCCTCTCTCCCCTCATTCCACTGTATGACTTAAGAATATGGTTTGTAACCATGAAAGTGAGTAACATTAATTTATCGAGCAGAAACCTATATGTCATATATATATTGTTCACACAGTAACATAAACAACAGCATCAATTATTTTCTAAGTTTATTACTGTAATGATCCTTGGATAAAGAGGAGTTTCCTCAACTTATCACAGTTTACAGATTTCTCCCTAAGTACTGTGGCCAACATTTGAGGATCCAGTGTAAATCAAAACAGAGACCACTAGGTTTATTTTTATCTACAACAAATAGCTTAAAAAGCTAATTTGTGTCTTTAATTTATTTATATTTTGAAATTAGCTGTCAGAGCTTGTCAAGAGTTGAAAATATACTGACTCTTTCAAACTGATAGAATTTGAGCATATCTTTTGCTGGCTATCACACAGTAATATAACCACATTGGTACCCTAGACAGAGGCAGCTTTTATTAGAATACTCCTTACCTCCCTAAAACCACAAGAGGGCACCTTAGAATGTATGGATAAATAGACTTTCTCTGTTCCCATATCACCAGAGAAGGAGACCCTAGAAAGGAGTGTCAGCTCTTTAAAAACCTACACAGTCCTATTAAATATATGTATTATTGGCCATATTACTAATGTATCCCACACCCCAGCCAATTGGACCAAGATAGAAGAAAAATTATTAAACAATTTGGCCCTAGTGAGTTGAATGAACAATGGCTGTTTAATGTCCATATAAGGATGATCTTTTCTTGAATAACTAGTCTTACTGATTTCTTTTTTTGTTTCCCATTCTCTTGGGGAATGGAGCTGTGTGTGATAATTTGGTCATTATAATGGTAGGCAACTAGCTTATTTAATTGATAGGTATTGAATAAATTATGTCTCTCCTATTTCCTTGGCTCCTGCCCTGCAATCCTCAAGTTTGCACTCTCTTGGTTTGGTGTATATATAATAGGAAAATTTTGAAGTCTTGCATGTCTCTCACCCTAGACAGGCTACCTATATTTATAGCTTTCCAGACCAGGACTATTTCCATCGACGTGTATGGGTTGAAGCCATCCAGATGGGAGAAGATGACTCAGTATGCCAGAGCCTTCTCCAGTGACAGAGACAACCCTAGCCTCTGTGTTACAGCCAGATGGGTTTGAGGATATGATAGGAATAAAGTCTGGTAAAAGTTGTCTCAGAGTTCCAAATCCTAATAAAGGTATTCAGTAAATTGGGGGCTTACTTTCAGTAGTAATGGTCTCTGCGCTTATTCAGAAGTATAGACATGGATGTGCATGTGGACATCTCACAAACAAGCCCATATGCATCACCAAACCAAGTGCTTTCATAAATACAGCTATCTCTACAATGCAGGTGTGTGTGTGTGTGCGCGCACACACACACACACACACACACACACACATATACATATATACACCTGCCTCATTGCATTCACAATACCTAGACATATATACACACATAATTATTTTTCAATCAAGTAATTTTCAAAACTTAGCATAGTGGGCACATATAAGTCTCTGAATAAAATGTTGGTTGACTAAATGACCATAGGTCCATACTTTTTTTTTAATATTGCTTGCCTATGAAAGAAAATCAGAAATATCACTATTTGGCTAAGACTGAGCCAAAAGTTCCAGAGTTAGCTTTTCGTACATTCTTAGAAGTATCTAGATATTTGCTCTATATACTAGTTGTTTTTCACTGTCTACAAAGCAGGATTTAAATATATTGTCTTTATGTGGTATAATAGTTTGATACCAAACCAAGAAAGGATTCTAAACTTGTCCTATACCACATGCAGAATGTCCCAAAAATCTTCATTGAAATAAGTTTTGAGAACTTTAAGTTTCATCATTATTATTCCTCCTCTATATTATAGTGAGGCATCAAAAGAGAATTTAGTGAAGGAATAATAGTAATTCCCTTGGATGTGTTACTCTTTGGTTTATTGTTTTTCAATCATATATGATTCTTTCTGATGACAATTTGAGTTTTCTCAGAAAAGACACTGGAGGGGCAGCTAGATGGCACAGTGGATAGAGCACCAGCCCTGGAGTCAGTAGTTCCTGAGTTCAAATCTGGCCTCAGACACTTAGTAATTACCTAGCTGTGTGGTCTTGGGCAGGCCACTTAACCCCATTTGCCCTTGCAAAATCCTAAAAAAGAGAGAGAGAGACTGGAGTGGTGTGTCATTTCCTTGCCATTTTACAAGTGAGGAAACTGAGGAAAATAGGGTTAAGTGGAGGGGTGGCACCAAGATGACAGCATGAAGGCAGCATTTCCCAGGAACTCCTTCCCCCCAAAACTCCAAAAGCCAACAAATTATGTCTCTAGCCAAAATTTATAGGGGCAAAACCCCTAGAAAGATTGAGTGATACATTTTCCCAGTCCAAGATAACTTAGAAGTTCCATGGGGAAAGGTGTGTTTCACCAGGACCAGGAATTGGAAAAAGCCCTGGTCACAGCACATCCCCAAAACAGCTTGAAGGGGTGAGGAGAGAATTCTGCTACACCAGAATGAGTGTGGAATTAGGGAGTACCAGTGGCAGAACCTGCAGTGAGAATCTGGAGAAAGCAGCCTACACCTCCAGAGCAAATCCCACAGACAGTAAAAGAGTCAGGGAAGACTGCAGAAATTTCTTTGCTCTCCCTCAGGGCAGGACTCTGCTGCTTGCCCACACTCAGATCCAGGTTGCAGTTTGGGCTTCTATACTAAGATAGCCAAGCAGGACTCCTCCTTACAGCTCCAAGGCAGAGGGAAGTGCTGTGGTTATCTACCTATCAAAGCACAGGCAATTGAGCATAAGACCTTAGAGGAATAAGGTCCCAGTGGGGTTTCCCCCCCCCAAAAAAAAACCCTAAAGCCTTGGAAGTGCTGTAAATTAGTCTTGGGCTGAGGAAATGATAAACAGAAAAAGGAAAATCTAACCATAGAGAATTACTTTAGTCCCATGGAAGATCAAAACATATACTCAGATGATGACAAAATCAAAGCTTCCATATCCAAAACCTCCAAGAGAAATAGAAAATGGACTCAGACTATGGATGAACACAAAAAACGACTTTGAAGAGCAAATAAGGGAGGTGGAGGAAAAATTGGGAGGAGAAATGAGAGAGATTCAGAAAAATCATGAAAATCAAATCAACAGTTTGATGAAAGGAATACAAAAATATACTGAAGAAAAAATACTTTAAAAACCAGTTTATGCCTAATGGAAAATGAGGAGAAGAATGCCTAAAAAAGTAGAATTGGCCAGCTGGAAAAGGAGATAGAAAAGCTCTCTGAAGAAAATAACTCCGTCCAATGCAGAATGGAATTAAAGGATGCTGATGACTTCGCAAGAAGTCAGGAAGAAATAAAACTTTTCCAAAAAATGTCAAAAATTAGAAGAAAATGTGAAATATCTCATTGGAAAACAACCGACCTTGAAAACATATCCAGAAGGAATTTAAAAATTATTGGGCTATCTGAAAGCCATGTTTGGGAAGCCTAGACTTCATTTTTCAGGAAATAATACAGCAAAATTGCCCTGAGATCCTAGAAGCAGAGGGTAAAATAGAAATTGAGGGAATTCATCAATCACCTCCTGAAAGAGTTCCCAAAAGAAAAACTTCCAGGAACATTATAGCTAAATTCCCAAACTCCCAAATCAAAGAGAAAATTCTAAAAGCTTCCAGAAACAAATAATTCAGCTACCAAGGCTCCACAGTCAAGATTACACAGGATTTGGCAGCATCTACATTAAGGACTTGTAGGGATTGGAATACAATATTCTGGAAGGCAAAAGATCTTGGTTTACAACTGAGAATGAACTACCCAGCAAAACTGAACATCCTCTTGGAGGGGGAAAAGATGGACTTTCAGTGAAACAGGGGACTTTCCAATTGAAACAACCAGAGATAAACAGAAAGTTTGATCTCCAAGTACAGGACTCAGGTGAACCATAGAGGGGGTGGATGAGAAGGACTAACTATGAGGAACTTAATAATATTGAACTGTTTGTATTCCTGCATGGGAAGAATATATTGATGACTCACATGAACTTTCTCATTTGTAAGAGCTGTTAGAAGGAGCATATATAGACAGGACACAGAAAGGAGCAGAATATGAGGGTATAATATAGTAGAATGATGGAGTCAATGGGTAATAAAGGAAAGTACTGGGAAGAAGGGAAAGGAGATGAAGAAGCTAAGATGTTTCACATTAACAGTCAAGAAAAAGCTTTTTAAATGGAGTGGAAAGGGGGAAGACAAGGGCCAATGAGTGAGCCTTCATTCTCATCAGAAATTGTTCAGAGATGTCCCTTAATAGGGTGAGACAATCTATTTTACCCTAGAGAAAAATGAGAATAAAGGGATGGGATAAGGGGGAATGGGGGGAATAGGTGATAGAAGAGAGAAGATTGAGGGAGAGGGTACTCAGATAAAACACACTTTGAGACAGGGACAGGATGAAAGGAGAAAGAGAATAGAATAAATGAGAGTGGGGAGGAATAGAGTGGAGGTACAGCTAGTAATAGCAACTGTGGGAAAGATATTGAAGCAATTTCTCTGGTGGACTTATGATAAAGAAAGCAACTCACCTCAGAGACAGAACCATTGGAATCTGAACAGACTGAAGTACATTTTTTTTCTCTCCCTATTATTGAGGTTTCTTATATTCTTGGGGGAGGAGGGGGTTTATGTGTACTCTTATAGCAAAATTATTGTAATGATATTAATAATAAATTGAAGTTCACTTTCAAAGAAAATAAAAGAAAAAACATTTTTAAAAATTAGCTTGTGAAAAAAAAACAAATAGGGTTAAGTGTCTTATCAAGATTTGAACTTAGGTCTTCCTGATTCCAGGCTTGACATTCTATCCATGTACTGCCTAGCACCTTTTTCTCATAGCCAAGTGACCCCAGATCTTCATCCAATTCATGCCCAATAACAATGGGTCTGTTTTGGGTCCTCTTCTCTCTCTCTCTCTCTCTCTCTCTCTCTCTCTCTCTCTCTCTCTCTCTCTCTCTCTCTCTCTCTCTCTCTCTATACTAGAGGTACTCATCGGTTCCCAAGGTTTCAATTATCATCACTATGAAGATGACTCTAAGATTTACTTATCAGTCTTAACCTCCAGATTGAATCTCCTACTGCCTATTGGATATCTCCACCTTAATATCCCAAAGATAATATCAACATGTCCAAACCTGGACCTCTCTCAGTCTCTCGGTCTCACTCTGAAGTCTCCCTTCCTCTTTTCCTCCCCTCCCATATTAATATATTTTCCAGAGATGGACCCTTATCTCTTCACACTTGGACTATTGCAATTGTTTTCCCTGACTCAAGTCTCTTCACACTCCAATCTATCCTCCACTCAGCTGTCAATTTAATTTTCCTAAAAAGAAGGTCTGATCTTGTCATCACCATATCCTCACTTATTGTCTCCTTATCATCTCCAAAATCAAATTTAGAAACCTTGATTTCAGATTTGAAAGATCAAAGTTAAAATCTTGATTTTGTTACCCCCTATCTCTGGGCCTCAGTTTTTTCATCTGCATACTATTATCTCTGAAGTTCCTTTTATTTCAAAATCATTGATCATTGGCACAAACAGCATTGCTTCCATTTTATCCTTTTACTGAGGCTCATGCTTATGGTCACATGCTAGTAAAGTTACAGAGCCAGGTTTCAAATCCAATTCTCCTTGGTCAAGTTCATTATTCTTTTCACTCTCATGATGTCGAATATTACACATATAATAAACTCCTGTCATGACATTTTCTAAGGAAACTTCAGCCCTCTTCCCTGAAACAATCATATTTGAGACAACTTCCCAGTAATGAAGTAGAGAACTAAGGATGTAATTTGAAGAAAGAACAGAACTAAAACATCACGAACAATAGCATTAAAATATTTTTTAGCAGAGAGTCATCAAAACATTTTGGTATAAATTAATATAGTCAAGTATTTCACTGGAATAGACAAGACAAGGCAGAATCTGGAATAGTGAAACTCAGTAAAATCTGGAAAGTGGAACTTAACCAAATGTTCAATAAAATGGAAAACAAATTACTTGGGAAAGAACTTCCTATTAGATAAAAAAAAGACTGCTGGGCAAACCGGAAAGTTGACTAGCAAAAATTAGGCTTAAATAAAATATTTACCTTATATTCTAAATGAATATGGGATCTTAATGTTAAAGCTCATAAAGATAATAAAAAAATAGAAGAGAAATCTTTCATACCTCTAAGTGCGAGATATGTTCTAAACTAAACAAAGAATGCAGTAATTACAAATTATAAATGAAAATTAAATGAAACTACAAAAAAATTAAATTGATTTATCAGTAATAAAAAAAGGAAGTAGTGGAATGAGGACAAATCTTTCTATCAAATTTTTTAATTGAGAGTTGTATGTATGTATTATATGACATATGACACACACACACACTTTCTCTAGTGGACAGATGGTCTAAGGATATAAATAATCAGTTCTTTAAAATTGAGAACTACTGACAATCTTATGAAAGAATGCTCTCATAAGAGAAATACAAATTGCAATAAGTCTGATGTTTCATCTCACATCCAACAAACTGAGAAAGATGACAAAAGATGTAAATAGTCAACATTGGAGGATGTGGGGGAAGCTGGCCCATAAGTGCATTGGTTTTTTTTTTTTGTTTGTTTGTTTTTTAGGTTTTTTCAAGGCAAATGGGGTTAAATGGCTTGCCCAAGTCCACACAGCTAGGTAATTATTAAGTGTCTGAGGCCAGGTTTGAACTCAGGTACTCCTGACTCCAAGGTCGGTGCTCTATCCACAGCGCCACCTAGCCGCCCCATAACTGCATTGTTGGTAGAACATATCTGGAAAACTATTTTGGAAAGCAATTTGTAATTATACAAATAAATGACTAAAATGTGAATGTCATTTGTCTCAGAGATTCTAATATTATACTCCAAAGAAGGAGGTTATTGATAAGCAAGTTCTCATAATATTTACAGCAACACTTTTTGTAATTTCAGAGAATTGGAAGCAGAGTAAAGACCCAATTTATTGAGGAATGACTAAATTGTGGTATATGAATGTAATGGAATATTTTTGTCTGGGGAAAACAATATTCCATTATATTCATTAATGAATATAATGAAAATAGAAGCACAGAATTACAGAATCCCTAGGCAGAATGAAACATACAAAGATAAGAAAGCAATATACACAATTGCTATAACAATATGATGATTAAAAAAAGAGAAAATAAATTCAAAAATGAATGTTACAAAATTACAAAGAATAGTCATGAACCCCCCAAAAAAGATTTGAGAAGACATCACTACCACAAGACTTTGCATAGGTAGGAGGTTCATGGATATGGTGAAATAAATTTTTTGCTGATTTTTCCCTTTCATTTTATCTACTTTTTTCTTTTCTTTTTTAAATAGTATTTTATTTTTCCCAGTTACATGTCAAGACAAATTTTAGAATTTAATTGTACAAGATTTTAAATTCCAGATTTTTCTTCCTCACTTCTTTCCCTTCTTCCTAAAGTGGTAGGTTATTTTATATAGCTTATAGGTGCTATTATATAAAATGTATTTCCATATTAGTCACAGTTGTGAGAGAAGAAAGTAATCAAAACAAAAAAAAACACAAAAAAGAATAAAGTAAAGAGAAAAAGTATGCTTCAGTCAGTATTTAGGGTCCAGCAATTCTTTATCTGGATGTGAATAGCATTTTACTTTGTGAGCCTTTTGTACTTTTTTCTGGATTGTTGTGTTGCTGAGTAGAGCTGAGTCATTCATAATTGATCATCAAACAATGTTACTGATACTGTATAAAATGATATTCTGGTGCTGCTCATTTCATTTTACATTGGTTCATAAAAGTTTTGCTAGGTTTTTCTGAAATCTACCTGCTCACCATTTCTTATTGCACAATAGTATTGTTACATTCGTATGCCACAGTTTATTCAACCATTCCTCAATTGATAGGTATCCCCTCAATTTCCAATTACAAAAAGCTACTTTAAATGTATACATGTAGATCCTTTTCCCTTTTGTATGATCTCTTTGGGATGCAGATCTAATAGTAATTTTGATGGATCAAAGTTTGCTTTCCCTTTGGTCTTATTTCCAAATTTCTTCCAGAATGGTCAAATCAGTTCACAATCTCACCAACAGTACATTAGTGTCCCATTTTCCCCACATCCTCTACAACAGTTATCATTTTCCTTTTTTTCTCATATTAACCTAATCTGATAAGTGTGAAGTTATTTTAATTTGCATTTTTCTAATCAAAAGTTATTTAGAACTCTTTTTCATATGCCTAGAAATTTTGATTTCCTTGATTTCTTCATCTGAAAGCTGCTTATTCATACTTTTGACCATTTAAGAATTGGGGAATGACTTGTATTCTTATTAAATTTGGCTCAGTTCTCTCTACATATTTGAGAAATGAGGTCTTTAATAGAAACACTGACTGTGAAGTTTGTTTCCCAGCTTTCTACTTCTCCTTTTATTATAGTTGAATTGGTTTTATTTGTGCAAAAACTTTTAAATTTAATATAATCTAAATTATCTAATTTATATTTCATATTGCTCTCTATCTCTGGTCATGAATTCTTTCCTTCTTCATAGATCTGACAGGTAGACAGTTCCTTGCTTTTCTGATTCAATTATGGTGTCACCCTTTATGTCTAAATTATGTACCCATTTTTGACATTATGTTGGTGTAAGATGAGAATTTTTGGTTTAGTTTGTGTCCCATTGTTTTCTACTTTCTCCCCTGTTTTTTTTCAGTGAGTTCTATTTACTTCTGTTATATGGTAGAATTCATTCCATTCACATTCTCATCTCCCTCTATCCTTTTTTCCCCTCCTGTTTGTCTTCTCTCTCCTTTCACCCTTTTCCTACTCAATATGTTTTACTTCTACCTACCATATCCCCTGGTCTACCCTCTCTTCTGTTATTTCTCTTGTTTCCCACATTTACTTAATTTCTCCTCTCTGCCCCAACTTCCCTGTGAGCTTAGATAGATTTCTGTATTCAACTAATTTTATATATTGTTCCCTCTTTGAGTAAATACTGCTGAAAGCAAAGTCCAGTGATGCTATCACTTATTCTTCCCTCTTTATCTCACCGAAATAGGTTTTTCAAGCCTCTTCATATGAAATCATTTATCCCATTTTACCTCTCTTACTTCTGTCCCCAGTGTACTCTTCTTTTCCATCTCTTAATTTTTTTTCTAATGTCATTACTTTAAATTCATCTAACATCTGTATCTTTATCTGTGAAAATTCCTTCCAGTTGTAATATTAGTGGCAGAATTTTTAAAAATTACATGTATGGGGGCAGCTAGGTGGAGGAGTGCATAGAGCACCAGCCCTGGAGTCAGGAAGACCTGAGTTCAAATGTGGCCTCAGACACTTAACAATTACCTAGCTGTGTGACCTTGGGCAAGTCACTTAATACCATTCCCTTGAAAACAAAAAACAAAAATCAAACAAAAACAAGCAAAAAAGCAAAAAAAAAAATTACAGATATGATCTTTCCATGTAGACAGATCAACTCCAGTGAATACCTTATGTTTTCTTTTCCCTTTTTTACTGTTTTTAGGCTTCCCTTGGATCTTGCTATTGGAGATCAAATTTTTGGTTCAATTCTGGTCTTATCCTTATGAAAATTTGAAATCCTTTTATTTCATTAAATGACCATTTTTTCCCTTAAAATAGTATGCTTAATTTCACCAGGTCAGTGATCCTTGGTTGTTGTCCTAGCTCCTTTGTCTTCAGGAATATCATATTCCATGTCTTTTGATCCTTTTATGCTGTAGCTGCTAAGTCTTATGTAATCCTGATTGTGGTTCTTTGATACTTGAATGTTTCTTTCTGGCCTCCTGCAACATTTTTTCCTTAACCCAATAGTTCTGAAATTTGGTTATACTGTTCCTTAGATTTTTATTTTGAGAGCTCTTCCCTAAAACAATTGGCAAATTCTTTCAAGCCCATTTTGCCCTCTGGTTCCAGGATATCAGGGTAGTTTTCCTTGAAAATATCTTGAAATATGCTATCCAGGTCCCTTTGATTATGATTTTCAGGTAGTCTGAAGATGATGATATTCTCTCTCCTAGATCTGTTTTCCAAGTCAGTTGTTTTTCTAATAAGGTATTTTAACTTTTTCTTTTATTTTTTCATTCTTTTGAGTTCGATTTATTCTTGACAGAGTAATTAGGTTTTACTTCAACAATTCTAACTTTTAAGGTGTTGTTTTACTAAGTTAGCTTTTGTACTTCTTTTTCTACTTGGCTAATTGTACTTTTTAAAGAGTTGCTTTCTTCACTGTGCTTTTGTATTTCCTTTTCCTTTTGGTCAAATCTACTTTTTTAAAGAAGTTGTTTTCTTTTCCCATTGTCTCTTTATAATTCTCTTGCATCATTCTCATAACATTTCCCATTTTTTCTTCTACCTCTCCTATGTGATTTTTAAGCTCCTTTTTGAGCTCTTCCATGAGTTTTGTCTTAGCTTTAGGTTACTTCATATTTTTATTTCAAGCTTTCTCCATAGGTATTTTGCCATTTTTGTCTTCTGATTTTTTTTCTTAATCTTCCCTATCACTGCAATAATTTCCTTTGCTCGGATTCTTTTTAAATTGTTTTTGCTCATCTTTTTTCTTTAAAATTTGAACTCTACTCACAGGGTGGAAGGGACATTGACTCAGGCTTCTTGTGCCAGGGGCTGCCAATCCTATTTACCTCATGCTGCACTGATGTTTCTCTGAGGCCTATGAAGGACCCTCATGTCTAGTAGGGTGGGGAGTGACTGTGCTTCTGGAGGCACAGGGTTCTAGCATCTTGCCCTGTGCTGAGCCTGGGTTCTATCATAGTATCTGGCAAGTGCCCGGGTCTGTGGGGGGTTTTTCTGCACTTCCCCAGGCTACATTGAAGCATGTAGTGGTCTGTTTGCTCTGAGATAACTAGTGGGTCCTGGTGTTGACATTGGCCTGCTCCAGCTTACTGGAGCTCAAAATCTTCTCTGCTTTGTTGAGGTGAGGCTTGCTTTTGGCTTTCTGGAATACTTCTTGTTCTGGACTGAGCTCCCCTTTCGACAGAATGAGACAAACCTTTCCTGCCAATCTTCCAAGTTTCATGGGCTTGTTGCTTGTTCTGCTGTTCCAGAATTTGTTTGGGGGTTCTATTTTACGATTGTTTGGAGGTGAATATGGGAGAGTTATGGCAATTAAATACCTACTTTGCCATTTTGGCTCCCATAAGTGGAGGAAAAAAAGAAATATTTTAAAAGGTATTTATTATATGAGAAGACTCTGTGAGAAGAGAAAAGGGAGAAATTCTAGTGATATAATTATCAATAAAAAAAAATCCATTTTAAAAGGGGAATTTTGAATTTTAATTATGCCAAGATGATTTAGTTCACCTTAGCTGAATATTCCAAAGTACTTGACAAGATTATTGACTAAAGGTATGATTCATAGTTAAAATTCTAGGTGAATGTCCATTGAACTTGGAATGCAGTCAGTTTTTGTAAGCCAGAGTGCTATAATGAGAAGGGGGGGGGGGAGGTATTAGACCAATAATCAAGATATTCATGTTCTATTCCCATTTCTTAGGTTTAATGGGGGTGTGATTTTTCAGTAAGTCATTTCGCTCTTCTTGGTCTCAGTTTTCTCAACTATAAAATAATGGTGTTAAACAAAATTATATTTAAGGTCCATTTTGAGCTTCCAAAGATTTGGTCATAGCTCCACTTTTACAGATGGTAAAACTCAGACATAAAAATGTTAAATGACTTACCCAAGGCCAGACAGATTGATGAATCACAACCTAACTCAGGCTTTCTAATTCTCCTTGCAAATAGGGCTAACTTTTCCAAATCAAATTGCTTTCATTAACCCACATGTTATACAGTAGGAGCTCATGAACTAATATATCACACCCATCCCAAGGGAAAGGAAATTTTTTTAATTGCCAAATTCATTCATTTTTATTTATTTTTTCATGATGTATATCCTTTTGTTGGATAACTATTGTCTCAGAAAATGAAGATTGTACTATTAATTACCCATGTGACCTGGGTCAAGTAGTTTAAATTCTGTAGGCCTCAGTTTCCTTGTTTGTGAAACGAAGAGATTAAACTGGATATATTAAACTCTCTTCCAGACCTAATGGTTTTGTTTGTTTTCAGTGATTCCTTTTACAATTATATTACAGTCATTTTAGGAGGTAGGCTGGTGGAGCAAATAATTTTCTCCTTCCTGAGAGAATATATCTATTCAACAAAGAAAATAGTTTAGCCATTATACCAAATACAGTTTCTCATTCTGATCATTATTATCCTGCTAAAATGTATACAACATTCATCCCAGAAAGTCCTCCCTCCTCTACTGTGAGAAGGAAGATAGATTTCATTATCTGTTCACCATGGCTATCAGTGATTCTTTTTTTTTGGGGGGGGGTTATTTAGAGGTTAACTTATTTATTTATTTTAAATTTATGCTTATTAAAGATATTATTTGAGTTTCACATTTTTCCCCATCTAAGAGGTAACAAGATCAGACAATAAGCAATCTGTTTTTTTCTAAATTAAAGGGAATAGTCCTTGCACTTTGTTCAAACTCCACAGATCCTTATCTGGATACAGATGGTACTCTCCTTTGCAGACTGCCCAAAATTGTTCCCGATTGTGGCACTGATGGAATGAGCAAGTCCTTCAAAGCTGAACATCACTCCCGTGTTGCTGTTAGGGTGTACAGTGTTTTTCTGGTTCTGCTCATCTCACTCAGCATCAGTTCATGCAAATCCCTCCAGGTTTCCCTGAAATCCTGTCCCTCCTGGTTTCTAATAGAACAATAGTGTTCCATGACATACATATACCACAGTTTGCTAAACCATTCCCCAATTGAAGGACATTTACTGAATTTCTAATTCTTTGCCACCACAAACAGGACTGCTATAAATATTTTTGTACAAGTAATGTTTTTACCCTTTTTCCTCATCTCTTCAGGGTATAGACCCAGTAGTGGTATTGCTGGGTCAAAGGGTATGCACATTTTTGTTGCCCTTTGGGCATAGTTCCAAATAGCTCTCCAGAAGGGTTGGATGAGTTCACAGCTCCACCAACAGTGTTATAGTGTCCCAGATTTCCCATAACCCTTCCAACAATGATCATTATCCTTCCTGGTCATACTGGCCAATCTGAGAGGTGTGAGGTGGTACCTCAGAGAAGCTTTAATTTGAATTTCTCTAATAATTAATGATTTAGAGCATTTTTTCATATGGCTATGGATTACTTTGATCTCCTCATCTGTAAATTGCCTTTGCATATCCTTTGACCATTTGTCAATTGGGGAATGGCTTTTTGTTTTAAAAATATGACTCAGTTCTCTGTATATTTTAGAAATGAGTCCTTTGTCAGAATCATTAGTTGTAAAGATTGTTTCCCAATTTACTACATTTCTTTTGATCTTGGTTACATTGGTTTTATCTGTGCAAAAGCTTTTCAATTTAATGTAATTGAAATAATCTAATTGGTTTTTGGTGATGTTCTCCAACTCTTCCTTAGTCATAAACTGTTTCCCTTTCCAGAGATCTGACAGGTAGACTAGTCCTTGATCTTCTAATTTGCTTATAGTATTGTTTTTTATGTCTATGTCTTGTAACCATTTGGATCTTATCTTGGTAAAGGGTGTGAGGTGTTGGTCTAATCTAAGTTTCTTCCATACTAACTTCCAATTTTCCCAGCAATTTTTATCAAAGAGGGAGTTTTTATCCCAGTGGCCAGACTCTTTGGATTTATCAAACAGCAGCTTACTATAATCATCTCCTGCTTTTACACCTAGTCTATTCCACTGGTCCACCACTCTATTTCTTAGTCAATACCAAAGAATTTTGATGACTGATGCTTTATAATATAATTTTAGATCGAGTAGGGCTAAGCCACCTTCTTTTGCACTTTTTTTCATTAAGCTCCTGGCAATCCTTGACTTTTTATTGCTCCATATGAATTTACTTAAAATTTTTTCTAACTCGTTAAAGTAATTTTTTGGAATTTTGATTGGTAGGGCACTAAACAGATAGTTTAGTTTTGGTAGAATTGTCATTTTTACTATATTAGCTCTCCCTATCCATGAGCAGTTGATAGTTGATATTTAAATATGATTTAATTTGTGTGAGAAGTGTTTTATAATTGTTTTCAAAAAGATTCTGAGTCTTGGCAAATAGACTCCCAAATATTTCATATTGTCTGAGGTTACTTTGAATGGGATTTTTCTTTCTAGCTCTTCCTGCTATTTCTTGCTAGACATATATAGAAAAGTTGAGGATTTATGAGGGTTTATTTTATAACCTGCAACTTTGCTAAAATTGCTAATTGTTTCCAGTAGTTTTTTAGATGATTTCTTGGGATTCTCTAGGTAGACCATCATGTCATCTGCAAAGAATGAGAGTTTTGTCTCTTCCTTCCCAATTCTAATTCCTTTAATTTCTTTTTCTTCTCTAATTGCTGATGCTAAGATTTCTAATACAATATTGAATAGTAGTGGTGATAATGGGCACCCTTGTTTCACGCCTGATCATATTGGGAATGCCTCTAGCCTCTCCCCATTGAATATAATGCTTGTTGATGGTTTCAAATAGATACTGCTAATTATTTTAAGGAACAGTCCATTTATTCCTACACTCTCTAGTGTTTTGAATAGGAATGGATGCTATATTTTGTCAAGAGCTTTTTCAACATCTATTGATATGATCATATGATTTCTGATAGGTTTGTTGTTGATATAATTGAGTATACTAACAGTTTTCCTAATATTGAACCAACCCTGCATTCCTGGAATAAATCCTACTT
This sequence comes from Macrotis lagotis, assembly GCF_037893015.1. NCBI lineage: Eukaryota > Metazoa > Chordata > Mammalia > Peramelemorphia > Peramelidae > Macrotis > Macrotis lagotis. Next base: position 192,532,888 of record NC_133661.1, read on the forward strand.
GATCATAATGCATTATCCTAGTGATGACTTGTTGTAATCGTTTTGCTAAGATTTTATTTAGGATTTTTGCATCTATATTCATCAGGGAGATAGGTCTATAATTTTCTTTCTCTGTTTTAACTCTTCCTGGTTTAGGTAACAGTACCATATTGGTTTCATAGAAAGAGTTAGGCAGAGTTCATCTTTCCCTATTTTTCCAAAGAGTTTATATAGGATTGGAACGAATTGTTCCTTAAATGTTTGGTAGAATTCACTTGTGCATCCATCAGGCCCTGGAGATTTTTTTTTTTAGGGAGTTCAGTAATGGCTTGTTGAATTTCTTTTTCTGAGATAGGGTTGTTTAGGTATTTAATCTCTTCTTCATTTAACCTGGGAAACTTATATTTTTGTATATATTCATCCATTTCACTTAGATTATCAAATTTATTGGCATAGAGTTGGGCAAAATAATTTTGAATTATTACTTTAATTTCCTCCTCATTGGTAGTGAGTTCACCTTTTTCATTTATGATACTAGCAATTTGGCTTCTTCTTTCTTTTAATCAAATTGACCAGAGGTTTATCAGTTTTATTGGTTTTTTCATAATACCAACTTTTGGTTTTATTTATTGATTCAATAGTTTTTTGCTTTCGATTTTATTAATTTCTCCTTTAATTTTTAGAATTTCTAGTTTAGTACTTAATTGGGGATTTTTGATTTGTTCTTTCTCTAATTTTTTTAGTTGCATGTTTAGTTCATTGATTTCCTCTTTCTCCAATTTATTCATATAAGCATTTAGAGCTATAATATATCCCCTGAGAGTTGCTTTGAATGAATCCCATAGGTTTTGGTATGCTGTTTCATTATTATCATTATCTAGGATAAAATGGTTAATTCTTTCTATAATTTGTTTTTTGGTCCACTCGTTTTTTTTAAAATGAGGTTATTCCGTTTCCAATTTGTTCTGGGTCTATATCTCCTTGGCCCAGTATTGCATATGACTTTTATTTCATTGTGATCTGAGAAAGATGTATTCACTATTTCTGCCTTTCTGCAGTTGATCATTAGGTTTTTATGTCCTAGTACATGGTCAATTTTTGTATAAGTTCCATGTACTGCAGAGAAAAAGGTATATTCCTTTCTATCCCCATTCAGTTTCCTCCATAAGTCTACCATATCTACTTTTTCTAACAATCTATTTACCTCCTTAACTTCTTTCTTGTTTATTTTATGATTCCATTTATCTAGATCTGATAGCGGGAGGTTGAGGTCTCCCACTAGTAGGGTTTTGCTGTCTTTGTCTTCCTGTAATTCTTTCAGCTTCTCCTCTAAGAGTTTGGGTGCTGTCCCACTGGGTGCATATATATTCAATATTGAAATGCCTTTATTGTCTATGGTACCTTTTAGGAGGATAAAGTTTCCTTCCTTATCTCTTCTAAAGCTATCTATTTTTGCTGTTGCTTTGTCTGAGATAAGGATTGCTACCCCTGCTTTTTTTTACTTCAGCTGAAGCAGAATATATTTTGCTCTAACCTTTTACCTGTACTATATATGTATCTCTCTGCTTCAAATGAGCTTCTTGTAAAAAGCATATTGTAGGATTCTGGTTTTTAATACACTCTGCTGTTTGCTTATGTTTTAAGGGAGAGTTCATCCCATTCACATTCAAGGTTATGATGAGTGTCTGTCCCTTCTAGTTCTGTATATTCTATCGAATAGAGTCAAAATTCCTGAGAGTTATTAGTCTTTCTCCCAAGTGGGGGTTAAAGCCAATTACATCCCATTAGATAGTAGTCTCATGGATAGGTCATGAATGTCCATCATTTCTGGCTAGGTATATTCTCTCTGTTAGAGTTACATTTCTCAAGGTTTATGAGAATCTTTTTTTTTTTACCCCCATGCTGGGATATAGCCAGTTTCAACTTACTGGATTGCAATTTTTTTCTTTTACCGCCCCCCCCTTTTTTTTACCTTTTCTTGTGTCTCTTGAACCTCCTGTTTGATGTCCAAATTTTCTGTTTAGCTCTGGTCTTTTCATCAGAAATTTTTGGAATTCTTCCATTTCGTTAAATGTCCATCTTTTTCCCTGGAAGAGAAGGCTCAGCTTTGCAGGAAAGTAGATTCTTGGTTGCATTCCAAGCTCCCATGCTCTTCAAAATATCTCGTTCCAGGCCCTTTGATCCCTTAAAGTTGATGCAGCCAGGTCCTGTGTGATCCTTACTGTGGCTCCTTGATATTTAAATTGTTTCTTTCTGGCTGCTTGCAGGATTTTCTCTTTTATCTGATAGTTCTGCAGTTTGGCCACAACATTCCTTGGTGTTTCCATTTTAGGATCTTTTTCTGGTGGGGATCGATGTACTCTTTCAATTATTACTTTGCCCTCCGATTCTATGATATCAGGGCAGTTTTCCATCACTAGATCTTGTAATATTAAGTCCAGGCTTTTTTACTCTTCAATGTTTTCAGGAAGTCCTATAATTTTCAGGTTGCCCCTCCTCAATCTATTCTCAAGGTCAGTGGTTTTGTTGATGAGGTATTTTACATTTGCTTCTATTTTTTTCTATTTTTTGATTTTGTTTAACTGACTCTTGCTGTCTTGTGGAGTCATTAGTTTCTGTAGACTTCATTATTTTGGGGGGGGAGAAGTTTTCTTCATTAACCTTTTGCAACTCCTTTTCCAATTGGTCAATTCTACTTTTGAAAGAGCTTTCTATTTGACCAATTGAGGTTTTGAGAGAATTAATTTCTTTTTGCATTTGCTCATTTGAGGATCTGAGAGAATTATTCTTATTTTGTAATTGTCCAATTGATGATCTGAGAGATTTATTCTCCTTTTGTGTTTGTCCAATTGTACTTTCTAGGGTTTTGTTTTCTTGTTGCAAGGTATTAATTGTCTATCCCAAATTTTTAAGCTCCTTCCTTATGTCTTCAAGGAAGTCTTTCTGTGCTGGAGACCAGATTGTATTCTCCTCAGAGGTTCCAGGTCTCTCTGAGTTGGGGTCTTTCCCTTCCAGGAATTTTTCTATGGATCCACCTTTCTGCTTTCATTATGCTAAGAACTTGAGTTGGGGGGGGGGGGGCTCGTTCACCTGGGCTTGGGATCGCTAAAGGCTTTACTGGGTGCAGTTTCTCTGGCTGGCCAGTAGGAGGAGCTGGTTGCCCTCTCTGGAGTGTCTGTGACCTTGGTTGAGAGGCCTTCTCCCTTTGCCTGAAGGGAGCAGTTGGAACTATTGAATTCTTTTGCCTTCACTCAATGGTGGGCTTTACCCTAGCCTGAGGTCATTCCTCAGCTGGGCTGGTTCTTCTGCTCACACACCTGGGCCTGAGGCAGAAGTAGTTTACGTTTGTTTGAGAAGAGGCCTCTGTGCAATGGAGGCGTGCCCTCAGAGTTTCTCAGACCCTGAGGAGTCTAAGGATGGTGTCCCCAGCTCTCATGCACCCGAACTCTTCCCCCAGACTGGTCCCCTAGCTCCAGGGGGACAGCACCAACACCAGCGCCTCTGCTTCCCCGCAGACCCAAGCCCCTTTTGTCCAGCCCCAGAGCTGATCCAGCAGGTCCAGCTCTTCAGCCCTCAGACTCCCAGTTCCAATTCAGCTGTTAATCTGGTTGATTGGGGCTGATCCTCCCTCTGAGCCCAGACTCACCCACCCAAATTTGGACAAAGCTGCTGCAGGAGACAAATCCTGAGGTAGATGTTCTTTCTCCTGACTTTCTTTCTGGGTTTTGTGGGTCGGATTTCTTTTAAGAGGTTTGTTTCATGTGATAGATGGGGAAGAGATCAGGAGACTTTAGAACTGTGCCTGTCTTCTCTCCGCCATCTTGGCCGGAAGTCCAAGGTTTAGATCTTAAAATAAATTTTTGTAATTTTTATTTCTTTGTTCTAATATTAACAAACCTACAAACATCAATTTTTCCTTGTATAAAGAATAACAGAAAAGAGAATTGTATATGAAATCATGTATCTATTATTTACAGCCTGAGTTCAAAAAAGCAAATTTATAACAAATTTAATACATACTGAAGTTGTCCTACTTATCTTTGATTCCCTCTGAATTTTCTTCTATTGTCTTCTAGACATTTTTTGAATGCTTCATTGATGTTCTTTTTTTCTTTCCTTTTTTTTAAATATCACTAGTTCCATTCTTCCCCCAACCTTCTCTTTGTTAATATAAAAACCCTTCCTTTAACCAATAAAAACTTTCTCTTTTTATAAATAGATAAAATAGAACTACATATTTTCCAGGTCCAAGATGGCACAGTATTAGAATTAGAGTTAAGGATATCTGGCCTCAGACACTTACTAGTTATGTGACCCATGACAAGTCACTTAACCTCTGTCTGCCCCAATTTCCTCAACTGTAATAAAAGGATAATAATACTACCTACCTCCTGGGTTGTTGGAAAAATCAAATGAAATATATTTAAAGTATTTTATATTCTTTAATGGGATATATACACATATATAATAACTATTATTATTTTATACTTTTAGTTCCTCATCTGATTTTCAAGAGTTGAGGAATATGCTTTAATCTTTAGTTGTCTGGAGTTATGGTTGTTCTGCATTTATCAGTTACTGAGTCCTTAAAAGTTATTTTTTCTTTTCAATATTGTTTTCACTGTACAAATTATCTTCCTAGTTCTGCTCACTTCACTCTGTAGCAGTTTCTCTGAATATATCTCTTTCATTATTTCTTACAGTGCAATAATATTCATTCTTACCATTCTCCAACTGATGGTCACCTATTTTTTTCCCTTTAGTTCTTTGTTTTAAAAAAAGGTGCTTCCATGAAAATTTCTGTATACATGTGTTTTTTTAAGGCAATAGGAATTAAGTGACTTGACCAAGTCACATGACTAGTACATGTCTAAGGCTGAATTTGAACTCAGGCTCTCCTGACTCTAGATTTGGTGGTTTATCATCTGATCCAGCTAACTGTGCTTACGTGTTCTTTTTTTGCTGTTGTTAATTATCTCTTTGGTGTATATTTGATGTATGTAACTAATAATGATATTGTATTAAAGGCTATGAAAATTTTTGCTGACATTGTAGTCATTGAGTAGTATGTTATTTTGCTTATTTTACTATTATAAATTTATTAAAAACTCATTTTTCTGAATTTCTCTTGTACATTATTTCTTGCTGCATAATAATTTAATTTCAGTATTAGGTTTTTTTTAATCATTTCCCAACTTTGTAGCACACTTTTTAAAAAAAAATTCTTTACTACCCCAAAATGTGCATCTCTGAATTTGGTATTTATTAGATCTTTTATTTTGTCCTTAACCTCCATTCAGTGCATGCTCAATAGTAGAATAACTAGGTCAGAGATTATGAACAATTTAGTCACTAATAAAAAACTAACAAAATTATAGCTGGATTTTCAGAGTAGTGAGAATAATTCATCATTTTCCTAATAGTCTGTTAATTTCCCTTTCTTCCTGTAACTTTCCCTCCCCTAAATGTTCCCATCTTTGTTTATCCTTGTCAGTTTGCAGAGAGAAATTTGCTTACCCTTATAATTTAATGATTGAGCATCTTTCAGAGAGTCATTTATAGTTTGTGGTTCTTTTATAAAAAACTCATTCTTCATCTATTGGAAAATTGTTCTTGATATTATTCATATAGGTATATATATATATATATATATGTGTGTGTGTGTGTGTGTGTGTGTGTGTATACATATGTATTTATATGTGTGTATATGTGTGTGTTTCCTATATATTTTGAATGTGACTTATCAGTATTAATCACTGGAAATATTTTCTTTACTCAGTTATTTTTTTCATCTTGTCTTTTGAATTATGTTTGCAAAATCTTTTAAATTTTATATTAATAAAATCTTTTTTGTTTTATGATTTTATCTATCACTTGTTTCCATGAAAAATTACTTCTGTATACCTAGTTATGAAACTTACCTCATATTCTTTTTTTAATTTTTTATTATTTAACTTTTTAATTCAAATTGATTTATCCTTTTGGGGAGGTTTTTATAGGTTAGGGTATAAGATTCTGGTGTATGTGTAACATCTGCTAAACTGCTTTCTGGTTTTACTAGCTATTCAAAAAGAGAACCTTCCCCTAGTAATTTATGTTCTTGGGTTTATCAAACCCAAATAGCCCAAGAAATTGATCTGCTCTTTTCTATTGCTGCTGAATCTTGCTTATTTAATCTTTTCCACTTTTCTACTTTCCACTGTTCTACTTTTTGGGGTTTGGCCATCCTAAAACATAAGTGCTGCTTTGTTATATACCTTGAGATAGGGTAATATTATGCTTGTTTCATTCTTATTTCACAATATTTAACTTGACGTTTTGAATGTTTGATATGGGGGGATAAGTAAATTTTGTAAAATTTTATTTTACCTCTAGAAAGTACTTTTCAATAAATCTGATTAAAATCATACTAAATATATTAATTAATTTGTAATATGACAATTTTTATAATATTGGCATAACAGATCATGAGCTAACTGATTTTTGATTTTTATTTCTATAAAGTATTTTATAGTTTTATTTATATAACATATATGTGTGTTTGTGTATAGGTTAAAACCCAGATATTTTATGCATTTTGTAGTTTTTAATATGCAGTTTCCCTTATTGACTTTTCAGCTTTATTCTTTTTTTTAAGTTTTATTAATTCTGTTTAGAAATTCATCATTTTATGAACTTATCATATAGTCTGCAATTTTGCTAAAACTATTAATCATCCACTGAATTTTTTTTTAATTCTTTGGAATTTTCCATTGTGTACATACCATCATGCCATTTGCAGATGAGAATAATTTGATTTCTTCTTCCTCCATGCTAATACTTTAATTTTGTTCTTTCATTCCTTTAGTTATAATTTTTAGGAATATGTCAAATAATGGTGGGAAGGAGGAGGTATTCTTGACTTCCCCCTTCCCCCTAAGACTAGGAAAGTTTTAGCATTTCTCTATTAAAAATAATGAAAGCTCTTGGTTTTACATGTGTGTGTGTGTTCTTGATAAAATTAAAAAGAAGGTACCCCACCATACCTCTTATTTCAGAGATCTTTAGGTGTATGAGTCCTATATATTTTCAGATATTTGGGGGGATTATAGTTTGAAATAACATTTTTCAGAGTTTGTTTCTTTGTCATTGAGTAGGCTAATATTTATCCTGATATTGAACAATCTATGGATTCCAAGTATCACTCTAATTTGGCTGTAGTAGAGTTTCTGGACATATTGCTACACTTCTCTTTGACAGGATTTGATTTAAAATATCCAATAGTATATGTTTTGTGTCCAATGGCATACATACATACATATATATATATATATATATATATATATATATATATATAATATGTATGTATGCATGTATAAAATTAGTTTTTTTGTTTTGTTTTGTTTAGCAAGGCAATGGGGTTAATTGATTTGCCCAAGATCACACAGCTAGGTAATTATTAAGTGTCTGAGGCTGAATTTGAACTCAGGTCTTCCTGACTCCAGGGCTGGTGCTCTAGCCACTGTACTACCTAGCTGCCCCCAATGGTATATTTTTAATAGATAATCACATACATTGTTTGATTTCTCAAGTTTAATGGCATATAGTATTATAGAGCAGTTTATAGCAATTCCTTTCATTGATTTTCACCAAAGTATTTTGGGTACAGGAATGACAAAAACAAATTTATGTATATAGAAACATGGATTGGAAGTGATGTTATGTTAGAAGGTGGATGAAGTCAGAAAGATTAGTCTTTATTATAATATATCTGTGACCTATGTAATATAGGATGTACATACACTTTATATAGATACTTTAAGAGAATTTTAACTTCTACCCACAAAATAATATTCCTTCTATGCTTTATCCTTTAAGATTTTTATCCAACCATAAATTCTTCATAGAAGACCAACTCAGGGTGATAGGGCCATTTTTCTTTTCCTTTTTGTCTCTCTTGGATGTCAGTGTATAATACCTATTACATAAGCAATATACCTTTCCTAGCTATGCTTATACTTTTCAGTTTCCTTCACTGAACTTCTTGAAAATCTGTTTATAAGGAGATTTATTCCCTTGACTTTTAGCAGGAACATCTATTGACTTGTCTCTGCAAGTTATTTCTCTTAAAAGAAATAAAAATTCCATTAAGTCATACTTATCTAGCATTAAAGCAGCACAACTGTGCCCCTAAAAGGACAGGTAAAACTGAACCCACTCCCTTCTCCATTGAAGATCCCCTTTTACTCTGGACCATATTCAGTTCTAGGGAATTTGTTTCTAACAAGAAGTAAGGCTCCCTTCTTTCCCCTTCATTGTCATACTAAGTTCTTCCTTTCAGTGATGTAATGATTTTGCTCATGAGTCTAGTGTTTTTACACAAAAGGGGAAATGAAAAAAATTGCTAAGTATATATAGGATACAAACTAATTATGGTGTCAGTGAATTACTCCTGCATACATACATACATACATACATACACACATACACACACACACACACACACACACAGCTAAACATAAAAGATCCGTTAACATTCACTAATAGGACATGATTCAGTCATTTAACTTATAACTATTTATACAATCTTCTAGGAGGGTGATAAACTCATCAGAGCATGAAACAGTTTATGAGATTGCTTATTAGGCATTTAAATGCCATCTCAGCTCCGTCACTCCTGTCTAAACTTGAGTTTCTTCTGAACTTCACACTCAGCCTCTTTCTCAGTCAATCTCTCCTGTATCTGCCACAAATAACAGTTACTCTTATTGGATTCAGGTTTTTCAAGCATCTACTACTCAAAAGGTCACCTTTATTCCTGTGCATGTCTATCTCAGGCAGGCTGCTTTTTCATCCACTGAGAAAAGGAAGCACAAAAGAGGCAACCTAATTTCAGGCTCTAGCTAGCCCAAGCAGAACACATGTTTTAGTTCTTATATGCTCACAGCCACATGGTATGCAAGCTGGAAGAATGGGACCACAACAGTCTTTTCAGACAAAGCTAGAATTAGAAAGCAAATTGAAATGAGCGTTACAGAAAAAGAGGGTGAGGTGACAATCAGCTCCCTTTTGTACATCCAGTGAGTCATAATGAATTCTTCTAGCTAAGGGAATTCCTTTAATCTCACAGTTCAAGCCTCTTAGCAGTTAGTCACATATAGCCCAAAGTAACAATTTCCAAGCTTCCTTTCATTTGTCATGTAGCTGAAACTGTGGTTCTGAACAGGGGATGGGCCCTGCTACATTTAGTACTTCAATAATCCATTACTTTATCTTTATCTACCAAAGCAGTCATCAATTTTTCATGCTGTGACAGATGATTACTGTGGTCAAAAATAATTTATCACATCCTCAACAACCCTCTGGATTTTGATAGGCTCATCTTTGGATGACAGCTATTGGGTCCATACTCAGTTTTCCCAAGTTGTAAGTATTTTGTCAAAGCTCAAAGTGGCAAAACCTTTGAGAACCCAAGATCACCTCCATGTCATGATAAAGATTAAAAGAGGACTTTAGTAAAGATACTCAAAAAATATTTTAGGAATTACATATTTAACAGCATTATTAGTGCCCAAACTTGGACACAGAACAAATTATTAAGTAGATAGTACCTTCTTGACCTTGGTCTCAAAAAAACTGAATTTATCAGATACCTACTAATTGTATGTCCCTAGACAAATCATTTAACCTCTTCTAGATGCAGTTTTCTCACGTATAAATGAAAATAGTTTTACCACCTATCTCATAGGGCTGTTGTATCACATCAAATGTGATAATATGTGTAAAGTAATTTGTAAATCCAAAAGTAACAGAGGTAGGACTTGAACCAGCTAGTACTTCCAATTCAGGTTAGAACCTTAGCTGCAACTTACAATCTTAGAGTTTTGCCTAAAACATAGAAAAGCTATGATTCATTGCATGCATGCAATATATATCAGAGGCTGGAATTGAACTGCTGTCTTCCTGGCTGCAAGGCCAGTTTTTTATTCATCATGCTATATTGCCTCTGAAATTCATAAGATGCTATATGATGTTGTCATCATGATGATCCTCATGATGATCATTGCCATTCTTGCCATCACTATGCCACCATATCTCTTGATAGAATCTCCAGAATCAATAATCTCTTCTAAAATCTAAATTTACCTCACCAAAAGTGTTCATTTTTTTCCTTAAAGATAGTCTAGACTTAATTCTATGACCTGATATAATTTTCACTCCTATCCGATCAAGGGAATTAACATGCCTTATGAAATATATAGGATTTTTAGGGGCGGCTAGGTGGCACAGTGGATAAAGCACTGGCCCTGGAGTCATGAGTACCTGGGTTCAAATTCGGTCTCAAACACTTAATGATTACCTAGCTGTGTGGCTGTGTGGCCTTGGGAAAGCCACTTAACCCCATTTGCCTTGCCAAAAAAACCTAAAAAAAAAAAGAAAAGAAAAGAAAATATAGGATTTTTAGAGGAAACAGAAAATGATTTGAATTTTAGAATGATTTAAAAGTAAAAAAAAAAAAGGATGCTGGAATTTTTTTTAACTCCACTTCTAACTCTAAGTTTAAAAAATATAAGCTCAACTCTGCCCCTCATGCCTTAGCCAAAGCATTGCTAATCTGTGGTTAGTACAGTGAAATTATGATTGATCTAATTAAGGCAGCAGGTTAACCATGGTGTATTTGCAGAAATGGTATGAGGATGGAAGACTTATGTATAATTGTGTTATAGGTCATAGAGGCTGCTGTCAGAAATTATAAAAAATCATATTTGTGCCAGAACCATAATCCTATCCCATCTACAGTGTGTAAATGGAATGGATGACAAAGGGGATTCCAATATGAAGAGCCATGAATCATTTGGGATTTTTTTACCTCCTTTTATTCCCAGCTGTGGTCTTTAGCTGCCAAATCCCTCACATTTGTGAATGTGGGAATCCCTTAATGTAACTTGTGAAAGGGTCTGTCTTTGGATCCTCTTTGGAAAAGAGAGATTAAAAAGTTCTCATTTGACATAGGAAGATGAATCTCGGCATTAGGATAGAGGAGCAGCCCAATTCAGCCTGGGAATGTTTTTGATCACCCTTTTTCCTCTACAGGAAATATGATTCCATTGAAGGTATCACCCCAAATCCTGATTGTGATAATATGGAATAAAATCATCAATAGCAAACAGATTGAGATTTTACTTTGTACAAGGCAGTGTGTTCAGTTTATAAATAGTGTGAGCAAAGTGTCAAAAATGTAATCTTCCCATATCTTGATGACTCCACTGAAAAATAGATGACACTTTTCCCAAAAAGTATGAGCCTTCATATTTTAATTTAATATTATTTTCCCATTAGTTCTGAGTTAGCTATTCCTGCCTCAATCTTAAAATTCAGTTCAGATGGAAGAGAAGAGCTTTCTTTAGGGTTTTGGGATGCCTGACTTCTAAATTCCTATTCCTCGATCTTTGGGACCATGTGATTTGTACCTTCTGCTTGGCAGGCATAGGAACTAGTAATTAGCCTTCCTTCCCTAAGGGATGCAGGTCTCCCATGATTAATCTTCAATCTCCTATCTTGGGACTTATACACCTCCTTTAAGGTATAAGTAGTTCTTTCCCTAAAAGTAAAGGAAGCTGTTCCATATGAATTTGGTTTTCTAGACACATAAGGACATAATCCTGGGTTTCTGGTTTATTGCTTATTCCATTGTTAGTCATAGCTACTGTAAGTTAAATAAATACAAAATATTATTTTCTACTTTTATCTGGAAAAGGTGACAAATATAACAGAAGTACTAGTCTTCTTTTGACCTTCATTCACAATCTCAGGTATATTTTAGCTCTTATCATTTTGTTCTCCCTTTATATGCCACCCTGATAACTCCCTCAGACATATGAATTTCCATGAAAACTTTGATGATGGGCAAGTAGATAGCACAGTGGATAGCTAGTCAAGAAGACTTATCTTTGTAAATTCAAATCTGATCTCAGACACTTACTAGCTATGTGATCCATGGCAAGTACTTAACCCTGTTACCTCACTTTCCTTATCTGTAAAATTAGCTGTAGAAGATCATGACAAACCACACCTGCATTTTTGCTAAGAAAACCTCCAATGGGGTCATGAAGAGTTTGAAAATGACTGAACAACAAAAAACTTGATAGTTTCTGTTATTGTAAAGCTTGCTTTCTAGAAGGGATGAGCAACTGGGAAATATAAATGGAACCAAGAAAAAAAGTTATGACATGTATTTCTTTTACCAAATACTGTAAATATATCTCATTTAAATTATTAAATAACTTTATGATATATTTTTGAAATTATCTAAAATTTTTTAAAAGCTTGGTTGGAAAGGATGTTTTGTACCCAAAGATTCACTGTTTGTAGTAGAGATGGCAGAATGAATTGTATCCTGATTCTGCCACTTACTATGTTTGTGACCTTGGGCAAATAATTGAATGTTTTGGGAGCTCTGTTCCATCATTTGTAAAATTAAAGAGCAGAACTTTAAGCTGGAAGAGACCTTAAAATGCTGGATATATAATATCATTTTATATTTTAACTGACCTATTGTCATAGCTAAAGTGTACCAAACTTTCTGGCATAACAATATAATCTTATTTTCAGGTCAACTTTAGAAATTTAATCTGCAGTTCAACTCAATAAGCATCTACTGTGTGCCAGTCCTTAGTGCTAGGACTGCAAAGAAAGGCAAAAATAGAACCTGCCTTCAAAGATCTCCCAATCAAATGAAGTCTAAGATATCACAGAAAGTTATACTTGACTCTGAAGAAAAAAGTGATGACTGTTCTATTTCTGTGGTTTTACTTTAAAACACTCTACTTTTTCCTTCTGTGGTGCTATGAACCAAAAGTTTTACAAATACTTATAGAGAACAAAAAGAGGTAGCCTTTTATTAGAAAGAGTGAGGTTCAAGTTTTCATTGGAACATATTGTCTGTGTGCCTTTCTGAAAATTTCTTAATCTCTTGGTGCCTCCAGGAAATTGTAGAGAACAAGTTTCAGAACTATTTCTGATTTGCATTAATAGATGAAGTCTCTTTATCAGGAGAAATGAAATCACAGACATGGAAATAAGGAGTAAGGAAATAAGTTATACAGAATAAGATGAGAAATATGCTAATTCTATTCATTTAATTGCTATGGTGAAATACTATCATTTGTAAATGGAAGTGATATCTTTGAAACCCTGTTTTTTCTTTTCATTTAAATACTTATAATACTTCCCAGCCAAACCTTACTTTTTTCCTGAAAATATTTTATTTGAAACCTAGAGTCCATTGATCTTCAGATAGATTTAATAAGAGCGAGTGATCTTGAATGTGAAAAAATACATTTAAATATGTATATATGTGTATCTATATACATATATATATATATTTCCTTTATAACATCTGTCTGAATTTTTTTCTTCAATTATGAATGTAGACAAAAAAATGTCCTAAGTAGGAAAGTCCATAAATTTCTCCAGGGTGCCAAAAGCAAGCTTTTCCATGACAACCAAAAAGATGTTAAGAATCTATGAGTTAAGCCTCTTCATTTAATAATGTAATTGAAAGTGAAAGTACAGTTATTTTCTACTTTTGTTCTTGGCTGATTGCTAACAGAAATAAAAGATATGTGTGATTGAGAATGGATTTGTACTGACCCCAAAGCATCAGGGCTGTAAATTCCTTTGTTGATATATTACCAGTCCATATCAGCAGTCAGTCTCAAGGCAGGCCACCCAATTCAGTTGTGAGTGGATGACTAAATTAATGGGCAATTAGATGGTGTAATGAATAGAACCCTGGTCTTGGAGTCAGGAGGACAGGAGTTTGAATCCATCCTCAGATTCACTTACTTGCTGTGGACCTTGGATAAGTCACTTAATTCTGCCTTGCATCCAGGGCCATCTCCATTTGTCTTGATTCATATCTGGCCACTGGACCCAGAGGGAAGAAAAAGTAAGGTTGGTGATTTAGCTCAGCACTCCCTCACTGAAGTCCAATTCACACGATTGTCAGGGCCTCACCTCCCTTATATCATGATCTTCTTCGAGAATGAAGGACAAACATTACAAATTGATGTGACCTATCAGTAGTGAACCAGATTAAAAAAAAAGAAATCCTTTAGGAAAGGAACTTTAGAGTTCAGATAAGGGAGCTGCTTCCTGCCTTTCAGGATTGTTTTTTTTTCATTGTCTTCCCTTTTAAAGCTACTTTTCACTTACCCTGTATTCATCTTGCTTGTTCTAGTTTTTTTATGTGTTTTCTTCCTCGTTATAATGTAAACTCCTTAAGTATTGAGATGCTTTAGGGATGAGTTGAGTGTGTGATGTTTATGGTGGGGTGAGTGTCTTTGAGTATAATTGAGTATAGTGCCTCCTACATGGTCAACAATTAATAAATACTTACTCTTTGATTGATTGATTCCCCTTACCCTAACTAATTATGGTTCTGCTAGCCTAGTTGGAAATTGAAGAGTGAATAGAGAATTTCTTTAGTAAACAAGAAGTTGAGAACACTGTAACTTTCAGAGGCCAAATTGAATTTTTTTTACTGGTGCTGATAATTTTTCAAGACCATTTGCCAGGCTCATGTGGGTGATGGATTCCTTGTGAATTCCTCTAAAGAGAAAGACAAAGTATAATCTCAGTTATAATTATATTGAGGAGCCTTTCCTGTAAGAATTTATTTCAGATACTTTGAGGTTCATTGGCTCCAGGTCCGGGAGCCAACAGTGCTCAGCATCACTCACTCTCTACCTTCCAAAAGTGAATGGGAAAATGCCAGGTAATTTGCATCATGTGTACAATCTAAATCAAAGTCCATCCATCATTTCTGAGTCCTTGAATGCCATGATTATCATATCAAAGACATAGGATGACATTGAAGATAATAACTTTTCTGTTGCCCATTATCTCTAACCAGCTTTGAGTAATTATTAGCATATGTTCCTAAAAGTATAACGTGTATGTTGATTTTCATAAAGACAACCCTATTTGAAGTGTCAAGGATATAGGTAGGACCATTCTTCAAATCTGTATTTCAAATGGAGAATTATATAGACAAGGTAGGGAGATGAGATAGTTTTACTGACCATATATATCTCTTTTTTTCCCCCTTCTTTTTAAAATTTTCATTAAGGGCTCATATAAAAGTTTTATTGCTCAATAGGAGCATGAAATTCAACAAATATTTACTTAATAAGTTTACTATTGTATTTAGAAAAGCAACTAAAAGTATAATGAGTCAATCTTGGTGGGAAAAAAATCTAGGTTTGAGTTGTACTCCCACTGGCTATACAACCTTGGATAAGTCAACTACTTTCTCAGTACTCTAAACCACTCTTAAACTGCCCATTCTGGTCTCAGATACATACCAGCTTTGTGACTCTGAGCAAGTCACTTAATATCTGCCTTCCTCAGTTTCCTCATTTGTAAAGTAGAAATAATAATTCCTACCTCCCAGAGTTTTTGTAAGAATAAAATGAGATAAAATGTGTAAGGTATTTTGCAAACCTTAAAAGGAAATTAAATGTTAACTATTATTGTGATGATGACAATAAACTGTCATGATTAAATGAGTTCCTCACCTTTTAATTCCCTGTACCAATGAAATCATAATTCTAGTCCCTATTCTATTCCTATACTTTCTAGTCCTTATGGCAGGGAGACTAGGGAGAAGATACCTAGAAACATAAGTAAAAATAAAACTCAAAATCCAAGATAATTTTGTGATCTATTTTGCTTCTCTGCTTTGGGAGATGAGGAGTGAGATTTATGCCAGTACACAGTGAGCAACTATCCTTTAACTTAGGGATTGAGTAAGAGAAAATAAACCTAAAATGGTTGAATAGTTAAAACCACCACCACCCTTCCCTGCCAATAGGTTCTGTGTATATATTTAAGGAGGAACATGAATTTGAATGGAGAAAAAATAGGTCTTTATTTTCACTGATCTCTAATTATAATTTTTGAAAGAAGGGGTCCTTAAGTTTCACCAGGAGTGCGGACACACCAAAAAAATGTTTAAAATCCCTGAGTTCAAAAAATTTTTGTGATGATAGGGGTATTGGCTTGTTACTATATGAGACTGACTACAATTGTTTAATACATTCTCTTGAGTACCTTGTTTGTATTGAACTCATTATTTGCTTCATATCCCCCCCCAAAAGATTCCTTTTTTTACCCCTTTTCCCATGTCCCACTGGCAAATACTTAGCTTCAGCAGGGACTGTTGGCCTTACTGACTTGTTATAAATGTCCCTTTCCATTTCATATAGGCTTCTGTTCCCCTTTATCATTTTTCCTTGCTTGTTTCTCTTTCCTTCAGGTTTTGTCATAATTGTTTATTTGTTGTGCTGTTTATGGCTTGAGAAGTGTTAGAGGTGTGTTTTTGTATTTGTTCTTTGAACATACAGCAGCTTTGGACTATAAAATGATTTAACAAGAAAGTCTCCCATCTTCCTGGGATGGCTAAATTCAGCCCTTCCTGAAAGCAGAGTAATAATTGGGATGATCTCTCAAAATTTTTCATAGCTTTAGGACTCACAGTGATTGGGGAATTGGATGAATCTTTTGTTTGCTTTTAACGAGACAAAAAAAAAGCTTTAAACCCCCTGAGATGGGCTTCTCTACCTTCTGTCCAGCCCTCACCTGCTCTAGCCTCTCTATAGATGCTTACTGTAATTCATCAGTCTGAAAAGCATTAAAAAGGTTTTTCTGTCCCGACAGGACAGTGCCAAATATGTTTCCTGACATATAACAGAATGACAATTTACTTTTTCTCATTTCTTGGTTGGGATCTTAAAATGCTCAAGTAAACTTCAACTGGGCGATTTTATGTGTCCCCAAAATAAGGCCTTGGAAGAAATTCAAACCTAACAGTTTGACAGAACAGTGAAGCTTAGTTTGACTTGTAACATTTAATGGGATGGATTATCAGGCTGCGTGAGGAAAACTCATTTTAATGGCGGCATCAGGCAAGCTGGCAAAGACTTCTGCCCAGAAGCACACTGGGCTGAGCTGGCCACAAGTAGAGAGAGCTTGTTTGCACCAAGTCAGAAGACATTTCATAATGCCATTCAAGAGTACCAGCCAGTCGAGCACGGCTTTATGTGAGCTAGAGCTCTGAGACAGATGGGGAGTCCAGGGTGGAGAATCAGAGGAACCAGGGGTCTGAGTCAACACTTGTATTACTGGCTCCAGGCCAAAAACCAATTTGTTTTCCCAGCTACGTGCTCACTCCAGTTCAGAAGAGACAGCAATCTGGCTGCTAGGTCTGGTCCTCTAATGTCTTCTGCCAACTGTTTCTTGGCACCTGGCATTGGAAAGGAAGAACAGTCACTTACCTGCTCCATCTCCAGCCACTGAAACACTGGGAATGGCAGAGAGGGACAAGAATAACCACAGTCACAAAGCCTTCCTTCTCTCTCTTACCTCCTCTTATAGTTTGGCATGCAAAATCTGAATCCTAGCAGCTACCACACCCCATTCCCATGTCCCATCTTATGCATTCCTTGGTAACAACACCTTTGACATAGGGAAATTTTTGTTACAGTTTCTAAACTCATCTTTAGGGAAGGGGGAAATGTCTATGTTTTTAACCTGGGATGTATGAATGGGACATAAATATAGGAGGAGAAGGATTAAGCATGGGAGGACCCTCAACATTCCAAAGACCTCTAAGAATGACTCCCTTCTTATTTTGACCTAATTGGAAAATTATCTCTGATTCCAACAAGCTTCAGCTACCCTTTACAGTCACTGTAATGCCTGAGGTTAATCATAAATGCAGTCATATCATCTTGCCAGTCGTGGCAATTAGAGGAGTGTGCTAGAAATGAGTAGACAGAGATGCTAATCCCCCTACAGTCATGGATTTAGGTGTTATGTCATTGAGCTTCTTTCTTCTTCATTTTGTCTTTGATTAACAAGGGATTTATGCTACCTGCTTTTCACTACCCCTTAGTGATGTCTTAAAGATAAATGAGAGACTCAGCATGAAATTTCTTTGGTGTCTTTAGAAGAGTAAAAGGAATCTAGAAATTTAAGGACTGAAGTTCTATGGGGTGGGGTAAGGAAACTCATGCAAAGGCAGCATAATAATAACCATGTCTAGGTTATAGAATTTTAGTATATATGTATATGAAAAATAAATAGGTATTTGATGACTTGTAAACACAAAGATGGAATAAATTTTGTTCAAGATTTTAAACTTTTGCTGACTTGATATTGCCATCTTTTCTACAGTAAACATTTAGTTTTCTAACATATACCATATATATATATATATATATATATATATATATGTATGTCTGTGTGTATATATACATTTATATAATCTAATTATATAAACAAGATTTCCTTCCTACATAATTGAATTTGGATTCCATTGAGCTGAAAATTTTACCCTAGTATTCCCTAACTGATTTTTTTTAAAAGACACATTCTGTGTATTCCAGTTTCTTTTTTCTATTTTATTCAAATATTCCCTTTCATCTCACTGAGTAAGGCAAATGGATGTTTGGTAAGAAGATAATCAAACAAGTAAAAGATGAATAAAAGCTTTCCTGGCATGAGATATGTTTAATACATGTTTGTTATGTTGTATCCCTATGGTTGGTAGCATTAGACTTTAAACTCTTTGAAGAAAAGGATCCTATCATTTGCCTCAGGGTCTTAGAAAGAGGGTCTTAGAGAAAGAACTCAAAATTTAAAAAAATAATTAAATTATTAGAAATTAAATCAACAAATATGAATATTTCTATATTTAAAATAATCTATTATTTAGAAATTTTAAAAAGAGATGATAACTGAACCTGTGATTTCACTGAAAAGAACTCACAAATTATAAAATTCCTTTTACTAAGGGGGTTTGTAACCTTTTCTTCATTGAGAGTTTAAGCATCTTTCCTATGGTTTGTGTCAAATGTTGACTCGGGGTGTTGTCCAAGTTTGGGTGATTTGGGAAGAGAAATCGCAAAAGAGATCCCCTACTTTCTCTAAGTTAGAGAATACTATCTAGAAGAGAAAGGTTTTGACTTACTTCATAGCAAAATCTTATCCATTCTTCCAGGTCTGCTCTCAGCATTCTAGTCAGAGACATTTATTTTTATTTAGTTCTTCTTTATTTGCCTGCCAAGTTAATCCAAAAAGTTGCAAGGTGTCTGTCAATGTGAAGCTTTCACTGGGCTTTCAATCTCACCCTGCCTGGCAACCCTCACCTGGCTGAATGGAAAATGTGTAAGTTTTCCAGGAACGTAAATATACCTTCCCATTTCCATCTTAATTTCTATCATTTAAAAATCATTTTTTTTACCAAAATAACTAAAATATACCTATGAGAAATGGTAACACTGTAGACATCTTTAATAAGGTGTTGGCTCAGAGGGTTAGGCAAGGGCCTAATTTTCCCCTTTCTGGAGAACACTGCAACATTGCTTGGGCAATGGATGAATGCACATGTTTGACATGTCCTTTTATTGGCAAGAGGTAGGAGTCTGGAAAGGCTTTGCTTTTAAACTAGGCATGTCTAATAGGGTTTAATGCAACCTGCGAATTTACTACTGAAACAAGGTCAACTTTTAGGTCAGAGGAACGCTGTACAAATTTCACTTTCTTTCAGACTGTAATTATACTTGGGAAAAGTTAATATACTGCCAAGTTCAGCAGATTTCAGATATGACCAAGATAAACTGGGAGCTAGTTAACAACCTCCTCTCCCCCGCAAAAAAACCAAACAACTACCTGCCTTTTTTCAGGACATTATATAAAACAAAACATACATACAACCTTGAAGTCTATGCCTGGCTATTATTTAGGGGGCTGGTGCTCATATAGCACAAAAAGATCCATATAGATCTAGAAGAGACCCTAGAAGTCATACAATTTAGTATGAGGAAACTGAGGCCAAGGAAAGTAGGGTAACTTGTCCAAGGTCACACAAGTAGCTAAGTAGTATTAGAATTTGAATCCAGATCTTTAGATTTTAAATACAACTCGCTTTCAATCAGCATTAACAATCCACATTGGAAAAACTAAATATATGAAAAAGGCAAATTGTATATCTTAACATGTAGTCTGATGATCAGTCTAATGAATTAATACTTAAGTACCTAGGACTAGTGCTTTTAGAAATAATTTCAATTTTTAGTAGAAAAATAATTTTCAAAAGATAATATCCATCCTTTATAATTTAAAAAACTGCCAATTTCTACCTTCAAATTATCTTACTTTAAATTCAAAATCTTTTGGGTAGAATTGTCTTTATTTTCTTGATGAAGTATTCTATGGATGGGGAAGAGCTGAATAATTTTATTCAGAATTACTTTTAAGTAATGAACATATTTTTTTCTATTTCCTTGTTGAAGAGATCATGCAATGCTTTGGAGTTATGAGACATATCCTCATGGATGTTGCCCTGCAGTGGTTTTCCTGTTTTGAGAACAGAGATATAATATTCTCCTGTGGCTTTTAGCTATTTCTCCTTCTCTGTCTGCATCCTTAACCACGAAATCTCAAATGCTGAGAACTAAAGAAATAGTGAAAGAACTATGTGCTGCTTAGAGTTTTTCCTACTATCTGTCAGAGGAGAAAATCCAAATTGCTGCACTGATTCTAGAGGCAGATGCCCTTGGTTCAAATCTGCACTTTGTATTTAGGTTATACTTCTTATTATCTCTGGATATTTGACATATTATTTAACTTTCTAGAGATTCAGTTTCTTCATCAGTAAAATGAGTGGTTTAGATTAGATGACCTCCATGGTGCCCACCAAATCTGAGATCTATGATCATTTAATTCTTCTTACTATGGTGAGTCCTCTGTAGATGTTTCTAAGTTGCCCTGTCTCACTGGATTTAAGGTTCCAGAAATCATATCACATCATATTTTTTGTAGCTGTATGATACTGTTATTTATATGTGTGGTTTCAAGATTTAAGGGAATAAACATCCAAAGTTAAAGACTGTTTTACTGAATATATTGAAATATTGGAAAAAGAGTGACTGTTCATTTTCATGAATAAAGTCTTTGTTAGTCTTATAGTGTGATTCTTTGTTCTGAAGGGTTTATCCTGAATACCACTCAGCAAATGAGGGCATGGGAAAGGATGATAGATCAGGAATCAGGCAGCTCTGACTAGTTGTGTGACCATGGACAAGTCATAACTGCTCTGAAATTTATTTTTCTCATTGGTTCAGTGATATGATGTGGCTATAACCTCTTAACTTTCCTTCTAGTTCTAAAATTCTACTATGCTCTAGGAAAATCGATGCCAGGAAGTCCATTGTGTGTTTTAAAAACCAACTTATTCATCAATAGAATGATATTTTTTATGTACTGTAGTCTCCAAATATCTCTGAGCATGAAAACCATGATGAATCAAGAGCCTGGGGATTAAAAACAGTTATCCCGAGATTCAGGAGCAAATTGCTAAGCATTTCTCAAAACAGAAAAAGAGGTCAAGGTGATTTAGTACAATAAAGCCCCAAACTGTAACAAAAAAATATCCAAAATCTAGTACTTTACATTTGCCTCTATTCTGCTTTTTTTTGTTGTTGTTTCTTTATTACTGCATTTGATCCATTATTCTAGGTGTGTGTGTGTGTGTGTGTGTGTGTGTGTGTAAATATATATATAAAGTGACTTCCCCATGGTCACATTGCTAGTGAGGCTAAATTTGAACTCAGGTCCTCCTGACTCTAAGACCAGTGTCCTTTCCACTGTGCCACTTAACTGTTCCCTTCTTGTCTGTGTTTTAGAGTCTAATTTCATCATCTGGAATATTGTCTTTCCCTTTCAAACTTTGTATCATCTGCAAATTTGATAATTGTATGAACTCTGTTTTCACTGAGATTCACTGGAAGTCATGACTTAGATACATGTATTCCTTCCATTAGTGCAAATCATATATTATTTATACCTTCTCATCTTATGTGATTATTGTCCATGTTCTTTGATAAACCTTCCTAGATTAACCTATTGTGTTGGTGGCACTTGTACTGGTACAATACATAAACTATCTACCTGTTTTCTCAGCTACTTACCTGCTCCCCTCCTTTTTCTATTATATATTTGCTCACTGACTAATATCCTTTGTGGACTTCTTAAATTGTTGGAAATGCATTGCATGCTATTTATAAACCTGTTGTGTATCTCTCCATTTCCTTTTAGTTTACTTACTACTTACTTTGGGGCGGGGGTGGAAGTTGTGATATTATGAGAATTTAAACTTTGCAACATTATTTGGTGTAAACATGTAGGTGTTTTTTTGGATTTTAAAGATGAGATTTTATGTTGAGAAGCAACTTGGGATAATTAAAAGCATAATACTTAATTTTCCCATATGTTGTCCTGCCTGAAATCTTCCTAACCTTTTCAGTGAGATCAATGGTCACTCAAAAAAAAATAAACATTAACAATTCACACTGGAAAAACTAAATATATGAAAAATGCAAATTGTATATCTTAACATATAGTCTAATGGTTTTTCAATCAGTTTTACAATAAATCAGTCTGACTCTACTGTCTTCCAGCTTGAAAATCAAAATATTTTCCAAAAGGATATTATAAAATACTTTGTCAAATGCCTAGCTGAAATATAGGCATACTTTGTCTAAGAAATCCTCCTTATCTGTTCAACTGGCAATTTGTTTTTAAGTAAATACATTTAAAAATGTAAATTGATTTTTTTTATTTATATTCTTTCCTTACTACATTTCTGTTTCCCAAATCCTTCCCCCCCCAAAAAAAACCCCAACCTCCCCCTTCAACCTCCCCTGTACAGGAAGACCAAACAATATATTAAACAGATTTGACTGTATGTGCAACATTCCAGGGCCATAATCTCCTAACTCTTCATTGAAGGAAAGGAGATCCATTTTCCCCATCTCTTCTCTGGAGATGTGCCAAGTCATATTACTTGAATGCTATTCAGTTTCCTTTTATTTTCTTTTCAGTTTATGTTGCTGTTGAAATTGTAAATAATATTTTCCTGATTCTGTTTATCTTGTGTCAATTTGTATGTCTACTCATGTTTCCCTGAATTCTTTATATTCACCATTTCTTAGCAATATTCAGATATATTCCATGTACTAAAATTTATTCAGCTATTCTTTAATCAGTAGGTACCTCCATTATTCTTCAGTCCTTTGCTACCATAGAAAGTGTTGCTATGAATATTTTTATGTAAATGAGACCTTTTTTTTGACATTGACTTCCTTAGGAATATGCTTAACCATGTAATCTTTGGGTCATTTAAATCACTTTAGTTAGATTAATTTAATGTTCTCTGTATTTTAGGCCAATCTTTCCAAAATCAAACCAATATTATCTCTTTCTATCTTGTTTCATCTTTTTCAAATTCCTAGCATTATGTAGATTTGCAATTCTCATAAAATGAGTGATCTCAAGCAATGGAAGTTGGATAGAAATATATAGTTTTCTACTTGATTAAAGTTGCTGGAAAAACTGTAAAACATTTTGGAAAAAAATTAGATTTGCACTGGCATATTAAAATATATATGGCTTTAAGATCAAAAGGTATATGATATGTATATCAAAAATTCTACCCTAAGAATGTTTTAAAGGAAAATTTTAAGATAACAAATTTTTAGTTACCAAATTTTATTTAAATTACCAAATTTGGGGACAACTAGGTGGTACAATGAATTGAGTACCAGCCCTGGAGTCAGGAAGCCCTCAAATCCAGCCTCAGACATTTAATAATTATCTAGCTGTGTGACCTTGGGCAAGTCTGCCTTGCAAAAACCAAAAACTAAAATGAATGAATGAACAGATGTCAATTTTAAAGTGCCAAATCAGGTAATTTTTACACCCATGATTAGATAGAAAATTCTTTGTCAAACAAGGGAGGAAAAAAATGACACAAAAGACAAAAATGGATAATTTTGGTTGTATAAAATCAGTACAAAAGTATAACCTTTTAAAAAAAAGTAAGTCATTTGGAAGAAAAGTTTGCAGCAAATGTTTCAAAAGTCTGATACTCAGGCTAGATATGAAACTAAAACAAAAAATAGAGCCAAAAGTCATTCCCCCCAAAAAATGTAATCGAAGGAATTAAAATTTTCAAGATTTATAAATTATTAACAATGATATAACAAATTATTCTAAATCACTTAAAAGAGAAATGATCAATTGAGATTTCATCCCACACAGAAAATTAGCAAAGATGACAAAAGAATAAAATTGCCTGTGTTGAATGGGTTGTAAAGAGACAGATATACCAATACAATGCTGATGCAATTTGAAGTAGTCTGAACAATTTAGAAAACAATTTGGAATGATGCTTAAAAAATATTTAAAATATTCCTATCTTTTGATCCAGAGATTCCACTGTGAGATTTATACTCCAGAACTGTCTATGACAAAAAAAAAAATTCCTTTACATACTATTTATAGTCCTAGAAGTACTTATCATAGAAATAAAGTGGATGCTCATGCTTTGGGAAGTGATTAAACAATTGTGGTACTAAAATGCAAATAAATATTGCTGTGCTGTAAGAAAAATAATTTTTCCTTTTGATAGATGTTCCAACAACATAATAACTATGCATCTTTAGCAAGCATGCTAAGTTCTTTTCTCTTAATATTTATCTTACTCTGAAATTATTTCTGGCATCTTTTGTACATCAGTCAAGAGAACTGTTACTATTTCCCTTTCCTTCATACTCAAAGCAAGCACCCTGTAAGAATCTTTCTTCCTTTTCCTTGATCTAAACTACCTTTCCCTGACAATATTCCATTGGTCTTGATCGTCATTTCCTATGCCAACCTACTTGGTTGTAATTTCAAAAATTAGTAATTAGTAATTAGTAATTAGCAAAAATTAGTAATTTGTGGGTGGCTAGGTGGCATAATGGATAAAGCACTGGCCTTGGGGTCAGGAGTAGCTGGGTTCAAATCCGGTCTCAGACACTTAATAATTACCTAGCTGTGTGGCCTTGGGCAAGCCACTTAACCCCATTTGCCTTACAAAAACCTAAAAAAAAAATTAGTAATTTCAAAACAGTTCAAATAAATATTCTTGTGTATTCCAGGTATTGTATCAGCTATAATTATAATTAAACTTAATCATACTTTCATAGAAATGAGACCAGAGGAGCTCACACAGATAATCTACATAGAAAACTCTGGATACATGCTTATGGCACTGACCAAATAGATACATATTAATCCCTTGGTCCACTAATCAAATATTTGATCTGCTCATTAGTCTAAAATTTCTTTTTTCTTGACATGTCCTCTTAGCTGCTTTGTATATCTGGACTTGATTAAAATGAGAGAGAGAGAGAGAGAGAGAGAGTGTGTGTGTGTGTGTGTGTGTGTATACATATTCCTCCACTCTTTATGCTTCCAATTCCCTCATTAATTTTCCTTATAACTTCTCAATTGTCCTCATATTACAAGGAATATGCCAAATTTTCCTGGGGAAATCTAAACATAGCCTATATTAGTTTGTTCTTTTCCTTACAACTATTGTGATGATGGCAATAAAATCTAGCTATTTAAAAGAAATACAGTGATTAGAGATGTAATGCAAGAAATGTATCAGCATACCTATTTGTCATTATTCATCTTGTACACCAATTTAACATCTCCTTTTTCTAAATGACTTAGAAGAGTTGGTATGTAGGTGAATAAGGCACTGGATTTAGAGTTAGAAAGAGCTGAGTTTAAATCCAGTCATAAATATTTACTAGTCTCTCTCAGACTTTCTTCATCCTTAAAAATGGTATATTAATGGAACCTACCTTGTTGTAAGAATCACATGAGAAAATCTATCTATCTATAGATGGATAGATATAAATATCTTTTCAAGTCTCCAAGCTCTATACAAATGCTCGCTAATAATATTGTCACTGAATACATCATCTAGTGAGTTCTTAACGTGTTAACATAATGTAGTGAGAGGGTAAAAATAAAGCAACAATTATTTAATTACACATAAAAAAATTAAGGCTTCTTACAGGTAAAATCAGATCTAAATAACTGGGCAAATGTCAATTGATCATGGGTAAGCTGAGCTAATATAATAAAATAATAAAAATAAATTACTTATTCAGTGCATACCAATAAAACCATCAAAAAAGTTACTTTATTGAACTGGAAAAAAATAGTAACTAAATTCATTTAGTGGAACCAAAGGTCAAGAATATCAAAAGAATTAATAAAAAAATTCAAAGTAAGGTGACCTAGCCATACCAGATCTAAAATTATATTATAAAGCATCAGTCAACAAAACTGATATTGGCTAAGATATAGAAAGATAGATATGTGGAAGAGATCAGGTGCAATAGTAGTGAAATAGTAGTAAATGACTATAGTAATTTGCTGTTGTTAAACCCACTGTTAAACTCACTGATTAAGAATTGTATGGAAAACTGAAAGATAATATGGCAAAAACTAGGTATAAACCAACATTTCATACCCTATACCAAGAGAAGGTCAAAATGGGTACAGGATTTAAACATTAAAAGGTAGTATCATAAGCCAATTAGAAGAACGAGGAATAGTTTATCTGTCAGATCTATGGAAAGGGGAGCAGTTTATGATCAAAGAAGAGATAGAGAACATTATAAAATGAAAAATGGACAATTTTGATCACATTAAATTGAAATATTTTTCACAAATAAAACCAAAACAATTAAGATAAAAGGTATGCAATAGGTTGGATAATTTTTTTATAATTGGTCCTTCTGTTAAAGGACTCACTTCTAAAAATATATAGAGAACTGAATCAAATTTATAAGAACACAAGTCATTACCCAATTGATAAATGGCCAAAGGATATGGAAAGGCAATTCTCAGATATAGAAATTAAAACTATCTAAAATTCTCTCAATCATTATTAGAGAAATGCAAATTAAAACAACTCTAAGATACCACCTTGCACCTATCAGATTGACTAATATGACTAAAAAAGAAGATGATCAATGATGGAGGGGATGTGGGAAAACTAGGACATTAATGCATTGTTGCTGAAGTTGTTAAGTTATTCAACCTTTCTGGAAAGCAATTTGGAATTTTGCTCAAAGGGTAAGAAGGATCTGCATGCCTTTTGATCCAACAATATGACTACTAAGTCTGTAACTCAAAGAGATCACAAAAATGGGATAAAAAAACTCACATGTACAAAGATATCTATAGCAGTTCTTTTGTAGGGGCAAAGAATTGGAAATTGAGAGATGCCTATCAACTGGGGGATGGCCAAACAAATTGTGATGTATGAATGTGATGGAACATTCTTGTTCTATAAAAAAAATCATGAGGGACAGGACTTTAGAATAGCCTGGAAACTCTTACATGAAATGATGCTGAGTCATATAGATGGCTTCTTATTTCTATACTTACTTCAATATGAGCCAAAGAGAGAGTTAAGATGGTGTAGGACAGAGTACTGGTCTTGGGGTCAGGAAGACCTGACTGGGTCTGAATCATGCTCCAGATGTGTACTATCTGATTCCGAATTAATTAGTTAACCTCTTTGCACCTCAGTTTCCTCATCAGTAAATTGAAGGGTTTGGACCTGATGATTTCCAAGGTCTCTTCCAGTTCTAAATCTATGATTCTTCCTTTTGTGTGGTGTCTTCCTCCATTAGATTGTAAACTTCCTAAGTGCAGGGACTTTTTTCCTTTCTGTACTTGTCTCCCCCTGATTTTAACACAATAAATAATACACTATAGGCTCTTGATGAGTGCTCATTACTGACTATTGACCATATGATTCTATATAAGATGGAACTGAACATAAGAGCAGACCATAGCAGATCACTGAATTCTTTTGTAAAATGATGAAATCAAGCTTATGAGATGGTGAATGATTAGCCCAAAAATACACAGATAATAAGTCAGATGTGAAATCAAGGTCTCCAAATATAGTACTCTTCTCCCTAAATGATCTTATTTAGTATCCTTTGGGACTTCAGTTAGCTCTTCTATACTTAATATGGTTACTGAAAGATGATAATACCTTTTGGATTAGTTTCATGTCTTTTTTTTTTAATTCTAGATTATCAAACTGCTGGATGGAAAAAGATCTCAGACTGTGGGAATTTTGATATCTAGCTTGCATTTAGAAATGAAAGATATCCAACAGGGTAAGTCTTCTTACTTTGTAACCTGATACCGCTAAAAACAGAATGAGTTTGACCAAAGGATAATTTATATGCTTCTGTTTTTCTCCATTCTATAAATAAATGTCAAATTAATTTTTTTCTAAAAGAAAATTATCTAGCAAAAGGAAGCAGTTCCAAAGTTGAATTGCTCTCTATACCATCCCTATTCTAAAATCTGACTTTATCCAAAATGAAAACATATCCTCTTCCTTCTCTATGCTCAATTGAATGTAAATCCTTATTTTTTTTCTATTTCCCTTGCATTGTGTTCTCATTACAGTATTTTAGGGATATTTTAGAATTGTTTAACACTAGTTTTAACTTCAAATACAAAAAAACTTCGAATCTCTATTTCCCTTCAAGGCTGTTTATCAAAACTATTTGGTCTTAGCATCTTTTTGAGGCTTCCTAAAGTCACTGAATCAAGAGATTCTGCTTTGCCTTTTCAGGAAACTCCCTGCATTTGTTAGGTGTTTAATTTCTTGCTTCAGTTTTTTAAAAATCCATTCAGAGTTAATAATAATAATAATAATAATAATAGTAATAATATCCAAACCAGATGTCACCCATACTGTTGTCATAAATTAGATGGAAAGTTTTTTGAGAAGATATTTTATAATTTATGTTTCCAAAAACATCTCTTCTGGAAGTATTATTATAAAGTTTCAACAATAATCCTGACTTGGAGGGCATTTTGTCAAATGGTTACTTCTGGTCTCGATTAGTCCTAAATACTGAGATGATTTGTTCTCAGAATCATGTATAGTCCATATCATTCCAGGTTTCTTGGGTCATGACTTCTCTAATCCCCCTTTCCTTTTTCTTACTGTCATTTACTCATTTAATCATTATCTCAAGGGGGGATCAAATGAAATCCTTTAAAGGACTAAAATTCTCAGAGATCTCCCAAAAGATAGAAGTTGTGAAAATTTTATAAAGAAGAGGAGTAGATGATGACCAATGGAAAAAATAGATCCTGAATATGAATGGGGCAACTAATATCAGGCAAAAATGAACAAGGAGAACTAGAAGAACATGGAAGAGGTCATGTATAAAATAGATGAATGAAAAGCAGTTAAGTGCTTACTATGTGCCAGCACTATGCAAAGTACTCTGGATACAGATAGAAAAACCACAGTCCCTGATCTCAAGCAGCTCATTGTCTAATTAGGAGAACCAGTATGTAAAAGAAGGTTCAGATGAATGGAAGATTTAAAAAAATACAATAATTATAGGGTAAATGACAAATTCTGGGGCTACAAATAAATGCTTTGGTTGTATTTAAGGAAAGTTGAAGAGTTTGATGGAATCTGCATATTGAAGTAACTGGAGGCAATTGTAAGAAATTCCAAGATATTAGGGTTAAAATATTTTACTAAAATAAAAATAAAGATGAGAAAGTGAAGCAAAAAGACTGTACCTTAAACTAGATCCATATGAGAGTTAAGTAAGGGGAAAATGTTTGAACTTGGAAATGTAGGAGGAGCAAAAGAGGATGGGGAGTGGAGGTGAGGAAAGAGAGACAGAGACAGAGAGGGAAGGAGAGAGAGAGAGAGAGAGAGAGAGAGAGAGAGAGAGAGAGAGAGAGACTGACTAAAATCTCTAATATTTGGTAATTTGAGAAAAAATGAGACTGGTTTAAGAGAATGATAGCACTAGGGGCAGATGGACAGAAAATGGGGGTAAGTTCAGCAGGATTTTGATATAAAAAATAAAAGACTATACTTAATCTTAAAGGAAGCACTGAGAAATTTTAGTGGTTAGTTACCTATTTAAATGAGCCAGGGTATGTGAGCAAACCCTCAATTATTTTTATGGATCAGTCCATTATTGCAGGAATTATTCGGGTTCTGCCTATTCCTGCTCCACCACAATGGAGAAGCATAAAATGGAGAGAGCCCTGACTCAGAAATCATAGGAATTGATTTAAAAGCTCTAACGCTTACTTCCTATGTGAGTATTTGGAAAAGTCACTTTAGTTCTCTAGACCTTGGTTTCTTCATGTCTAAAATGAAAGAATTCACCTTTTCAGGTCCTTTTTAGTTCTAGAGCTATGATCCTCATTAATCTTACATTATCCATGAAATACACTATAGTTCATAGTTCTGGGTATGAGACAGTGGAAAGGAATGGAATGGAATGAACAATGAATTTAGAGTCATAGTACCTAATTAACTCTGTCATTTAACACCTGTGTGACTCTAGGTAAATATTTCAACTTCTCTGGGCTAAATTTTCTTTATGAGTCTTAACCGTGGGGTCCATGAATTTGTGGGTTTTTTAATGTTTTGAGAACTATCTTTCTATATAATTAGCTTCCTTTGTAAGCCTATGATGCTAATTTTTTGATTTTTAAAAATATTGTTCTAAAAGAGGGTTCAATTCATCAACTGCCAAAGGGACCTATGCCACAAAAAAAAAAAAAGTAAGGATCTAGTTTAGATAGACAAATTCAGTCAGACCTCTGGACCAGTCTTTCACTAAAGTAAGTGAAGAATTCCTCTATGTAGGGGAGGAATCACTATGGAAACAGAAATTTCTTCACAATTTTGGAAAAGCCTAAGTATGTTTAGTATCAAATCATGATAATACCTGATTTCCCCCTAAGTAGCATCTGATTTCACTGCCATGTTCATAAGTAAAGTCAAATATTCCATAAGCTTGCTAGAAATAAAAACATGCCAGGATGTTTCATAGATAATAGCAAAGCTGACAGTATTACATTATATACAACAGGCCAAGACTTTTATGACACTCTGCCTACTGTTTCAGTGGTGTCTGGCAGCATATTCATCATCAGAAATAGCACATTTAGCTCATCTCCACCCCTCCTCCCCCCCCTTTCTAAAGTCACTTATCTGCCAGGAACCTGCTTACATGGAGGAAAAATGTATGGTCAGTGATTTTTTTGTTGATAAAAAATCATAAAATATTAAATTCCTAGGACCAGAAGTGAAGCAAGGCAATCATTTTGTCCATCCCCCTGCCATTCCCCTGCACCTAAGCCATTCCCAAAATATTATTGTCTGCCTGTTCTGAAAAATCCCCAGCTTCCCTTAGTAATGCATTCCAGATAGATGTGGCAATACAGCCAGAACATAGTCTTCTTTTTGAGATGGTTGACTGACGCAGGCATCTGAAGGTCACTTAGGACCATCCACGTCATTTGCAATTTGCTTTGCATGTGCATCAGCAAAAGACAAAGTTAACAGACTAAGTTGAATTGCCCTCTTATCAAAAGGATTCATCTCCCTGGCATCCTTTGAGCCTCCAGTGAGTGGAAGTCCTGAATACTAGATAGATATAGTTTGATGTGAAAGTAAAGTAGATGGTTATTAAGTTTTTAAAAGAAATAGAATAATTTGAGGAAAAATGAAGTAATCTTCAGACAATGACCCAGAAAATGGGGGGGGGTGAAGAAGAGAATAAGAATTGCAGTGACTCTCAGAATGTTGTTCTCTTTATGTATTACTCTTAAAAACATGTGATCTAACCTATCATTTAGGACCACAGAATTTAAAACAAGAAGAAAATTTAGAGATCATTTAGTCCAACAATCACTGGTTACAGTTGCAGAGATTATTGTCCAGAAAAGGAAAATCACTTCCTATAATCACACAAGTAGTTAGCAGCAGTACTTTAATTCCTCAGAAGGTCTTTGGATTGCAAATTCAATCACTTTGCCATCATATCATGGCTCTCTCACAAGTCAAGCCTAATGTTCCTGATTACTTAAATGACTTTCAGTGATGATCCCAAAGAAGGTCAAAACAATAGGAAAGATTTTTCTGACAAGTTAGTACAAAAGGTTGCTTCAGTTCTATTCTGTGGGTTCTTTAACAAGTAAAAGCTTTAGATGTCACTCCTCACATGCTAAGAAACACTGTCTTTTTGGAGAATTTATTCCATTGATTGACTATATTTAGTTTAAGAGATTATTGTGATATATCTAAGCAAATGTTTATTTCCCTGTTTTTAAAATATTTGCCATTTAATTAACATTTTATTCATCTATGTTTAGAAATTTTCATACCAAGGCTTTTTCATACTCTAAATATATTGGTGTCTACATTATCTCCTTGATAATGGTTCCTCCATATTACTGGGCAGCACATAATCCATCCATGTTTTCTTTTCCCACAAAGCCTCCTATAGAGTTCGACACAATGTAATAGAAACCTTTATCTAGGACATCATTTGGATACTAGTACAGTATTTAGCCTAATTATGTGTTATACCCTGTTCTTATTACATAATTAGTCCATTTTTCCCAGCATATATTTCCTGGATGATATTTTTCATGCCATTTTCCATGCATATCATTTTTGGTTATTTGGCAGAACCTATTGATACACACCATTTATTTATTCATTGTCCTCTGGATCACTTGCACTTTTGACTCTTCAGAGATTGTAGCATTGTATAACTATTAGTCATATAGCATTATCAGAAAAAGTAGGTATTTAAAAACAAAGGTATTGCTTACTACTTTATTTTTCCATGTATATTCTTAATAATACTCACTAATAATTAGAAAAGGGGCAGCTAGTTGGTGCAGTGGATAGAGCACCAACCTTGGAGTTAGGAAGACCTGAGTTCAAATCCAGCCTCAGTTAATAATTACCTAGCTGTGTGACCTTGGGCAAGTCATTTAACCCATTGCCTTGCAAAAAAATTATAAAATTGATCATCAAAACAAGTCACTTCAAGCTAACTAGCAGTGATGAGAAATGATGGAAATACTGTTATCAATATACTGATGATCTAACTATTCTGGGAAGCAATTTGAAATTATGCTGAGAAAGTCAATAGAATGTCAATAACCTTTGACCCAGAAATTCCATTGAGAGATGTATACCCCAAGGAGATTATTGGTAGAAAAAAGTCTATATACCCCAAATATTAATGGCATCACTTTTTTTGTAGTAGCAAAGAATTAGAGTTCATTGGTTGGGGAATGGCTAGAATATTAGTGTTCAGTAAGAGATGAAAAATATATTCAGAAAGTCATAGGAAGACATATAAACTAATGCATAGTGAAGTAAACAGAACCAGGTAAAGCATAATCAAAGTCACTTCAGCAATATAAATAGAAAAAAATAAACTATACTTAGTGTAATTTTAAGATTACACTATGTATATTTTATTTTTACTTGATTGGCCCTATACAAGAGTTGATAAAATACAATTTCTTTCCCTTCTTTGGAGAGTTGGTGAATCAGGGATGTGGAATACTGTTTATAACTCTACAATTGAAGTGTTGATAGGTTGTGCTGATTGCTTTTATTCAACATATTTTCCCTCTCTCTTTTTAAATCTTTGTTAGAAGCGAATACTCTTTAAGTTAGGATTGTAAAAACAAAGAGATCTGGTCTTTAGTGGAAATGGTTGACCAGACTTATGATTTCACTGCTATAGAGAATGACCACTGAGGAAATTTCCTTTAAGAATACAAATTGCTAACTATATCAGTAACAAACCTATCAGAAATCATATGATTATATCAATAGATGCTGAAAGAGCCTTTGACAAAATACAACACCCATTCCTACTAAAAACACTAGAAAGCGTAGAGAAAGCCTAGGAATAAATTTATTGTTCCTTAGAATAATAAGCAGTATCTATCTGAAACTATCAAAAAGCATTATATGCAATGGGGATAGGCTAGAGGCATTCCCAATAAGATCAAGAGTGAAGCAAGGATGCCTGTTATCACCACTGCTATTCAATATTGTGTTAGAAATGTTAGCTTCAGTAATAAGAGAAGAGAAAAAAATTAAAGGAATTAGAACTGGGAAGGATAACATGATGGTATACCTAGAGAATCCTAAAACATCATCTAAAAACTACTAGAAACAATTAGAAGCTTTAGCAAAAAAAAAGGTGTTCCCCAATTGACAAATGATCAAAGGATATGCAAAGGCAATTTATAGATGAGGAAATCAAAGCTATCCATAGTCATATGAAAAATTGCTCTAAATCATTACTTATTAGAGAAATGCAAATTAAAATATCTCTGAGGTATCACCTCACACCTCTCAGACTGGCCAATATGATCAGAAAGGGCAATGATCAATGTTGAAAGGGATGTGGGAAATCTGGAACACTAATGCAATATTGGTGGACTTGTGAACTCATCCAACCTTTCTGGAGAGCAATTTGGAATTATTTCCAAAGGGCAATAAAAATGTGCATCCTCTTTGATCCACCAATACCACTACTGGGTCTTTACCCTGAAGACATCATGAAAAAAGGGTAAAAACATTACTTGTACAAAGATATTCATAGCACTTCTATCTGTGGTAGCAAAGAAGTGGAAATTAAGTGAATGTCCATCAATTGGGGAATGACTGAACAAATTATGGTTTATGTACATTATGGAACCGTATTGTTCTTTTAGAAATCAGGAGGGACGGGAATTCAGAAAAGCGTGGAGGGATTTGCATAAACTGATGCTAAACGAGATGAGCAGAACCATAACAGCAACATGGGGTTGATGATCAACCTTAATGGACTTGCTCATTTCATAAGTGCAACAATCAGCGACAATTTGGGGGGGTAGCTCTGATGGAGAATATCATATGTATCCAGAGAAAGAATTATGGCACTTGAACAAAGACCAAAGACTATTACCTTTAATTTAAAAAACAAAACCATTATCTTATTATGTAATCACGCTGTCTCTTTTATTTTTTTCTTAAAGATATGATTTCTCTAAACACAATCAATTTAGATCAATGTATAGCATGGAAATAATGTAAAGACTAACAGATTGTCTTCTGTAGGGAGTGGGGGGGAAGTGAGATTTGGGGGGAAATTGTAAAATTCAATAATAAATAAATTTATTTTAAACATTAAAAAAAGTACAAGTTGACACCTACTCAATAACTCGTAGAGAATTACCTTGGGCACTAAGTGGTGAAGCAACAAAGATACCAATTAAAAATAAGATTAAAGAAAGATGAAATTTTGTACTCTTGTGCTTGGTTTAGAAGTAGAAAATTCTTGTTCATCATACGCAACATAATTCTTCATAGACACAAACATATCCACACCATTGCAATTAATTGGATGCCTCAAACCTCTTGGCATTTATATGTAGCTTCTCAGACTTTCAAAAGTAAATTTTCTGATATTTAACTTAAATTCAGATTTTAAAAAATTCAATAGTAACCTCTCTATCTTAGCTTTGTAGAGGGTAGGAACCCTAACAATGGTGGGGGTTTTTTCTCTTTCCTTTCCCCATTCTCTTTTCCCTTCTTTAAAATCTTACCTCCAGAAATGAAAAAGAGAAACAAGTTTACAGAATAAATTTGTAAACCCTAAGTCTTAAGATTTCCACCAATGTCTGTCTCCTAAATCTTATTTCCTTCAACTTCAATTGCCTCCAGAAAGATTTATTTAAATATCAAGACTAGTTGAAATTCATCATTAATTTTCCTGTTGTTCAGGGAATATATATGGTCCAGGTCATTTTCTAGAAAATCCCAAAGAATCTCATTTGAACATAGGGTATCTTATTAACTAGAATTTAAGTGTCTTAAGACTCTGTGGTAATCAGGATATTCCAAAAGTTTTAATGCATTGATTTTTTTGGAACTCCATAATGTTTTTCCCAGATGAGTGGAAATTTTGCATGATTAAGGAGTGTCTTGGTTTTCAAATCTGTTATTTTGTGTAACTATAGTTGTTCTCCCCTTCCCCACCATTCCTGTTGCTTTATTGCCCTTTCCATTTGGGATGGCTATGTACAATTGAAATATTTTCCAACAAAGTGTAAGTTAAGACCTCTTGGAGTCATATAGACTTTTTTAATTTTTTAGGGCTGCAGGTGCATAGTACAATTCATTTTATTTTATTTTCTCATGGAAATTATTTCATTGGATGTCTGACAATATATCTTTCTCTAGGCCTTTTATTAATTATTTGGGGCTTTAAATATAACTTCAATATCATTATCAACATGTGAAGGAAAGTAGGCTTTGAATTATTGTTAGGTACATTTTAAAATCAAGTCATTTATTTTTTAAGACCCTAGAATCTCATTTTTAGTAATCCTATGTTGATATGTAGCTGAAAAAATATTAGCTTTTTCCAGTGACTACTACAATTAGAACTGAAGCTGTATTAGCCCATTATGTTCCTTGAGAAAGTTTATGGGAATTAAATAAAGGTTTAATCAATATTTTAGATGAGTAGATAAAGGAATAACTGTAAATAAATCTCTTGCTGTGGAATTTCCTTGTGAACAGGGATTGTTCACTTCTTTATATGTGTATCCCTAGATCTTGGAAGACATTTAGAATATTACAAATATTCTACAAATTGTAATGCAAGTAATAATTGCTGACTTTTATCTCATGCTTTATCATTTTCAAAGTGTTTGACATACATTATCTCATTTGATCCTTTGAGGATGGTGCTGTTTTTATTCCCATTTTATTGATTAAGAAGCTCAAGTTGATATTATCTTGGGGGGCAGAGCCAAGATGGCAACAAGAAAGGATCCTGTCTTAGGCATTCTCTAAGAAAACTCATAAGCTAAGGACTATAACTAAATTTTCGAGAGACAGAACCCACAGAAGGACCCAATGAGGCAGTTCTGCTACTCAAGGAAGCTCCAGGAGCACCAGGCACAATTCAGAGGAACAGTGGGGTACCTCTGCCAGAGCGAACACGTGAAGCCCAGCCCTCAGGGCACACAGAGAGCAGCATGGCCAGCTCAGCCAAGTTGCAGGAAACAGAAGTAGGCGGAGCAGGTAAGCAGGAGCCCCCAGGGCATGAACCCATTGAACCTAGTGA
Source organism: Macrotis lagotis (assembly GCF_037893015.1). Classification (NCBI taxonomy): domain Eukaryota; kingdom Metazoa; phylum Chordata; class Mammalia; order Peramelemorphia; family Peramelidae; genus Macrotis; species Macrotis lagotis. Next base: position 192,569,775 of record NC_133661.1, read on the forward strand.
GGGGAGTGAAGAGAGAGACTGCCAAACTCTTCCTTGGAACAGGACTCTGGGGCTCTGACCACATTCAGATCCTGAATGCAGTCTAGGCCCCCCCACCTCAGCCCTGTGGCAGAGGGAGGCACATATGGTCATTCACAGACCAGGAGGGAGGACAGAGACTAACACACTGAGACCCTTGTGGGAGTGTCCCAAAAGCTCAGGAAGGATCCAAAAAGCTCAGGAAGCACCCCAAAACCAGGCTCAGGCTGGGAAAATGAGCAAGCAGAGAAACAAGAGGAACACCATTGAGAAATATTTTGCATATGAGCCCAAGAAGGATCAAAATACTCAGTCTGAAGATGAGGAAGCACAAGCTCCTGCACCTAAAGACTCTAAGAAAAACAGAAATTGGGCTCAGGCTATGACAGAGCTCAAAAAAGACTTTGCAAATCAAATGAGGGAGTTAGAAGAAAAACTGGGAAAAGAAATAAGAGAGATGCAGGAAAAACAAGAAAATGAAGTTAGTAGCTTAGTCAAGGAAATCCAAAAAAATGCTGAAGAAAATAGCATGCTAAAAACCAGCTTAGGTCAAATGGATAAAACAGTTCAAAAAGTTATTGAGGAGAAGAATGCTTTAAAAAGCAGAACTGGCCGGATGGAAAAAGAAATAAGAAAACTCTCTGAGGAGAACAAATCCTTCAGACAAAGAATAGAACTCAGGGAGATTGATGAATTTATGAGAAACCAGGACTCGATACTTCAAAACCAAAAAAATGAAAAATTAGAAGAAAATGTGAAACATCTCATTGAAAAAACAACTGATATGGAAAACAGACTTAGGAAAGATAATTTTAAAATTATTGGAATACCTGAAAGTCATGATCAGGAAAAGAGCCTTTACATCATTTTCAAAGAATTAACTACAGGAAAATTGCCTTGATATTCTAGAAGCAGAGGGCAAAATAGAAATGGAGAGAATCCACCAATTCCCCATGAGAAAGAGATCCTCCAAAACCAACCCCTAGAAATATTATAGCCAAATTCTGGAACTCCCAAGTCAAAGAGAAAATATTATAAGCAGCCAGAAGGACACAGTTCAAATATTGTGGCACTGCAGTCAGCATCTCACAGGACTTAGCAGCAACTACATTGGAAGCTCATAGGGCTTAGAATATAATATACTGAAAGGCAAAAGAGCTTAGAATGCAGCCAAGAATCACCTACCCAGCAAGGCTGAATGTCCTCTTCCAGGGAAAAAGATGGACTTTCAATGACCCAGGGGAATTTCAAATGTTCCTGTTGGAATAGCCAGAGCTGAACAGAAGGTTTGATCTTCAGATACAGTACTCAGGTGAAGCAGAAAGATTGGAGAAGGGGGGAACATATGAGGGACTTGATGATGAACTGGATGTATTCCTGCATAGAAAAATGAAACTGATAATACTCATATGAACCTTCTCAGTTAATAGAGCAGGCAGAAGGAGCTTTTATAGTTGAAGCACAGGAAAAAGATGAATCTGAAGATAAAATATGGTGTAAAAAATGGAGTCAATAGAAAAAAGGGAAATGTAATGGGAGAAAAAAAAGAAGAGGGGAATAGGCCAAGATATTTCATATAATATTTTTCTTTATTACAATGAACTATTGTAATGATATGGAGGGGGGGAATGAGGGAATCTTCGCTCTCATCAGAGGTGGTTAGGAGAGGAAACAGCATATATGTGTGTGTGTATATACACACACACATATATATATATATATATATATATATATGTATATATATATACTCAATGGAGTATAGGCATCTGGAGTAAGAAGGAGAGGGCGGGGGGGGGGGGGGCAAGGGGAAGGGGAGGGATGTGAATGATGGAGGAGAGGATGGACCATGGCGGGAGAGTGGTCAGATATAACACATTTTCTTTTTTACTTCTTGCAAGGGGCTGGGATTGGAAGACCTGTCCAGGACCATAGGGCCAGGTGGATGCTGGGCCTAAGGGGTGATATGAGGGCTAGGGGCCTCTTAGCCCCAGATCCGGGGATCTGTCTGCTGTGCCACTCAGCTACCCTACAGCAGAGTCAGAGTGAAAGGAGTGAGAAAATATAGTACATGGTAGTAGAGAAGTAGGAATGGAGGGAGTTGGGATCAGCAATGGCAATGGTGGAAAAATATGGAAGTAACTTTTGTGATGGACTTATCATAAAGAATGTGATCCGCCCACTACCGAGTTGTTGGTGTTGGAACAAAAACTGAAGCACATTTTTTTATTATTATTATTTGGGGGGGGGGTTCAGGGCAAATGGGGCTGAGTGGCCTGCCTGGGGCCTCATAGCAGGGTGATCATTGGGTGTCTGAGGCCGGATCTGGACCCGGTGCTCCTGGCTCAAGGGCCAATGTTCTGTCTGCCACCAAGCCACCCCTACTATTATTACTATTTTGTTATATTTTGCATCTTTTTTTTATTTTTTTTGGTTTTTACAGGGCAGTGGAGTTCAGGTGGCTTCCATGTCACAAGGCTGGGTGATTGTTGGGTGTACGGGGCCGGATGTGGGCTCGGGTGATCATGGCTCCAGGGCTGGTGCTCCATCCATTGCACCACCTGGCCATACCTACAATTATTACTATTTTTTTAATTTTAATTTTTTCTCTCCTCTTTACTTTATCACTCAAGCAAGTCTATATTTATGGGGGGAGGGGGTATTTCATTTACTCTTAAACAAGAATATTTTATTAATGTATAAAAACATTATTTGTACAAAATGAGAATAAATATTAAATAAAAAAATTTCTCCATTTCAAAAAAAAATATGAATTTTCTAGGGTCATACAGCTAATAAGTTCCAGAAGCAAAAATGTAAATAAATCTTCCAACAACTATCTAATTGTCCTAGAAGACAAATACATTCCATCTACTCCTTTTGAATTTGGCAAATATTCCTCTGAGGTATGTGAGGATATTTAAGGAACATAAAATATCAATTAAAATTAATTTTAAAAAATATAAAATTATAATAATACTTTATGTATCTATCCTTTTCCCCCTCCTTCCAGAAAGCCATTCCATGTGATAAACAGTAATTTTCTGGAAAGAAAAAAAGTACAACTGATTGATACATTGAAAAAAATCTGGAAACATCTACATTATGTAACATTTGTGGACTTCCCACATCTATAAAAAGCTTATTTGAATGTGCCTTTTCTAATCTCTTCACTTGATCTTTATAATTTCACTATATTTACTTTTGAATTTTTGGTGGGTCATTTTTCTTTCTATTTTCATTGTAGTTGCTGTGTATATTTTTTTGGCTCTTCTTACTTCACTCTGCTGAATTCATATAGATCTTTTGATGCTTCTTTATATTCAATATACCTATTATTTCTTACAGCACAATAATATTCATTATATTCACATACCACTATTTGTTTACTCATTCTCCAATTGAAGGACATCTATTTTGTTTCCAATTCTTACCTATTAAAAAAAAGTGCTGCAAAAAATATTTTGGAATCTATGGGGATTTTTTTTCCCTTTTCAATATCTTCCTGGAGGTATAAGATCAGTAATCGGAGTCTCTGATTCATAAGAATGTTTTAGTCACTTTATTTGTTAATTTCATATTGCTTTTCAAATTGATTATGCCATTTCATAGCTCTCCCAACAAAGTACCGATGTGCCCTTCTTTCCATATCCTTCTCACGCTGGCTGCTGACATTTTTTGTCTTTTTGTTTGATACAAATTTTATGAAATCTATATTCATTTCTGCCTCTGCTTAGGGACATTTAAAGATATCATTTCTCTAGAACAAGGGGCTTTAACCTGGGGGGGGTCTATAAAATTGATTTGATTTTTTAATACTTTAATAACTATCTTACTATATAGTTTTCTTTGCAATCTTATGTATTTTATTTTTTCATTTAAGAACATTATTCTGAGAAAGTCCTTAGTCTTCATCAGACTATTAAAGGGATCCATAGCCCATAAACTCTAGATTTAAAAAATATCTCTTTTACACTAAAAATCTACTAATCAAAAACTTAGTCTGTAAAATGTCAACAGAGACCCTAATATATTTAAAACAAAAACTGACATAAGAGAAATAGAAAATCCAATAAAATAATAATCTATTCTTCTTGGATCTAAAATCTATACCCCCTTTTATTTGAGATAAAGGGGTCTAATTATTTACATAGAAGTAGAGTAGAGTACAAAGGAAAGTTAAGAACTAGCTTTTTAAAAATTTCATTTATGGATTAAATGAAATATCTCTAAAGTGAGATATACATGGAAGGACATAGTAGACTGTTATAGCCAGTTGTCAATGGATTTGAATCTGGTCTTTGACAAAATCTCATTAGCTATGTGCTACTGAGCAAATCATGTAACCTCAGTTTCTTCATCTGTAAAATGTTTATAGTAATAGCACCTATATCATAAAGTTTTTTTGAGGATCAGTTGAGCATATATATATATAGATAGATAGATAGATAGATATAGATATATATACATATATAAAGTGCTTTGCAAGCCTTAAATCAGTGTGTGTGTACATATATATAAATATATATATAAGTTTATATAAGATTTTATATATATATATATATAAGTTATTATTGTTGTTGTTATTATTTAAGAACAGAAACATAGGAACTTAAACCTAGAACCTAGAGGCCAGTTAATCTAACTTCTCTTTTTATAGTGCAGAATTTGACTCAAAGTTATTGCCAGAGGAACAATTTGAACCTAGATTCTCTGACTTTAGGTCTTTAAAGTATTTTCCCCCCATCTTTCTTTCCCAAATAAACCTATTCTAAAGCCCAAGAATGAGCAGAAAATAGGAATTCCTAATGAAACATTGTTGAAATAACCCTGTCAATGGCTCTCACGAGGTTTTTGAGTGAGCTATGAGTGAGTTAAACTTCACAAAGTCTTTCCCATTAGAAGGCTTGGGTTGCCTCATTAGTTTTTTCTTTGCTGAGAATATATTCAGTCTGTCAGATATTTATTAACCAATTGCATTCAAGATAGTAAAGAAGAGAGGCATAGAATCATTTGGTGATGGAGGTAAGAATTATTTGGTTTGTGTAAGTTCAGAGATTATAGGAAAGAGGATCAAGTATATCAGGGTCCAGCTAAATTTGTTTTCACCCATTCAGAGCTTCCTTGATCATTTATCTTTTGACCTTGGTTTATTTTAGGATTAGAAAGTGTTGAGAGTGAGAAAATAGATCATAGGGCAATGAGAACTCCTACTTTCACTATGCTTACCTTTAAACCTGTGAAAAGCAATTTTTAAGTGGAAGAGAGAAGCTTACCTTTTGTTCAAGGCCCTCTGCCTGGGCCTGGAACTGGCACATAGTTTTATGTGTGCCTGTTACTTTGAATGCGAGATGCGGGCCTGCTTTTTGTCCAGGCTGACGGTTATTATATCTTAATGGGTGAAACACTACGCTAATGATCCTTGTGTATATAAATTCTTGTAGTAGAGAGCAGGCACCAGAGGACCACATAAAAATGTTTGCCTCAATTTCCCTGCAAAAAAGGAGCTCAGAAACCAGACTCAGCCAAGTAACAGATTTTTAAAGGTAAAGGAACCCAATAAAATTACCAGCTTTTCACAGCGTGTGTCTACTTCCTTTCGACATATTGTGAGGTGTAGGTGAAGCATTCTAACTGAACTGACAGTGTGAGGGGGACAGCTCAGGAGAGAGCAAGATAAAAGTAAAACCCACCAGCAATGATTGATCTTAGCTTTGTGGATTTGACACTTCACCTTTCAGACACCATCTGCAGGAGTGTTGGTATAATGAGATATGGACGGGAGATCAAAAACTGGAATACTGTATCAGGGCCTTAAGCCTGGCTGCATTATGTTTTTTGGAATTTTGGTATTTGTTCATTTTGCTATAATAGCAAGATGAAAGGCGTAGGTTCAAAATAGGGTGAAAATGAGATTTTGTCAGACCTCAGGTAACACAGTCATATCAAAGAATGATTTTTTTTTCTTGGTGTGATGATTTCCTTGTTGGTTTTCTGGGTTAATGTAAGATACTTCAAATTTTATAGCTTTTGTACAATAAGCATTTATTAAGTTTTTGTTATCTGCTAGGCTTTAGAAGTAGGTGTAGGGTATGTATTAAAAAAGTCTAAGATATGGTCCCTGCCCTCAGGATGTTTGAAGCATGATAGTATAATGAAACAAAAAATATCCAAACTAGGAGGCAGAAGACCTGTATTTTAATCTTACTCTAATATTCTGATGAAAACTGTAGCATATGCTAGTTATGGAGCTTAAAACAAATTGTCTAAGTCATCTCAACTTGTTTTGGACTTACTTGAAACATCTGTAAAATGAAAGTGTAGAACTGGTAACTGTATCTTTCTAAAGACAAAAGGATCCATGACATTAAAAAATAATAATAGATGAGTTTCAAATGAGTGATATAGACGAGTAAATGCAATAAGGACACTGACTGGGAGGAAATCATTGTAGTCATGGAAAACTTCAGACAGCAGGTGAGAAAATATGAGAAGGAGGTATATTCTGTTGCCTGCCCATTTTCTTTTTGCAGTACATGTAAAATTCTAGAAGGTTGTATTCAAATCACTACTAGAAATCAAAGTGGTTGAAGTTTTCTCTTTTGATACCTCTTCTCATTAGTAAAGGAGATAATTGAGAAACTAATGAAGTTTCTTTATGTTTTTCTTTTTGTCTGAAATACAAAAGGATAACTGGTTGATATTTACCTACTTAATGGTATAACTAAGATATTGATTTTAAATGAAAAAAAGAATGGATTTTAATAATAGTAAAACTCATATATTCTCTCATATGTTACTTGATGGTTTTTTAATCTTGCTATTCAAATGTAATACTAGGATCTATCGAAATTTTAATTTAGATGTGAGAAAAAAATATCATTTTTAGAATTTTCCTTTCCCCTCATCATTTTGCTGGCTGATTTTTGTAAGAAGGTAATGGGATTTGCATAAGGCCAAAAAGGTATCTGGCCATTTCATTTAAATAGTTGCCAGAGGTTTAAAGGCATGTTCCATCTGATAAATTAGTGAGTTCATATTATTGACACACATAAAATAACAGTCCTGCTGGGAGAGTAAATTCTTTCCTCCTTCCTTCAAGTGATGACTGCATTTTCATTTAGTGGTTTCAGATTGGTCTATGTGAAAGTATATGACTTTTCAGTTTCACTCAAAGTTTAGCTGCCTTGCTTTATTACGGAAGTATTAACCTGCTCTTTCCCCATCCACATCCTTACAGTCACAGGTCAACACTTGATGATTCAGTGAGTGGTGAATCAAGGAATTTAAGGTCTTTGGTTAGTATCATATGATGAGTTAGATCTTAGCACACAGCTGAATAGCTTCATTGCATTTGGTAAATTGATTCATATGATCCAAACTTGAAAAAGAAACCACATGAAGTAAACTTGAATTTTACCTTGATGGTCTTCACCATATTTGTATTTTTTTTCCTCTGCCTTCTCTAGGAGTCACATTGTAATGCCATCAGACAGATTAATAATTGACGGGCAAAATTTTAAAGCATTCTAAATGTCACTGGTCCTTTTAATAAAATTAATTAGCCTGCCATGGAGAAAATTTACTAGCCTGCTGGTTAATTTCACAATGTAAAATCAGGGAACAGGGGGTGGGGGGGGGTGGGGTAGAGAAGAAACCTTATTGCTTTTGAATAATTATTTAAAGATGTGAGCCTTGCCCATTTCAAACATTTTGGATAACCAAATCCACGAGGGCTTTTAAATCTCCGGGTTTGTGTCCCCACATAGAAGGGAAGAAATGGAACACAGCTGAAAAGGAGAGAGTATCAGGTAGCAGCTAAATGGCTTGTTTAGGTTACAGTGCAACAATTCAAATGGTAATAAGATTGGGGGACAGAGAGGTTGCTTTAAGATTGGGATTTGGGAGGTGGCCATAATCTTCATTTGCCATCAACACTGTTTTGTGCTTCATTCTCTTTGTAACCTAAACAAGATGTGGGGTTGGCAATGGAAAGGTGCTTGAAATCACATGCCTGGATAAATTTAATTTGCAAAAATTTTCTTTGTTTCCCCTCAGAAAGGGAAAGAATCCTTTTCGTCAGGTCTGTGACACTAGGTACTAAATCTCTTCAATTACAGACTGGGAAGAAAGATTAAAAAAGTGGCTCAAACCTATACCCCGGTTTAGTTCTAAGGCATAAACACTTCCCCTGCAGAGCCTAAATTAAACAGCAGTGGGACATGGAGTTTGTGGAATTAAATGAGGCAGGGCAAGGGTGCAGGCCAGTGATAGAAACCATTTTGGTTCCTTTCATTTTGGCCCCCCAGGGACAAAGGAAGGAGAACAGTAACATGGTGAAAGGCATTGCCTGTGTGAGAATGTGTGATATTATATTGCCTGGAAACTGGGAGTGAAATAAATGTTAGTTTGGGGGGTCTACTTAAATACTTCATTCTCTCTTTCTCAGCAATTTTCAATGTGGATGACTCTGTGGTAGACTTGGAAACATTGGAGGCCCTGTATGAAAATGTAAGTATCAAAAGACTGATGAACTAAGATGTCAATCCTCATTTGTCTATGCTAAAAGCAAGAAGACAAGAATGGGCAGAGTAGACGGAGCTACCCTTGTAGACAGAGAGAATTTGGGTTCAAGCCCTGCCTCTGACACAAAATAGTTGTATGATCCTGAGCAAGGTACTTACCAAGGTCCAAAGCATCTTTTTTTCTAGTATGTTCTATATCACTAATTAACAAATTTTTGATATGCATTGGTGGAAGGAGTGTTTCAATTACATTGAGTTCCTGATCTGCCTGAAATCACACATCCAGGCCAAAACAAAATAAATCAGTCAAAAAAGATCACCCCCCCCCAAAAAAAGATAAGAGAGTAGTATTAACTTTTAGACATAACCTCTTTCACCTGGGAACCTGAAAAATGTCCTTAAGCTTTATCTGTACACAGAATTATACCATTCTCCTGTGAGAAATAAGTATTTCTCTCTTGCATTTAAAAACTAATTAATGTATTAGAACCAAGGATTTTCCCCTTCCTCTTCCAGAAACCAACCAGTGTGGGAAATCTCTTAAAGATCTGCCCTGATTAAAATCTAAACAGAGTAAAAGAAACTCTCTAAATTTGGAATAATGGGCACATTCCTTCTCATTGTATTTCCTCAGACAGGTCTAGAGAAGTATTGATTTTCTCCTTTGTCTGTCAGTTCATATGGAAATTAATGTCTCTTTGACCAAAATGTGGGTGACCCTCATTTAGTTAACCAATAAGAGTTGATTGGTACCCCTCAGGAACACCTACTCTTCAAAGAGCCTATAAACTGTGAGCCTGCCATCATGTTTGTCTTTAGTCTAAGAGAGATGGCCAACCCCATGGCCTTGCAAAAAAAAAAAAAAAATATATATATATATAATATATATATATATTATATATATATATATAATATATATATATACATACAGAGAGAGAGAGAGAGAGAGAGAGAGAGAGAGAGAGAGAGAGAGATGGCCAAATGACCCTCCTTTAATTAGTAAACATGCTGGTTATATTAATAAAATGATTAAATTATTCAGAAACTACATCTCTTGGTATTTTTTGATTGTCACATTCCACTAAAAGCATTAATTAGCGGGAAAATAACTAAAGACTGAAATGATAATAAGAATAGAATCACCTAAATCTCTGTTGTGGTACTCAGGCTATCAGTCTTCATTTATATTGTGAAGCTGGGGTAGAAGGTGAGATCAAGTTTGTAGCTGCCTTTCATAGACACTTCAATCTAATGGGAAAAGCAAGCTGTTGGGAGACCCAGGAGACCTGGGTGCTAGCACTAACTCTTTCTCTAACAATAATGTGTTTTCTTGGGTAAATCCCTTAATCTCCATGTGCCTGAGTGGTTTCATTTGAGGAATAGTAATACTATCTCACTACTTAATCCCAGGGCAATGGATAGAGTGCCTGGCCTAGAGTCAGGAAGACCTGAGTTCAAATTTGACTTCTGATCTTTTCTAGCAAATATGTTAGTTTCCTAAATCTGTAAAATCTTTCCTCATCTGTAAAATGAGCTGAGAAGGAAATGGTAAACAACTCTGGTATGTTTATCAAGAAAATCCCGGGGCAGCTAGATGGCGCAGTGGATAGAGCTCCGGCCTTGGAGTCAGGAGTACCTGGGTTCAAATGCGACCTCAGACACTTAATAATTACCTAGCTGTGTGGCCTTGGGCAAGCCACTTAACCCCATTGCCTTGAAAAAAACCTAAAAAAAAATCCCAACTAAGATCACTAAGAATTAGGCAGGACATTGAGTCATTTCAGACTCAATAACTATACAATCACTTAATCCTAGAGGTGTTAAGGAGGGCAAGATGATGTGATGGATATGAAAGTACTCTGGGAAGTTAAAAGACTTGAAAACCTATAGGGTGATATTATTTGGCATATAAATAGAAAATAATTGTTATCATCCAAGTCAGGTGAGAAGAATTTCCAGGAGAGCCTGAGCAAACACCCAGACACATTCTTGTGAGTGGATCTTCTGCATTAGGGAGATTATAAAAGAAAAGCAGTCACCAAATGGTCACCTGGAAGCCAAGCCTCTCAAAATGACTTGAGATCTGTCAGCTATGAGGTGATTCTTGACTCAGAAAATTATTCCATTGAATTCTCCAAACTGAATTCTCACATTCTGTGCGATGCTGTAGAACATAACAAGAAGTACAAGTCTTGACTTCTGCCCTTAAGGATTTCATAATGTATTTAGAAAGATAATACATGTGTGTGCATGTGCACACACACACACACACACACACACATGAATTATTTCCTGCTCATATAAGCCTGCAGCATGGTATAATGGATAAATTAAGAGGCACCCTGGCTGGACTTAAGGTCAGTTTCTTTTTTTAACTTTTTTAAATTTATTAATTTTAATTTATTAAAGGCAATGGGGTTAAGAGTGACTTGCCCACACAGCTAGGCAATTATTATGTGTCTAAGGTCGGATTTGAAGTCAGGTCCTCCTGACTCCAGGGCTGGTGTTATATACACTGTGCTACCTAGCTGCCCCCATAAGCTCAGTTTCAAATCTCACCTCTGGAACTTATTGGCTTTGGGATCCTGGGTGAATCATTTAAACTTCCTCAGGAAATTTCCTAAGACTTGGGTACTCAATTATAGGTGAGATCTGATCTGCTTTAGTGATAGAAATGTACAAGTTCCCTATGTTATTCTAGTTATACTCCAAATGAAACAGTTTATAATTAAGTGTAAATTTTGTTAGTCCTGTCACTCAAAAAAAGAAAATGAATAGGATGAATAGTTTTTTTTAATTTGCACCTGATAATAAACAAAATGATTAGAAAAATTCTCCACCATAAAGTACTAGAAAGTGTTTGTGCCCTGATTATGTCAGATATGACATAACTTCTGCATCACAAAGGAAAGATGAACAGTTTAAAAACTGAAAACACAGTAAAAATTCACATTTATATAATATCTTAAAGTTTACAAAGTACACTTCCTCACTATATAACTCTTTGCAGTGTTGGTAGTACATTATTACTACCCTCTTTGTAAAGACGACTTAACTAAAATTTGGAGAGGTTGTGACTTGCCCAAATCACACAGTTAATAAATGCTAAAACCAGGACTTCAACTGAGACATTATGACTCCTGATCTATCATTCTTTTCCATTTTTTTCATCCTTGAAATATTAAGTGCCAAAACAGAATCACTGAAGAAAACCAGGGACCATATACCTATAATATGTGTTGCATGTAAATTGGGGGGGGGGGGCTGATGTGTGCTTCTGAGCTTCTAAACTGGAGGTATAAGTATCTGTCTATACAGTCTATACATCTGATACCTACCATTGACTGCTCAGCCTCTGAACCTTTTCCTCTCTGATACTTTGGCTTAAAACCAGCTGCCTAAATCTCTTTCAGTTCAGGGAAGGAGATCCACATGTAAAGACATTCGTATCTACCAGCTTGACTAGCCATACAAACTGTCAATTTGTTTGTGTTGGAACAAATGATCTCTGAGATCTCTTCTCATTCTGAGAGTATGATTCTGTAAGATAACCTTTCATTTCTTCCATTTTGTTTTTTCATCGCAGAGAGCCCAGAAGGATGAACTGATAAAAATAAGGAAACATTATGAAACCTCCAAAGAAGAGGACCTTAAACTATTGGACAAACCTGAACAGTAAGGAAATGTTAATGTTACTTTCTTGAATGGAAGGGGAGACTGTTAAGACTAGAGCCAAAGTAGGGATTGCTGTCCCTCTCCTCCATCCTACCATCACACCATCATGCCTCCCTGGTTCCTCAGTTTTGAAAAACAAAATCCAACTCTTGTTGTCTGTTAGAACGCAGTATAATTGTTAGAGTGATCTGTTGCACTGGCACAAAAATAACCTCAGATGCCAGGAAATTCAGTATCAAGATTTAAGCTGCTGCATACATCCTCACTCCTCTCCCCTAGTTTTAGTAACTTACTAATTCCTCCTAGACTAAACATTCCTGCTAAGAGTAACTGAGGAAGATAACATAGTCTGACTACTTGCCTATTCTAGGAAGAAGCAGCATCTGAGTCCCAGAATTAAATATGGTTATTATTTTCTGAAATATTTCCTCCAATAAATAAGGCCAGATCACATTTTGCTTCCAGATTTTTTTCTAGCTGATAACTCTTTGTTATTTTTGGTTTGGTTTTGTCTTTTTTCCCCCCTCCCACACAAAACTTTCAAACTTCTCTTTGTATTTTCCAATTCTTACTCATTTTTGTTCTCAATTGTGATTCAGTGTCAATTTGCATGCCCCCACCCACCCCTCCACTCACCCTGTTCATGCAGGTAATAGCTGTAGGAAGATCTTTCTGGGATCCTTCAAGGTTCTATTGACTTAAGTTGTTCAAATCAAACCCAGTCTCAAATAAACAAGAAAACAGTAGAGAAAAGTGATGAACCTCTTGGCCTCTTAGTCACAAGTTAGCATCAGGAAGGATTCTAGGGAAACAGAACTGAGTATCCATAGAATTCTTTAATATGATTGGAGTCCTTGAATATTTACTACTGAACTTTGAGATATTTCACTCCAACCTCCCTGACATACTCTGCTCAAGATCTCTAGGGTGGCTGGATCTAGCCCAGATACCTGTGAGTGATGGTGGGATTTCTAGGCTTGAATTATGTCCCTGAGATGCCTTTGGATCCCTTGTATGTGCTCTGGAGGCTTTGTGCCATGATCCCAGGAATTTAGATAGAAGAGTGCTCAGAAAACTGAGATGCAGATGAAGACCATGTCCAGCTCTTTCCCTTGTCTTTTTGCTATCTCCTTCCTTTTCCTTTGCTAAGGTTCTCAGTATAGGGTCTTTTACTGTAGTATTGTATCCTCATTCACAGTGTCCTATAGTCTAGACATGCCTTCCTCATTGTCTTCCCTGGCTTCCAATACTCAGTCCACCTACTCTTTCCTGTTATGTGTCTAATTTCTTCTCACACCATGCTCTCTTTTTAGCTAAGTCTCACAAAAGTGTTAATGGTTGACTATGAAATAGCTAATGGTGGGAATTTCAGATCATGGAAAATTTGAGATATCTGGGGAGAGATGTTTAGGGAAGGCAATCTCCTCAAATCACACCATGTAGGCAATTGCCTACTGAGACACTTGGAAAGAAACTTGCTGCCCATAATCAGCAGGGCCATTTTTATTTTATACTCAGTGGATAGAATGTTGGGGAATCAAGATCTGAATTCAAATGTGACCTTAGAGAAATATGAGTTTTGTAATCCTAGGCAATAAACTTAATCTTTGCCTATCTCTGTTTCTTCATTTGTAAAGTAAGGATAATAATAGCATCTAATTCATAGGACTATTGTAAAACTCAAGTAAGATAATTATAAAATACTTTGCAAACTTCACAGTTTCTTATAAATGCTAAGTTGTGAAGAAGCATATTTCCCTGGAGTTATAGTTATGATTTATATTGTAAACAATGAGCAAATAGTTATTAGGTAACTGGGGGAGGGGTACTTTCACTTATCTCTCCTTTGACTCTATACTACTGTTTCTGATATCTCTACTGCCAGAAGTCTTTCATTTTCATTTTCAATCTGGTCCTCTTTCCAAAATTATTCCATATGCCAAGATGTGGGATTATGGAATTTAGGTATAATGATAACTCCTAGCCTAATAATGATTGCCCCTACAACTGTCATGTTGAGGTATTGGGAGAGGAGATTTCTAATCTAATGGGTTTTGAACATAATGGTTACTCAGAACATCTATGACCATCATTGACAGCAAACCAGACACTTTTGTTGTTTCTGGCAGGATGGGTGTACATAAGTTGAGTTGCTGGAAGGAGAGAAGAAGGAGAGACATCAGACTTGAAAAAATTTTACCTTTCCTTTCGACCTCCTGCACAGTGTTGTGTGTGTTTGAGGTTTGCCAGAGTTTGGCTTTCTGGCAAACTATTTGCTCTTCAACTCTTACTGAGTTGACTATAAGTATGTTTTACATACTGGAAAATATGAATCATTTACTGAGTTCCAACATTGCAATTTCCTTCAAGTATTGTGGTGCCAGTCCTGTAAATCATAGCAAGGGGAGATTGGCCTCATCACTCACCTCATCAGCTTTATTCCATCCCAGTCCCAGAATTGGAAAAACATTTGTAGAATAGCAGTTGTCTACTTGGGGCAAGACTGAAAGCCACTTGTGTGATAAAATTAAACAGATGAGGGATTTGGGGTGTCTTTGCTCCATACTGATTAAAAGGAGCCCTTAGATATACAACCATAAACTGATGACTAGCCCTTTAAAAACAAGTTGACAGTTACCCATTATTCTTATCATTCTGGTAACTGCTGCCATATTGTTTCATATAAGTCAGGTAACTTTTAGAACACCTTTTGGATTTTCAGAGTGAAGCAAAATCTTTTTCAAAAATAGGGGGAAATGAGAGAAAAAATAATTTCTCACATTTATATAGCACTTTGTAAATTATAAAATACATATACCATTTTTCCCTTTACATGTGACTTATTAGGGTGGGGGAAAATCTAGATTTCTAGTCAGAGGATGTCTATTTGAATCTAAGAGCAGGACTGAGAATGTTAGGAACTTAAATGTACTTGTTCTAAGCTAATATACTTTCTAGTAAACTCAAGCTAGAAAAGCCCCAGTGTTCAGAGTGTAAATGTGTTCATTATTTAAAAAGAGAAACACTGTATTTGTATCATCTGTGAAATGAAAAGTGAAATAATTGACCCAGAGATGCAAGGGTAGACTACACAAAGTTCAATTTATCAAAAAGCATTTACCGATTGCCTACATTGTGAAAGTCAGTTTGGATTGTCCATATACAGAATAATAAATAGTAGCCTCAAGGAGTTTATAACCTAGTTGAAAAACCAACACTTTAGCACATTTTGCCCCTTTTCCACTCAAAGGGAAGGGAGCTACAGCCCTAGGACTTTACTCACTTTAATCTGGTTTAGTATCATAGAAACTTGTCCAGATTGCTTTGAAATACTATTCAGAGATATAGCCTTAGTTCTTGTCTGGTTCTACCACTTAGATTGTAAACAGCAAAGCTCCATTCAAATGTTAGATTGGCATTCCTTGTTATGATTTCAGAAACAAGATACTGAATGATACAGTTTACATGACAAGATAAATGCAGTGAAACCTCCATCTTTTAATATAACATAGCTTTATATTGTCAAACTTGTGAAGTTTCAATGGGCGTGAAGAGCTAGAAAACTACCCTAGTATCACTAACTATAAGAATGTAGCTACGGATAGAGAGAAAACAGCTGGAGATAGGAGGGGATGTCTTAAGAAGATAGTGTTTAGTTATTTCATGCTAACCTATTTCTCATAGTGCTAATCAAAGTTAATTTGAATGTGCCTAAATCTCTCCTTTATACATGTGGTCAGTTCAGATAGCAAGTATTAGTCCATTCTATGTATACAGACCCAGTAGAAAATTCCCAGAAAAATTTAGAAATTTTCCTTTATACACATTGCACTGTGGTTATGTTGAAAAGTCTCTTTCTTTGTAATTATTTTGATGAAATCAAAGGCATCTTTCAGTTGTTACAAATTCCCTGATAGGGTAAAAATCCTGATGACAGAGAATACAATCTTATGTCATTGAGTTAGTTGATAGTCTAATGAATCCTATGGAATCCTTCTCAGAATACTATTTTTTAAAATATAAAAGGATTGCTATTAAAAAAAGTTATTCAAGTTAATATCAAAATGATGATAAATAATAATAGCCAGCATTTATATAGTGTTTTAAGGTTTTTCAAAGCTCCTTATATACATTAGCTTAAAAGAACCTTATGAAGTAGGTACTATTATTATCCTCATTTTATAGATGAGGAAATTGAGGTACAAAGAGATTAAGGAACTTGCTCATGGTCACAAAGTTAGTATATGTCTATGACAGTATTTAACTTTTTTTTTACTTTAAGCCCTTATGGTCTGTATACTGCAACACTTACCTGCCCAAAATAGCTCATACACCCCAATTTAAGAACCCTGCTATGAAGAAAGGACTTGGAACTACTTTTGAGAAAGAGTAGAAAATGATTCAGGTGATGAAGAACAAGGTAACTTCACTGTGGGTTTTTTTCCCCTGTATGCAGATTTGCATCCAGAGGGATAAATTTCCATATAATCCCTGAATCATAGTGGCAGACATTAACATAGATACTGCCCTGTGTAGCAATAGGGTAAATAAATGTTCTCACCGCCTCCAATGATCTCATCTGAAAAGAGATAAAATGGGGGTATGGAATAGTTGGATTGGTAGAGTAAGTATTGATAATTAGTCAGCGTAAGGTTCAATTAATATTTGTGAGAGGAAACACCACAGAATCACCATATTTATCTGAAGATATATGGTATGGGCCTCATAAAAAGTCATTTGCTTTGTAGTAGTTAAGTTTTAGTTAAGCAAGTTAAGGTTTTAGATGAGATCCATTTGTGTAATCAGAGACTCAGTTTTCAGGAAGGAATTGGATCCTTGAAGATAAGGGAAGAGGACAAGATTTGATCACTTTTGGGGTCTCAACTTGTCAACTATAAAAGAATGGGTTATCATAAAAGATTTTTAAGCTCCTTTCCAGCTTTAAATCCAGTAATCTTAAGAAGCCCTATTATTGATTATTTTCCTTTCCCACCACATTTTCCTTCCCAGTCAATCTAATGGCCAGAGGTTATTAGAATTTTGAAGGACTCCTTTCCTCTTATAGACTCCCTTTGTTGAAGCAATTAATGTCTCAAAGGAAAAATTTCTACATGAATGGAGGGCTAAGTATGGAAAAGCAGTTGATTATTAGAAGTTTATTAAAGTGCAAATATCTGCAGAAATAGAGGAATCTTAAAGGGTGAGCCAAATAAACTTCTTTGGATACAGAAATAAAAAGCTTTCCAATTTTGCTCCTGTGTAAAAGTGTTCTTTATGTCAGACTGCAGAAATCTCAAGGAAATGGGCGCTATGGATCCATTAAGACCTACCAAATACCAGTTAGTCATCATCTCAAATCCAAAATCAAATTAATAGCTGAGTGCATGAATTCCCTCCTTTGCTGAGGTCATGGACAGCTGTTTCCATTCATATTAATTTATGCACCTTTCTCTGATTGTTGACCTAAAGAACTTGTCAAGTTATTCCAGTCAAAGTCTGCAAAAAACCATAATGCCTGAACTCAAACAGTGAATTACTGTGTAGATTAGTCACTATATTTAACTGTTGTTGGGATTTGTTATTTGTACTTTTTTACACTTTGACAACATATATAGCGTGAAGTGAAGGACTGAGCAATTATCAAATAATTTAATCAACATAGACCACTACTCTAAATCATAGAAGATTATATATTGTTAAAAGGGACCTTCATACTAATGAATAATTAATACAATAATATAATAATTAGGACTACAATTTTAGAGTACTTTATATATGTTATCTCATTTGATTCTGACAGCAAAGTGACTTGCCCAAGGTTACAAAGTTAGTAACATCAAAGACAACATTTGAACTCAGATCTTCCCAACTCCAAGTCCAAATTCTTTCCTCCCTGCCACCCAATATCTGCTTTGTTATAGATTTAAGTCTGGAAGTAACATTAGAGAACAAATAGTCCAACCTCCTCATTTCACAGATGGGCAAACTTAGACCAAGAGAGGTTAAGTGACTCAAGATCATATAAGTAGCAGAATCAGATTTTGAATCCAATCTTCTGGCTCCAAATCTAACTGTATTAATCCAATCTGCATCCTAACTTTAAAGATGGGGAGACAAGGTCTAGAGAAGTGACATTCATTTAATATCACATGGTAACAGAGTTAGGTCAAGAATCCAGTTCTTTCAAATCACTGCTCTATAAAGTCTACTTGCTTTTTCCTGGTCCTGATCTCTGTATGTCACTTAACTTTAGAAATGCAACTAGAATGGATATTTTGAAGAAGGGATTACCATGCATAATTTCAGATACTTAAAAAAAATAAGCACCTTGTACTGATGTTTACTCTTTTGGAACAAGCCAAATATGATAAAACCTGTGATCATGGCTTTAGGTAATGACTTTTCTGGTCCTAAAATGTTTAAGATCAATTCAGTTTATTATGTGCCTACTCAGAATACTATTCTGGGCATTGGAGAAAATACATTAGACATGATTACTATTCTCTCTTGAATATATATATATATATATATATATATATATTATATATATTTATATATATTATGTATATATGTGTGTGTGTATTCTTGAATATATATATATATATATATATATATGTATATACATACATATATATGGAGAGAGAGATGTAAGAAAAGTTGAAAAGGTAAATAAGACATGGTCACTACCATCACAGATTTTGCTTGCTACCTAATAATAAAGACATATATATGTATGTGTGTATATATATATATATATATATATGTAAAATACATACATATACACATCTTCAGAGAAACGCCATTAAGTAAGCTAACTTTTTTTAAATAGAGGCTGGATCTAAAATGCAAAAAAAAGTTGTATTTGAAACATTTATAAATAACATTTCTATAATTAAGCTTTTCAAAGGATATTTACAAATATCTCATTTTGTCCTTACCATAATCTTGGGAAGTAGGTGCTCTCTTTATATCCATTTAACAGATGGAGAAACTGAAGCAGATGACTAAGTGACTTGTTCAGAGTCACACAGCTGATAACTAATTATCTGAAGTCAGATCTAAACTCAAATCTTCTTATTTCATTGTTGACTACTATGTCACTTATCAAGCAAGAAATTGGCTAGAAACCTTGTATGTCAATTTCTAGTTGCAAACTCATTTCTGCCATGTGGTAGGACTTTTGCCAGTCTTTAGGATTGTATAATCCAACATCTTTTGTTTGTGTTGGATTCAATATACTTAAATTCATATGAAATAGCTCTTCCTCAAATAAAGAAAACTAAGAGATTAGCGCCTTTCCATTTTATTTCTGTCATTTAATTTTTCTGAATAATCTTTGTGTATATAATTCATTCTCATTTCCACAGATTCTTATATGAGTTAGCCCAGATTCCAAATTTTGCTGAACGTACCCAGTGCATAATCTTCAGATCTGTTTTTTCTGAAGGCATTACTTCTGTTCATCGAAAGGTAGAGATCATTACACGAGCTTCAAAGGTGAGTTCATTACCTAACTTAATGTGATACTCAAAGACTGAGGGGATAGATAAAAATGCCCTCCAAAGAGGGCATTTTTCAGTCATAGGATTCTGCTTTTTCAAAGGCCAGGAAAGAAGGGATTTCATTATTTTTTTACCTTTGTTTTGAGGTGGGAGTGACGTGGGGAGAAGAGAACATCTATGCGCTCCATATGCCTCTGGATGTACAAATTGGCTCTTCAGAGTCAATCATATTAAAATTTTATCACAATTCTAGCAAGTCATTTGACTTCAATGATAACAGTAATGGTAATAATAATAATAATAATAATAATAATAACGATAGTAATAATTGGCATATAGCTTTTATTTGTGTTTTATACATAATGAAAACCATTTTGTACACATTCTCTTCTGATCCTCTTTTATATTCTGAGGTAGAATATCTCCTGAGTAGTTTGAATGAAGAAATATCTTGGCATTGGATCTAAAAAACTGGTCACCTGGGGTTAATCTGGTTTGGAAAATAAAATGGATCCTAAAGAATTAAAAGGCAAATAAATTAATGAGTAAATGGGTATATAATTAAATGAGTAAATGAGTCTAGTAGAAACACTAAGACTTTGCTCTTTTCTCAATAAGTATAAAATTAAGAGGACAGACACTCTGAAAGCAATCTAAGGCTATACACTGGGATTCTGAAGAGCATATCAATAATTTTTCTTGACTATTTCTTGACTACAAAGATATCTTTGAACCTGTTGTAGGCATTTTATATGATCAAGGCTCTTGATATAGGCATTCAATAAGCTAACTTGGGTGGCAATAGAGGTAAGGAGAGACTCCAGATGAATGTTACCAATTGGGGCAATACTCTTTCTATTACAAGAGGCCCAATATAGTCATAGGCGTAGCATATCACACATGTTAAAACACTTTGGGGATTCAGTACAAGGCTTAAATGGTTTCATTTCCCCATTTTCTTTCAAAGATCCATTTTCATAAGAACAATATTTTCCATGAATGATTTGATACTTAATCAACCCTCAAGTAGTCATAGATTTGGGATTTTTTAATCCCAATATTAGATGTTTTCAATAAAGAAACAATAAATATTATACTATAATGAACTCCCTTCATACCACCTTAACAAGAGGAAAAAATGAAGGTAATTTAAAGAAAAAATTTCATCTTTGCACTGAAATGGATTTTTATCCATCTAAGACCATACGGAAGAAATAAGTTCTCTTGAATTTTTTTCATTTGAGTAACAAGAATAAGAAGAAAACCAAAATGAGATGGGGATCTGAAGGAAAGCTTGAACAGTTTAAATTGTAAAAGTTTATGGACTCATCAGCAAGCACATAGTAAATCCCAGTGCATAGCCTTAGGTTGCTTTCAGAGTGGCTATCCTCTAAACTTTATTCTTATTGAGCAAGGAGAGGGAAAAAAAAGTCTTACTGTGTACTATACTGACTATACCTGAACTGTTACATGTATATAAATTGCCTGTCTTCTAAAAAGATTCTTAAGTGGCATTAAAGTTCCTTTCCAAACTTAAATCATTTAGGAATAAGTCTAAATATGTCAAACTTTAAAAAAATAGACTTTTAAAGGTTGTTTTGTTTTTAAGCCTCAGAAGGTTCAAAGAAACCATGGTTACTCCAATTATTCTTTAATAGTGTAAAATATGCAATGCTTATAATTAATTTGATGAATGGAAAGTAATTTTTATGAACATTTCTGGGGAAGATGATTAGGGAAAATGTGTTTTTAAACCACTGACAATCTTATTGCCTACTGTCACACATCTGCATTATCATTTGATATTTGCTTTCACAGGGCTTGCTAGACATGAAAAGCGTAAAGGATATTTTAGCCTTGATTCTGGCTTTTGGGAACTATATGAATGGAGGAAATAGAACTCGGGGTCAGGCAGATGGATATAGCTTGGAAATCCTGCCGAAACTCAAGGATGTCAAAAGTCGGGTTAAGTATCTCTTCATTCTGGACATAAGGCATTTTCTCTCTAACTATTTAATTAGGAACACTTGAGTAAGAAAACTCCCCATACTAATAAAAATTAGCATCCTCTCCACACACACACACAACATATATGTATATAACCTGAGTTACTTGCTCAGCATCACAAAGTCAATATGTGACAGAGACTTGAACCCCGGTCTTCTTGAGCCAAGTCTCACTCTCTAGTCAGTATGTCACATTGCTTCTTCTACTCCTTTAATTTAAATAATTTATTTTGAACTATTCATTATTCTTTTTGACTTATCTGTAAAGATTCATGTACTTCATAATTTTTTTCCCCTTACCTTTGCTTTCTTTTTTTTTTTCCTAAACAAGGTAGTTTTTCCTGTCAGACTCTCCATGGAGGAGTCTGGCACTACTTTAATTCTATATATCAGTTGCTTTAAATGAGAGCTGAGTTTCAGAAGCAATGAGAAGGATGTGAAACAAATAACCCATCCTCCCATCTATCATGTGAAGCACCAGCCAAGTGGAGCCTGGAGTTGGCTATGTGTAATCAATTCTTTCCTGAATGGCAGCAATGAGGAATCATCATTATGACTGTGCATTTGAATTGCCTTTTAGCTCCCTGCAACAATTGGGCTGGAGTCTACCTACTGTCAAAGACCCTGGGCCTGATTATCAGTTGGCTCCACACCCCTGCAGAGTTGGTTCTTTAGGAGTC
Source organism: Macrotis lagotis (assembly GCF_037893015.1). Taxonomy (NCBI): domain Eukaryota; kingdom Metazoa; phylum Chordata; class Mammalia; order Peramelemorphia; family Peramelidae; genus Macrotis; species Macrotis lagotis. Next base: position 192,592,178 of record NC_133661.1, read on the forward strand.
ACCATCCTATACCTTGGAGTCCCATAGGGTTTGGGGGGAGGTGAGGGAAGGCACACAGGCAAATTAGAATTAGACCCATGTGAACAGGACACAAAGGCTGCCTTGTGGGAGGGCCTGCTCTCCTCTGGCCTCCCAGGGTCGTAAAATGTCATGGTGTTCCTTTTAAGCCTTTTTTTCACGCCATTACGAGCACCCCTACGTTGTGCCTCTGCTCCTCTCTCCTCCTCTTTGTAGAAATGGAAAAGTTGAGAGTTTGGGGGTAGGATGGAATAGAAAATTTTTCTATTCTTCTTGGGTTTCCTTTTCTCTTTTCTATTCCCTCTCAATTCATGGCATAATAAATTCATCAATTAATTTAAAAAACATTTATATAATACTCGTTTGCCAGGTACTCTATTATTCCATTTAATCTTCACAAAAACTCTGGGAAGTAGGTACTATCATTATCCTCATTTTACAGATAAGGAAATCGAAGTAATCTTGCCCAGGGTCATACTTCTGGAGTCTGAAGCTGCCTTTGAATTTGGGTCTTCCTGACTCCAAAAACAGTATCTGTCTACTGCCACAATGGGAATACTTTGTGTCTATTTAATCATTGCCCCAGAGAACAGTATATATATAAAAATTTTAGAACCTGAAGACACCTTAGATAGCCCATAACTTCACTCCCCTCCAGTTATAGATAAGGAACCTGAGCCTCAGGGGGATCATGACTTTGCCAAGGGTCAAACAGTCAGGAGGATGGGAGTTTGAATCCAGCCTCAGACACTTGACTAGCTGTGTGACCTTGGGCAAGTTACTTAACCCTGAATCCAAGTTTTTCCTTTAAGTCCAATTTCTCTTATATCATTGTATTCAGTAATGATATATTTATTCATAATGCGGAATTTTTTCTTTCTCTCATCATCTTCTTTCCTCTCTAGACTTCATTTTTCCTCATCTATAAAATGGGAAGCTTGAACAAGATGGTCTCTGATCCCTTCAGTCTCTAAATCCTATAATTAAAATAGTATTTGTGATCATGGTTAAGGGACAGATAGATGGTGCAGTGGATAAAGCACTGGCCTTGGAGTCAGGAGGATGGGAGTTTGAATCCAGCCTCAGACACTTGACTAGCTGTGTGACCTTGGGCAAGTTACTTAACCCTGATTACCTCACATCCAGGCCCATCTCCAGTCGTCCTGATCCACATTTGGCCACGGGACTCAAATGGTTCTAGAGGAGAAAGTGAGGCGGGGCCTTAGCACAGCCCCCCCCCTCAAATCTGATTCATTGTTTGTCAAGGCATCATCTCCCTGATGTCATGGTCTTCTTTGAGAAAGAAGGAGAAACATCATTATCTTCATTTCTACAATACCTCCTATCAGGGATAAGGTTAATTCAATAGTACAGATGGAAAGGCTTGAGGGAAAAAAGAGAATATGGTATGTCAATTTGTGAGTTAGTTCTCATTCTTCTTAATATATGGAAACATATAAATCAAATGATTTTAAATGAATTTGAAAGTGAGAATAACTATTTTTCTTTTGTTTTTTTAGGATAATGGGATTAATCTAGTAGACTATGTTGTGAAATATTATCTGCGCCATTATGACTCGGTAAGCACAACAAATTGCAAAAGAATATGATGTTTTCAGTGATGCTTTTCCAGAAAAACAGATGTGACCAAATATCCTCATACCTCTCTCTACTCTATTCAGGATTATTCTCTAGAAAAATATAGATGGAGTTAGAAAAAGTCATACTTCTAAAACAGATTGTTGTAGCATCTACCCAAATGTTAAAAAACTAAGCTATTTTTAATGCCAGACCTTTTATCCTTGCTACTTGTATGTGACTGGTTTGAGGGTCAAACATTTTAATACTTTCTTGTTGTTCATTTGCTCATTTATATCCAATTGTTTTGTCACCCCAAGGACTATAACATGCCAAGTCTAGCTGCCTTATTCAGTTTGGTTTCCCAATTAAAAAGAAAAGTTGTCTGAAAATGATCACCTAATTTCAGTTTTACATGTTCAGCTCTTCTTTGCAAAAAGGAACAAATGGTGATGGAGGTTTTCAAGAAATGTAGTAGCTTAAGTGGAAAAATACTCCAGGAAAATATTGATAACCATACTATTTCATTATCCATTTATAATCATAATCAAAGCAAATACTTATAAGGAGCAGCTAGATGGCTCAGTGGGTAGAGTGCCTGGAAACAGAAAGACCCGAGTTCACATGTGATCATACTTACTAATTGTGTGATCCTGGTACTTAACTTTTCTATTTGCCTAAATTTGCTGGATAGGGAAATGGAAATCCACTCCAGAATCTTTGCCAAGAAAATCTCATAGGCAGTTTGGTCCACAGTGACATAAAGAGTTGGACATAATTGAACAATAACACTTACAAAGAATTTATTATATATATATATATATATATATATATATATATATATATATATAAAATTTCATTTGATCCCCACAACAACCCTGTGAATTATGTGTTATTATCCCCATTTTACAGATAAGAAAAATAAGGCTGAACAAAGTTAAGGACCACATACTTAGCAAGTTCCAGAAGCATTGAACTCAATTCTTTTAGACTTCCAAAACAATTCTCTCTATCGTTCCACCTGACTGCCTACCCAATCACTGTTCTATTCTAAAGGATCTTAAACTTTTTAGTTCCAAGACCCCCTTACACTCTTAAAAATTATTTGAAGGAGCTTAAAGAGTTTTTTTAATTGTAGGTTTTATTTATCAATTTTTATTTATTAGAAATTAAAGTGTCTTTGTATTTTTGTGAAAATGGTTTTGGAAAGAAAAAAAAGAAAATGGTTTTGACATCAAGGAGCACCTAAAAGTGTCTTGACGACACCCTGGGGTTCCTGGATCACCTTGTTGTTCTAGATCTGGTGAAATTGGGAAACACAGCATAGTTTCTGCCCTCAGGAGACCTTCAGTCTATCTAACAGGAGATAGGGTTCAAATACCCAGAGAGGGAAAAAGAACAAAATTAGACATTTGAATTTATCTTTTAAAGTGATTACATAATTTGTAATAAGCCAGTAAAAACTATAGGAATTGGGCAGCTAGGTGGCACAGTGCATAGAGCACTGGCCCTGTAGTCAAGAGGATCTGAATTCAAATTTGGCCTCAGACACTTAATAATTACCTAGCTGTGTGGCCTTGGGCAAGCCACTTAACCCCATTGCTTTGCAAAAAAATAAAACAAACCTAAAAAAATATATAGGCTTGAGATTTGCTGGAGGACAAAAGGTAAACAGAAGAACTTGAGACTAGTCAAGGGCAATTTAGAAGTGGTTCATAGATCTTTTCATATTTCAAGCTTGAATGTGAAGTCTCTCTGTAACTAAGAGTTATCCTGAAAGTTGTTAGGAGAGACAGGGTCTAATGTCAGGTTTGTCTGGTTTGGAGAGCAAATTGATTGATATATTTGTGACTCTATTAACTGAGACAAATAATTTGGGAATAAAAGTTTTTACAAAGCAAACTAAGCTATTGGTGAGTGGAACTGAATTCAAGGAAGCACATTCCTTAGAAAAAAATTTAAGATCATATTCAAATAAGGAAAAGTCCAATCCAAAGTGTGAAAGAATCCATTTTTCTGTGGTGATTTATTGATCTTTATTGTGCAGATATTTTTTCTTTTTCTTTTTGGTTTGTACAAGACAGTGGGGTTAAGTGACTTGCCCAAGGTTTTGTGGTCACATTTGAACTCAAATCCTCCTGGTTCCAGGGCTGGTGTTCTATCTACTGCATCACCTAACTACCCCAAATTGTGCAGATATTTCAAATTTGAGTATATGTATTATTAAGTGCATTGGATATTTGTGTCTCACTTGTAAGCATAGGTAATTATTTCTATGATTGGCAAAAAAATTATTTATGAGCTCTGCCCTGTTTCCCCTCCTCAAAAGCTCAAATAATTTGGGCACATTGGGCTTTAGTTAGAAGCTAACTGGTTCCATGTCTTTTTAATTCTAGTTGAAGGTGATCTCACTAGCACATGAGCATTCTCTCTCTTGATAGAAACACTCTTTATGGATGCTCTCAGGTGGAAGTATTTTCATAAGAACTGCTAATAAATTGATTTACTTAGTGCTGTTTTATCTTGTTAAATGTTGCTTGAGTTGAAAAATGTGTAGGAAGTCTCAGAGTATAGAGAATTATGGAGCTGTTTGATGAGCATTTCAGTTAGAGCTATATACTTCATGTTATTCCACATTTCCTCTTCTTTCAGGAAAATTGAAGCAACTAGGTGGTTCAGTGAACTGAACACTGACCCTAGAATCAGGAAGATCTGAAATCAATCCAGTCTCAGATACTTACCAGTTCTATGACACAGATCCAGTTACTTAACCTCTGTTTGCTCATCTGTAATATGTGTTTCATAATACCATTTATTTCCCAAAGTAGTTGTGAGGATCAAATAAGTTAATACTTATAAAACATATTGAAAACCTTAAAGAGTTATATAAATGATAGATATTAATCTTTCTTCCAGCTATTCCTAAAATAAATAAATCATAAAATCAAATATTTAGAGCCTGAAGGAATATGGGAGACCATCAAGTCCAGTTCCCTCATTTTACAAATGAGGAAAATGAGTTTAAGAGAGATTAAATAACTTGGCCAAATCAGATAGATTTCCTCAATTCCAAGTTAAGTGGCTTATTCAATATTATCCTAACATTAATTCTCCAAAATAAATAAATGGTTTGTGATTTCATCACTATGGATATGCTATTTCATCATTGTTGATACCTTCTATCCTCAACCTTAGTGAAAAAAATTGCTACAGCAAAAAAAAAAAAATTTTAGGAATCTGATTCCTGATGATGAAATGTTTCTTTGTACTTATCTATTCAACCTTAAGTGACAAATATCCAAACCATTACTAGACCTTCTATGTCTTAACAGAGTCTCTCAGAGCTCACTCATATTTAGTTGGTTTAGGATTTGAGAAGTGAGAACCACCTCTTTACCATGATAAGACATAAAAGGTCCTATGAGAGGAAATTACTATTATTAACAGTAATAATAATAATAATAATAAATGTAGGGGTGGCTAGGTGGCACAGTGCATAGAGCACCAGCCCTGGAGTCAGGAGTACCTGAATTCAAATCCAGCCTCAGACACTTAATAATTACCTAGCTTAATCCCATTGCTTTGCAAAAACTTAAAAAAAAAAATAAATGTTTAGTCGTTTTCAGTCATATCCAATTATTCATGACCCCATTTTAGAGTTTTCTTGGCAAAGATACTTTTTCAACTGATCAGGAAACTGAGAGGCAAAGCAGGGTTAAGTGACTTGCCCAGGTCAAACAGCGAAAGCATCTTAGACCAGATCTGAACTCAGGAATGTGAATCTTTCTGACTTTAGGGCCTGCACCCTATCTATCATGGCAGCTAGCTACAATAATAATTGTAGGGCTGCCACAAAAAAAAACCCCAAAATCATGAAAAAAATTGAGACTTAAAACAGATAAGTAATTGAATTGAAGAACAATATAAAACTTTCCTCCTCTATTACTTGATAGTTACAAGATAGTGTGGTTCTTGAATGATAATTTCAAGGTAAATGATTTGTTGGTTAAGAACCAATTCTACCAGTGCAGAGTATCTTGTGTGACTAAGTCTTTTCATAAAGTTTCAAGTAACTGAAAATGGAGAATAAAATGAAATGGGGTTCCTAAATGGGTATTCTTTTAGAAAGCAGAGCCTTTCTTGGATTGAATTGTGAAATGTCAACACCCTATTTGAACAATGAAGACATAAGTTTTTGGTCAATTTGATCAGAAGAGGAAAAGACAGGGTTTGTCATAAGGAAAGGACAGATGAGAATCACCTTTTTTTTGTAATACAGAAGATCGCTTTCACAAAATACCTGAGATAGTAGCCTCTCAAAATGTTTCTCACCTTTGTTCCTCTGTTCAGAGTCATCTTTGAATATAAAGAATTTTATAAAGTTAGTGAAAAATCTATCTACATTTGACTTCAGTCAGCTTTTCTTTGGATGAGTCCAATAACATTTGAAAAAGCTTTTCATTTATTTTGATACAAACATACAAATTACCTAATTAGAATTTTATATCATAATGGAACATCCAACATGTGAGGAAGTTATTGGTAGACCTGTAGAAGAAAGACTACTGAATATTTCAGAATTCACTGTAACCAGACAACTAACTTCATGACTTTAATCTATCTGTGATTTTCTATACAACCTATTTAAGATTCTACTATAGTTTGTTTAATTATCAGCATGAAGAACTCAAATTTTAAATCTGAGCTGCGATCAGATACCTGATTCACTATCCCTAAGCCTAATATTTTCTTTTTTTGATTCACCAGGCATAAAAAGATCCAATCCATGTCTGTAGGTTTGCAAAACCAAGATCAAAATCATATTCTGGAAGAAAGTAAAGTAGACAGAGAAAGAACATAGTGATAGTGATATCTAGAAAGGGTAAAGCATTATGGTGATTATTCTATCACTAAACAAGACATCTTTTTTTAAATAAGTATCATCACTTAGAAATTATACATACAAGTAATGCTAGAGGATTATGCTTTATTTATTGTCTCCCTGTGTATGCAATTTTGTTTTTAGGAGGCAGGAACAGAGAAAAGTATTTTTCCTCTCCCTGAACCACAGGATTTCTTTCTGGCTGCCCAAGTCAAATTTGAAGACCTCATTAAAGACTTGAGAAAACTGAAGAGGCAACTGGAAGGTAATGGACACTTTTCCATTTTTATGATAATAACTGAGAGCATGTTTTTAGACACAGAAGTTTACTGATTGGGATACATTGATGTATGGTTATCACAGCATTCCACAATCCTTATAAAAATTTCCATTCATCTTTTTTTAATGTAATAGGTTTGAAAGATTTTTAGCTTGTTCTTTAACTGTACACCTTTTCTAAATTCAAACATATGTAAATGTTCAAACTTGATATATGTGTGTGAGGTAGAATATTATGAAAAAACACAGGTAGCCAAACATATTTTTTACACACTCTATTTATGATTATTTCAGATTTTGAAATAATTCAGCATAAAATGTAGGACCCCCTCCCCAATTTTCTTTTTTTTAAGGTGAAAATATGCTTTCTTTAGGCAGAAATTTTCCTATGGTATTTCCAGAGACTTGTGTTTTAATTGTGGAGACATCCTTTTGCCTAAGAATATAAACATGTCTTAGTGCTGGTATAAGTACAACGGAGATGCTGTAAGGAGTACTTGGGAATAGTGTTAATGTGGAAATGGAGCTCCATATGCCAAAGGAGGAGTTTGAGGAAATGAAAAACTTCGGTTAGGAATATTTTTACGCTAAGATATAAAATAAACATTTCAAAAAATGTTTATTGTAAGAAGAAACTCAGAAATTTAACTCTTTGACTACTCACAGCTTGAAACTTTAAATAAATTAGGGATTAATCATATACAAGATGCAGAAATAGCCATTTATTTTTACTTTAGGCATAAAACTTGTTTAAATAAGTGAGGTGGTGACAAGCAAATACTTATATCTTGTAAATTTTATTAAAGAAACATGTGGGTTCCTTCCTCTTTTGATATAGTTGGAGGAGAGAATTTGACTAAATGGGCAATTCATTTAGAAATGTAATACAGGAACTTGTGGTCATTTTGCACTTCCCTTCCCAATTCCTTAAGACTTGATGGCATGTGTTGTCTTCTTCCAAGCTGACCTTACAGCTCAATTTCTTATTGTAGTAAAACAGAGAAAGCCATCATATAGCAATTTATCCTTCCCCTTTGCAATGGTTGAATCTACCTTCAAGACAGTGCAAAGGTCAGCAATGGTAGGGCAAGATCAGTGCTTGTTTATTCAATAGAGCCATCCAAGAGTGCTCTATCTCTTCTCATCTCTTGGCCCCTGTAAAACCCTTGGCCTGCCCTCTCATGTAGTCCTTTGTGTGGAAACCTGATCTCCGTTTGATCTTTCCTCTTCTCTAACTTGCCATCCGGGGCTGCCTAGTTCAGTCTTCCTGACTCTGCTGCCTCACTTTGACATCCCTATGATTCTGATGATAAATTACAAAGTCAGAAGCAGGAGGGTGCCAGGGAAGAAAGTAGGAAGGTGGTAGTTTCCACTCGAACTCCCTACTTTGATTTATTTTGTTTCCTCCAGGGAAACACAGAGGTCTAGTTAAGACTCACTTATTGACTGGCTGACACTTTTCTTAGTTTGATTGTAAGGAAATGATGGGGGCCCTCCAGCTCCAGTTTAGTGATCTCACCGAAAAAGTTAGAGAAGTTGCTTACATTGTTTTTCTTTTTTGTATAGGGATATACCAAAGGATTTTAAACATTAAAAAAGACTTGTTAAAACCAGTGTATACCTCTGTACTACATACATTGAGATCTTAAACAAAATTTCCCTGTGAATCTTTAGAGATGCCATTGTTTTCTTTTTATAAGTAAAAAGATACCCAGTAAATATTTAAAGAAAATATGAATCATCAATTCTCTAATGAATTTTTTCCCCCAACATCTGGGTAGACTGGTCAAAGTCATGGTAGGTTTGTTTAATCTAACTTTCCCTCTCAGGTTTAAGCTCCCCATCAATAAGACCTCGACTTGAGCTCAGATTAAATGTATAATTGAAGAGGACATAATTTTCACACATACAGCAAAGATTTGATGAGGTTCTGAGGTTTATTGTAGCCATTAAAGTGTCGTGGCTGCTGGCAAAACCCCAGAAAATATCTAAAGCTAAACCAGATGTGATTAGAAAATCCCAAGAAGTACCAGGCCTAATTCTCTAGGCAGGCACAGTCCTTTAGAAGTAAATAATTCGAGCAGCATTAACTGGAGTAAATATTGCACTTTAGCAATAGGATTTAATCTGAACTTCACTGGTATTCAGACATAAGTCAAAGATAGATTTTGTCAATGTTCATTTCTATGTCAAAGTGTCAATAATACAGATAATAAGCATTTATATAGTGCTTTAAGGTTTATAAAATGTTTTACAAAATTATCTAAACCTAGTGGGTAGGTACAAGTTTTATACTTATGTTTAGAGTTGAGAAAAATGAGGTAGACAGTGGGAAAAGTCTTAAATTTGGAGTCAGATAACTTGGGTTGAAATCACAAGCTTTCTATTTACTGTTTATATGACCTTGAACAAGTCACTTTACTTTGTCAGTATTCAATTTCCTCCTTTCTAAAAGAAGGTCATTGAACTAAATGATTTCTTGGGCTTTGCACACTAAAACGTATTAAACAGATTTGACTAACTCCAAATCCTGGGATCCTCTGCACATTTGCTGAGTTCTCATTATATGCAGTCTTGAGTAGTTTTTGTGAGAAGATGAAAAAGAAATCAAAGGAAATCACTGCATCCTTAGATTAAAATCTAATATCTAATTTGGGAAATGAAGGGAGGGAGAGAAGATTATCTAAAAATAAAACATATATATATAACATAAAACAATGAAGATAAATATGACATGTATTAATGTAAAACTTTTTTCAAAAGTAGACAAATATACAATGAAGTACTAAATGACAAGGAAGCACTAAGAGGAATTTATAGCTACTACCACAGTTGCCATATGTTAAAAAAATAAACCCAGGTAAGATTAGGTATAAACTTTGTCTATGAAGGTCCCTATCATGCCTGAAGTTATTTCCTTATGCCACTTTACTCCCATCCAATATGGGACAGCTGCCTAAACATGCATTTCCCCCTCCCCAATGTCTTTGGAGTTTTATATTGTAAGAATTTAGAAATTCGTCCTTTGGCCATTATTTTGAAATCCCTTTAGAAGGGAGTTTGAAAACATAGACTAAAAGAGCTGAGACTAAAATCCAGTTTTCTGTTACATAAACTCTCTCTCTCTCTCTCTCTCTCTCTCTCTCTCTCTCTCTCTCTCTCTCTCTCTCTCTCTCTCTCTCTCTCTCTCTCATGTTTCCTATACAGGATTTGTTATAATTATAAAAGAATTGGGTCAGTACAGTTATTCTATGGATTTTAGTACCTTTATACATTAAAAAAATAACATCAATGTGACTGTGGGCAACTTGGAAGCCAGTCAACACCCCCCCCAAAAAAAAAAAACTTCACATTTGTTTAGCAGAGTTTTACAGTGGTATTTTATTCTGGCTGATGAGAAATTCATTTTGGCTGTGTAAATGACAGATTTAATAAATGACTTCAGAGAAACAAGCATTGTTTATTGGCACACATAGAGCAAACTACCCAGAAGAGCCCAGAAAAGTCAGCATACTCAAAATAGTTATCTTAGAAAAAAATATTTCTAAATCAGACAACAATATATTGAGAGCCCTTTGTGTTTAAAGCATGAAACTAGGGGCAGACTAGGAAATTAGTCAGTTTCAGATCCTGCCTTGAGAAAGAATGAGTTAATAAATAAAGCCGAATAATTATTGCTTCAATAATCAATGAGCACATCATGGACTATCAGTCTTAAAAACCTTTCTGATTGAAAGTCTCATTCATGGCATAGGATTATACATTTTCTTATTCTAGGATGGGTTAGACTAAGTATGTTGACATGTTCTCTAGATACTTCTTCACACTGGTCTGAACCACTTCCTTTCTTATGTGCCAATTATAAATATTTGGGTCTGATTTCTCACATTTATGGGAAAGTCATGGAATCTTATTCACGTTATCCAGAATTTTATATATTTTTACCTCCTGCTTCCAACTTCATCTTTTCAGATTGGAGAATTCATATATATCTATCTATCTATCTCTCTCTCTATATATATATATATACATATATATATATGTATGTATATATACATATATATATATATATATATGATTGTATTTCTATGGAAATTTCAACTATCCCTTTCAATGACCTTTGAAGTCCCTCCTTGGACAACCTTAAAGTTGGATAACAAGATTCTGTATCTTTAAGATACTATATTTTTCTATATACAAGCTATAATTTTCCCCAAAATATGTCATTTATGCAATCCAAATGTAGTCTTATAGTAATAGAAAGAAAATAAAAGTGATAAAGCAAAATTGAGATGATGGTCAAAATGAATCACATCTTTGCTTCAACTGAAAAAAAACTCTCAAATGTATCACAGAACATTTCTTTGAAGCGCTGTTTATTTTTCAGTGTGCACCTAAAATTATTTACCTTTTCAGAAACCCCAGTATATCAATTAGTCTGACTATTTGAGCAAACAGTTCTAAACAAACTACTGAAGCAGTAGAAATGTACTGTGAATACATATCTCTACTAAGGTTCTTTGTTCTCGGGGATTGGCAATTTGTAAAAACCCCGCGTTAGAATCTTTCACTTAATTTCTACTGAAATACTTTGCTAGTGTCTGGAATAATTTATTAGTGTTGTTGAATCTTTTCAGTTATGTCCAACTCTTTGTGACCCCATTTAGAATTTTCTTGACAAAGATACTGGAGTGTTTTGCCATTTCCTTCTTTATTTTATCGATGAGGAAATGAAGACAACAGGGTTTCTGAGGCTGGATTTGAACTCAGGAAGAAAAGTCTTCCTGATTCTAAGCCCAGTGCTCTATTCATTATGCCACCTTGCTGATCCTGCCTGGAGTGTAGCAAATGCTTAATAAGTGCTTTTTAACTAATTAAATGATTATGGTTTTTAAATTAGCATAGGTTTTGGCTTGATAGTAAAAAGATCACTAGCTCAAGATTCAGCAGTCCAATTGGTCTTTCTAGCTTCTCCCCATTCAATATACTCTTGGGACGCCCTATTACTTCCTGATCTGCCCTTCTTAACCTATCCCCATACTACCTTTCCAGGATTCTTGTATCTTATTCCTCTCCATGCTCTCTAAACCTCGTTGTTCCTGACACAATCCATCTCCTGACAATATATTTTCACTGACTTGCTTCCCTTGCTTTCCCTCCTCTTTTCTGTCTCCTGGTTTCCCTGATTTCTTTTTAGTCCCAGGGAAAAAACTGATCCTTTTGCAAGAATCTTTTCTCAGGGACAGCTAGGTGGCACAGTGGATAGAGTACTAGCCCTGAAGTCAGAAGTATCTGAGTTCAAATCTGACCTCAGATACTTAATTACCTAGCTGTGTGGCCTTGGGCAAGCCACTTAACCCCATTTGCCTTGTAAAAAAACCTAAAAAAAATCTTTTCTCAATTCTGCATAGTGCTAGTGCCTTCTTTCTGTGGATTATCTTCAGTTTATTATATTCATCGATTCTTTGCATTTTGTCTCTCTCCCTTTTCTCCCCCCCCCCAAGAATATGAAATCTTTGAGAGCACAGACTATTTTGATGGATTTTTATTTTGTTTTGTTCTGTCTTTCTTTGTATCCCTAGTATATTTCCTCTTAGCCCAGTGTCTGGCAAATAGTAGGTATTTAATAAAATGCTTTTTGACTAGGTTTGCTCTTAAAGGTCCTACCAAGAGCAAACTAGCCAGAGTATCTTTGGAGAGTTTTATATCAGACTGACCTCAGGGAAATGAATTTTCAGGCATAAAAACTCATGATTGTTTAATATGGTAAAATAGGATTGCATTTTTGTATTTGTGGCAGGAGTTCCCACATTGCTGGAATCATACATAACATAATCATATCACAGCAATATAAGGCCAACCCCCCTTACTCCCCACCCCCAGCAAATGCAAAGAAGAGTCCCAGTGATGATTCATAGTAGACAGCACTTTTTATGTACTTCCATCCAGGTGACTATCCATTTATCCCTTTCTTTGATCTCTTGTCTTTAAATCGGTTCACTATTGGGGGGGGGGGGCAAGGCAAGTGAGTTGCACAAGATCGTACAGCTAGGTAGTCATTGTCTGGGGCTGGATTTGCTCCCAAGTCCTCCTGACTCCAGGGCCAGTACTCTATCCCCTGTATCACCTAGCTCCCCAAGATCAGTTCACTATTCATGAAAAAAAATCTTTCTCATCCCCCACATCTGAAGGCAACTTACTGTTTTGAAATTAATCTCTTGAGAAACCTTGTCAAAGGTTTGCTGAAAGTCTTGACCAAGTTTTGGCCACCCTTCTTCTCCTTGAAAATATATTTGTTTATTCTCTTCCACAGCTACTCTTAGTGGATTAATGAATCATAACTACTTCTTGCATAAACAGCTTTGCTTTTTCTTTAATAGTTTAAATTTGTTTAATGATCATCATTTTGCCCAATGAAGAAGTGAAACTTAACCCTTCTTTATTTCTGGATAGTCTTTCTTATGGAAAACAGTTGTGACAGCAGTCTGACAGCCTTATAGAGACAGTTTATTCATTCACACCCAAATCACCACCAGTTAACCCTTGAGTGCCTATAGAATTCTTGGCTGGGTATCATCTAGTCAAAGTATTTATTTGTGTGTAGTTTTAAACTTAAGATTTTAACATCTCCAGTACCACCTATTTTTTTGGACAAATATTTATTATTGAAAGCAGGGAGCATCTTTTGCTTTTATCCATATCCTTAGCACTTAGCATTATAGTACCTGACATATGGTAAATACTTAGTGGCCAACCGATATGAGCAATTATTTCTAACTTTTTGGTAGCAGCATGATATTGTAAATAGAACTGACCTCAATATCAGGAAGATCTGGGTTCAAGTCTAACCTCAGACAAATATTGGCTATGGGACCATGGTTCCTTCTCAATATCTAGATGACTCTAACTGAATTGATAGAAGAAGTGTCTAAATATTCCCTATACAAAAATAATCACTGTTCCAGTCACTATATTCTAATTCAAAAGATAATTTGAGAACACCATATTTCTTTGCATCTTCCCCAAGAAAAGGTTAAAAGTAAGTCCTTAAAATTTACTGTTACTAAATTGGTAGCCCAGAGAATTCAGTAGATGGTGTATTTGGGGAAGTATCCTATAAGAACCAGTAAAAAATTAAAAGATAAGGTTTGGATGATAAGTGAATTCAGAATATAAATATCTTTATATTACAAATATAAATATATTTATTTAATAGAAATTGTTTATAGCAAAGAAGAAAAAACACTAACCTTTTGCAATTATGATTATGCTTGTGCACTCCCATTTCTACAGCATTTTGTGGTCATATGAATGATTTGTTCTAAGTATATCATAAAGAAGTTAGAAAATAGAGAAGTTAACTGCTACAAAGAATCAGACAATTAAGAAAGTGAAGTTTTTAAGAGACAAGATAATTTGTTTTAATATTATAGAATTAGCTAATTATTATTATTTGCTTAATCCATATCCTTTGATGGATTTACAACTTCATCTATATGGGTTTTCCCTCCATCATTACAGTTTGAAAACCTGTACATGCCCTCTCACTTCGTGTGTCTTTTGTCTGTATTACAGCATTGCTCCTCAAGAAAGACCTTCTAGAGCTTTTTTTTTTAAAAAAAAAAAACTTAGGTGCTAGTGCAGTCAGTCAATAAACATTTATTAAGAACATGCTATGTGGAAAGCACTCACATCATTAATCATTGATTAAACATCTGCTATGTGCTAAGCATTAAGGGTACAAAGTTCAAGGAGAGTGTAGTCTGGTTGGGAAAACAACATGAAAACAACTATATGCAAACAAGCAATGACTAGGATAAACAATGCAGAACTCAGGATATTCTGGGATCTCTCACTTTTGCTTCATGGCTGACCATCTCCTATTTCCATTATCCATTTCCTTTTATTCCATGTATCTTAAGTTTTGCTTATAGGTTGTCTTTGAAAATGTGTTGAAACTCATTTGTGTCTTCCATGATTCTGTCTCTGTCTGTCCCCTCCTACTCCCCCATCTCCCCCACATCAATAACATCAATTCTTCAGAGACTATAGTGATTTAAGATTTGTGATAAATCATACAAGAAAACATTTGTATCAAAAAGAGGATTTTTTAAAGAAACATGAATAACCTATATATTAGATTGTTTTCTGTCAGGGGAAGGAGGAGGAAAAGGGAGGGAGAAAAATGTGAAATTCAAAACCTTACCAAAAAAATGATTGTTAAAAACTATCTTTGCATGTAGTTGAAAAAATAAATAATTTTTTAAAAAGAATAAATGAAAGCATGGGATTGAGAATCTTGTACTTTCTAGAAAAATATAAGATGAAGTGTTTCCTAAAATTTTGTGGTTTAAAAATAAATTTTGCAATACTTGAAACATTCAAAAAAAAAAAAAAAGGATTTTTGGCCTAGGGGATCAAGTACTTCATGGTTACCCAAATGAATTCCAATTCATTCTCTCCTATTAAATTTTGGATACAACTCCCACCTGGAAAATCTAACTAAGATATCATGTGTTAATTTGCTATCTCAGTACTGATCATCTGTACTTTATAGACCTTGTCATATATATATATATATATACACATATATATATATCTTTGTATCTTTCATTGTGCCTTAATATAGTAGGTGATTAATGGTTATTAAATGAATAGAGTCAGTACTAATCCGGATATTTCAAGGGATAGAGACCATTTTCTTTTTGATCTCTTCTTTTGGGTTCCTTTATGAATAAAGATATTTGTAATACTTCTCTTTGTATCAACCAAAAATTAGAAACCAAGAGGACATACATTAATTAATGATTAAATAAGCTATGGTAAAAGAATGTGATACAGCATTATTATGCTGTAAAAATTTAGAAATAGATAAGAAAAGACTTATGAACCTATGTAAAGTTAGCAAAAACAAAGCACTTTATATTATCACACCATTATTAGAAAAATGAATAATTTTGAGCATTCTTCTAAGATAATGAAGAAGAAAATGGACAGGACCAAACAATTTATATTATATTATGTAAGTTCTTGTTTTGCTCCATCAATTGAAAAAGAATTTTAAAAAATAAAAATAAAAACTCAATTTTAACAACACTATAAAAACAATTTTGAAAATTGTAAAAATTATAATCATTAGAATAAACATTTATTATTCTAGAGGTGATGGATATAATACAGAGAGGTAATAGATTTAGGGCACAGAATGAAATAAACATTTTGTACATAGCTAGTTGGGGAGTTAGTTTTGCTTAACCATGCATATTTGTTATAAGAAATTTCTTTTTTTCCCAAATGCATGGAGTGGGAAGTGAGAGAAAATATATTTCTGTTCATTTATTTTTTTTTTCAAATAGAGAGGTCGGGGTGGGGCTATAGATGTGAAATGTTGGGTGCATTTTTAATTGAGATCACTGTATAATTAGTTTTACTTAACTGATTTTATTTTATTATAAGAGTAGGATTCATCTGTAAATGTTTATAATATAAAAACAAAATACTTAAAACAACAATGGACCTTAAAAAGAAGGAAGGGAAAAAAAGGATATTAGGGATAGGGACTAGACCTCTCATTTCATTAGTAAAGAGAACCAATCTCCAGGTAAGGAAACTTCCTCTAGTAATACAGATCTGTACTTCCTGTGCAATTCATAATCTTATGCCAACCTAACTTAAATGATTCTTCCACCTTTCCACCCCTCCTCATATATTATCTGTAGGGAGTTTTCAAAGGCTTTATGAGATTAAGTAATATGCCCAGGATCATATTATATGTTATATGTTAGTCAAGTATATGTTGGTCAAGATTTGAACGCAAGTCTTTTTTGACTTTGAGGTCAGCGGTCTACTATACTGCACTATGATGATAATGATAATTAGATATATACATATGTAAATATAATATGTAGATATATTTAAGAATACTCCCTATGAAAAAGATATACTCATGAGATGAATCTGCCTCTTTAGTTATCTCTAAAAGATTTTAAAAACTACTATTTGCTATGTCTGACTTACTTGCTTTTTCTTTTTTTCTTTCCAGTATGAGTTTCTGCCAGTGGTTTTTTTAAAATCTAAACTGCAGTGCAGGGTCCAATACATTAGCCAGAGTGCTGAGCATGTTGCTATGGTGTCAAAAATATTTAGTTTTGCAAGTAAAGTGTTTTTTTAAATAAAAAATACTTTGATTTGATTTATGTTTGCAAAATGATTTCAACAAAGCAAACTTAAGGAAAAGGATTAAGCATTTCACGAAGACAGTGGGTGTAAAATGTTGATCTGCATCTTGGTGACTTTAGAGGCAAAGCATTCAATTAAATGGAGTATGATGGGGAAAGGTCACATATTTCCCAAATGGAATGCCTTCAAAGACAAACTGTGTTGTGCAAAAAAAAAAAAAAAAAGGAACAAGAAAATTGAAACCTAGTTCATTTGTTTGATTACCAGAAGAATTTTGTATTTTCATATATGGGTGTCTCTGAGGAGAAGCAGCCATGGTTTTTAGTGAGGAGGAAACACAATCTCCTGGAGGCAAAAGGCTTGGAACTGATTCCTGGCTCTGTTACTTACTACCTGGGTGATTAGGCAAGACATTTAATCCCCAGTGGGCCCCAGTTTCCTCGTCCATAAAATAAAGGGGTTGAACTAGATGATTTCTAAGCTTTAGTCTAGATCTAAATAGAAAATCCTATGAAGCCTTAACTATGGCTTCTCTCATATGAAGAATAAGTTAGTTCTTCCATTTTATACTATTCCGCCCCCCCCCAAAATGAAAAGAATGAATGATACCTACCTTAATATTTTCTCTAAGGGTAAAATCTAAAATCTTGTAGTCTGAGTCAGTTCCATTTGACCTTTTTAAAGTTTTAGTTCCTGGTAAATCACCTGTTACCTGCTCCAGCACACTCCTTCATATAGCCACCACCATAAGTTAAACTGGAGTGCTCTGATCTTCAAATGCATCATGATTTTTCAACTCTTATCCCTTTGATCAAGCATGTTCTCGCTGTCCAGAATTTCCTCTCTCTGGTCCTTTGTCTCACTTCATTTTCATCCATTCAAATTATATTCACCTCAACTCAAATATCACATGCTATGATATCTTTTTCTTTTTAAGGTTTTTGCAAGGCAAATGGGGTTAAGTGGCTTGCCCAAGGCCACACAGCTAGGTAATTATTAAGTGTCTGAGATCAGGATTTGAACCCAGATCCTGACTCCAAGGCCGGTACTTTATCTGCTATACCACCTAGCTGCCCCATATGATATCTTTCTTAATGGGAGATAGTTTATCACAGTGGAAAGAGTTAAGGATTTGCATTCAGAGGACCTGGGTTCAGATCTTACCTCAGCTTTTTTTTGATCCATTTGTTCTCAGAAATATCACTTGAACTCTCTGTATCTGAGTTCCCTACCTTTAAAATGAAGGGTTTGAAATAGATGTTCTCTATAATCCCTCTTACCTCTAACTCTTTGATCCTATGACTTGTCCCCTCTCCCTGCATCTTGAAGTGATCTCTCTTCTGAAAGCTCATTGCACCTTGTAGTGTAGGGGGAAAGTCCCAGATTTGGAGGCAGAAAACAAGGTATCAACTATCTTATTTACTAATCATATGATCTCAGACAAATCACTTAAAGTCTCTAAGTCTTTTCTAATTTCTGAAATTAAAAGAATAGTACTTGAATTCCTCATCAGGTAGTTGTGAGGATCAAATCAGATTGTCCAGCATTATACATAAACATGAGGTATAACTATTTGCACCTTTCTTGTGACTTATTTGTATATTTTCATTCTACTTATTTATATATATATATATATATATATATATATATATATATATATCTTATCTCTCCTTTTAGTCAGTAAATTCTCAAATAGCAAAGACTGATTTCCCTTTGCATCTTCCCCCCAAGTGATTAGCACAAGACCTTGGACTTGGTATTCACTAAATCAGTATTTTCCCCTGGCTTCCTTCAAGTTTCAGATAAAATCTCACCTTCCTCAAGAAACCTTTTCCATTTCCTCTTAATGCTAACCCTTTCCCTATTGATTTTTGGGGATTTTTAATGTTAACAGGGATTATTCATTGCTGTTGACTATTTCCATTTAGTCCTATATCTAACTTCTTTATACAGAGTTGTTTGTATATTGTTTCCCCTCTTAGACTGTGATCTCTTTAAGAGGTTGTTTTACCTCTTTTTTATATCCCCCAGCACTTAACATGGTAGGTAGTTCATCAAATAACTGATAAAAGCTTGGGAACACCAGTGTTTAGTAGATACTTTTCTTTTGAAAGGCAATGGGGTTAAGTGACTTGCCCAACATCACGTTTAATAGGGACTTTTGTTGACTTGTGTTTTAAAAAAGTGAATCTGTAATTCAGTTTTCCTTAGCTATTTCTATAAGGGCTGTAATTATAGTCATGATTGGGTAATTTTATTAGTCATATTAAGGAAAACAACTAGAAATCTTAAATTTGGGGTTATCTTGTTGTTGACTTTGTCAAACTTAGGATATAATATATTTATGAAGTTGATTGAATGTTTAAATGTGTAGACCTTCCCGTTAAACTGCCCTTTACTATACGGTTCTGGTACTACTATCTTATACCTGTATCCTATAGCTGAATTCCTTTTTCAGAGTTATGTTTCCAAAGAAAGTAAACTCAAAAGGTGATTTTTTAATTTGTCAAATTATCACTCAGAGAAGTTTTGTAGATTGTTTGGGAATATTAAAAGATTTTCTTCTCAAGGCAAATTATGTACCTTACATAAATTCTCTTCTCCCTCCCCTCCCCAAGGGAAGCAGAGTAAATACTGGAAATAGTTAAGGATTTGGAGTAGAAGAATCTGGGTTCAAATCCTTCCTCTGCTTCTTACTACTTATGTGACATTAGACAAATCACTTACCCTCACCAGGTTTCAATTACTTCATAAGTAAAATTAAAGGGTGAGATTAGATGAATTCTGGGATGCCATTCAACTCTGGATATAAAATCCTATGATCCTAGTCAGACACAGGCCTTCGTAGATCCCCTGGCTCATTGAACATTCATTCCAGATTGTTCCTGTAGTTAGAGGAAGCTTTTAGCAAAGAAGACATTTCCCATTTCTGGTCAGGGTGTTTCTTGGATTTCTGGAACTAATCCTGGAGAGGAATGACATTTTAGTCATATACACAAAAAGAGGGGGGAAAAAAGATATAGCAGTTTGAGTGAAAGGAGGTATGTCAATGCCCTATAACTAATATTTTTTTAAAAATACTATCCTATTTGCTGTATTGTTATCATTTAAATCCCTCAGTGATTAGTAATCAGTATAAAACTGTAACAAACACCTAAAATAGTAATGGTAGGAAACCCATTATCTATTAGTACAAACAATTTTTTATCTAAGGATTTTGGTTAATTTTTTTCAACCTAGTTAAGAATTCTTGCTTTATTTTTCGATTTACAGAAATAGCCAGTGAGCTCTAAGCATATTTTTGGCCCAGGGCTAGTTAATTTTCATAGATGAATTAATTCATTCAGATCTAGAGATTCAATTCTAACTCTTAACTTTTAGTCAATTGATACTAAATAAGACTTTTTTTTAATAGCACTTTCATTTCCCCATTTGGCTAATACTCAATCAACCAATAAATATTTGAAGTGATTACTTTTAAGCTATGTAGCTAAGCTTAGTATTAATTTATATATATATATATATATATATATTAATCTATACAAGAAAGATAAAAATCAATAAAATTGAGCCTAATAAATACAATAATTCCTCTTTACATGAGTACCTAAATAAACAGATCCAGAGAGTAATCCTAAAGCATTACTCTGACTTTTTTTCCACTTCTGGTCTTGAGCTTTATAATTTTCTCCACAATGCCAAAGAAGAAAGGTAACTGAGAATATAAAATACATTCCTAAACTGACCTTTTCTGAGCTATCCCCCAGCTCTCTCTTTCTTCCTAGCATTGATCCTCCCTTAAATGCTCCTACCCTTCAATGCATTTCATATCTTCCAAATCAATTCACATATCAATAGAAAGGAATTATTATAGAAAGAAAAAAAATTCATCCAAATATCCCATAATCTAACTTGACACTCTATGGGACATAGATGGTCAGTGATGGTTTGACTAAAAACTTTCACCAAGCCATAACTCAAGAAAGGGGTTGAATTAGTGACAGGTTTACAGGAGAGAATAACTTTAAATAGCTGAAGTCACTATCAAAAGAATTCCCATTAATACCAGTGAAAAACTGAGGGCATGCCAAACTATCTTCCAGTCTAATTTACCAATGTGGAATTATTTCTGGTTGAGCATTTGGTTTTATGAAAGTTCCTAAGAAATATTGACTTCCAAATGATTGACATTGAAGTCGTCTTTATACGACAAAGTCTTGTTTATAAGCCTCAATTTGCCTGACAGATTTACAAGTATCTGTGGAGTTTTAAAAGAAGATTGCCTAATAGGCATTAAGTGAGACACATAGGACTTTGTAAATATTTTAGCTGGAGTTGGGGATTTTGGTAATTTCTGAGCCAAATATTGCATTAAATCTGAAGACAGTGGCAAACTGATTAGCAGCAACTTCCAGCTTTCCACTTTTGCCAGTAGTTCCCATAGCCAGTTCTAAGTAGAAGGAGGAGAAAGCAGTTTAGATTCTGCATTTTTAAAATAACTTTCCAACTTCTTTTTTCCTATTATGTGTCTCTCTCGTTTATTTTCTTTTACTTTCTCCTTCCCTCTAGTTCGCTTCTCTTTCCCTTCCCCTTCTTTCACTTTCCTGTCACATTTTTTATGTTTCTCTGCAAATAAAATTTCCTCTCCCTTTCCCTACTCTCTTCTTATTATATTTTTATTTATTCTCTCTATCTTCCTTCCTTCCTTCCTTCCTCTTTTCTTTATCTCTCCTTCTTTCCATTCCTCTTCTTCCTTGTCTTCTTCTTTCCTTTTATTCTTCCTTCTTTATCTCTTTCTCTCCCTTTTCTCATCTCCCCAATCTTTATCTCTCATTTCTCTCCTCTCTTCATGATTTTCCCCATCACTTCCTTCCTCATCTCCATTTTCTTCCTATACTCCCTTCTTCACCTTCCTCCTCACCTACCTCTCTTCTTTCCTTCTTCCCTGTTCTTTACTCCTCCTTTTCCCCCTTCTCTCAATTTTCCTTTATCCTTTTTTCCTTTCCCCCTTTCTCTTTCTCATCCTTCCCAGTTCTATATCTCTCAAAGTACTATTTTGAAAATAGAACATTATTAAATGTTAAATGTGACTAAATATTAGAAGCAGAACTTGGAATGTGAACCAAGAGGTCAGGGAACAGTAGAAAGTTTGCAGCTGTCCTGGATTGAATAATGTGAAAAGGTTGCTTTTGTTAAAGTAATTGAGTATCTTTAATCACTAACTTTTCTGCAGTCAGTTGCTATTGTGTCAATAGTGCACTGAGGTATAACTGGAGTATAGATCTATGGTGATTCTACAACTTAAGAGTCTTTTTCTTGAGATTAAATTTCCCTTTAATATATTGAGAGATGCAGACCTTTAGAAAATCTTCACTTTGTCTGGATTGTTCAAATCAATGTATATTTTGTATTTACTCTTGATCAAGTACTGTCCTAAGTGTTACAAAAGTCAAACAACAAAAAATAGTAATTGCCCTCAAAGAGCTTATATACTAATGGGGGAGACTATAAATAAGTAAATAGGTCATACAAAATATATGCAAAGTAGTTGGGAAAATTCAAGTTGGTAGTTGGGGATGGAGAAGGGACTACTGGAGAAGACTACTATAAAAGGATAGTTGAGCGAAGATTGAAGGAAGGCAGAGATGTCAAGAGGGAAACTATGCTAGGCATAGAGGATAGATAGTATAAAGGAATAGACATAAAAAGATGGAGTTCAAGTATAGATTATTTTCTTTATTTGAGTTTTAAAATTTCCACTTCATTGCATGAGTCCTCTCTGAAGTATTACACCTGTATGCCAGCTATTTCAATTTCAAGGGCATATCTTTCTTTATGATGATGGTATAATTTTATGGTAAGTATATAGTTTTGGACTATGCAAAAGTGGAGCCAAAACTAGGCAAACCTATATAGAATCTAAAACTTTTCTTTACAATTCTTTCACTTTTGGTGATCTTTCCCCTCCTTGAGTGTCCATTCTTCCTTGAAATCTATTCATTCAGACGTTGAGGTTGAGCACTAGGTCTTTTACATTAGTAGATTCATCCTAAAGAAAACTTTTACCAAATCAACACCAGTTTAGACTGCATAGCCACATTCCAGTCTAGACTTTTCTTTAATCCCTTTCTCTACCTTAATCAAAATTAAATTCCTTATATTAATTGCCTTGAGGGATACATTCTTCTAACTAATCTATTAATCCTAAAAAAATATAAAATCACATCTTCTTTTTAACAGGAACCTTAAGAAGCTAGTGCTTCCATCTAAAGCCATATCACTAAACGTGGGCATTTCAATCCCTGTAGAAGTTAGTGGATGGGCCTCTCATAACCCTTTAAAGTGTTCCATGTAGGCAGCTACTTACTCTGCCTACCAGTGAGGTTGGACCTAATGTAGACAAATCCTTAATAAATATTATTCAAATACTGATGTCTCCCAGACCAAGGCTCAGCATGAGTATAATCAGGAGAGTGGAAATTCTGACTCAGATGCATTGTTTGATAGGGGGAACTGTTGAAAAGCTTTGTAGACAATTTCGTGCAAAGGTTGTAGTTGGTGGCCCTTCCTGGCAAGTCTTTCCAATGCCTTAAAGCATGTTGGCATGTCTTCACTTGGCCCTGTCACTTCTGCTTAAGTTTTTTTCACAGAAAATGCCCATGATCATGGGACACTAAGGTGAATTTGATCTTGTGCAGCCTCCCTCTGTGGAGTGAATCAGCGTCATGGGATTCCCCTGAGCTCAAACTTTCATGGTGGGTTGGTTTTTGCAGAACATTTTTCTAGTGGGAAAGAATATCTAGTTGGGGGATTTGTGCTTCTTGCTTCCTTCCAACCAGAATTTCCCTATAAAATTTCAAGACAAAATGCCAAGTGATGGTGTTGTTGGAACAAGGTTTTCAAGAAATAGTTGATATCGAAGAAGCCTCCAAAAAGCCATTTTATATATCACCTCACCTAAACGAGAACACACTTGAATTATCAAAGACAAATGGAAGTTTATCTAATTTGAAAGATATCAAGAAAAAAATTCCAAGTCCTTAATTCCTTTACCAACCTTTTGAACATTTTTCACTGAATAGATAACTTCTTAACTATATTCAAATAATGTTCCAATTAAGTACCATTTCTATTTGCTCTACCTTCATGAAAACTATAATAATCATTAATCAAGACTACTTTAGTCTTGCCTCATAGGTCTCATTTTCCACAGTTGGATGATTTAATGGAAAGAGTACTAGTTTTTGAGTCAGAAGTCATGGATTCAATATCTAGCCTTACTCTTTATTACTTGTGTGACCACAGGGAAATCACTTCATTTACTTCAATTTCCTCTTCTGTAAAATTGGATTGGAATTTATGTTATGCTCCTTCCAAGCATAGTAGTCAGGGATCTAGTAGATAGAGCATTGGACCCGGAGTCAGGAAGACCTCAGTTCAAATCTGATGACATATACTAGCAATGTATCCCTGGCCCTCTGTTTAAAATGAGAATTAATTATTGCAACTACCTCTCAGTGTTGTTATGAGGATCAGATGTGATAACATTTACACAGCATCATAATTTCTGAAATATAGTAGTCAGACACTGAAGAAATGCTTATTTCTTCCCTTCTTTCCCCTTTGATACAAGTTATACTGAGATTTATTCCTAGGAGAGAGATCCAGATAGAGTAGTATGAGAAATTCAAGAAGGGAGAAATCACTTAAGACTTCATAGAAAAGGTAATATCAGAACTGGATTTTGAAGTAACTAAAGAGAAACAGAATGATATAGTGAAAAAATTAAGTCATTTGAAATTTGAAGACCTGGGCTCAAATATCAGCTCAACTACTTAATACTTTTGTTTCATTGATCAAATTGTTTAATATCTGTGGACCTCATTTTCCTGTTATCTATAGGAAGGGTTTTAGCATAGTTACTATCTTGTAACCCTTCCAGTTCTTAAATCTAAGAGCATATAAGTTTTTACAGCAGAAGTCAATCAATTATTTTATTTTTATTAGCTGACTTATTTGCAACTCTAAATCTAGAAACTTATGAATTCAATCAACAGAGATGTGGGGAAAAATATTGTAGACATGAAGAAGAAAATATGCAGTAACATAAAACACACACGCACAGAATAAAATCAGGGAATTGTGAGTGGTCTGTTCTTGCAACATAAAGTAAATGAAAGAAATCATATGTTAGAACTGATGGAAGGAAACAGATATAGCAAATTACACAGTAAGATAATAATAATAATAATAGTGTGGATCATGTGATAGGAGTATGTAATAATAGGTGGACTCCTTGTATACCCCATTGATATCCTAATAAATTATTAGAAGAAAATGAGGAAGGCCCCATCTCCTTGGGGTAGACCCCCCCATTAGTGAACTTATAGTAATAAGAATCACATAGGAAAGCAGGAATAAATAAGTTGTAATTTGAGTCATTGTAGGCAACATCTAAATTGCTGAGATCACAGATGCATTTGAGTATTTTCAACACCAATCATACTAGAAAACATACCACAACTTTCATTAAGCTTTAGAAACAAAATAATAAATGTGCACAGTACATCACTTAACCAATCCCCAATAATTTTTTATGAGCTGAGGGACACTAATGGTTTTGTTAAATATGTCACTTGGTCAAAGAGAAAAGGTTAATTTATTGATTACTGATCAATTGTTCATTGATGAAATATTCATATAAAACTGTTGAATTAGTGGGGGATTAATAGTGTCTTTGCTTACAAAAGTAATTAGCAAAGTCTTCAATTTTCTTTGTGATATATCCTATTTTAAAAGAAATTTCAAAAATTTCTTGACCCTGATGTGGGAATAGTTTGTCCCAGTCTTAAAAGAAGGGCCTTCTTTCCTTTATTCAACCCATAGTTCCATTAAGGGAGTCTTCTTACTTCTCTTCTCCTAAAACTTTAGATCCTTAGACTAGAAGAGAGTCTTCCCTAACTCAGAATAGATATAATTTCCTATAGATTATTAAGGACTTTTTTTTTGCCAAATTTGTCTTCTAGGATTGATATAGAGCACATATGTGTAAAGAATATGCAGAAGTAATACTTCAATCTCACTAGTTTCAACTACCCAATCTTTTCTAGAGGTATTGATGAACAGTTATCAATGCTTTGATGTCACCCATTTCTCTTTTTCTTTGTCCATCATCTGGTGGAAATTCTAAATAACTATGAAATGGACAAAAGGCTTAGCAATTAGACATAAAGGTTTGGAAAGCAAATAAAGAAATTGGTTGCTGAACTGTCAAGAGTTGAAGGTAGACATCTTTTGGCCATGTCACTTAACCTGAGTCTGCCTCCTGTAAAATGGGAATTATAATGAGCTGGGATCTTCCCTATTTCCCTGAGTTGTTGTGATGGTAAAGCACTTTGAACAAACTAAAGTGCTGTAAAATTTTAGTTGTTATTGTGAGGATGATGATAAAGATGATGATGACATTTTTGACCTGGTTTGCAAAGGAATGCACATATTATGCTTCAGGTCAAATTATTGCAGTAATTAAAATGTATAGACTTCTTCAGGACTTAAAACATCCTTGATTTCACTAGTTTGGGTATTTCTTCCATAAACACAGATTAAAAGTTTTCCATGCCTTCATTCTCAAATTCAGAGTGAATTTTTAAGCTATTGAAGCTTCAAAATTCACCAAGATGTTAGAGATAAGCTGTAAATATTTATGCATATGCATGTTACTTTAATGTATATTTACTTCAGTGAAACTGATCCCATTGATGGTGACTACTCATTTCCTTAATGAGAATAATATGTCCACAACTTATTTTTATATAGTTCTCATCCTTGTTCTCACATAACTTTTCCTTAAAATATATATACCCAAATAGCTTCACTGGTCTTTTAATATTTTATAGGTACTGAGGCTAACAGCTCTTATCTTTGGTTCTTGTTACATAATTGATTTTCCACTTCTGCATTTGTTATGAAAGTTTGAATTCCTCTAGAAGTCTTGTGAATTCTCATTGCTTACACAGTGATTTGTACATAGTATTTAATAAATACTTCATTCATCATGCATAAGTTATTATTGATAATTTTCTCTTAGGTTTTGTGTTTAAACAAATACATACACATGTAACATTCTGTCTGCTTAACTTTAAAATTATATGAAGAGATTTTGTATATTTTATCATAAATTCCTTTTTTCTAAAATGAATATTAATCTGCTTTGAAAAGACAAATGTATGCATATGGGTAATCTCTAGAATTCTTGGCAAATGAAAAATTGACTATAGTCCAGACCTCTCACAAGATTTCCTCAATGTCCCAATAGACTTCCTAGGGAAAATCCTTAAGTAACTATTCATAAAAAAATCTTCCAGGCATTTGAAAGCAGTAACACATTGAGGTACTATTTCTAGAGTATTTTTTTTTATTGGTTTAAGGATAAATGTATCAATAGCAACTTTTACCTATCTTGTCTTATCTCTGAATATTTACCTTGACCTTTGAATTCATCAGTTTATCGCATTGCCCTAAGCTAAGGGCTGAATCTAAATTATCTAAGTTTTAAAGTAGCCAGGTAACCTTCTGCTAGGTAGAATCATCTCATCCATACCCTTGACTTGAGGCAGAATTTTTGTCTAACTCATGTCAGACAGAAGAGTGTCTAGATACACATAAATCTCTCCTCCAGAAATATTTTTCAGTCCTTAATTTGTATTCTTCCACTCCAATCAGATATGATTCAGAATGAAAATTCCTTGAGAGCAGGGGCTGCTTAATTTTCTCATTCTATGTCCAAGACTTAACACAGTCTTTACCCACAGTAAGCACCTAATAAATGCTTTTATCATTCATTCATTCATGTAACTACTTGACTCAAATTGGAGATTGGGTTCTCCTATTATGTTAGACATAGACCTAGATTGGGACTAAGGATATCTTCTGTTGTGAGGTGGACCTCACTCAGGTTGTATGCTTGAAAATATAGGTTCAATACTGGAACAAAATGCTACACCAATAGTCCACTTAATAGTGGAAAGAGATTTAAATAGCTATATCTAGACAACTATATGACACAGCCATTAGAGCACTAGAATTGAAGATTTATTATCTCAAACACTTAGGAACTATGAACCCTTTGGCATGTCATTTAATCATGGCTTACCTCAGTTTCCTTAACTGTAAAAAGAGGATAAAAAATGGTAATTTATCCTGAGTTGTATGAATCAAAGGAAATTTTATTTGTAAAGCTTTTAGTTCAATGTCTGGCACATATTAGATGCTTAAGAAATGCATGCTTCCTTGTTTCCTCAGGGAAAAAGAACCATGGAGTTAGGCCTTAGGAAAAACTAGCCCAACCCTCTAAGCAAGGCCCCAGAAAATGTTGCTCTTAGTAATTAGTCTCTCAGTCAACAAGCATTTATTGAGAAAAAATTAACTATTTGTCAGGGCCAGGAATATCAAAATAAAAATGAAACAAACTACCCAGCAAGGCTGAATGTCCTCTTCCAGGGAAAAAGATGGACTTTCAATGAACCAGGGGAATTTCAAATGTTCCTTTTGGAATGGCCAGAGCTGAACAGAAGGTTTGATCTTCAGATACAGGACTCAGGTGAAGCATAGAGATTAAAGGAGAGGGGGGGAAATATGAGGGATTTAATGAGGATGAACTGCATATATAGAAAAATGATATTGATAATAATCATATAAACCATCTCAGTTAATAGAGCAGGTAGAGGGAACTTTTATAGTTGAAGCACAGGAGAAAGCTGAATTCGAAGATAAAATATGGTGTAAAAATGGAGTCAGTAGGAAAAAAAGGGAAATGGAATGGGAGAAAGAAAAAGGAAAGGGGGAATAGTCCAAGATATTTAACATAATAAGATTTTTTTATTACAATGAGCTATTGCAATGATATGGAAGGGGGGAGGCAAGGGGGAATGAGGGAACCTTTGCTCTCATCAGAGATGGCTAGGAGAGGAAACAGCATATATAGGCATCTGGAGTAAGAAGGAGGGGGGAGCAGGGGGAAGGGGTGGGGATGTGAATAAAGGAGGAGAGGATGGACCATGGGGGCAGAGTGGTCAGTTATAACACATTTTCTTTTTTACTTCTTGCAAGGGGCTGGGATTGGATGGCCTGCCCAGGACCATGGGACCAGGTGGATTCTGGGCCTAAGGGGTGGTATAGGGGCTCAGGGCTTCTTGGCCCCAGGACCAGGGATCTGTCTGCTGCACCACTCAGCGACCCTACAGCAGAGTCAGAGTGAAAGGAGAGAGAAAATATAGTACATGGTAGTGGAGAAATAAGAAAGGAGGGAGTTGCGATCAGCAACAGCAAAGTTGGAAAAATATGGAAGTAACTTTTGTGATGGACTTATAAAGAATGCGATCCACCCATGACAGAGTTGTTGGTGTTGGAACAAAGACTGAAGCACATTTTTTTGTTATTATTATTTGGGGGAGGGTGCAGGGCAAGTGGGGCTGGGTGGTCTGCCTGGGACCACATAGCAGGGTGATCTTTGGGTGTCTGGGGCCAGATTTGGACCCAGGTGCTCCTGGCTCAAGGGCCAATGCTCTGTCTGCCACCCAGCCACCTCTACTATTACTACTATTTTATTTTATTTTGGGTCTTTTTTTTTTTCTTTTTGGTTTTTGCAGGGCAGTGGTGATCAGGTGGCTTGCATGTCACATGTCTGGGTGATTCTTGGGTTTAAGAGGCTGGATATGGGCTCGGGTGCTCGTGGCTCCAGGGCTGGTGCTTCGGCCATTGCGCCACTTGGCCATACCTACAATTATTACTATTATTTTCTTTAATTTTAATTTTTTTCTCTCCCCTTTACTTGTTTTGCCCAAGCAAGTCTATCTATATTCATGGGGGGAGGCGTATTTTGTTTACTTGTAATCAAGAATATTTTATTAATATAAAAAACATTTGTACAAAATGAGAATAAAAAATAAATTAAAAAAATGAAACAAAAAAAAATCTGCTCCCAGGGACCTCATAGTCTAACAAGATAGATAACTCATGAATAACAAGGCACATATAAGACTTAAGCAAAGTATATGAAGGTAATCTGAAAGAGGAAGGTGGAGAGAAACCAGGCTATCACAGCTTCTGTAAGAAGATCTGAATTCAGCATCAACATAGTCCATCCTACTGGTCATCCCCAGCATATATATACTGTCTGCTCTGTTCTTGACCCCCTAATTGTTCAGGCATCTACATTTGTGTTCTTTGTCCCTTTGGCTTTCATTATTCCATCTCTTTTCTCATTCCTGCATCTCTGCAACTCCTATTCTGAGTTCTTGATCTTTTTGAATTCTGACCCAATTCATCTAATTATCCCCCCAATTATTTATCTACTTTTCATGCTGACCTTGTACACATACTGCCTATTTTATTTTATAAGTTTCATGCACCAGTCCTAGACTCCAAAGAAGAGTATTTAATTAGAACTCTATCATCTACCTACTTATTCTAAATTCTTGGACACTGAACCCTTCCTGTGTTCTTAGAGCTTATTTCCTGTTCTCTTACTCATTTCAAACTCCAATTCCCTGAACTTAAATATTCTGAATTTGTTTTCCACCTAGATTCTTGACTGATCTAAAACATTGACATTACAGTGGGTCTGCTTGTCAGAGCTCTATGACCTGCCTACTTTCTGAAGTCAGTGTAGAATTCCTATGATCTCTTAAAATTTGCTGCCCCTTTGCCCCCAAAATCCTATTTTTATTTTCACACAAAATTCTGGATGTTATCAAACCCTAGAAGCCTGGATCTTAGAGCCATATTTGGCTTGGGTTTTTGTTATACTTATCTTGCCTTTCACAGCCTCACAGAAAGGAAACATGTTTCAGAAACCTACTTATGATGTTCTTAAATTCTGCCTCTTTTGTCACCTAAATTCTTATTCACTTTCTCTGTCTCTCTTTATCTAGTCCTATCCTTAGAGGAGATAATGGACAATAAATTGCTATTATTATTCTTTATGATAAAATTTTAAAAAGAGACCCCTCAATCTTTTCTTCTAGTCAGATTATCCCTGTTTCTTTAACCTTCCTTCCTGGGTCTTTTTTTCTTTATTTCAAGTTCTTTTTACTCCTAGACAAGACAAATTGCTACTCATTTACCTCAGATTAATAGACTGGAGGTGCTGGTCCCATTTGGAAAATGACACTTTTGCCTTTAGAAAGAAAAGTAGCCAAAAATAATTTTAAAGGGAATAATTGGGTCACAGGAGGTTATCTCAGCTGAATCCTTAAACTATTGTGTAAAACAAATATAAAACAGTTTTGTACATGTCTATTCAAGTTAAGAGCCATAGGGTTATCAACACACAGCCTAATTTAAGTGCAGAAAGATGGATTTGGGGGGTAATGGGTCTAACAGTCTCCTCTGGGACCTCAACCATATGAAATTCACCATGAGTGGATTTCCTGTTTGCCTTCACATGATTTCCTGTAACACTACTACTCCTCTCCATGCCAAAACTTGAAATTCTTTCCAACATTTAACATCAGATCTCAAGAACCTGAAATATGCACGTATCATTTCAGATTTCTGTCATTTATATTTGACTTAAATCAACTTTAAAACTTCCTTTATGTGGCCTTTTCTGTCTAGACATTTTTTAACATATGCAGAAAGCAGCTACAAATTTGTAGTTTCTTATTTGTGCCAGCCTTTAATAAGAAAATAAAAAAAGCTTTTTCAATCATCTTACCACTCATTTTTGTTTACAATTTTTTCACATACAATTACCTATGTCTAGCCTACAGTAGAATATGGTAATTTGCATTTTATTGTATATATAAATTTTATTTCAATTTCTTTCTCCAGTCATTCAGTTTAAAGTTTAAACTATTGACTATGAGAGCTCCATGGCATCACAGGTTTTTTTTTTCTATGACCCTGTGTATATGTAATATATATTCAGATCCTCCTAACTCCAAAGCTGGTGTTCTATCCCCGGTACCACCTAACAGTCCTTAATACTTCTAGTTTTGCAGATCATAGAAGGCTTCTTTTGTGTAGGAGAAACTAACAAATAGTAATTTTTTTTATCTTATTGGTCTCCTATGTATCATCCCTAGAATGGGGAAAAACTGGTATTAAGACAAGTCTCAACTAAGACACCTAAGTTTGTGAGACTTTCAATTCACTTTCAATATCACCTCCTTGACACAGTGTTGATTAAACTTTATTCAGTTTTTAACAGTATTAGTAACTCATTGCTTCTTTGAACCTTCTAAACTTTAACATACCTCTATTCATCAAGAGTATTGCCTTAAATATAATTCTTTCCAATCTTATTGTCAGTATAAATATTTTCCTCATACTGTTGTCTTAACTCAGTTTTTCACAGGGCTCTTAAAGCATTATCTTCATTTTGACCAAAATATTTTCCCCTTTCATGGATATGCCCTGTTCTTTCCATAGACTGGAGTTGTGGAATATCTATAATTAAAAGAAAAAAAGATCTACTTCATTGAGCATCTTGCCTCATTATTTTAAATTCTGAGAAGCTAAGGCCCAAAGAATGAGCTTGTCCAAAGTCACACAGTAAATTGATGACATCATTAAGACTAGAACCCAGGTCATTTGACCTGACTCTGGGTGGTGGTGTTTGTTTTCCTAACTCCATGTATTTTTTCTCTTTGTACATATTTTCATCGTGGAATTCACCTGCATATACTATAATTAATTTTTACTACCTAAAACTCTTATTAAAGATAACTTTTTCCCCCAAAGCTAAGCACTTTATTTAATTCAAAACAACAAAAAGTGTTTTGTTCCTATTGCCTTAAAAAAAAAGAAAGAAAGAAAACAACCTCACCCTTCAGTGATTGTTGGTTTTCACATTGAAACCACTGGAATGACTTCTTTGTTTGAGGCTGCCTTGGTGGTCCAGCAACATTGTGTACTCACTATTGACTGGACAATAAACTGCATTCATGTATTCCTTAGTAGCCTCCCCTTTCCATACTGCCAACCTCAAACGGAGCTTCCATTACTGGGACAGTTTCGTCGTTAATTAGACTACTAGTCTCCCATTCGTTTGATATTAAATGTCTCTGAAAAAGATGAGTTAATAAATTAGTACAAGGCAGGCTGCCTGGCCACTGAAATGTACTGCTGTGCTGTGGCAGTCAGAGGGCAACCTTCTTGTTTGATCGTGGGGGGAAGTTTAATCCTAATTGACCACATGGGAGTTCCGTTCTGTTAAAGCTTGAGAGAGAGCACAGCAGTGGAGCCTGGTTTGCTTTGTACTTCTTTCAGTTCCTAATTTCCAAATGAACAAGCTCAGAGCCCTAGGAGGCTCATTTCACACTTGCAGGGTTGGGGCCCTTTGCCAAGGAGTTTTCTGACCTACTATAGTTAATTCTGATGATGGGATGGTGTGACTGCAGCAAAGGTACAGGTACATTTACCCTCCACTAGACAGGGAATCTGTGGGTAGAAGACAATTCTTTCATTAAGCAAAGATGACCTCGGTTATCTATAATGGACTATGCCCCCACCTCTGCCTTCTTTTGCCATCAAAAAAATGCTTGCAAGGACAGGTTCTAGGGGACTCATAAAATTCTAAATGTTTTAAATAAGGGAACTGTCGATGGATGTTGTTCCCAAAGGTCATGCAAGAGATGACATAACAAAACACCAAAAATATATTCTGGTCTTTAATGGATGATCTCTGAAGTCTCCTCTTAACTCTGATATCATGTAACTGCTTTCAAAAAGAAAAAGAAAAACAACAATAAACAAATCATTTATCAGGATTCTGTTTTGTAATTTATATTTATTTCATTGAGGTAATAAAAATGGAGCTTTTCTCTCATAATCCACAAAGCTTCTGTCTTTTTTCCCTCTTAATTACTAGTAAGCTAAATCCTTTTATTGGCACTTCCCAATTTTTTTTACTTTTTTATTGAGCTTGGTTATAAATTTGTATTTTCATACATAAATCAGTTTAGCTTCAAAAAAATCACACCAATACTATGAAAGCAGAGTGTATGACTATTAGTAGAGAAGTATATGAAAACTATATGAATTCATTCAATACCATTAATTCTTTAAGATTTGTATCTTGCTATATATATTGGACAACTAGGGTGCAATGGATAGCATATAGGTCTGGAATCAGGAAGACCTGAGTTCAAATTTGATCTCAGACACTTCCTAGCCATATAACCTTGAGCAAATAACTTAACCCTGTTTGCCTAAGAGTTTCCTCATCTGTAAAATGAGCTGGAGAAGGAAATGACAAACCACTCTAGTATCTTTGCCAAGAAAACTCCCAAAGGGGTCATGAAGTTGGACACAAATGAACAACAAAGCTCTTTCATATCTAATTCTAGAAGAAGGATACTGTATCTCTCTATGTTCTGTGACTTTCTGTTGCTTTAAAGAAAGGCTAATCTTATATGCCATCTAAGTATTTCACAAGCTAAAGTGATGATTAGTGTGATGTCTTTCAAATACACTGAATATTTTAATTTTCTAAATAATGGTCTTACAAATATTTACACACCCAAATCAAAACACAATGGGTCCCCCCCCCCCAGGTGATTGAAAATTTTTTTTCTTTTCACTTATATCTCCTGGAAGATTATTGAGGGATTATGTGGAAGAAGGTGGTTCAAAATGAAATTTAAAGAATTTGTTAGAAAATCTGAGTTAATGTTACTGATGACATTACTCAGAAATCTTTTGCCCCATGCCCACCTAAAAAAACTACCTGATATATATAACTATATATACATATATATATATGTATCCATGTATACATAGGTATTGATATATACATATATGTGGGTGTATTTGTCCATAGAGATATCTGTATCTCTCTATCTCTGTATAATATCTATATCCAGGGTTTTGGAATTAGATTTATTTGGCCTTCTGGAGAAGTTTTACGACCAATTCAAAACAATCCACATGATTTCTCAGCCCCACATGATAATTTGTTTGAATTTCCTTCTTAAGCTGCAAGACTATTTCTGACTTACTTAGAAATATAACTTCTTACTGTCCTTATCTCACTTTTTTTGTCAATAATAAATGAATAGGCAAATAAATGACAAAACATTTATTCAAGCAATTACCATGTGCAAACCACTATGCTGAGTGGTAGCTATTATATAAGTAGAAAAGCAAAATACTCTATGCTCTCAAGGAATTTTGGTTCTAAAATGAAAACAATATGAAAAGGAAATTTCACCTGTAAGTCAGTAAGAAAAGTTCAGTGGCACTTAGGATACAGGAACCCAAGGGATAGTTTTATACCTTCATTAATGTCATTTCCACTGTTAAAACCATATCCTTCCAGATCTTCATTAGGAAGGATATAGGGAACTGCAACTCCAGCAGAGGAAATTGCCAGGCTGCATCTTCAAGGGTTACTCTCTGGACCATGACTCGGGGGTTGATCTGGTGGCAGGATTGGTGGTCTAGGTGTTGCTATTGCTAGGACTTACTATTAGCAGTAGAACTTTCACCTCTTACTTAGGTGAAATAAGGACTAAGGGATTCCAGATAAATCTCCAATAATAACAATATTGGTTTAAAAAAAGTTGAGGAAATAATACTTCTATTCATTTCATCACATTTTTGTTAAATATTTCATTGATGTTAATTACTGTTCTAGATGTGAAGAATCCAGAGATCAACAAAAGGAAGTCCCTACCTTTAAAAGCTTACAATTTAAAAGCTGGATACAAAATAAACATAAATAACATGAATTAGAGTAAGATAGGGCAAGAAAGAAGCTAAGAAAAAGTAGTATAGGAATATTTGGTTAGGAGAAAATTAAAGAGGAAATGTCAATTTGAGTTGTTATGGCAGAAAACTGAACAATCTTATATAAGAAAAGAATAAATAGCACTATATTCATCAATATTTTAATCTATATTTCTGCTTCCTATGAAAAGTAGTGAGTTGGCTCACTTAAGTAAAATCTTAGACATTGATTTCAAGTTCTGAATCCTTGCTGTGAAATGAAAAATTGAAATTCAAACATAGCTGGGGCAATTCAAGTGGATTTTTTCTTCCCTATAAACAGTATCAGCATCAAGGAAGCATAAATATAATATCCTCATTTTATTTATATAACCCTAGTCACAAACCCAATTGGAAAGGAACTTTGTCATCAATGGTGACAGTAAATATACTGCTTTGTGTGTGGGGTGGAAAAGAGTAGGTAAGAGAAAATACCTCCTACAATTTTATTGCGTTCTCTTCAGTCTCAGGATTGCTTTGTGTTCCATGGTCATTTTGAGCCCTTTAGGCTTCCAACTTCAAGAAAGAAGATGGAAGATGTTATTTCCACTCCATGTTCCTTTCATGTTCTCCCATGACCTTTTCCTGTCACAACCTGAAGAGGATTCAGAAAGACTGACTGTAGAACTTTCCTCTCTGACCAACTCTGCTACAACTCTTGCACAAGGCAAGGCATTCCTCTCCATAATTGAAGAGATGACCCCCAAATGCAATTGGCTTTATAGATATAATCGAATCATGCCCACAGAAGGGAAGTAATTTGTCTGATTTCATGCAGGTAGTTAATGACAAAGCTAGGGTACGAATTTAGGTTTTCAGATTCCTGCATCAGGATCCTTTCTACTCAGACAAATTCACAAGAAAGCATCACATGTAGTAAGCAGGTGATTAGCCTAAATAAATACATTTGTAATTAACTTATTTAATCAGTCTTTTCTTCTATTTAACTAGAAGAAAAACTTCTTGAACTGAAAAGAGACCTTGTTCTTTATTTTCAGTTGTCTGCCCCTTTCTGAATTTTCTTGACAGATATTAAAGAGATTTGCCATTTCCTTCTCCAGTTCATTTTACAGATGAAGACCTAAAACAAACAGGGTCAGGTGACTTGCCTGGGGTCACACAGCTAGTGTCTGAGATAACATTTGAAATCAGGAAGATGAGTATTCCTGATTACAGCACACTATTCACTACCTTGATGCCCCTAAAAGGAATTTTAGTGATTATTTATTTCTCAACCCTGTTATTTTATGGGTGAGGATATAGTTTCAGTTTTATCTGAGTTTGGAAATTTTATCTGTATATCTAATTTCACAAGCCAAAGGCTTACCATTACTTTACATATTTTTGAGGGCCAATCCAATTGAAAGGGCACTGGATTTGGAGTCTGGGGATCTAGGCTCAAATTCCATCACTGTCACTTAACTACTTATGTGAATGAACAGGGTCAAATCATTTAACTTCTCTGTACCTCAGTTTCATCATTTGAGAAGGTTAGACTAGATGACCTCTGTGGTCCTTAGAGCTTTAAATCTGTGATTTTTATAATCTTATTTGAAAAGGTCAGAGTATCTGAGACATTTGAGACCAGAAGTGGCACAGGTACCTATTTGACCTCTGATCTGTTATCTTCCCCAACTTCTATTTGGGCCAAATTTTATGGTTTATGGGGTAGATTAAGTTATATGATAGTTGACATTTACATAACACTTTAAGATTTACAGCTAGGTTCTAATAATTGTAATGAATGAATCCCTGAGATAATCCCATGCATATTAATTTTCACTATTTGAAGTTCTATTTTGAAATTATGATTAAAGTTCAGGTTTCAGTGGAAAAAATGTAGTACAGATTCAAACAATACTACCACTAGGGCAAGGGGTGGGGAGGATTCATTATTTTCACAAATTGAAACCTAACTGTACAAACTATTTGAAATGTATTATCTCATTTATTTACTCACAAAAGTAAAAGCTATTGTCCCTATTATGTTTTGAAGAAAATCAAAACTTAGGTCAAGTGACTTGACCAAGATTACTCAGAATCCAAACTTATCAGTACTCTTTCTGTTCTGTCATCTCTCTCTCTTAGCCCAGCTATCCGTTCACTAAATTTCAATTCTTATATTCCCATTAAGATATGTGGCACTTTCTTGCATTGAGTCATGTTAAATCAGTTATCATGTTAAATGAGAAATAGGTAAAGCTCATTTGGAATTCTAAATTATTTGTTTGAATTTATTTTGAATTTAGAAGAAAATATTTTAAAGTTATAGTTTTATTGGACTTTTTTTCTTTTAAATGTCACAATATAAAAGCAAATAAATAGCTGTGAATTGGTACAGACTTTCTAAAAAGTAATTTGGAAAGCTGCCTCAAAAGACACCGAACTGTGCATACTCTTTGATCCAGCAATACCCACTACTAGATCTATACTCCAAGAAAATTAAAGAAAGAAAAAAAATCAATATGTACAAAAAATATTTGTAGAAGCTCTCTTTGAGTGGTAAAGAACTGAAAACTAAAATGGAGGGGGGAGGGTTCATCAATTGAAGAGTGTGTGAGAAATTTTTGATTGTGAATGTGATAGAATACTATTTTACCATAAGAAATGACTAAGGGAATTATTTCAGAGAAACCAGGCAAGACTTATTAAAAAAAAAGAGCAAGAGAAGTTTCATATTTTTTTCCTTATGCTAGATAAACATATGATTGAGAAAGTATTTGTCTCAGGAATAACAAACTTTTGTTATGCTCTTCATGGACACATTTTTCTTAATGAGTGTTAGAGTGATTCTCTAAGGATTATTTGAACTCCTAGAAGACTTCAATTTTTCCAACAAACACTGGGGATTTTATCCTATTTTTAAATTTATTTATATATTTTGTTTTGCACAAGTTGTCCTGGCTTCAAAGTACACTCCATGAAATATAGGCTATCAGTTACTAAAAGAAAGAAGGAATGTGTCCCTTGACTAATGGCCTGATACTAACCTTGATCATTTACCTGAGTTTTGTAACTCTCAATGTTGACTTTATGTTGTATAGTCATTGTATTTTTGATTCTTTTGGCTTTGTTCTTTTCCTTCTTCAAGGCTTCAAGGACTCTAAGTTTTTCTGAACTTTTTATATTCATTTTTCTTAGATTGTGGGTTCAAAGTTGAGGAATGGCAGGGACCTTAGAAGTCAACCCCTTCATTTTTATAGATAAGAAAACTAAGACTCAGAGATGTTAAATGGTTTGCCCAGGTCAGATCTAGTAATTATCTGAAGTGAGGTTTGAATATAATTCTTCTTGACACCAAATTCAAAACTATTTTTATCAAATCATATTTATGCTATGGTAAAAATTTCATTGTATCAATATAATATTATTCAGCTGTTTCTCAATCATTGGACACACATATTGTTTCCAGCTTTGTCATGACAGATAATGCCACCATTCATTTACATGGATGTTTTTTATATTATCAATCACTCCCTTAGGATATAACCCCAATAGTAGAACTTTTAGGACAAAACATAGAAACAGCTTAGTAACTTTTGTTGAGTAATTTTGAACTTTCTTTTCAAATGGTCTGAACCAATTCACAGCTCCACTAGCAACAAATTATCATTGTCTATTTTCCTTCAGCTCCTCTAATATTGATATCCTAGGTACTCTGGAGTTTGGACGTGGGGGAGAGCTAATACATAACTTCTTAAAAATGTTAGATTGGAACTGACACAAGAGACCTCCAACATCAGATTTTCATTTCCCTGACAGTTCCAAAATTTCCGAAGAGTCACCCAATATTCCAGGAATTTTGTTGGAGATGTTATAAGAAAATAAATGGTGCTGGGTGACATCTGAATGGTCTTTTTCAAACATTGTATCATTGGAGCTTATTACAAAGTAACCTATTTTTTCTACGCACAAGTTCACAGAAGCATTAATTTTAATCATCTAAAATTATTTGGGCAGAAAATACCCAGAGGAAATACAAGATTTCTCCTTTCCCAATCCTTTTTATATTCAAAGTTCTACAGCATCCATGTCACTATTAGCCTCAACCAGGAGCTGAAGTGCATGTTTCTGTCCTTCCTGCAGTGCAGGATTATTCAGGCTGAATCAGAGGATCAGACTACATGGCTGATTTATGGTGAAGCTCCAAGAGATTCAGAATATTTTCTTAGACAGGAACATGACAGGCATCTGGCCATGACCAGCAGGCCAAAATATTTTTTAATTAGCTCCAGCCTTGGAAAAATTAAATCTTTGTTTTGGGTTTTTTTTTGGGGGGGGGGCGGGCATTGCTAGTGGATTTCAGATACCAGAACAAGCTAATAGGTACCTCAGGCAAATGTCTCTTTGCTAGGTTGAATGTACTTTTGTTGTGGTGAATTGTAGTATATAATATATACTCACGCAGTCAAATAAAACCTGTCCTTCAGAGGTGACCTGATTGTTCATTTTGCTGCAAATTTCTGAAATAATTTCTTAGAGCCTTAAATATAATAATTTTAATAGGGACTTTGTATTTTTGAGTGGGTCCTTAGTAAGAGTGTTGGTTACTAAGGGGCAGCTAGGTGGTGCAGTGGATAAAGCACCGGCCCTGGAGTCAGGAGTACCTGGGTTCAAATCCAGTCTCAGACACTTAATAATTACCTAGCTGTGTGGCCTTGGGCAAGCCACTTAACCCCATTTGCCTTGCAAAAACCTAAAAAAAAAATTTTAAAAAAAGAATGTTGGTTACTTTTATCTTCCAGTTCATTCATGACCTAACTGCTATGTTCTTTTTTTGGCAAGGAACTAGGGATAAGTGACTTGCCCAAGGTCACATAGCTATGTAATTATTATTATTATTATTATTATTATTATTATTATTATTATTATTATTATTAAGTGTCTGAATTCAGGTCCTCCTGACTCCAGGGCAGTGCTCTATCCACTGCATCCCCCATGCTATGTTCTTGATGAAAAATGCACGTTTCTGACATCTCATTGCAAGCTGCCCTACTCAGGGATAGAGCAGCTACAGCAACTGCCTTCTAAATCTCCTTTTTTAGAAAAAGACAGTGGCTATAATTTGTGAATGGAAGTCTAGGCCTTCAAAATTTTATTCATTCTGGTGAGTCTGAAAAACAAAACAAAACACCATATCACTCTCCCTCTGACTTTTCTGCCTAAAGAGCAAATTGAACGTGTAACATTTCCTTTTTCCTAAATATCCCTTGTTATTTTGAGGGCCTCCTTGTTATTGTGATATGATAGAAACCACTGGAATTTGGATAAACATCAGCTAATAATCTAGCCAAGCAATTAATTAACATTCTAATTCTGGGATTCTTTTCACAGCAAGTGAGAAGCAGATGGTGGTTGTGTGCAAGGAGTCCCCAAAGGAACATCTCCAACCTTTTAAGGACAAACTAGAGGTGTTTTTCCAGAAAGGTAGGCAGCATGTTGCTTAGAAAATATTGTGTATCCTCTCAGATTATTTACTATGGCCCAACCTCCACTTCTATCACTGGCTAATCATTCCCCATTTCAATCATTCCATTTTGACATCTTCTACAGCTTTCCTGAACACCTATATACTTAGTTAATATGAAATTAATCTGTTCTTTATGTCACCTTTTTCAATTCTTAATCCATTTTGTGTCATAGATCCCCTTGATAATCTGGTGTAGCCTATGGACCCCTTCTCAGAAAATTGTTTTAAAATGAATAATATAAAATATTTAGGATTACGAAAAATTAGTTCTATTGAAATATAGTTATCAAAATATCTTTAAAGAGGAAATAAGTTCATAGGTCTTAGTAAAGAACTCCTGTTTAGTTCAAATCTGGCCTCAGACACTTAATAATTACCTAGTTGTGTGGCCTTGGACAAGTCACTTAAACCCATTGCCTTGCAAAAACCTTAAAAAAACTCCTGTTTAGATCATTTGTGTTCCATGCATCTGTACTACTCAATTATTGTCATGCTTTGATAAACTTTTTAAAGTCTCTTGTCTCTCTTTCTTGGGAGTATAGACATCTAATCTAATCTTGGCCCTATTTTTCACAAAAATGGAAACTGAGACAGAGAGGTTAAGTGATTTTCCACATTCTTATTTATGCTGTGGTGCTCATTTTTATTGACAGACCTATTCATCTGCAGAAGAAAATTAAATAAAGTTTTTTCCCCAAGTAATCATATTTCATTTACATGATTAGACTGGCTTCATTGAGAATTTCCTTTCTGATTTCTCTGAATTTCACCAATTTGAGGAATATAGATTACTTTTTCACTGTTTTGTTAAGCTGTGCTGAGAAAAGCATAATGAGTCAGGTGATATCATCATAAAAGGAGTCAGCAAATCAACAAATATTTATGAAGCACCTGCTTTGTAGCAGAGATAACATGTTAAGTGCTGAGGATACAAGACAAAAAATGAAAAGTTCCTTACAAGGACTTTATTTTCTGATGGGGAGCATGTACATGTATAAGTATGTATGTATAAATATACATAAAATGAAAGCATAGTAGTTTAGGGAGAGGGAACACAAGTCTCTGGGAAAAGAATCATAAAAGTCTTCTTGTAGAAAGAATCAATTTTGTTAGATTCCAGGAGGAGAGGTAAAGAAGGAGAATACTCTAAGAGTGATGATGACTTTCCCCTCCTTGGAAGTCTTTAAGCAGAGACTAATTGATATTTGTCTCCTAAGCAGTTATAGTGAGTATTCCATTCATGGAGGACTTGGAATAAAAGTCTGATGAAGTTCTTTCCAAATATCTAGGAATCCATGTTTTGTGAGGATTCCGTAATTCTTTGTGTGTGAGGAAAAGCAAGAGACTGTAGTTCAGTTTCAGGCCTATTTTTCACACAAAAAAAAAGTGAATAGAAATGACACATAAAAGTGAATATAAGAAGACATTGTATTCTACTTAGAAATATCACTTGGACACCTACATTACTCAGTGATGACAGAGGAAGACAATATCATTCCTTGTCAACAGTTCTACTCATGCCATTTTAAGCCATGAATGTAGGGTTTCTTCCTTTCTGGCTTATTTCCTAATCTGATTTTTTTTTCAAAATCTAACCAAAGATAAGGATGAGAAGGTGGGGGTGGGAAATCTGCTTGCATTTATCATTGCTAGAAAGCCAAAGGAAATGAGTGTATGAACCTTTGGTGAGCCATCAACATACTGTTGTTGATTTTGAATTAACCAACATGATACCACACCATAAACAGAAGACTGCTCATCAGGGTGAATCCATAAATCATGGCCAACAGTCATTAGAAATTGGCAGAATTTCCTGTGTGAGTCAGAGAAGCTGGATACTAGCTGTCTCATCTGATAGAGAAGCATAACTGCTGTGTCCCCTCATATTATGGGCATGTCAAAGTAGTCACTGAGCAAGTTACTGACATTCAGCAAATAACACAACAGTTTACCATCCTGAACTCTAAACAATGAGATTAATACACATGCATATTGTATACATAGGAGACATTGCTAGATGGCATAGTGAATAAAGTGATGGATTTAGAGGTGAAGTCAAATTGTAACCTGAATACTATCTGCGTTGCCCCCAAAATCTCCTATTCTCTCTCAGCCTCAGTGTCTTCATCAGTAAAATGAATTTTAGCTAACTTATATAAAGTGCTTGACAACCATAAAACAATATAAATACTAGCTATTATAATAACATTAATAATAATAATAATGTATGTCCTTCATTTTCAAAGAAGACTATGACAATAGGTAGGTAAGGCCATGATCAGCACATGAATTGGATTTGAATGAGGTGGGACTGTGCTAAGTCACCACCCTCACTTTCTCCTCCAGAGCCATCTGGGTCCAGGGGCCAGATATGAATCAGGATGACCCTGGATGTGAGATAATCAGGATTAGGAGACTTGCCCAAGGTCACACAGCTTGTAAGTGTTAAGTGTCTGAGGTCACATTTAAACTCAGATCCTCCTGACTTCAAGGCCAGTGCTCTATCCCTTGTACCCACCTACTTTCCCCTACTAGCTATTACTAATAAAATAATCATTAAAGAAAGAAGCTAGTTTTCATGTGTGATTAACAGAAACTGTCTTTTAATTTGGCAATAATTAGTCTAAATAAAAAAAATTGACCTTTTAAAAAAATAATCTTTGATCCCCTAAATTACTAATAGCTTCCTTTACTTGAAATGAGATCCTAAGACAAAGATTAATTTTGTATTTAGGTTCAACTTCTATTTTGAAAAGTAAATAATTTAAATTTATATTCATAGATATTTGTATTGTCTTCTCTGATGACCCTATTAGCAGTTATTTATCTACAAGACAGATAGTATTTTTTAGTTCTTATGCATGCTTTTTAATCCACTTGCCCATTTTCTGGAAAACAAGAGATGTATCTGTGGGGACGGTCCTTTGATTATAGTGTTATCTCCTTAGTAGACTGTTTTTGGAAGGCACAGCTTAAAATTATGTGTGAAAACTTGTTTCACTGAACTATTTTAAAATTCTATAC
This sequence comes from Macrotis lagotis, assembly GCF_037893015.1. Taxonomy (NCBI): domain Eukaryota; kingdom Metazoa; phylum Chordata; class Mammalia; order Peramelemorphia; family Peramelidae; genus Macrotis; species Macrotis lagotis. The sequence goes on from NC_133661.1 coordinate 192,636,379, forward strand.
TATAATAGGCATTTAGTTAATATTTGTTGAGTTTATGACACAAACGAGTTTATGCTCTTTTGGACAATATGGTTTCAGATAGGATGATGGACTCTAAATCTTACTGAGTGGATGCTAAAGGCTACTTATTCTAACACCCTTATTTAACCAGTGAGGAAACTGAATCACAAAGGAATCATACAAGCATTAAGTAATTAAACAGGAATTAGAACTCACAACCATTGACTTCAAATCCAGTTGACTTTTCTACTACATAGTTTAAAGTTTTCAGCCTTTTTTAGCACACAGTCTGGTGCTGTCATTGTGGTAAGATGAAATGCTTCCTTCAGTTTGTATAGCCGGTTACATAGAACAGCCTGCTGGGAAGTTCATATTCCATAATAGTTATTATCACTCATAAAGTCTTAAGCAATTGAGTTCTTTATGCTTGAGAAGTCACATGAGATGTGACTCAGTTGATTCACGGAAAAGCTTATTTTTAGATGAACCATAATTCAATTCTTCTAACAATCATAATGATTTAATTTTTCTTTTGTAAATCATATCCTGTTGCCACACTCCAGTGACGATGGAGTCTTTGAACTTTGCTTTATATCTTTTATTGGCTCCCCCCTTCTCCAAACACCCTTAAATAGCCTTGTTTGATGAAACTGCCTTACTCCTACTTAACTAATTTCATTCCCCAAACAGAAGTGAAAGTATTTTTAATGGCAACACTTACCAGAGTTGCACTCTTTGCAATATTTGACCTTTCTTCTCACACATTTCCCTTTTCCACTGTGTTCTTTTGCTTGTTCCAATTTACAGCTTAGTTCAGGGTCAACTTGTGAAGGCATTATTTAAGGTCTAGGTTTCCCACCCTCAGATCAAACATGTTAATAATGATATAGCCCTCAAAAATGTGATACACACATTAAAGTTTCCCATAAACCTGGCAGGGATCCTATAATTGAAAGAATCCACAGTGAGGTTGATTGGGTCCCAGGTATGACTCTTGTAGGTGGTCTTTTCATGCTGTTAAATTGGCCTTTTGTATTTACAACTCAAGCAGGGAGTACTGAAGTTGAAATGGCTTAAGTTATTTTCCTGTGTGTCATAATATTAACATTCTCCCACATTTGGTGCTTTCTCATTTTCTATTATTTTTATCTGACATACTGTTAATGGAAGCAAAATTAGTATGATCCTTAATTGTACTTGGTGTACCAAATGGCTCATAGCAGTTTAAAGCTACTTAAACTTTCATAGCTTAAAATTGCACTAAAACTTTTGAGACAAGATGTACATAGAGCTATAGAATTTACTGAACTATATTTGTTATTGTTTCTCAAACCAGACTTTTTTTTAACCAGAATAACTTTCTTACAGGTATCCTTAAATTCTAGATAATTCTATTGCACAGGGGAAATCAAAGTAAGATGCAGGGTATGAGCTATCCTCTATCTCCAATAGGTATAGAATTACATAAAACTTGGAGAAATATCTAGAATAATTTGGTTAGAATAAAATAAAAACTTTACTTCAAGTTCGGATCCATTCTGAATCCATTTCTGGATCTTTATATGAAGCTCATTACCAAATTCAAAGAAGTGCCTCATGTTCTTCCACTATATAATTAGAAGATCAAATATTATCCTGCCTAATAATCTTGAAGAATTGATATCTATCTCAAGTAACTTAAATTTACAAGAAATTAATAAATAGGTATTGAATTGAATCAATAGTTATTGAATCTTAAAAGTAAGAAAAGAAAATATTTTCCTGCACCTTTCTTTTCTGTTAAAAAACAGTAAGTCATCTGTATAACTCAAATAAATTTGAGAGTAAGACCATTCATATCATGTTCAAATATAGATGTTTTGGGGAACATTGGGAAATGCAACTTAAGAGGAAGTGATGAATTCAATATGCAGACATCCATTTTTTTATGGTCAAAAGTCAAGAATAGGAGTTTGTTTTACTTTACTATGCTGATTTGTTATAAGGATGTTTTTCTTCTGTTCTTTTAAATTGGGGAAAGGGGTAGAAAGAAGAAAGAAAGATTAGGGAAAAAAGTCATTAAAATATTTTTTAATGCACAGAAGAGTAAGATTTAATAAATATCTACTATGTTCCAGGTACCATAGTAAGATCTGGGTATACAAGAAAAGACAAAAGACAGTCTTCCTCTCAAGTAACTCATAGTCTGATAGTGGAGATGAGATACAAACAACAATGTGCAAACAAGTTATATATACAAAATCTCTTGAAAACTATCAATAAAGAAATAGCATTAAGGGAGATCAGGAAAGTTTTCATGTGGAAGACAGTATTTTACCTTAGACTTGAAGGAAGTCAAAGACGCTCAAAGGGGGACAAGAGGAAAACCATTCGAGACATGGAGACATGGAGGGCAGCCAATGAAAATCTTAAGTTGGAAGATGAAATGTTGGGTGTGAGGAATATCAAAGAAGCCAGAGTTACTAAATCTCTTCTAATGTGTATATTATTATTATTACAATATGGTACATGTTTTATATTATTATAATATATTTATGATATCTTATTAGATGGAAATATATATTTTTGTTACACATGATTATATAACTTGTATGTCATAGGCAAAACTTGAACCTAGATTTTCCTGAAGTGTCTTCATGCCTTATAAACTGCTTTGTGACATTCTTTTTAAAAAGTAATGCAACCTATGCAAATAAATGTAAAGATTGTAGTATGTGGAAAAGTAATCAGAAGAACCCAAGATAGGTAGCCCAATCCTCACTAAAATTATTGGCAAGGATAATGAGCCAAGGTAAGGATAACCAAGAGCAGTAATTTTAAGAGGCAGCAAAAGAAATCTTCATGAAAAGTGGAGATAATGTATTTTGATCATTCAGTACTGGAAAGCACTGGAATATTGTTCTTTGGAATGATAGTAAAATGGCCTCATGAGGTCTGTGTTAGCATAGCGTAGACCTTTCCCTGAAGTGACTAGTTTAAACAAATAATTCTCAGAATTTTCTGTCAATAACCCTCTGGCCCTATTTTCTTTTGTTTTTACCTTCTCCAAAAGTCCAAAGCTAAAAATCATTTTCCTTCTCATCATCTCTAATCTCTAAATTATCATTCTTTTTTTTTCCTTGATGGAATATAAACTCCCTAAGAATAGGAATAGTTTCATTTTTGTCTTTAAATCCTGAGTACCTAGAACAATGTCTTGCAACACAATAGATACATAATAGATGCTCATTGATTGATTGATTCTTCCTCTTCTTGGCACAACAAGGAGAAAAAAGCATTTCGAGCACTGATTTTTTCCTTTCTTTCTAAAATTGATTTAGGAACTTGGTCTAATTTCACCTATCTCACTGATTTAATAGAAGTCCAACAGAACTTAACCAAATCCCTAAGTCTTTCTAAACAAACTTCCTATTGTACCTAGTTGAAATGCCATTCATTGATTGATTCAGTGGAGGTGTTCAAGTGTTCACACTTAGTCCTCTTCTTGCTTGTTCATGAAATGGTCAGAGAAACAGACTTTTGAGGTTACCTCATCTAAATTCCTCATTTTAAAGTTGTAGAAACTGAATCCAGGGGAGGGGAGGTATTAGATGATTTACCCAGGTCATACAGATAGTAAGAGATGGGTTATAAGCTCGGTTCCTCTGACTCTTGAGCAAGTGATTTTTATCACCTTCCATATTCTAGAAAAGCTTTTAATTTTCTTGTTTTTAACCATGTTATAACTCTTGCATGTCCCCTTCCAAAAAGCAACCAAACAAAAACAACTTCCACATGCCCTTAAAAAAATTTATTGATGTGTTTTGTTTTTATTAAGTATTAACAGATTACCCTCACTCCATGAAAGATCTCTTAGAAGAAAGTAAAACAATTACAGTGATCTCATCTGAAAGTCCATGCAACAATCCACATATGTCGCACCATGCAGTGGTTCTATTAAAAGATTTCTTTTAGTAAGCAGAAATCTACTTTTTCTTCCCCTACCCTTTCCCATCACAATAGGAAAAAAAGAGAAAAGAAAAACATTCCTTGTAACAAGTATCCACTCAAAGATATCAAATTCCCTCATTGTATGTGTGTATATCTATATAGGAAGATAGATAGTTAAAGAGAGCGATTGATGTATATACATATACTTACACACACACACACACATTTATATTTCTCCAATCCTCTTTGTCAGGAAAGTTTTCAAATTATTAAATAATTAAATAATCCATGGTTTGTGGTTGCATTCATATAGTTCTTGTGTCTATTTGAAAGGTATACTTCCAAATATTTTATATCTGTAGTTATTTTAAATGGATTTCCTTTATTCTTACTGGGTTTTATTGATATTTTATGAAAATGTTGATATTTTTAAGGATTTATTTTATATTTCTAAGTTTTATTTTTATATACTGCAAGTTATTAGTTGTTTCAGGGGTAAAGTATACCATAATATTATCCACAGAAAAATGATAATTTGTATACTTCTTTGTCTTCTGGAAATCATCAATTTTCTCATGTCCTCCAATCAAATTTGATTAATTAAATTAAATTAAAATTCCAATATGTACAGGTTGCAAAATGATAAAACAAGGAATTCTACCAAATTCTTCCAATAACACAGATATAATCTTGATGTATAAAATCCAAAAACAAAGTTAAAACATGAAAAAGAATTACTCTAGCCCAATATTCCCAATGAACATTGATGGCAAATTATTGTTTCAATTAAATTTAAATTTAACTGATTAAATTATCAATAATGGTTTATTGTTTTTAAAACATTTATTTATTATGATATATATTTATAAATTAAATTTAAAATTCTTTAAATCATACCTGTTTTAATTTCTTAAAAGTATTTTGCTTTTAAGAAGCAATTCATAAAATACTGTTATCTGAAAGGCTACCAATTTATCTCCAAATCTTCACCCTAATGGGATTTGAGTATCACTTGAAGAAGTATCATAGGAAGTCAAAAACTGGTAATATTTATGTCTTTTCTTGATGTAGACTCTGCTAGGATGTGAGAATAGTTCCTTGCCCACCATAATATCAGACTTATAGTCTTAAGAATCATGCATATTCTTGCGCTTTTATTTCCCACCTTCCCCAACCAATATTTTTTTAGTTGTATTCTGTGAAGATTTCTGCTGCTCAGTGCTCTGATTTTCCTCTTCAGTAATGGGTGTTTTCATAATTAACTATTCAATTTAATTTTGATCCAATTATCTCTCCCAGTGTGTTCTTTGGAACTCACAAGTCAGTCTCATCAATTCTAGTTATAAATTGTAGTTTCATTTCTGATAGCAGAAGCTAAGTACCTATCATGTGTTTTATTACCTGACTTTGTTGATTCATTGTCTTGCCTATATCCAAAGACTTTAATACTGATGCAAAGACTTTCTACATTTTTTTAAAAAATTATATGATTCATGAATATAAAATGAAACTATTTCAAAATCATGTAAAACTATGCTAAGACCTTTTAAACTTTTAGATTAGCTCGTATTTGTTTTCTTTGCTTTATCCATTCTTTACACTAACCTCTTCCTTGACCACTAAGAGGAACAGTAGACTATTCAGACTGAAAGAGATCTTAAACACCTACCAATTATAGAGATCATTTTCAAACTGCCAGTACTTAAGTACCAGTGAACTCTAAAGACAAAATTGGGAATAAGAGAAAGAAACAGTACTGGACTGTGAGCCATAGCAACTAGAGCTTTCAGGAAATTTCCCCAAAAAAGACCGTAAGCTTAAATTGGCAGTACACCAGTATTTAATCATTGAGAATATAAATCAGACAAATGGAGTCAGCATAAGTTTTTTAAAAATTCCAGATAAATGGGAAGATTTGTTACAGTGGTGATTTCTTTTTATATGAAGTGGACTAGAAGATCAATGAAGTCCCTTTCTACTCTCCAGTTCTATGATTAGTCAATATAGAATTTTATTGCCTTTTTACTTTTTAAAAACAAAACACATTAAAAGTTAAAAAAAAATAAAACAACCATACATTTCCTGAGGTGAAACACAAAGTCTGTGACTGAAATGAGCATAGGCACCATCTACTGGTAGTTCACTTCAATTAGAGATACTTGACCCCTGAGACCCAGAAAGAGTCCAGAATTTATATTCCAGTAGTTAAAACCAAATAAAATCATAGCATACACACAAGAGTAAACAGTATAGCATAGTAGTAGTAGTAGGAGAACAGACCTTGGAGTTAAGAAGTCGGTTGGGTTCTACTTCTAATTCACATTGATTCTGTGATCCTGGACAAAGCATTTAATTTCTGTCTCTACCTCCTCTCTGTTCCCAACTCCACTCCTACTGTGATTATTTTTAAGACTCTAAAAGGGAGGAGAGTTACCACTCTGCATGAGGAAATAGATTTCCTACAACAATGAAATCACAAGTCCAGAAAAAAAAAATATTTTAACTGTTCCAAGTAAAATTAGAGGATCATATACTAGGATGATCCAGTTAGATCCATTTAGAAGTTATCTAATCCAATCTCCACATTTTATAGATAATGGAAATGACATGTCCAAGATTACTTGGATAGTTAATGGAAGAGACAGGATTGAAGGAGACATATCTCTTTGCAATATATATACATATATATATATATATATATATATATATATATATATATGCACACACACCATTAGCATAGTCAAACACATACACACACACATAGAACTGAATAAATCTTCTTTAGTCTCTTTTAACTCCATTCAAGTTAGATAATAATTCCCAATTATAAAACTCTCCATGAAGAGATTCCACCATCATCTTACATCATCTTTGGAAAAGAAACTTACAATTCAGTTCATGAAATATGGAAGGAAATAAATACTCTCATGTGTTAGGCTTGCAAACCCAAACCCATAAAGAGATCCAAGTGTTTCACACCCATTTCAGTACTTGAGCACTTTTGTCACCAAGAAGTATTTCTTTGTGCTCTATTAAGTCCTGTTGGCTTCATTTTGTGGACCTTTTGTCTCATCATGCCCTCAGTTGACATAAGGAACAGCAAATCAGAGTATACAACATGATGACACTTTAATAGCTAAAAATGCTTATTATTTAGTCCCAGATTTACCAATGTACTCTTCCTCTGAAATAAATAATATGATTTTAACATCCTTTCTAGGTTCCTTGTTATATTCAAACAGTCCTTTCATGTTCTTCTTGTAGAAGAACAAAGCTATATTTTTGTCTTACCTGTGACTGAAAATAGAATCTACTTCCTGAATGATGTGTACTAGTAATTTTCATTTTCAAGTCACCTGAATCTTTTTTTCCTTTTATTCGTATGGCATTTATCAAAACAAAGAAGATGCCATAGCTACAGGGAATAGAGCCAGAGATACAAAGAAAAGCAGACTTCAGCCACAACTACATTCATTTTTGGAGCATAAACCCTGTTCAGTTTAAGGTCTAGTTTTAAGAATTTTAGAACTTTGCTAAAGGTATAAATTGTCAGAGGGGGACAGCAAAATATATGGGTTGCAGAAACCTTAGTGTCTCCTTTCCTTGCCCTGAATAGAACAGGACATCCAAAGCTCAATGATAAATTTGCATATCTTTCCAATGTATCATGGTTTACTGTCTAGCCACTGGGATGGCCAAGTCAGTGATGACTGCTTCTGATATTACTGAAGCCCAAATAATGCTCTGTTGCCAGGATGACAAAATTCACACATTGTTAGCATATTTTAATCCAATATTTAGAAAGAAGTTTTTTCTTGAGTGCTTGATGTTTTTCTTCTTCCCAAAGAGAGGAGGGAGGAAGATTTTTGAAAGTAATATCTTTGTAGATATAGTTCATATCTGTCAGATGAATATACTAGCTGCAAGAGGGATAGGGACAAGGCTAGACACTAGACCTGAGATTTCACTTATAAAGGGAATTCACAAATGAGAAAGCATCACAGGTTAGCATCTTCTCTGAAATTTAGTCTCAGAGTTTCTTAAAGCAATACACTGGACTCTAAGCCCATAAAATGCAGAGAAAGTGTTAATTTGTTTTGGTATATGGAGTTTCCTCCACCCCAGAGTTAAGTCACAGGGCTAATCCCTATAACCTATCTTAAAGAACATATACTTGTACTTAGATTGACATCCCCTCTAAGTATTATCTCTCAAATTTTAAATGTAACACATCCACCAGCAAAGACAAACCAAGAAAATAGCCAACATGTTATTTGTTTCCCATGAACTGTGATACTCCAAACCCAAGATCAATGAACTGTCATGGAAAGAAAAAAATCTAATCCAAGTAAAAAAAATATTGAAATAATAGCCAAAGGAATAAAGAAAACCACTAGTTGTGCTAAAACTGTGATAAATTGTTGGTGGCTTGTTTGTTTTTCAGCCTTGTTCCAATTTGTAAGTCTTTTTTTTCAGTAACAGATTCTCTTTTTTCCCATAATGCAAACCTTTTATATGTTCAGTTGCTTCTGTCTGTGTATATCTTCCAAAAAAAGGAGAGCAATATCATCTTTTCTACTTTAAAGGACTGTTTCTTTCACTGCCTAGAGACTTAACCCAATTGTATGCACATTTTCCTTTCCAGAACTCCTGTCATCCTAAATTATATTGTGCTTCTTGAATGCTCCACTGGAAGAGAAGGTTCCAATCAGGACTTCTTTCACTGACTTTTATATCATTTTTTTAACCTGGCACTTCCCATCCACAGTTCTCTCCATGTATTTCCATTCATATTTTTAGTACAAACGTGCTAAATAGCATCAAAATATCACCTACTCCCTACACCACATACTTTTATCTACTGGCAAACAGTGTGTTCTTACATCCTTTCTTGCCTTGGAGTTTATAGAAATCAGCATTTCACTCTGTTCCTTTTCAGCTGCCTGCAAGTGAGGCCACACACACTTTAACCTCTCCATTCCACCCCCTACAATTACTGTTTGTCCTGTAAAGGAGAAACTAAGCCTGCTTTCATTGTTTATGTATTCATTTTATTGACAGAAACTAAAGGCTGGTAGTTTAAAGGAGTTATGCACATAACTGTTTACCAGACCATTTTTTCACAGACAATTATTATTGACAGACAATAGTCCTCTGAGTTGGGTGGCACCTTAATACCCTGAGAATCTGTCATTTCATTAGTGTGGGCATTCTTTCCCCCATACAGCTCCACACCCCTATGTAATTCAGCAAATAATTCTCAATTTATCATAGCTGAATAATCTCTCCCTTTGTAATCAATCTGATGATGGACTTCTCTGAATTTATCTAGAATAGTTCTCTGTCAGAAAACATAAGGAGACAATCACCAAATTTATATTCAGCACTTTCCCATCTTGGCAGTATGAACCACTGGTAAAGCCTTCAGGATCTAAGATCAATCAATAAATCAATCAATATTTATTGTTACTGTAAAGATCACTATACTGCTTTGATGAAATCTTACCATCAGGCCTTTGTGAAAAGTGAAATAATACAAGATAAGTGCCATCTTCATTCCAGAGATGAGGCAACTAAGGAAAGCGCAAAGAACTTGAATCATTTGTCCAAGGTCATACAATTTATAAATGGCAGAGCCAAGATTTGAATCAAGTCTTCTGATTTTAAATACAGTTTGTTTTTCACTACTCCAAAACTGTTTCTAAGATAAGATCAAAAATAGGGGTTCAAATCTTGAATCTGACACTTAAAAATACCAATAACTTTTTTTTATATATTACTTTAAGCTTCATTTGCTTCCAGTTATATATTGAAGTGTGTAATCTCATTTGATTTCCCCTCCTCAACAATCCTGTGAGGAAGGTACTTCTATTATCTCTGTCTTGGAGAAGGAAACACTTAGGTTGAGGGAGATTCAATGATTTTTCCCAAGGGAGTAAGTGTTTTTCACTCCAGCACTAGCCATTGCTCCATTTAAAAGCCTATGTCCCCATGTATCTAGTTATTTAATATCTCTGGGACTTCTTCAATTTACTTCATCTGTAATATGAGGAAGTTGGGGTAAATGTTGTAGCATCCCTTCCAGTATTATGCCTATTGTCTTAGGATCCTGTAAAATGTATGAGAATATGTGAAAAGTACCAAATAAAAAATGAAAAAGACAGGACAACTTAACAGGCTAGCATATAGCTTCGTGAATTAGTGTCCTTTGTTCCATTTTTTCTGTTCTTTCACTGTATATTGAATTTTAATTCAAAAAAAAGATAAGTAAGAACCAGTTTTATAATTGGGAAAATGGACTGCAGAAAGGGACATGCTCAAGGCCCTCAGAAAAAGCTTTACCCAGTCCTAGTTGTATATGTAGGTGCTTTACTTTGATTAGGTTTTCCTGTTACACATCCTTTCCATGCCTTTTTTTGTATCCTGGAGTTGGATCTCTTCCCCCCCACACACACACTTCAGTTTGTTCTAATTTCAAGGGGAAATAATCTGATTGCTCTCTGTTGTCATCCCTGGACTGTGTAAACAATCAGATAGGCGATGAATGACTATGTTGGTGCCCAGGACCGCTGCTTGTACAAACAGACTCATCACTCATCTTTTGGACTATAGTTATGCAAGTATGAGATAATAGGGATTCTGTTCAGTTTTCAGAATTTCCTCATACTGTTTAGATTTCAGTCTGCATGTCAAAATCCTATTGTTCAAGCACTTTGGCAGCAACAATTACTGCCACTTACTTCATTTGGGGGAAAAATTCAGATTATGTTGCAGTGATTTTTTTTTCACTAAATCATTTTGTTAAAAAATAAGGCAGGAAATGGGATTGAGCACAGAGATCCTTAGGTAACATCTTTCCATAATCTTATGCTGAAAAGTATGTTCATGTGTATATGTGAATATATATTTATATATATATATATATATATATATATATGTATTGTACATGTATATTCAAGTGTGTATATATATATATATATATACACACACACACATGTGTGTGTGTGTGTGTGTGTGTGTGTGTGTGCATTATACAAATGCTTTAGAACCCTGGGAGAAAAATAAATGCATCCTTTGCCTATTTGTATTAGTGAACCTTCTGTTACATTCTAGAGGATGAAAAGTCAGTTCCCTTGTTTCACTGACTCTTTATAATGTGCTTTTAAAATGTCACTATGATCATGTGTTTCCTTCTAACTGGCATATTTTCCTCTTCAGCATATTCCTAGAGGCTATATAGAAGGACTCATTTCAAGTTAAGGACCCACTTCTGAAAGAATGTATCTAACCATTTTTCAGGATTCATAGACATCAGTACAACTTCTATCAGCAGCTCAAGTCCTGTCTCTGGTACTGTCAAGATGAGTTGATGACACCATACTCATTTTTCTTTTCCTCTAGACATCTGCCTCACCTCTTTAGGTTTCTCTTTTCTCTGCTTCTGCATTTAATTTTCTTTCCTTTTTCCTCAGTTTTCTCTGCCTTCTATTATGAACTTTCTTTCTGTCTCCTCCCTTCCTTTCTTTTTTTGTTTTTCTCTCAGCCTCTCTCCCTAGACCTTATCTGTCTTTCATTCTCAATCTTGGTTATCTTTTCTCTGAATCTTCCTTACTTTTTCTAGTCTTCCTTCACCTCATTCTTTAGCCCCCTTTTCAAACTCTCACTCATTTCTTTTCTTAATTCTATTAATCTCTCTCATGTTCCTCTACACACACTTAAAATTCTTGCCAATATCTGTTCTCTTATGCAGTTAGAAAAGCACAGGAACTTGCATTCAATTTGATCAATTTGTTCAGTGAGTATACTGCCTCTTCAACTCTGTGCTTTCTTCAGCATTAGTACTGTTGTAGGTGACCTCTGCTCCTATTAGATACTCTGGTCTTAAACTTCAGTTTGATGAAGGGTAAACTGCTCACAATGGCTTTCTTGAGCATAGAATAGCTGGAAGAAGCCGTTCTAGGTATATAACCGACATCACGAGATGGGACTAAGTATAGAGAGTAATCCAGATAGATGCTCTCTAGGGTAAAAGCAGCTTGTCAGCTCAGCAGTGCATAGTGAGAGCCAAAGATAATGTCCTTGTTTCTTCTCTGAACTCAGACACTTTTCAGATGAGACTGAATGATAGCTAGCAGGAGACAGGGATAGGGATTGGATCTACAATTTCATTGACATTGGGAATACCCAAATAATGAAATATCCTCTACCAAACCAAGTTTGTACCTTCTCATCAAATTATAGTTTTCAAGAGTTTTCTAGAGCACCAAGAGGTTGAATAACTTGCCTAGGATCACACAATCAGAATGTGTAAGAAATAGAGAACTTCATTTTGAGACCAATTTTCTCATCACCATACCATACTGTGTCCTAGACTAGCATTTTCAATATATCTTAACCATTTTCATGACATTCTGTGAAAGTATTGCTTTCTCTATGTTCTTTAAATAAAAGCACAATATAGTAGTACAAGAATACCCAGTGGGTTATCCAACACTCTCTAGTTATATTCTTTTTTCTTGGGGCAAGGGAAGTAAAGTTCAAATAAATATTTTCTTGAGTTAATGTAATGGTTTCTACCAATGAGATATCTGTTTAATCAGATTAACATAACATAATTTAAGTACTTGGAAAGAATATGACTTTTCATGAGAATATATCAGAGAATATAAACTCCCCAAGGGTAGAGAATGTTTTATTTTGATCTTTGTATCTCCTGTGTCTAATACATGGTAATCTTAATAAGTATTTTTGATAGATTAAGTGAACACTCAGAATCCACCTTAATACTCTGAGACTTTCTCGTATCTCAATGTACCCAAATGCCCCATTAGTACTTTTACTCAAAGAAGGGATCCCAAAATGCCCTTCTGTATTCATTGTACATCAGTCTCTTCCATTCATAGTATGGTCCAATCAAACTGTCTTTCTTGTTGTTTCTTATGTACAAAAATTAATCTACTACCTCATTGATTTTGTACCCTGGCTGTGCTCCATGTGTAGTATGTTCTTCCCTTTTAATATCATCTCTCTGGATTCCTAATTCCCTTTAAGTCTTGATTGAAGTGTCAGCTTCTCCATGAAGTCCCGGTTGCTAGAGTCTTCAGTTCAAAATCACTTTAAATCTCTTTTTTACATAGATCTATACATGTTCATATTGTCTCCCTCACTTTAAGCTCCATGAGGGTAGAAACTGTTTTCATTTTTGTCTTTAAACACATAGTAGATGCTTAATAAATACCTGTTGATTTAATAATTGTTTAATTGGTTAAAAATAGTAGATAGCTTCATAGCTATTAAATGAAAAGTACGTGAAGTTATGCTTAGGGGAGATATCTTCTAGATAGAAGAATTTGGATATATTTTGCTTGAGGTTATGGGAAAAGGATATTATAGATCATTATAAGGCAAGAACAGAAGAGGAAATAAATGCACAGAAAGGTTAATATAGTTATGCACAGAACAAGGATTAAATATCAAATGCAAGAATAGCAAGAACATTGACTATTCCCCATTTTCATTCTTTTTTTTAAAAAAAATACTCTTACTCCATCTATTCCTTTTTCCTTTGCACTAGAACAAGTGTTTGCCACAGTGAATTTGTCTTATCTGAGTGCCAAGGTTATCTGTGCCTCCAAGGTTACACTTAAGAAGGAGTAGCTATCAGTTAATGATGATTTGAAATAAGTTTCTTGTGGAATTACCAATAATATCCACATGAAAACAAAGCAAGAACACACACACACACACACACACACACACACACTCCCCACAGCAATGGGTATCACAATTCAATATGAGAAAAATTTCCAGAGTTTCTGAGGTTGCAACTTGGCCCACAAAAAAAAAAAAAAATGCAGCTGTGTCTCCAAACCTCTTTGGTTTGGAAATTAGAATGGAAGGGAGATTCAATCAGGCTTCCTCACAAGATATCCAGTACTTCCCCATTTCCAATGGACTGAAAAGACTCCAAGAGTAACCTGCTTGGTGGTCTGGACTAGGAAGAGGGAACAATATTTTTGTTAAGATATAAAAACATTTCAGGAGGTTTTTTTTTAAATATCAAAAAGAGAATTCTAGTCAAAGTTAAAATCAATCATAATTTTATCAGAATGACAGCCATTTTAAGATGGCTTGTGAGGATTTATGATTACAAAAGGTCTACACCATCACTTAAAGGAGGACCCACAGCCCTCTTTTAAAATAATCGAGAAGTATTGGCAATTTCTAATCCTCCTACCTCTTGTTCTACCCTCTAGAAAAAGAATTTACCTAGGTTTATCAATTTGTATAAAGAACAGGGCTTGATTATTTTATTGTCAAAACTAGTAATGATGATAATTATTCATAAATAACCATAGTCACAGGATTCTCAACATTAACATTATCTTAGAGATTACATAGCTCCTCCTATACCTAAACAGGATCTTAGGTATAGCCAAATGCAAGTTGCCATTTAATTTACAACTTGCTAATTCCTAAGACAGCCTATTTATTCCCCTTCAGAACAGTTCTCATTGTTAAATGTTTACTCACATCCAGTTAAAATCTTGCTTCCTTGCAACTTTTATTATTGCTTTTATTTAATGTTTTTATTTGTTTTTCCAGAAACATGCAGCAATAGTTTTCATTGATCATTTTTTTTGCAAAATTTTCAGTTTTATGTTTTTCTCCCTCCCCCTGAAAGAAAGCAATCTAATATAGGCTCTATAGGTATATAATTATGCTAATTGAAGAATCAAATAATCAAATCCAAACAGAAGGAAAAAAAACATTAGAAAGGAGAAAATGACTATATATATATATATATATATATATATATATATATATATATAACAACTTTTACAAATTGTAGATTGTAAGCTTTGATGTACATTCAAACTGCTCATTTCCCTCTCTGGATATGGATGGTATTTTCCATCACAAGTCTTTTAGAATTGTCTTTGATTCTTGTACTGCTGAAATAAATATGTCCATCAAAGTTGATCATCACCCAATGTTGTTAGTGTGTATTCTTCTGGTTCTGCCCATTTCATTCAGCATTAGTTGTTCATTTAAATCCTTCCAGATTTTTTTGAAGTCCTGTCCCTCATGATTTCTTATAGAACAATAGTGTTCTATCATGTACATATACCAATTTGTTCAACCATTCTCCAATTGATGGGCATCCCCTCAGTTTCCAGTTCTTTACCTCCATGAAAAAAGCTACTATGAACATTTTCATACATATGGGGCTTTTACCCTTTTTTGTGTTCTCTTTAGACATAGATCCAGTAGTGGTATTACTGGATCAAAGATTTTGTACAGTTTATTGCCCTTTGAACAGAATTCCAAATCACTCTCCAGAAAGATCAGAGCAGTTCACAACTCCACCAAAAATGCATTAGTTCCACTTTCCCATATCCCCTCCAACATTGATGATTTTCCTTTTTGATCATATTGACCAATCTGATAGGTGTGAGTTGTTTTAATTTGCATTTCCCTAATCAATAAAGATTTAGAACAGTTCTGCTTCTGCAAATTGCATTTCCATATCCTTTGACCATTTATCAATTGGGGAATGATTTGTTTTCTTATCAATCTGACTCAGCTCTCTATATATTTTAGAAATGAATCCTTTATTAGAAACATTAGTTGTAAAAATTTCCTAATTTAATGCATTCCTTTTAATCTTGACTGCATTGGTTTTGTTTGTGCAAAATTTTTTCAGTTTAATGTAGGCAAAATTATACATTTTGTCTTTTATAATGTTCTATCTGTTTTTTTTGTTATAAATTGCTCCCCTTTCATAGATCTTACAAATAAACTATTCCTTGTTCTCATTAGCTATGATATCTCCTTTTATGTCTAAATCCTGTACCCATTTTGACCTTATCTTAGTAGAGTGTGAGATGTTGATCTACACCTAGTTTCTGCCTTACTATCTTCCAGTTTTCCCAGTTGTCTTTATCAAAGAGTGAATTCTTATCCTAGAAGTTGGAATCTTTGGGTTTATCAAACAGCAGATTGCTCTAATTATTTACTACTATTTCTTTTACAGTTAGTCTATTCCATTGATCCACCACTCTATTTTTTAATACAGTAACAGTTTTAATGACTGATGCTTTATAAAATAATTTTAGATCTGGTATGATTAGGACTCCTTCCTTTGTTTTTTTTTATTAATTGTCTTGATATTCTTCCTCCATATGAATTTCCAATTATCTCTTAATGCAAAAGAGTGATAGGGATAGATGTAAAAGAAATATATGATGAGATTGTCTAGGAAAGATCAAAGGACAGCAAATGGAGAGCCAAAACATCCTACTGTTATCTACTAACTGTAAAAACACCCAGAAGAACATCCAAATTGCTGGGTAGGCTGTGGAGGTTCTTTGGACCCATATGGACAAAATTTGCATAGGCTACAGAATAGTTGCAAAATTATCAACCAGTAGAGGGAGTACCCATATAGTTACAGAATTTTGAAAAGCACTGAAGGAGATACAAAGTTTTGATACAACATAGCCAAGTAAGGCAACAGTGACAATACACTGCACCTCATTTTGAGCATTGCTCATTCTCCTCGGTAAAAATTAGAAAATTATGGGGACTTTCTCTCTCCCTTACTAACCTTAAACAAGTCATTCAATGTCTATTAGCATCAGTTTCCTTATCAATAAAATGAAAGAGCTGGACTAAGATACTACTGAAATACCTTCCCAGTTCTGTAACTCTAATATGTACACCACAAAGTTACCCCTTGACCCCTAAATCCTTTTCCAAGTTAAAGAATGTTTGACCGATAGAGATGATGTTTCAAGAAGTAATAAGTGACTTTTAATTGGTTTAGATTTAGATCTGTGTTCATAGACTCAGTATTTTCAAGTGAGTAGAACTGAGAAGCTTCATTAACAGCCCATGAGGAAGAATATATATCATTAGAATCTTGGAGAATGACAATCAACTTTTCTTGGATTGCACTCTCTTCCCACCCAAACTCCCTGTCCCTAAAGTCACCAATCCAGATGAATAAACGAATAAACAGAGCTGACTTCTGAGAAGAGAGAACATGATTATGTATATTTAAGTTTTTGTTTTCTCACCATGCTACTGTAGAAACATAGGGAAACCCAACCCTGAGCTAAAGACAAGATAGGAGTTCAAGATGGCTTAAATGAGTTTGTTATCACCTTTATGTCAAGGATATTGCCTCTATGTTTTTCCAGCAAAGATGTTAGTTTAATAGTGGGGAGTTCACTATGTGACAGCTTAAGTTGGTTTTCATCAGGATGTGATGGAGTAATTGTTCCAAGGACAAGGCCTAACAGCTTTGGAGACCACCTTTAGCTAAGATAACATATGACTATGTAGGATGGAAATACCAGAATAAACAATAAGTAAATTTTAATGATAAAATTTTTATCAAACAGTAGATACTATTCTTATTACTTAAAAGAATTTGCTATAAGATTGTTTGTCTTCAAACAAGATCATTGTCTACTGTGTTCAAGAGATTGCCAGCAAAGAAAGACTCAATCTGATGTAAATGACAGACACTATTTTCTGTTGCTATTCCTTCTGAAGATCATGAATCTATTTGTGTCCCAAAAGCTTTTGCACAGAATTGGTAGAAGGACTCCAACCAGTTGAGGGATTTGGATTACATGATGTCTTCAAGTCTTAATTCTCAATCTTCAGTCTTATGATTCTAGAATAAATGCTGCTTTTAAATCATTAGGAGACCAACTACTATAAAATATGGATTGTTCTTATCATTAATTCTTTTGGAGAAAGCATTTCAGTACCTCCAGTTAAAATATGCTCTCTGGCTAGACTTCAAAGAAAACTGTCACATCACCACCAATATTAGTCAGTAAAATCAACAAGGTTGCTAAGACTAGTGATATTGGAGGCATTAATGTTAACTATGCCCCCAGGAAGGTTTCTTCTTTTATGTTCTAAATTCAGGAGCATGTTGGATACATTTCTTCATAGCATCATGATGTCAGTCAGGAGGTTTACTTCCTCTGTCCTTGGCTCTCCCTAATATTTGGAATGCAATTTGGCTTTCTATGGACCCTCAGTGCCAACTTCTGATACAATAGACTTCTCCAAACCAGCCCCTTGACAGCACAGCTGTTGTTTTCAGGATACTTTCCCATGACCCAAACTCTTTCTTTCCCAGCAATTATACAAATATAAAATCAAAAACACTTTCTCCTCAATGGAGTTCATCCCTCAAGTCCCAAAACAACGTCCATTCCCTAAAAAACAAAAGTACAACAGATCATAGTCTCAATGAAAGAGGGAATTCCATTGAATGAAAATGAGAAAAAAATTAGGAAAACTAAATAGAAAGTTAATTTTTTTTTATTTTTTTAAAGAAAGATGATAGACTAAGAAAATTAAATATGTTCCTCCCATCCTAACATTTCTTTTTCTTTAGACACATATAATATAAATTGTAATTACTTTTATCTTATCTCTATAGAATCTTACTGCCAATAGTTTCTTTTCTGTTATTGTTTTTGCAAGGCAGTGGAGCTAAGTGACTTGTCTGAGGTCACACAACAAGGTAATTGAGTGTCTAAGGCTAGATTTGAACTCAGGTCCTCCTGACTTCAGGTCTGGTGTTCTATCCACTATTGCCCCCTGCCAATAATTTCAAAACATTTTATTTGCCAATACCTTTGAACCTTCCTTACATTTGGAAAATTAGAAGCATGAAAGTGCTTGCCACTGATCAAACCACAGAATTGACAGATTTGGGAATAAAACTTGAATCAGACTACAAGACGGTTCTTACTCTTGGTTAGAGAGTGAGAATATTAATGGATATCTTTTTTTTATCTGAAAGGCACCTGCCCTGTCCCATCCCACCCATACCCAGATATATATTTTAAGCCATCAAGCCTTGAATTATCGCTTTCTTCCAGAAATTTGGTTTTCTCTTATAAAGATGTGTTAAGGAAGTCACAGAGAAACAATAGGCAAATTTTTGCTCCATAAGAGAAAAGCCAAGGCAAGAATAAAGCATATCATTTTAGACACCAACAAGTTGATAAATAGCCCCAAGATTTGAAACCTAGAGCTAACAAAAGCAATTAAATCTATGGGACTTTGTGAAGGCACAATGTTATTTCATACTTCTCTGCTCCCACCACAATTTACATAACAAATCTCTACAAAATGCAATCATGTCAAAAGTTGGAAATAAACTCTTTGTAGTGTAGCTATTTTTAAGCCTCCCACAGTAATAAGAATGATTTTTTAAAATGTACAAAAGCTGAATTTGTACTTTCAATTATAACTAACTGCAGGAGCTCTCTGGAGTTGGCCTTGGTTTGAAAAGAAAAGACATTTTTTTATGAGAGATAATATTGAATAATAGAAAGACTGATGGACTTCAAGTCAGGAGAGAACTAGATTCATATCTGGCTTTAGGAACTTAAATCGCTGGGTGATGATGATGAAGTCATATAACTTCTCTGAGTCTCAGTTTCTTCATCTGTAAATTGGAGGGGAATATAGCATTCAGACTTATTTTTGTTTTGGTAGTTCTTTTGTTTGCATTATAATTATCAAGTATATAGTTTTCCTGGTTCTCCTTACTTCATATTGCATCAATTTATAGAATCCTTTCCATGCTTCTCTGTATTCTTTCAACTGGTATGGTGAAATTATAGTAAATTTTTGTAACATTGTCCAATCAATGGGAAGAAGGAAGGAAGGAAGAAATAAAGGAAAAGGGAAAGGGAGGAAGGAAGGAAGGAATGAAGGAAAGAAGAAGCAAAAGAATGAAGAAATGAAAGAACAAAGGAATGAAAGAAAGAAGCATTTACTAAATATCTACTACATTCTAGGTACTGACCTAAGTACTTTACAAATATTAACTCATTTGCTCCTCACAATAACCCTGGGAGATAAGTACTATTAATTCCCATTTTGTAGTTGAGGAAACTAAGGTAAATAAAAGTTACATGACTTTCCCAAGGTCACTTGGCTCATAAGAAATATCCAAAATCAGATTTGAAATCAGGTCTTCCTAACTCTAGGCCAGCATTCTATCTAAGCCTCTGAAGTTCATCTACTGTTTTTACACTGGGTATTGATTGTTTATAGTTCTTTGCTACCATAAATAATGCTGCTATAAATATTTATATGTATGAAATCTTTCTTTGACCTCCTTAGAGTATATGCCTGATAGGATAATCTCTGTGTCAAGGAATATGTAAATTGTAGTCCCATTTATAGTCCAATACCATGTTATATTCCAGAACTGCTGGTAGAGAATTGATGTGTCTATCTTTCTATTATTGTCTATCTCTTCTAGTTACTCCCTGAACCAAATATAAACTTTAGGCTTTTGAAGTTATTTATAACCTGCTTCTAACCTATTTTCTCAAACCTTATTAAGTGTTTATACCATTTCCACTCTAATGTTCAATCAAACTGGCTTTCTTATTGTTTCTCACAAACAACATCCATTTCCATACTTTTTCATCAGTTATTTTTCATGCCTAGAATGTACTCTCTCCTCACCTCTATCTCTTAGAATCCTTGGTTTCCTTCTAAATTCAGTGCAAATAGCATCTCCTACTTGAGGATTTCCCTAACTCCCCAGTTGCTAGATAGCTTATTTTGCATATCTTCATGTGACAAGAGTGTTGGCAAAATACTAAAATGTTCTAAAAGAAACAGTAAGGAAGGGGGAGGGGAGGGAGGAAAGTGGAAAAAAGTGTAAAATTCAAAAACTTACCAAAAAATGATGGGTGGAAACTATTCTATATAATTGGAGAGCAAAATATTTATATAAAAATAAATAAATAAAAGATACATTTATTAAGTGCAAGATATCATGGTGCATTCTCCTGTTCTCTTCAGATCCAAAGAGAATCTGACTTTTAATTGATATTTCAATTCCTTAGCCATCAGAGGAAGTATGTAGTGTTTGGTTTTACCACTAGATAGCACTCCAACTACCCACGAGTATACTACTCCATCCCCCTCACCCCCCAAAATATACATACACACATGCATTCCTCATGATTCCTGCTGTCTGCTAATTGGTAAATAAACTGACCCTAGGTTCAAAATAAATCTAATAGTAGGATATCCAGAATACACCTCAAATCATCAAAAATGCAAAATCACAACTCAATGAGCTCTCACCCCATTTGTTGACTTTACCTCCTCAATAACAAATGACTATATTAATCAGAATCCATAATTCATATGTAATGGTCATATTGAACATTTTATTCAAGCAAATCATAAAACTTCAAATAGCAGAATACAATACTGCAATAGCATTGCAAATGGTTTAATTTTTGCCTTTCCTCCCATCCTTCCTCCTATCTAGTTTGAGGAAAAGGAAAGGATTTAGATAAGGTGAAAAAAATACTACTTAAAAAGAAATCAGTCGGGGCAGCTAGGTGGCGTAGTGGATAAAGCACTGGCCTTGGAGTCAAGAGTACCTGGGTTCAAATCCTGTCTCAGACACTTAATTACCTAGCTGTGTGGCCTTGGGCAAGCCACTTAACCCCGTTTGCCTTGCAAAAAAAAAAAACCTAAAAAAAAAAAGAAATCAGTCACTCAGAAGGAAACTAAAGACAAGACTTCCACTTCATCTCATTAACAACAGTTGCTTGTTTTGCTCCTTCTGGTCCATACTGTACAACTGGACTTGACTTTTTTCCTCTTTCTCTAGACTTCTCTGATCTAGTCTGCATTGAGCTTCTGCTCTAGTTATGTTCCAGGTTTTCACAAAGACATATCAGCTCTCTCTTTTCTTTCCCCTACTCAAGACCACTGGAGAAATATAGTACACTCCTGCCCTACTCCATTTCCTTAGCAAGAATATTGAGGAGTCCTAGTTTAAATAGGACTAGATAACTTCTTTATCCTCCTCTCCAAGCCAGTTCCAGGTAGAATTGTCCTCCAATGGAAAAGAAAAATCTTAAGAACTCAGATGAATGCCCATGCATATTTCCTAGGTTATTCAAACTTCTCTCTATCATCTCATATCTTCATCCTTCCTTAGAAGACGGGACTATACTTATGGTGCCCATGTGTTAGAATGAAAAAAGCTCTAGAAGATCAGGTACAGTTTCATGTTTGTCTTTAGCCTATGACAATGCCTAGAGAATAATAATTGCCTAATAAATGCTTTTTGATCGATTGAATAAAGAATATGCTTATAAAATTTACAGATAGTAATAAGAGCCAAAATGTTATTTAGGAAAGAGAAAGTGAAGAAAATACTGGGGACAGGCTAATACCACAGAGAACAAGGTTAGAATTCAACATAATCTCAATCTATTAAATAAATATGTGATTATGAGCAAAATGCATTTTAATTAAAATAATGTTGTATACTTAGAAAGGGAAAAAAATCAAACTTCTCTTCCCCCTTCCCCCCAAAAGAGATAAGGAATGGGACTAAAATGAGAAAAAATTAGAGTTCTAGCTGATACATCTTCCCCCTTGGGCTAAAGGTGACCAAGCCATTTCTATGACTACAGAGAAATTATGATCTTACATACACTTTTGCTAAAAGTTCCTAATGTGTAATAAATTCTTACATGCCTTCTGATAGTTTTTCTTGTTAATTTTCACTGACTGGTCTTTGGTGCTTCATTTCATTGGAGCTATTATTTTCCTTGTTCATGACTTTACTTGGTTTTTTAAAATGGAAGGAACAAATTAAAATGTGTCTAGAGGAAACTTTTAGCTTACTCTTGCTTTGATTTCTAGTTAGCATGGATGACTTGTAGTCTCATACATGTGCAAACCTCATATTCAGCAACAGAGAAGGGATATCTCCTAACATTGGCACATGGTAGGAACATGCCCTGTTTGATCCACCCCCCCACTATGGTTGTATTTGCCTAAAACTCTTCTTTCTTTTTAGAATTGATATTTCAGACCTCGAAGGGTTTGTATCTAGATGTAGAACATTGTTTTATAAGCCAGCAACAGAATTTCTTTAATCTTTCAAACTATTTGTGACAGTCATAACTATTTTCATCACTCATGGTTCCCAGACTTTGAACAGATGAAAGAGTGATTTACATGGATTGGCAGGGATTTGAGAATCCTTATTGCTTTGGTAAGCTGAGACAATAGCCTCAGTCCATAAAGACACCAAATAAGGTGTCCTGGAATGTGATTGCATCCATATGCTTTCAACTAATTCAGTATAGACACAGTGAATCAATTCCAACAAATAAGTAGTAATCTTGCCTAGGAAAAAGTAAGCTGCTAATTTGATTCCCATCCTGCTACTCAACCCAAAGAACCTCCCATGACCCAGTCTGAGTTTGAAATATTAATGAAAATAAAATATCTTGTAGAAATGTTCAATTTTTGTGGAAAATAAACATTGTATCCCCCAAGAATATGCTCCATTTCCTATATATCATTATAACTATTGGCATCTGCATCCTAAGAATGGTTTCCCAATTCTTCCTCACCATCAAATTTATAGATCATCCCTTTCCCTAATCCTGATCATCTGTTTTCAGCTTTGAAAGAGAGATTTAATATATAGGCTACTTCAGTGCAACTCAAAAATTGCCATTTAGGTTCAAACTGATTATTATGTATTATAGACCTTTGTTTTCAGAATTTTTATTCATTTTATTAAGCTTAAATTTGGGTTGAAGTGAAAGGAAACAGTAAAGGAAAATTTCTTCAATTTGACTGCAATTTTACTCTTTAGTTTTCTTTGCTCTTTGAATTGATGATCTGAATTTGTTGTCAAATTGCCAAAAAAGCAAGTGATACAATGAATGATGCTTGTCATATTACAGTACCTTGTCTCCAGAGCCAAAAATACTTTAGACTTTTATGCCTAAAATGAAAGGTTCAAAAAAGTTGAGACTTCCCAAGAACATTTAATAGATATCTCCTTTCCATTTTCCATTAAGAATTTAATGGGATAATAAATAACTTTAAAATCCTTAAGTAAAAGTCATATGTTTAATTATCAAAATGCCCCTTTTATGTATATATACATATATATATATATATATATATATATATATATATATATATATATATATATATATCCTTGATATTTAGATGCCTTTTTATAATTGCTTCTTTAACTGTAAAGAAGGCTTTTTCTTAATTTCATTCAGTCACTGCAAAAATCATGGTTTGGCTGTAAAAAAAGACACAGTAAAATGCTTCCTTCCTTTCATCCAAAAGTCTTGACAACTTTTTGATCACAAATATTTATCTTCAGTTCTCAGAGAAGATTCCTAATCATTCAAAACTCAGATGGTATGACTATATTTTAAGATATTTCTGTACTTATACATTATCTAACATATAGCAACAGGGAATATTCTGCGTTTTTCAATATTGTGGTCATGATGAACTTATTTATACCCAGTCTTCTGAAAAGCTAACAAGAAGAATAGTTTGCTCTTGCCCACAGAAACTGAATGTTGTAGGACTAATGAATTCTTTTTTGCTCAGGTAATTAAAAAAAAAGTCCTTGCCTAATTAGTGATCAAAAGTCATTGGGTTGAAAGTTTAAGTATTGTGGGTTCTGATCCTTGCTCAGCTGTAAATCTTGATGTGGAAATCCTTACTGAAAAAAAGAATAGTAATTTTTGTTCTCTCCTTTCCTCATATGATATTAGAAGGATAGATAGAATAGCAAGTGTGAAATGTCAATAAGCAACATATGGAATTATATTTGACCATTTCTTCTTGGATGGTTACCACTCTTGAAAGACCATATTCCTGATGCCCAGCAAAATATTTCTTTTTTATCGCATATCAGGGCTAGTATATATTTAAGAAAGAGATAATATCAACACATATGAGTTATGAAAATGTAAATTGTGATCATTATAACCAATTGATTTTCAATATAATACATTCAATCTTCTTTATACTATTTACAAGGCAAATGTTGGATTTTTGTACTCACCAAGTTATGTTGAAACTGATTGGTGGATTTCATCCAGGATAGCAATTTAAAAATAGCACTGATCACAATCCAAGTGTGCTCTTCTAGGTCCCTAAGTAAAGAATTCACTTCCCTAGAAGCCTTGCTTTCATATGGATCAATGTCACCAAAATTATGATTTATCACCTTTTCTCTCAATAAGATATACAAGATATTTAGTAGATAAATCCTACACATATTTTCTAATATCCTTCTTTGAACCAAATTATGCTATAAAAGTAAACACTAGTTTATATCCCCACTGGGGATAAGGCGGTGGGCTTGAAGGAAATATAATACTTTCTCCTTTTTTGTGTTCCCTTTGGTTATATTTAGTTTGGTACAGGATGAATGTACTGACTATAGGTAGATGTTTGTCTTCTTTGATCTGAGTAATAGAAGGCAACATGGATTGGTTAGATTGGAAGGAGGTATCACTGAGAAAGATAGCCTGACAAATGTATAATTGTCTACAAAAGTAAGATTTTGCAACCTAGTGATCAAAACAGTATTGAAAATTCATTATAATAATATTCCTCTCTGTTGCACTTTTTGGTGAAGTCAGTCAACTGTGCTTGTCAAGCTCCTGTCATGTACCAGACATGGTTTTAAACACAGAGGAAACAAAGACTCACAATGAATGAAGTAGTGATGAATGAATAACATATATGAATCCAGTTTTCATGGAGTTTGCAGTTTATTGGGAGAAATAGCATGCAAGCAACTGTGGGTACTGAGCATAAGGAAAATTGAGAAAGGCTTCTTTTTTTAGGGTTTTTTTTTTTTGTTGCAAGGCAAATGGGGTTAAGTGGCTTGCCCAAGGCCACACAGCTAGGTAATTATTAAGTGTCTGAGACCGGATTTGAACCCAGGTACTCCTGACTCCAAGGCCGGTGCTTTATCCACTACGCCACCTAGCCGCCCCTGAGAAAGGCTTCTTACAGAAAATGATGCTTTAGTTGAGATTTGAAAAAAAGTCAGAAAAGCCAGGAATTGGAGAAGAGGGAAAATATTACAGATATGTCTGAGGTCACATTTGAACTTAGGTCCTCCTGGACTCCAATCCACTGTACCACCTAGCTGCCCCTGATGGATTTTCTTCTGCATAGAACAATGAGGAGGTCATAGTCACTTTATAGATTGTGTGTGGGGGGGGAGAGAAATAAGGAATAAGAAAATAGAAATAAGAAAATAGGACCAGTTTATGAAGAACTTTAAAAGCTAAATAATAGAATTTACATTTGATCATAAAGTTATAGTTACTAGAGTTTTTTGAATGAAGGAGGGAATGATAGACTCAAATATGCATTTTAGGAAGATCAATTTGACAAGTGAGTAGGGGTGTAATCAGAGAATTAAGGCAGGAAGACCAAACATCAGGGTATTTTTCAATAGCCCAATTGTGAGGTAATAAGGGTCTATACCAAAGTGATAGCAGAGTCAGAGGAGAGTTGGAGGTATATCCAAAATATGATGAAGGTAGTAATGGCAAGATTTGGTGATTTATTGGATATGGCAGAGAAGAGGAAGCGAGAAAAAAAGAGCTAAGAATGCCATCTGTGCTGTGCAGCAGGATATCTGGGAGGATGATCATACCCTCAATAGTCATAGGGAAATTGGGAAAAGGAAGGTATAGGGAGAAATAGAATGAGTTTGTTTTTGGATATGTTGAAGTTTAAGATGCCATCAAGACATTCAGTTTGAGCTATCTCGTAGGCATCTGAAGATGCAAGACCAGAGATTATGGAGGGATTAGGGCAGTATTTATTGGGATGATAATTGAAATCATGGAAGGAGATGGGAACAGCAGGTGAAACAATATAAAGGAAGAACAGAAGAAGAGAGGGCCCAGGACAATCTCTAGTTAGAGAGTATGACATGAAGATATACAGCAAATTAGTTAGAAGAGAAATAGCCATCCACTAAGAAAACTAGAACACAGTATCATGAAAAAAATCATGAGAGAAGAAAGAGTATCAAGGAAAGAGAGTGATCAACAATGTCAAAGTCTACAGAGAAGTCAGAAAGGATAAGAATTGAGAAAAGGCCATTAGATTTGGAAATCAAGAAATCATTGGTAACTTTGGAGAGGGAATGATGAATGACAATATTGGAAGCCAGTCTGAAAAGTCAAGAAAAAAATGAGAGAATTGGACATTTAGACATGAAAGAAAAGAGAACTAGGGAAAGATAACAAGCTGGAACAAGCAAGGCTTTTTTGAAGAGATGTTATTATGGGCATGTTTGCAGATAGTAGGGAATCAGTCAATAGATAAGGAGTTTCAAAAATGAAGATTAGTGATAGAGCAGGGAAGATAGAAGGGAAAGTGATGGAAAAGATATAAAAGAATTAGAATAATTTGTGCATATGGAAGGTTTTGTCTTGGCAAAGAGAAGATTCACCTCTTGAGGAGGAACACAGTAGGGGTTTAGTGACTTATTCAAGGTCATACAACTGGTAAGTGTCTAAGATCAGATTTGAACTTGAGTCCTTACTTCAAGATCAGTTCTTTATCAGCCGCATCACTTAGCTTCTCCCAAGAAGAGCCACCTCTTCATGTGAAACAGGAGTGAAGGAAGAGAGTTAGTTGATAAATAGAAAAGGGAACTAGCTGTGATTGACCTAAATTTCTTCAGTGAAATATGAAGTAAGGTTCTCTATTAGAAGGGTAAGGGGAAAAGGTGCCAAAAGAGAAAAGCAATATATATACATACATATATGTAAATCAATTAGGATTCAGTTTCATTGATTCCATTTTGAACCCCTCTCAAAAAAAAAAGGCTTGTTACTGATACATCCAAAAACTCTTGTTTGAAGGTAGCCCCATAGCACAGGTTGACCCAGAGATCAATCAGTATTGAAGCATACCCAACCAGTCAGTGTTAAGGTATAATAAAGTATAATAAAAGTTATTAGGAAGTCAAGGGCTAATGAAATCTGATTTCTAACTAATTATTGCATTCTTTTAACTAAATCAGCTTTCTCCTTTTCTCTGATTCCTGAATCTGTAAAATGAAGATTGGAAAGGGATGGAAAGGAATGAAAGTACCTCCTGTAGACATTTTTAGGCTCTCAGTCAAATTCTAAGATTACCCCCTAGATTGGTTTCCTTTTGTCTTGTTTCAAGTAAATACTTGGGGAATTTCCTCTCACCCCAATTTCTTTCATTACTGGTACTACTGATAGGTAGCTTTTCAGCCAGTCACTCAATGACAATACTCTCACAATCCCAGCATATTCTATTACATTACATACCTTTCTTCATAGGAGTTCAAAGTATTTTACAAAAATTCATTATGTTCATTACATCTTTATGAGAAAGGTAGTTATTAGTCTGCACTTCAATTATAATGAAACAGACTCAGAAAAGATATTAATTTTCTAATGACCAAATAACAGATCTTAGCTGGTTTGGGAATTCAGAAGAAATTTTAATTTAAGTCAGGAGACACCAAGGTTTGACCCTAGATAATTCATTTGACTCTTTCCTTTTCTATAAAATGAGGATAATATCTGTAGATTCTACCTCATGGAGTTGTTGTAAGGAAGAATGGAGAAAATGTCTATAAAATACTTGTAAAGTCAAACACTCTATGTTAATTATATGCTTCTCTCCACTCCCCTTTGAGAAACTTTTCATTGATCTACAAGTCATCTTTCCAGAGGAAACATGGACCACTACCAACTTTTCTGGAGATTGTTGGTAATTCTGTTTCACCCAGTAGTCACATTTTTGCTTAAAAATCTGCCTGCTGTTTGCTAAGGTTGGATAAGAAATGACCGGAAAATAAGAATCTACACTTTCTTGCTTGTAGCGCATCTATCCTTTATGACAGAAACATTAAATTTGTATAGTGAGGAAGTCCTACAACCCAGTCTTTATTTTATGTTTTCTTAACCTAAATGAGACTCATCTTAGATGGCCTATCCCACCATTCATCTGTTTCTTTTCCCTCTTCTTGATTTTGTCTAGAAACAGTATTTAATGGTATTGGGGTGGGTTTAATAAACTGAAAAATATTAAGTCTATAAATAAAGGGTGTGGCAAAAGTTTTAATATGGTTTTTTAAACTTTAATATTTTAATTTATAATCAATGTGGCCTAATTTAATAGTGAATAAAACTTAAAACTTCAACATGGCTTTAGAATACTTAATATAAGTTACAGGCGGTTGAGGGGGAAAGTTAGTACCATCTTAAGACTGTATTAATAGAGACATAGGAGGCAATCAATAGTCCCACTGCATTTGACTCTCTAGCCAAGAATGCATCTTGAGTTCTTCCTTCATGACTGCTGAAGTAACTGATTCTGGGCATTAGATTTTAAGAAGTTCATTAACAAGTCCACAGCTGGGCATCTGCTTATGGAGTCTGCATCAGGGCATCTAGGATTGTGAAAGGAGTGGATTCTATGACATAAGAATCTTTTGAATAAACTAAAGATGTTTAGCATGGAGAGGGAAAGGGATGTGTATGTAAGGGTGGGGTTGGGTAGAATATTAACTCAGTAGCTGTTAAAGTATTTAAAAGAATGCATATTTAATTTTTCTACTTGGTTTCTCAAGGAAGAAATAGACATAATGAGTAGAAGCTGCAGAGAGGCAAGTTTCAGTTCTGTGCAGGAAAGACTTCCTAGAAATCAGAACTATGCAAAAGGTGGAAATAGGGTGGGGATCCAAGGAAGTAATGAGTTTCACATCAATAACTATCTTTGAAGGGAAGTTAGATGATGATTTCTTAGGTATGCTACAGAAGATACCTATGTCCACATACTGGTTGAACTAGGACCCTGCCAACCCCCAAATTTTGTCATCTTGTGACATTTATGGGGTTTGAGGGTTGTTGTTTAAACCACTATGATCATGATGGTTGAGAAACTAAAGAAAACCTTCTAAGCAACAGGAACTGTGAATTCTCATTGGCATCTATGCTTTGACTCCAATCAACTTGCAGCCCATAGTATGAAGACAATGGCAGAACCACATGAATGCAATTCTCCCATTTCCTAGTGTTATTTTTGAGTCTTCATTAACTTTGTTAATAACTAGGTGGTAGATGATCCTTTCATTCTTTGTGTTCTTTTTTTATTTTTACCCCTAGCCCTTCCAAAGAATTCAATATAATGTCTGCTGTGGATGGAGTGCTGGCAACTCCAAAGCCCTTTTCAGTGTGTGGCTTAAAGCATTTAAATGAAACGCTATTTATTCACAGCTGCTGTTTTATAGAACTGTTAAAAAGAAAGCACAGCCCCAACATGGCCTTCTGCTATTTTTGCAATAGAACATTAGAGCCACACAGTCTCTCCCCAGGCCTGACGCCCTTCTTCCCTTCAAATTCAAATAAGCCCTTTCCGGGTTTTACTGTGAAGAATATTCTTCATAAGAAAAAGTTAGCCATAAAGAATTCCATCAGCTGTTCTGCCAAGTCTGCCACTATGAGTAAAAGAAAAGTATTTCTTTTGGAGGTTTTGTTACTGGGTTACTTCTTAAAATGGACTTTATTTTGTTATTCTATAATTTTTATACTTTGCCATTTTACTTTCATAGTCTCTGAAGTACTCAAAGCCTAATCATCATCATCATCATTAGCATTTATATGTCACTTTAAGGTTTGCAAAGCATTTTATGCATGTTATTCCATTTGATCCCTGTATCAAACCCTGTGAGGTAGCTGATATTATTAACCCCATTTTACAAGTGGCTAAGAAAAATGAAGTCACTTGCCTGGGATCCCAAAGTTACTAACTTTCTGAGTCTACAATATTATATCTTTTTTATTTTTTTAATCTTTATTATTAACTTTTCCTCATATTGCTCATGACCACCTTTTGGGTATTCCTGACCAAAATGCAGAATTTTGTAATATGTAAATTGATAAGGAATTAAGAATAGTAGATTAGGAACCACGATACCTGGGTTCTGGTCACAGCTCTACCACCGATTTGGGAAGATTGCCTTCTTTGTGTTTGTTGCCTCATCTTTAAAGGGGCTGTATAGTGGAAAGAGCAAGGAACTCGAAAGTTTGAAGATCTAGGTTTAAACCACCAATCTCTTATCTTTCTGAGCCACCATTTATTTCCTCATTTATTAAACGGAGATAATAGTGTTTATTGTACCTGCCTCACAGAGTAGTGGCCCAAAGAATACTTTGTCTTTGTAAACATGCTGAACAAATTTAATTTTAATTGCTTTAATTATATGATTAATTATCAATATTAACGAAATATAGATTTATATGGTAATAATAAGCTAAAAAATTGTTCATTTTTAATATTATCACTAAAGGTCCTTTCAACTTTGACAGTCTGTATAGATATTCACATTCATGTTTATAATCTGATTTCTTTGGTCAGTTTTGAACTGTTCTATTGTTCTATTCATTACCATAGTTAGCATGTTCAAGCCCTACAAGTAGCATGGGCAGTAATAAAATGTAGTTGCTTAGACTCAGACAATTTTTATATAATTTTACTACTGAAGATAGTACATTAGACAAATTGGACCCCAATCTTATCTCTGCCACTTACACTTAAACTTTGGACAATCTCTCTACCTCCCTTTGCCTCAGTTTCTTTATCTATTAAAAATGAATACTATTAGGTGATCTTTAAAGTCACTTCCAGCTCCCAAACCTGTGATATTGCAACCCTGAAATAACCATTTTCTAAGACTTCTCATATGACCTAAATTAACTCTTAGAGATTGTTCGGTTCTGTGCAACTCTTCATGACTCCATATACCACAACACACCAGACCTTTCTATCCTACACTATCTTCTCATGTTTGCTTTTCCTATGAATCTATCAACATTCATGCCATCTTCTTTCCCTTCTTTTGTGTTCAGTCTTTCCAACATCAGGATCTTTTCCAATGAGTCTGTCTTCTCATTATGTAACCAAAGTATTTAAGTTTTGGTTCAGTATTTGACTTTTCAACGAATAGCTTAAATTTATTTCTTTAAGTTTTCACTGATTTGATCTTCTTGCAGTTCAAAGGATTCTCAAAAAATTTTTCCAAAACTACAACTCGAAAATGTAGTTTCTGTGGTTCTCAGTTTTCCTTATATATCCAGCACACAGTCATAAATTGTTTCTGGTAAAAGTAAAGCTTTGATTATACAGAACTTTGTCAGCAAGGTGATATCTCTGTTTTTTAGTATGTGGTTCAAATTTGTCATAGCTTACCTGTCAAGAAATAAGTCTTTTAATTTCATACCTACAGACAGTACCTGAATAAGCCCAAAAATATGAAATTTGACAATGCTTCCATTTCTTCTTCCTCAACATACTAGGAAGAGATCCACTTGCCAAGATGTTAGGATTTTGTTTTTTTCTTTTAATGTTAAGCTTCAAGTTAACTTCTGCACTCTGCTCTTTCATTCTCATCAAGAGTTTAATTCTTCTTCACTTTCTGCCATCAGAGTGGTATTGTCTACATATCTGAGATTGTTGATGTTCTTCCAGCAACAGTAATTCTAACTTTTGATTCACTCCTCCTATTTTGCATGAGGTACTGTGCATATAAATTAGATAAAATGACAATATACTGCTTTATTGTGCTTCTTTTCCAATCAGTTGTTCCAGCGGTGGTTCTAATCTGTTGCTTTTTGACCCGCAAATACATTCCTCAGGACACACATAAATTGATCTGCCACTCCCATCTCTTTGAGAATGTGCCACATTTTGTTGTGATACACATAGTCAAAGTCTTTACTGTAGTCATTAAAGGAGAAGTAGATGTCTTTCTGAAACTACCCTGTTAAGAGATATTTAATGAAGCCAAGAACTGAGCCTTATGATTTTATTGGCATAGAGAAGTCCCAAGTATGAAGTCTCCCTCTATCAATGCAAATCAACACTAGAGTTTTGCATAGGACACTAGGTAGGATCATAGTCCTCTATAACATTCTATATTTCAGCTACTAAACTGCCATCAGGCTTCTTCTGACCTCCAAAGTTTGTGCTGGTTCTGCTTCTGAACCCCATCCATCAAGCAGGAAAAAATAAATGAACAAACAACCCAGTTGCTTGTTGATCATTAATGGCAACTATCAAGATACCTTTAAATTTGTAAGGATTAGGAAAGAACTACTTAATCCAGGTTGACCAAAAAGTCAATCTGGTGATGAGAACCCTATGCCACTGGTTTAATTGTATGCCTTGTCGATTGTTTCAGTAACTTTTTGACAGAAATAAAGGACAAATTTCAGTGGAGATAATGTAAAAATAATTTCGAAAGTAGAAGGGAATACACAGGAAGAAATGACATGGGGGGGGGAATCTAATCAGAATAACCAGTAGACGATGGAGAAAGGAGAGTATAAGATACTCATATATCTCTGACTATTCTCAATTTCTTTTTATACTATAATCTCATGCCTACTCTGTAGGGTTAAGATATATTATCATAGACCTGGAATTTTAAAAGTTTGATTTGAAGGTTTACATACTAGTCAGAACCATAAGCCCTTCCTCTAAACAGTCTCTATTTCCCATATAAAGATCCAGCAGTTTATAACTCTTAAAGTAGGAATGGAGTTTTCATATAATAGAGATGTTCCTCCTACATTATGTTTTGGACACAAGAATTTTTGGAGAGCAAACAAGTTTCTATATGTTCTTCATCAACTTTCATGCTAGAACTACTTGAAATTACCTTTACAAATAGCAAATTTAAGGATCTATAAATGTCAAATTTGCCACTGATGCATCTGAACACGGAGACAAAATAAATCTTATTATTGTTTTTTATTAAGCCTGCTCTTTGAGATGTAAAAACCTTTAAAAAATTGTGAAAGCCTCCAAGTTATTCTTACAAGTTCTGTTCTGAATATAAAATAATAGGACATGAACTTTAAAATTTAACTTTGTTATATAAATGGCTTTAAATCTACCACAAAGTAATTGTTGCTAATAACAGTAATGTTACGCTGGGTTTTGTTAAGTGACTATGAGTCATTGTTTTCTCCACTCAAAATTGTGGAAGAATTTTTTGGTAATGTCAAGTTGGGTCATAAGAACCCAACTTCTTGACTACATTTTTTTTCTATTTTTTTCTATTAGTTGTTATATTTCTTTAGGAACCTTCATTACATTCTTTAAGTAAAGAAGTGAAGCTAGCTAAGAAACAGATGTGTCCCATATAAAATATGCAATAAATCTTGTCCCAACAAATTCTTTGCTCTGGACTTTCTGACAGAAACTGTCAAATATCCACTTTAATTCAGGTATAAAATGTTCATTCTGTGTCATGGCGCCAACCGCCATATGTCGGAATAAAATCAGTGGCTAGCAATAAAAAGAAATTCAGCCACCTTTGAAACCTTACAAGCAGTCAGTGGTGAGAGAGATGCATATAAAACTATGGAGAATAATTTAGCTTTGCCACTATTCTACTGGGCGTTTACAATGAGCCTCTACTCTCAGTGCTTTAAAAAAGAAAATCATAGATAAATGCAAAAAGGAAGAGGGACATCTTTGGCAACAAAAAAGCCATAGTTTCTCCTAGCCCATCCCCTTTCCTCTGCCCTCCTCCCTGAGCTCTGGAATCCCCTTGAAGGGCAAATCCTAGAGCTTTAGTCAAACATGTGTGACTGCTGCTCCCAGTTCGCCTTGTCTAGTTTTCCTAGATCATGTGAAACCAATCTTGCTTAAGCTCAATCAGAAGAAATGACTTCAGCCTCATAAATCATTGTTATCATCCCACAGGAGGAGGTCATGCTATGGCTTTTCTCTACTAAAACATTTCAAGCCTCTGGTTTCATATGCTTTACCACTTTCTGAAATTAGCATCATGTTGGTTCAGACAATTACCTTCACACTTCTCCTGAAGGGTACTAGTCATTTTTTCTCATTATTATTTGAACATTTTTATAATTTTGGATAAAAACCTCTTTCTCAGTTATATTGCTTATACTATGCATTTCCTCTAATTTTCCTATTATACTACAGGAAAAATGTTGGTGCCCTATTAAATCACAAATGATCCAAAGCATGCATCCTTGATAGTCTCTCTCAGGATCCTTTTGCCCTAATACAGAATAGATTGAGTTTAATCATTTTTTTTCCTTTTAGAAAGATCTCAGGTCTCTTTGTAGTTCTGTAAACTGGATATACTTGGTCACCTCAAAGAGATTTTTCTGTGTTGTGGATGCAGATCATGGTGTAAGGGTGAAATTCTTCCAAATACTGTTAAGTGTAAAACTTGCTTTTATCACATATAAGAAATAGAATCAGTAGAATACAGAAAAGGCACTAATTTTGGAGTCAGTAGCTTGAGTAAGAATGCCTGTTCTGCTACTTTCCTAACTGTAACCTAAGTTAAGATTCAATTCCTTCATCTGAAAAGTGAAGTTGAAATAGATGACCATTTGAATCTTTATTAGCCCCAAGTCTATAATCCTGTGATTCAGCTTTTTTTTTAGTTTTTTGTTTGTTTGTTTGTTTGTTTTTTTTGCAAGGCAATGGGGTTAAGTGGCTTGCCCAAGGCCACATGGCTAGGTAATTATTAAGTGTCTGAGTCCGCATTTGAACTCAGGTACTCCTGACTCCAGGGCCAGTGCTCTATCCACTGTGCCACCTAGCCGCCCCAAAAGGCATTTATTAAACTCTATAGGCAGAGCACTGTGCTCTGAGTTTTTTGTTTGTTTGTTTGCTTGCTTGTTTTTGTGTGATTCAGCTTTTAATCTCATGATCCAACAAAAT
Source organism: Macrotis lagotis (assembly GCF_037893015.1). NCBI lineage: Eukaryota > Metazoa > Chordata > Mammalia > Peramelemorphia > Peramelidae > Macrotis > Macrotis lagotis. Next base: position 192,671,956 of record NC_133661.1, read on the forward strand.
AAACTAGGAAAATTGTTTTCAACCCCTTTATAATTTAGAAGTATAAAAGAAAAGAATTACTTGTATATTTATAATCACTTACTTTTAAATGAATCCTTGCCTTCCAGAAAAATTTTCATTGATTGCATGAAATTCTGTATTGTAGAAAACAAATATCTTCCTTTACCTTAGCAATAGCATTACCAAAATTTTCATTGCCTTTAAAACATATTATCTCCTGAAGAGCCTGATTTTGATATTGATTTACATACTTCATAAAAATACATTTTTCCACTTCTTATTTGATCCATCACAATTTTCAGGTGCCAAAAGGGTCTACATTTTTAATAAATTAACATTATTAAAGCATTTGTTTAGCATATGACATATTTGTTTTTTCCTGAAGCAAAAGCATTATAGAAAGAAGAATACTATATGTTGAATGATAGCTAAGGAATAAATGACTACAAAAGTCTCCATCTCATTCAGTACTCCCCCCCCAACCCCCTCCTCCCAAGTAATATGGCTTCTTCAAAACAAATTCTTGCTTGCTGGGGTTTTTTGTTTGTTTTCATGGCCCTAGAAACTTCCTTAATATAGAAAGTATATCTACTATAGTAGCTTGCATGGAAGATAGTAATACTAATTGACATATGTAGTAGCACTTTAAGATCTGTATTATCTTATTTGATATCATGTGTGTGTGTGTGTATACACACACACACACACACACACACACACACACAGATCACAGATGGAGGGGGGGAGAAAGAGAAAAGAGAAAGAGGAGAGAGAGAGAATGAGAATGAGAGGATCCTAAAAGCTAGGTACTAGAAGACTCATCTTCGTTTTACAGATGGGTAAAATAAGGCTCAAAGGCATTAAGTGATTGCCCAGTGTCAGATATGGGATTCAAATTCAGTACTTTTGACTCCAGGTTGATCCACTATGCCTTGTTAATGTGGGACAGGTCTTTTATTACTTTCACTGCATCAATACTTAGTTAATTGAAAAACACCTTTGATTATTAATGGATTTAGGGTCCCATTTCCAAAGAAATTTTCAAAACTATAACTCTGAGAAAGCCTGGATCATTGGAATAAAATAGTAGTTGTGAAAATGCTTTGAGTGGCAGCTAGGTGGTGTAGTAGATAAAATACTGATGCTGGAGTCAGGAAGACCTGAGCTCAAATTTGGCTTCAGACATTTGCTAGCTTTGGGACCTGGGCAAGTAACTTAACCCCAATTGTCTCCAGGGAAAAAAAAAGGAAAGAAAATACCTAGACCAGTTTATAAATACTACAAAATCGCAAACACTAAACTAGCAAATATAAATGAAAATAGAAAAATATATATATGAGTTAGGAGAGGCAGCAGGGTGTAGTGAGATTAATAGATCTGGAATTCAAGGACTTGAGCTCTAGTATCACCTGGTTGACTAGTTGTGTAGCTCTCAACAAATCACTTAACTGTCTTGGTCTCAGTGTCATCATGTATAAAATAAAGAGGTTAAAGTAGAAGACTTTGGAGATGTCTTCTAACTTTAAATCCACTGTTGTTTCTGACTTACTGTCCTGGGCATACCAGTCATTACTAGAATTCTTAAAGAGAAATGGGGTTTGATATTGAAGACTTGATTCTTCTTCCATATAGAATCCCTTTGCCTGCAAGTATCCCAGGTACATTTTAAGGGATGTTTTTATCACATTAACTCCCATTAAGAAAATTTTGGAACTTTGGTATAGGATACCAATTAAAGTAAAGTCATCTCATTCCATCACAAACATACCAACATACAAAGTTCAAAACAGAAACAGGTTTATTTTGGGACTTTAAACAGAACCATCAAAAGCATCAATAACCACCAGCAGGCAAACCATCAAATTCATTCCCTCCACCCCCAAAGACTTTATAGCCTCTGTAATTTGCAGCAGTTCCTAAAAGGGGTTCCTCCTCCACATCAGAACTCTTGCCATGGCTCCTCTAACTGCTCTCAAAAAGCTCTCCATTCTCAGCTCCTATTCATATTCTTTTCTGCTGTCCTGAATTGTTATGTGACTCTGCTTTCTGCAATTCTCAGATCTCAGCAGGAGCAGTCATTCACTGTTCATTGCCATAGATGTGTTTCGTAGTCCTTATTACTCTATTGTTCTTCCTGCTATTTCTCTATGTGTAGTTCTCCTCAACCTCCACCAGATGGTAATTTTTCCCTTATCCAGGGGATCAGCTCTCTTTCCTGGCCAGTAGGGGAAAAGCATGCCAAAATCTCTATTTAGCAGTATCTTTATAGTTCAAAATTCATACATAGGTCAGATTATTTATGCTTTCTGAAACTAGTATCTTCATATTCCCTCCCTCTCCTCTCCTCTCCTCCTCTCCCTCTCCCTCTGTCTCTCTCTCCCTCTCCATGTCTGTCTGTCTGTCTGCCTCCCTCTCCCTCTCCCTCTCCCTCTCCCTCTCCCTCTCCCTCTCCCTCTCCCTCTCCCTCTCCCTCTCCCTCTCCCTCTCCCTCTCCCTCTCCCTCTCCCTCTCCCTCTCCCTCTCCCTCTCCCTCGTCTTCTCTCTTCTTTCTCTCTGTCTCTGTAGGTGTGTCTTTCTTTTCTTCTTCCTCTTTTTCCCTATCCCTCTCCCTCCCTCCCCAAGTAAAATGATCAGCCAGTGGTCAAGGTCGCTAACATTTATTGAACCCTGATTGTTTGACTGGCAAGTATCAGAGAAGTGAAGATAATAGAATCAATAATAAATCTATGATTTAATTGATTTGGGAAATTGAGGAAACATTCTCTAGAGCTATAGGTCCCTCCTTCTCTGCCATTTGTAGTCTTAAAAAATCGATTAGAACACTGAAAAGTCACATAGCCAGTAAATGTCAGAGATTAAAATTGAATCCAGATCTTCCAGGCTCAGAGGGCAGTTCTCTTTAACATGGGGTGGAGGGAATACAAAAGAAACAGAATTTTGTGTTCCTCACCTTGTGTAGACCACTAATTTTTAGATTTAGAAACAGAGCACATAGATTCTGTGCTGTCCTTCCAGTCCTCTCAAATATCCAGGTCAGCAGTTCATTTCATGGTTAGCTGGAAAAGTTAATGAATATGTGACCAAGTCATCTCTTCACCCACAAGGTCTGAACTCATGGGACTTGTGGCATAAATTAATAAACAAACAGGGATTGTCCCTACCTTAAGTGAGGCTATCACCAATTCAGTAACTCTACTTTTCCTCTTGGAATTGCAACAGGCTTCAAGGACCAGAAGAAATGCTACAAAGTGATTGCAAGTTAGGAGACCTTTTGACTCCATCCAGAATAACTGGGAGTTCATTCCCATTTCTTAATTTGGTGTTCCAAAGTTGTGGTGTTCATCTCCTTTGAAATTTCCACAGGGTACTTTCTGAAACACTAGCTAGAGATGGCCCTCTGGAAAATCTGGAATTTTAGAAAAAAAACAAATGTTTTCGTCATTTTGCTTCCTTTGGTATCTTCTATAAGAATGCTAGACTAAAGACAAAATCTATGGCACTCAAAGGAAACTTGAAAAAAATTTAGAGTACTAGTAGATATCCTGGCCAGGAATTCCATAATGAGATTAAGTGACTGACTCACTGAGCAATATGAAAAGGTTATTTTTAAAAAACTTATAGGGAGGGAAAAGTTATATTAATATAAATTTTTAGAAAGTCTAAATAACTTGTTTTCTTTTCTAACAGGTTAGCTAATGGAAAAATATATCCACAAAAGACCATTACCATTTTATTTTTATTTATAATTACTAATTTCTTTTAAAAAAATTAAAATATATATGCCTCATCTTGGAGAATTTCATACTCTTTGGGAATTTAACCACCTGACTACTATTAATGCTAACAGTAGTTTATGCTAATGAGCCTCTCACAGCTAAATTCCCCAATGATTCACTCCAGATCTTTGCCCCTGATGTTTTAGAGTCTGATATTCTTGATTCCAATGCTCCTGAGCCAATGAAAATCAGAGAATTCAGTATGAAGGGTAAAATTCCATCTCTCTTGTTTTCTAATGCACAACTTGTTCAGGAAACTTGATAGTTATTATGATAACTCATCTTTGCATAGTTCTCATCTGTTTATTAATTATGTCCTTCCTTAGAAAATATATCCAAATCTATGATATAGGTAGTTATTATATCCATTTTATAAATGAGAAAATTATAATCCATTAAGGTTAAATGGAGAGTGAGGTCACATGGGTTATATGACAACATCAAGTCTCAAGGTTCTACTCCTATTTATCTTACTGTTCCTTCTCCATTCTCCTTTACTGGATCAGCATCCTGTCTCTGCACATTAATTTTGAGTGGTCACTAAACTCTTTTGGTCATTTACTCCTATCCATTAAAAAAAATGAACATATAGGCACAAGATATGTATATTTATTTCTAATTTAAGAAAGAACACTATTTTTGGAGAACCTAAGTTCAAATCCTACATCTGAAGTTTACTATCTTAGTGACCTTGAGAAGTCACTTAAGTTCTCTAAGTCTCAGTTTCCTTATCTGTAAAATATAGGAAAGAAAGGGACTAAAATGGATAGCCTCTGAGATCTCCTGTTCTAGAACAGTTATCCTATGATCCTATCATCCTGGATGCAAATACTATTTTATTAATATATGAGATACATTATTGCATACATACAGATATGTATATATTGCACATTATATTAATATATGAGATCAGAATTGTGCTAGTAAATGTTTAAAAAAATTTATGCATGCTACATTTTTATATTTAATTTGTATTATTAACATTTTTCCATTATTTTCTTAAGTTTAGACAATGAACAAAATTATAAATCAAGCCCTGATTTATAACATTTGCTGATTTCCAAAGTGTAGATACTCACACATAGAATTTAGCAGTCAGCTCTCATTACTTAATTCAACCTAACTCAAGCACATCTATGGATATATTATGAAGCAATCTTAAAAAACTGGAAAAGAATGAGATAAAGGTGAAATAAACCAAATAATTTAATGATAATTTTTTTATTAAAATGACTTTTGCTTTCATTAAAATTTATTAACAGCAATCTTAGCACAAACTTTTCAATTAAAATGTATAATTTTTAAATTGTTCTAAAATTTTGAAATACAGTGAGCTGAGTTCATTTAAATGCCTAATTTTAACGACTGTTAAGGCAGAAAAAAAAGTTTTGCAATGATACAGAGATCCAAAAAGAAAAATGTTTTCACTGACTGGACTTAAAAAATTTAAATTTAAATTAAATTAAAATTAATTAAAAATTAAAATTAAAAATAGAATTAAATTTTTGTTCCCTTCTACCAATTGAGCACAATTATTTTTGAAATTCAGCTAACAAAATTCTATCTTCCCTGATGCCAATCAGGTGTTCTACTAAATATATATGAAAAGATATTGCACCTTTACAATTTTAGCATTTGAATCTTTTTAAACAAGTTAGAAAACTTGTTTCCAATTTTTTCACTCTTGCATATATGTAATTTTTTTATTTCACAAATTATTTTTCAGCAGCAAAATATTAGTTATTAGATGTTAGATTTTTTCTAGTCATGATGACTTCATTACTATTCTTAGTTAATATTCCAAGATGCAAAATATATTTTTACCTTTGCTTTTAATTTTATTTTCTCAATTACATATTTAAACAAAAATTTAACAATCATTTTTTAAACTTTGAATCAAAACTTTGCTTTCTTAATTTTATTTTCTCAATTACATTATTAAACAAAAAAATTAACATTTTTTTAAAATTTTGAATCCAAACTTTGCTTTCTATCTCCCTCCTGTCATTGCTTCTTCTTTTTTTTTTTAGGTTTTTGCAAGGCAAATGGGGTTAAGTGGCTTGCCCAAGGCCACACAGTTAGGTAATTATTAAATGTCTGAGACTGGATTTGAACCCAGGTACTCCTGACTTCAGGGCTGGTGCTTTATTCACTACGCCACCTAGCCACCCCCTGTCATTGCTTCTTAAGAAAGAAAGCAATTTTAAGTAGATTATATATATATATATATATATATATATATATATATATATATATATATATATAAAAACTATGCAATCAAGGGGCAATATATATTTAAGGGGAAGAATATGATTAATTATAGGAGTTGACAAATCCATATTTAAGATTACCTTGATAATTTTATATGGGGGTTATGACAGTTTTATCTAATTAGATGGTCATTGGTTTTCCTTCATAATGTGAAGAACTAGTCTCAGGAGTAGAAGCAGTGTCAATTATCTATTTTTCTGTTCACTTGTGCTTGTGTTATTCTCCTCAATAAATGGTTTCTTTTTTAAAAAAAAAAGTTTCATTAAATATTTCTCAATTGCAAGTGATTTCTTTTTTTTAAGGTTTTTGCAAGGCAATGGGGTTAAGTGGCTTGCCCAAGGCCACACAGATAGGTGATTATTATTATTATTATTATTATTATCATTAAGTGTCTGAGGCAGGATTTGAACTCAGAAACTCCTGACTCCAGGGCCAGTGCTCTATACACTGCACCACTCAGCCACCCCCAATTGCAAGATTTCAAAACTTTTTGAGTTCCAAATTTTTTCCTACCTGTCCTTCCCTCCCCCACCTTGAGAAGTCAAGCACTTTGGTTTCCGTCTTACATGCAAGGGCAAGGAAGATATATTTGCATGGTAGTCCTGTTACTAAAAGAAAATAGAAACAAAATAAGCAATAAAAATCAAGTAAGTTCATTCAGAGTTTCTTAGTTTTCTCTCTGGAAGTGAAAAACATTGTCATCATGGGTTTTTTGGGATTGTCTTGCATCATCATAATCAGAGCAGCTAAGTCTTAAATCCTTACAACATTACTTTTATATTATATGCAACATTCTTCTGGTAGTGTTCACATCACTTTGCTTCACTTCATACTTCAAACTTCCCAAGTTTCTCTAAGACTATCCTGCTTTTCATTTCTTATAGCACAATAGAATTCCATTACAATTATATCCCACAACTTGTTCAGCCATTCCCCTGTTGATAGTATCAATTTCCAATTCTTTGCTACCATAAAAAGTTGCTATAAATATTTTTGTACAAACATGTCAAATTAAAATAGATTTTATTATATATCTTTGCAATATAGATGTAGTAGTGGTATTGCTGGGTTGAAGGATATACAGAGTTTTATAATTTTTTTTTTTTTTTTTTTTTTAGTTTTTGCAAGGCAAACGGGGTTAAGTGGCTTGCCCAAGGCCATGCAGCTAGGTAATTATTAAGTGTCTGAGACCGGATTTGAACCCAGGTACTCCTGACTCCCAAGGCCGGTGCTTTATCCACTACGCCATCTAGCCACCCCTCAGAGTTTTATAATTCTTCAGGCAAAGTTCCAAATTGTTCTCCAGCAAAGTCAACTTAGTCAACTCCATCAATGGTGTATTAGTGTCCCAATTTTTCCACAACCCCTCTAATATTTGTCATGTTCCTTTTCTGTTATATTAGACAATATTAGAAGTGTGGATTGATATCTGAGTTTTCATTTGCATTTCAATAATCAATAGTGATTTAAAGTATTTTTTCATGTGACTAATGATAGTTTTGATTTCTTCTGAAAACTATCTGTTCCTATTCTATGACAACTTATCAACTGGGAAAGGGTTCTTTTTTTTTTTAAATAAATTTTATCCAGTTCCTTGTTGTTTGTCCTTCGTTCTTTTTGTTTGTTTTTTAGTTTTGCAAGACAGTGGGGCTAAGTGATTAATATCTATTAAGTGTCTGAGACCTGATTTTAACTCAGATCCTCCTGACTCCAGGACCAGTGCTCTGTCCTCTGCACCACCTAGCTGTCCCTTGTCCTTCATTCTTGAAGAAGACCGTGACATCAGGGAGATGATTTCATGACCTGTATGTTAATTGTACTTGAGTGAAAGATTGCTCAGCAAAGTCATAAGCCTCAATTTCCCTTCTGGAGCTTTCTGGTTCCAGTTTCCAGACATGAATCAAGATAGCTATAAATGGCCCTGGATGCAAAACAGTCAGAATTAAGTGTCTTATCCAAAGTCACACAGCTAGTAAATGTCAAGTCTCTGAGGTCATATTTGAACTCAGGTCCTCCTGACTTCAGGGCTGGTGTTCTATTTACTGCATCACCTCGCTGTTTTTTGTAATACATAAATTTTAATATATAAATTTAACTCAGTTATTTAAGTAATGAAACCTCTGCTGCAAAAAAAAAAATCTAGCTTTCTTTCTAATTTTGCCTGCATTAATTTTGTTTGTGTAAAAGCTTTTTAATTTCATGTAATTCAAATTATTTATTTGCCATAATCTCCTCTAGTCTTATTTGTATATAAACTCTTCACCTGTTCATAGATTTTATAGGTACATATATGTGTATATACATATATATATATATATATATATGCTCCCACAGTTTGCCTATAATAGGCCTATTTGTGTCTAAATCATATTTTTATTTTGATCTTATCTGGTATATGATATGAGAGATTGATTTGTGCTTAGTTTCTGTCAAATGGCTTTCTAGTTTCCAAGAAATTTTTGTCAATGTTGAGCTCTTACCCCCGAAAGCTTGGATTTGGGGGTTTCTCAGCACTAGATTATCACTATTGTGTATTAAATAACTTATCCCTGAACCACCACTCAGTTCTTAATACTATTCTTAGTACTTAATTCTTTTCATGATTGAAGTCTCAGGCTTTTTCACACTGCTGTGTTTAGAACTAGCTCTTGAGGTTTAGAAATTGTGTTTCTAATGTTGTGTGATCATTGCTTTCTTAGCCTGCATTCTGGTCCTTACCCGGGAAGGGCCCTTGATTCCTTGGGATTGCAATCAACACTGCTCCTCTGGGTCCTTCCTCCTTTGGGACTGGAAATAATTCTGTTTCTCAGAGTTCCTAATCCCTTAGAGCTAGAAGTTCTGCTGTTCCTCGGGCCTCCCACTCCCTTTTGACCAAAAGTGCTTCTCTTTGCCCTAGAAATATGACCCAGAAGTAAGTAAAGGCAAGGGAGTTGCCAAACACTGTCTGATCTTGTACACAAGGCTAGCATAGATAAACTCTGCAATTTCTTTTTGACCATTTGCCAGGTACTTTTACCATATCTGACAAGAACTATCAAATCTGCTGCTCTTTCAGTCACTGCTACCTAGTTCCACTATTGACACATCATCCACAGAAGCTCCAAAACATCCTTCTCCTTTGTGTCACAGGTCTCTCTTTATGGACTCTTAAGTTGACTTAGACTGGAAGAATGTCCAACTTTGACTTTTTGTTTATTAATCCATTCTAGAATTTTAGTAGAGGCATTATTTTAAAGTAATTTAGAAAGGAATGTTGGGAGAACTCAACTCAGTGCTTCTCTACTTCACTGTCTTGGCTCTACCCCATGAATGGTTGCTAAACAGGCAGCTTTATTAAACCACTTATCTATTTTGTATGGATTAGTCTAGTTAAAATTAGATAATTCATTAATTCATGTAACTTGACAATGTTGTAACATGTCACCATGTGCTGAAAGCAAATATACTAGAAGGTGGTTTCCATCGATCCCTTCAATGTTGTGGAATTATCACTCTTTTCCCATGTATCTTACATAATATCTAGCAAATAGACCAAAAGAAGATTCCAGTGAATATTAGTGAAGTTTTATTTATTTTATTGCTTTAAAAATAAATACAAATAAAAGTTTTAATGGGTTTATTTAATGGATTTTTTTTCTTTCTCTGCTCCCCATGATTGCAACCTTGAGAACCATTGTCCCTCTCCTCTTCTTTTCCAACTCTTTTAATAAAATAAATACTAGAATAGAATGTAGATGATGTTAGTATGTAATTTTGGGGGAGGGGGGCAAGGCAGTGGGATTAAGTGACTTGCCCAAGGTCACATAGCTAGTTAATGATTGTGTCTGAGTCCAAATTTGAACTCAGGTCCTCCTGACTTCAGGGCTGGTACTATATCCACTGTCACCTAGCTGCCCCAAGTACTTTTTTTAAAATCAGTATGAGACCTGTAGTGATCCTTATGTGCAGTTGAATGACCCAGTATCTATTTCAGTTTGACACCAATGATCTAGGCAACTTCTACTAGAAGCTGTTAAAAAAGATGCTTACTTGCATTGGTGGAGAAATTTCTTCATTCAGGAGTTCCCTTTGCAAATGAATAACATTTCCGATCTGTTTTCCTATTCATTAGGTATTGGTTGCTAGAACCCTAATCTATACCCTTATCTTTCTTAGGAGAGAGGTATGAAAGTTACAAGAAAGGTTGCCCTTATGCCTCTTAGACTTTCCTTACCTGGTTTAAAGTCTACAATTATGCTTTTTCTTTATTTCCTCTAAAATAGCCTCAGAAAAACTATTCCTTCTCCTTCTCCTCTCCCTCTTCTCCAATTCCCCCCCCCCCCACCGCCCCACACCCTCCCCATCACTGCTGTGCTATTGTGACGCCTGGTGAGGAACATTCTTCTTTCCTGGAAAGTATAAGACAGTGATTTTCTAAGAAAAGATGTAATATCAGATGGATACCACATGAAGGGAAAAGCACTCCCTTTGTTTCTTCATTAGCATCCCTATTTGTAGAACCATAATTAAAACAACTTCTTTACTGTGTATCCTGTTGGTTTATACCAGCCACATCAGGTCTATAAACCATGGCATATTAAAGTGTAATAGACTGTGTAAAGAATTCTGAGACAGTGGTCCAGTCTCCCCCATCCTACTTCCCTGGTTCCACCTGCCTGTACAGACAGCTATCCATAAATAGGACTTAATTATGTTTGGCATAATAAAAAGAATTTCTTTGAAAATCACTTCTACTAATTCTGCCCAAATTAAATTACTTGTTCAATGCTATAACAATCAAACCACTAAATAATTACATTACCGAGCTAGAAAGAAATTATTACAAAATTCATCTGGAGCAACAAAAGGTCAAGAATAGCAAGGGAACTGATGAATAAGAATGTAAATGAAGGTGGCCTAGTACTACCAGATCTAAAACTATACTATAAAATGACAGTCATCAAAACTGTTTGGTACTGGTTAAGAAATAGAGCAATGGGAGCAGCTCAGTGTTGCAGTGAATAGAGTACAGGCCTAGAGTCAGGGGGATCTGAGTTAAAATCTGGCCTCAGATACTCAATAATTACCTGTGTAAACTTGGGCAAATCACTTAATCCCATTGTCTTGCAAAAATCTAAAAAGAAAAAAGAAAAGAAATAGAGCAATGGATCAATGGATTAGGATAAATTCTTTTTTTTAGGTTTTTTTTACAAGGCAGTGGGGTTAAGTGGCTTGCCCAAGGCCACACAGCTAGGTCATTATTAAGTGTCTAAGGTCAGATTTGAACTCAGGTACTCCTGACTCCAGGGTCAGTGCTCTATCTACTGCAACATCTAGCCACCCCAGATTAGGATAAATTCAAAAGAAACCACAGTAAAAGACTACAGCAATCTACTATTTGACAAACCCAAAGACATCAGCTTCTGGGATAAGAATTCACTATTTGACAAAAATTGTTGGGAAAACTGGAAAACAGTAGGGCAAAAACTAGGCATAAATCCACATATCACACCCTATAATAAAATAAGGTCAAAATGGGTACAGGATTTAGACATAAAGAGTGGTACCATTGATAGATTAATAGACCAAGAAATACTCCATCAGATCTATGGAAAAGGGTTTAATTTATGACCTAACAAGAATTAGAGGAGATTATAAACTACAGAATGAATGATTTTGACTATATTTAATTTAAAAAAAGGTTTTGCACTAATAAAATCAATCCTGCTAAAAATAGAAGGAAAGCAGAAAGTTGGGAAACAATCTTCACAACTAGGAGTTCTGATAAAGGTCTCAATTTTAAAATATGTATAAAATTGCATCAAATTTATAAGGTTACAGGTCATTCCCCAATTGATAAATGGTCAAAGGATATGAATAGACAGTTTTCAAATTAAGAAATTAAAGCTATAAATAATCATATAAAAATGTTCCAAATAATCATTGATTAGAGAAATGCAAATTACAACAAGATATCACCTCAAACCTACCATATTGGCCAAGATGAGAAAAAGGGAAAATGATCAATGTTGGAGAGGTTGTGGGAGGATAGGGACATTAATGCATTGCTGGTGGAGTTGTGAACAGATCCAGCCTTTCTAGAGAGCAACATGGAACTATGCTCAAAGAGCAATAAAACCTTTGACCCAGTAATTCCAATTCTAGGTCTATATCCAGAAGAAATTATCAAAAAGGGAAAATATTCATGGCAGTTCTTTTTGTAGTGGCAAAGAATTGGAAATTGAGGGGATGCCCATCAATTGGGGAATGGCTAAACAAGTTATGGTACATGAATATTATGAAATATTATCATTCTATAAGAAACTATAAATGGTCAGACTCTAGAGATACATGAAATGACTTCCAGAATCTGATGCTGAGCAAAGGGAGCAGAACCAAGAAAACAATGTACACATTAATAGCAACATTGTGAGATGAACAGACTCAATGGAAGCAGCTCCTCTCAGCAGTTCAGAGAGCTAGGATAACCATATTAGACTGGCTATGGAAAATGTTATCCCAATCCAGAGGAAGAAAAAGAAAATGACCCTTCAGAATTTGATGAACACTTTATAAAAATCATCTCTTATGTATTTCTTTTCCTTAAGCCTAATTCTTCATACTGAAAATAACTAATCTGCAAACATGTTTATCAAAAATATGTATGTTCAATGCTAACCTGACTGTTCACCACTGAGGGGAAGGGGGTGGGAAGAGAGGGTGGAAGGAAGTTTTGTACATTAAAAAATATACTTGTGCATATGGATGAAAATAAATATATAAATAAGGCAAAAAAAGAAACTCACTTCTAAAGCTACTTTCAGGATATGAATGGTGTCCTTTTGAAAATCAAGTTGTTGAATAGTTCATTCAGGACATTAAATGCTTAAATTTCCTTAACCTGAACACCTCATATAATTATAACTTTATTTCCCATGTGTATAAAAATGGGGCTGTGATGACTATACCATGTAAAAATTTATTTTGTAATAGATTGAATCTTCTATTGAGAATTATGATTATTTGTATCAGTTAGGATCAACTAGGTTGCACAATACATAGAATGCATTCAGGAAGGTCTGAATTCTAATTCAATCTCATACATTTACTACCTGTGTAGCCCTGGGCAAATCATTTAACCTTTCTTGACTGTTTCCTGAACTGTGAAATGAGGATAATAATGGGACTTACCTCCTAGATTTACTGTGAGGATCAGAGATGATATTTGCAAAGAACTTAGTAGATGCTTAATAAATCCTTTCTTCCTTTTTTTTTGCTTCCTTCTTTATTTCCTTTTTCCTAATTAGTTATGATAATGAGAAGTAGTATAGTATGGTAGAATTCTGGAGTTGGAGTGAGAAAGACTGAATTCAAATACTGTCTTAAGCACCTTTTTGTGTCTTTGAGTTCATTATTTCATCTCTCTGAGCCTCAGTTTTCTCACCCTTGAAATAAAGAAATTATTCAATTTTAAATCTATGATCCTGGAGGTCAGTACTGTTACATTATTGTCATTATTGCTATTGTTTTTGTTATTACAAAGTTAAGGAAATTTACATTCTTGAAGAGGTCCCTTGCTAAATATCATACAGTTAATGAACTGCATAACTGATTTGAACTTAAATCTCTTGACTCCCATTCGAGTTTTCTTTCCTCTGCACCTTATTACCCATGTTTCTTTTCTTGTTTAAATGTGCCAATTCCTAAATGGATGAGGAAGAGATGCCATATCATTTAAGTCTTTTGAATTGAGGGATTTGGGGTGTATGGATTGGTCAAGAAGGACTAGTACCTCTGTTGTATTCTTTTCATTTAAAAAAAATAGCCTTATATCTTAAAAGAATTAAGGTGGATAGGACTCAGTCTTCATGCTTTGGTGGTTAGGGTATGGCTCACTATTGTGTGTAACATTCCATCTGATCTAATAAACATTCTATCCAATTAATCAGATCAAAGATTTCAGAACCAGTGATTATTAGGTAGCCAGAGATAGTTAAAAGATCAGTACACTGGGAATCAGAAGACCTAAATTCTTAGCTCTGCTTTGTAACTAGCAGATATTCTCCAAAACTCAGATTTGTCAATTGTAAGATGAGTATAATAATACCTGCCCTTATCACCTCCCAGGATTGTTGAGAAGATCAAATAAGATATAACTATGGAATCATTTTGAAAAGCCACAAAACTTTATAGAACTAGAAAATTATAGTGTTATCATTAAAATTCTTCACATCATTATTCTCATCTATGAGTTGAATTTCCCAAATATGTAAAGAATGTTTGCCCACCTCTACCAAAAACAATATAATACACACAGACTGAAATTGCAATAAGAAGAATTTATCAGACAGAGGGACAAGCATTCTGAAACAAGTGATTGAAGGCATTTATGCAGAGCTTTAAGAAAAAATACAAATGTCTGAGATGATCTAATTCAGTTGTCAAAGTCAGATGGTAAAGGGAACTTCTGAGGAATATATCCACCACCATTTGATTATTGAGGTATATACCACACACACCCATTTACAAAGATCAGGACACAACCCACCAATAGTAAGACTTAAGCTTTGGATTGTTGGTTGGTTTGTTCTTTCAACTGGAGTAGAGATTGTATTGATTTATGGGAAGACAAAATAATTTAATGGAAAGAACTCTTAGCTAGAAGTAAAAGTCTGGATTCTGGTCCTTTCTCTGATAACCAAAATTACTTCGTAACATTGGGTAAATCCTTTTAGCCTCTATATGACTGTTTCCTTATCTGTAAAATAGGGATAATAATACTTATACTACATACATCACAGGGTGTTTGTAAAGAAAACCCTTTGAAAAGCAAGCTTTTGAAATACTGGTGATTATTCTTAGGATTAGTAGTACAACAGATGTATTTTGAAAATAATGAAATTGTATCAACTCTAGTAGTATGATATAATGGAAATACCACTGGATTTAAATGCACATGACTTGAGTTTGAGATCTAGCTCTGCTCTTCATTATTTGCATGACCTTAAAAAAAATCCCTTTATCTCTCTGGGCCTGAATGCCCCCATTATTCAAATGAGAGAATTAGAAGACCTGATTTCAATAATCTCTACCAATAATTATTATTGATTTAATACACATGATGCTTGCTTACTTAAAAGTCCTTTAGTAAAAGCTTCTCATTGTTATACTATTTATTAGTATGTCATATTATAATAATAGTGATCAATTCGAGTTATATAGAGAATTGGTAGAAACTGTGATATATCACTGCAGACTAAAAAAGTTTAGCCCCAATCAAATATGTAGTAAAGTATGCCTCAATAGCTAGAGTTAGACATTATATGCTCTCTACATTCATCACCTGAAAGGCAACAGATCCCAGTGATACAAATACAGACCTCAAGATATTCAGGAGAATGCAGTCAATAAACTGTCATGGAATTGAACTGTTGTCACAAATAAAGTGTTGCCCATATTTCCCTAACAGAACATTGATCTATTAGAACATAGATCTATTAGAATCTATCACTATGTAAAATGAATACCTCTAAATAAAATGAAATAAAGGACTTTCAAAATTCAGATATCAAAATATCGATGAGATCAAATGTATACAATATGGAATTAGTATTTAGTACAGATCATCCTCATTATCCTGTTAGTTTTCATTGCATTTATTGAGGATAATTTGCATCTTACTCCTTTTAATAAACTACCAAAAAACTATACAAGTTTTATCCACTTGTATAATAGTCCACAGAACATTAAATATAAAAGAATAATAGCAGGCTAGAATCTTGTCTCAAGACAATCCTTATGTAAACTTTATTAAGAAGGCAAAAATGATGAGATGATAATAAAATGAAAATGAGAAAAGTAATGATAGTGATCACTTACAAGATGCTTTAAGGTCTGCAAAACATTTTATATGCATTATTTTGTTTAATTCTCATAATTCTAGAAGAAGCTCCACCTTACATAATCAATAAGTTTTAGAGGTGTGATTTGAACCAAGATCCTCCTGAATTTAAGTCCAATTCTTTCCTACTATACCTTCAAATGACCCTACCAATCAATAATTATTTATTAGGAACATATTTTCAGTTTAGCACTACGATAAAAATAAAAGTCATTCATCACAGTTATTTTATTAGTTGCATTTATTTCCTGATCTTTCTACTTTAAAAATGTGTGTAATTCATCAAGTTTGGTTAGGAAGAGGAATACTCGGGACAGCTAGGTGACACAGTGAATAGAGCACCCACCCTGGAGTCAGGAGAACCTGAGTTCAAATCTAGCCTCAGACAATAATTTCCTAGCTATGTGACCTGGGGCAAGTCACTTAACCCCATTGCTTCAAATAAATATTTTTTTTAAAAAAGCAAGAGGGATACTCATAATCAGAATATATAAAACAACATCTAAAATATAAACAGTATTTATTTCAAGGAAGTTGTATGACTAATTCTTTTTACTACATTAAAGTTGTCTTCAACTTGACATTAGCATGGGTTTATATTCTATGATGACTTTCAGTTTCAATGATGAGAATTAAGATTTTTTTATAAATGAATGTTAAATATATATATATATATATATATATATATACATAAATGTTAAAATTTTAAAAGGGAATCAGTTAAGATTCCTATCAAGGGAGAGGATGAAAAGTTGGTTTAGTTTAGGAAAAATTTGTAGACTGGAAGGGTTTTTAATGAGGTTATGTAGTTTTTTGAGGTTGGAAAAATTAGTATGTCACTTGTGAATAAAGGCTTAGAGGTATATTGTCATAGTTAGGTCATAAGACCATGAATTTCTAGAAGAATTGAAATAATCATAGTTTATCATTAGGAGATCTTGAATAATATCATGTGCCTTCCATTAGTTTAAAGAATAAGATAAATATCTGTTGAGGTGAGAATATACCATTTTCTCAAATGGGATAAGCTAAGTGCTTACTCATGACCCCATTCAGCCCTAGGATGCTAACTAAGAGAGTCTTAAAGTGGAAAAGTATGAACATTTAAAACTGATTTATTATATGATAAAAGATTTGTAGAATCCCATATTTCTAATATTTGATTTTAAAAGAGGAAGAGAGATCTATAACTTTTCAACTTTTTAAGAAATGCTTAACCAAAGTCATGTTTATTTTCAAAGTCATGTTTAAATTTCAAGCAGATGAGCTTAGGTGAGAGTTGCCAGTGGGGGAAGTAGGAATATGATACAATCTTTTTTGTGCAGGAATTATTTAATTATCATTCTTCATAGTTGACATTGAGTTAGTAATTTGAATAAAGGTAAGGGGATCTTTTATTTTCACATTTCTCTGATTTCAGATACAAACATGATGTCACCTCCCACTTGTTTAATAAAACTGTTTCCTCACAACAATCCTCTCAGGTTGCCAATACAGGCATTTTATCTCCATTTTTTAGTCAGAGCTTTGTCAACTCAGTCATATTTTCTGTGGTGTGCAAGGTAGTAGAGGAGATGAAAATTAATGTCTCTACCTTTATGAACTATAAGAACAGAATATCAGGAACAGAGATTTGGACCAAATGACTCAGTCTTAGCTTTTATGAGTTCAGCTCCAATTTTAAATTGGCATACTTCTAATGGAATAAGAGGAAATGCTGGTCTGGAATGATTAACAATATTAATAGTTTCTAACATTTATATAGTAATTTTAGTTTAACAAAGGTTTTTACACTGTTTTTCTCTTTTCATCTTGACAACAGCTTTCTGAGGTAGATAATATTATCCCCATTTTACAGATGAGGAGATCAAATCTGTCAGAACTTAAATAATGTGCCCAGAGTCATGTAACTCATGTAATCTAGGCTGAGGTGAGGAATTGAACTCAAGTCTTCCCGCATCCAAACTCAAGGCCCTACCCACAGAGCCACTTAGTTACCTTACTACTACTACTACTACTACTACTACTACTACTACTACTACTACTACTACTACTACTGCCTAAACTAGGACCATATAAAGTAGATCCTTGAAAATTGGAAGTATTATATAAATATCAAGATGACTTCTCCAAGAAGCTGAATTCTCAAATAGTGCCTAAAGAATTCTCAGTTGGGAGAATTCCCAGCATGCAGTACAAGAGAAAGGAAGATTTTGCTCCTGAGACAAGATTAGCAAACAGGATATCCACAGTCAATGGTGATTGCTTTCTTGATCACACACTCTCTTCCTCTTCTTTAATTTCATCTATGAACCTCCTTTGATATGTCTCAGGAATTCAACTGAGAGAAGCATTTGAGCTCAGAGAAAGATATATCCTCAGAGCAGCTAGGTGGCGCAGTGGATAGAACACCTGCCCTGGAGTCAGAACTACCTGAGTTCAAATCCAACCTCAAACACTTAATAATTACCTAGCTGTGTGGCCTTGGGCAAGCCACTTAACCCCACTGCCTTGCAAACCCCGCCCCAAAAGAGAAAGATACATCCTATGAGTCAATTTCTAATGAACATGGACTTGTTTTCAATAGTTACAAGAATGATTTTTAATTAATGATACTGATAGGAAAGGTGGAGTGATAGAAACAGCTGAATTAATGCTGATGTTCAATAGGTAAGGATGTGAAAATCTGCTGGGAAGGTGGCATTGGCCAGTTATCACAGGGAATGATAGTCTAGTCAAACTGGCCTTCTTAGTTTTCCTCCATCTCTCATGTCCATGCCTTTTTACTGACTGTCTCCTTTTCCTGGGGTAAATTTCCTCCTCCTTACTTCTAGCTCTTAGCATTCCTAGATTCCTTCTTTACTCAGCTCAACTACCAGCTTAGATATGGGGACTATTCCATATAATAACTAGAACTCCACACTGCTAAATTAACCTGGTGTCTATTTTGAATGTACTTATATATTGTATATGTTTGTCTCCCCAGTAGCATGTAAGATTCTTGAAAGTACTTCACTTTTGTTTTTGTACACCCAAAACCTTGTATACTATTGACATTTTGGTAGGTGTGTAACAAACTTATATATTGAATAGACTGAATACTGAATATATATTGGATAGCTTGAATGTGTGAATGAGTGGTATAGAGTCGCAAAATTGTTCCACAGACCATTTCCACCATGTTTTTCCATGTTACTAACTCAGGGGCAGCTAATTGGCACAGTAGACAAAGCACCAGGCCTGGAGTTGAGAGGACCTGAGTTCAAATTCATCCTCTGATGCTTACTAGCTGTGTGTCCCTGGACAAGTCACAACTCCAATTGTTTCCAAAAAAAGAGAAGGAAAATTACCAACTCAAAATAAAGGCAGGAAAGATATTATAATTAAGAACTCTCTAGGGGTTTTTTGAGATAAATTATAAACTCTTGAGCATAAGATAAAAAGAAAGTATGTATAGTAGAAGATAAAGAGTTTTTTGGTAATTATAATTGTTTTTCCTTCACAGCAAAAGGAGAGCATAAAATGGAAGAAATCCACTTGGAGAATGCTCAGAAAAGGTAAGTAGCCAATCAGGTTCTCATTCTTCACTAGAAGAATCATTCTCTTAGTACCAATAAGACAAAGCTTCCAAGAAAAAAAAATAATTTGTTGGAGACTGAATTAGAAACTCTAAGAAGGCAACCAAATATTTTCAGAAGTGCCAATACCAGCCATATGATTTCATTCCTCCCTTTGTATTTTATACAGACTATAGCTATCTTTCAAAAAGATACTTAGTGGCTGCTTCCCTCCTTATCAATATGAATAGTATTAAGGAATGATTTTTTTTAAAGGCCTTCCTTTCCTCTGATCTTGAACAAAGATAGTTTGAAGATGAAAGAATGTAAAAAGTGGTTGGGGGATGGTAAAAGACCTCTAAATATCCAATGTCTTTATTCCCTTCAGAAGACACATCTATGAAGAGCATTCTTTATTCTTTTTGCACAATTCAAGCTACTCAACACTTTGGGTAAAACTAAGCAGGAATCAAACGGTTAGAAATTCTCAAATTAAGAGCATATTATTTGTGAAAGTCTTTGCTGTTGTAGATATTGGACAAGATTCCCACAGCATTCAAAAATGGGATGAGTAAAACATTGGACATTAGAAAAATAAAGTACAGCACACTCTCTATTATTCCATGCTGATAATATAAGTTTCTGTCTTAGCAACTGGAGACTTTTTTAAACCTATTAATTTCCAAGCACTGGATAGGAAAAAGTATCGGTTCCATTTGTTTTTTAATAAGACAGGTCATCTAGTCATCTTTCCACTGTACCTGCTCATATTATAGGTGCAATGTGGGGTAGGAACTTTAAGGAAAATTCAGTTTTCTAGATATAGAATTTCTAGGTATGATAATTCTTCTACCCTTATGATTTCTTTTGGTGGGGAGAGTATAGTTATTTTTATTATCTTAGAGTTTGTCTTAGGTTCTTTTGCCTGGAATGTATGTCATCCTTGTATTTCCCAGTGTAAAAAGGAATATGCTTGCTCTACGGTGCAGTTATTTTGTTCATGTAAGGAATCCCAAGAAGGTCCTGCTGTAAGAACACTTAGAAATGCTACTTGCAGCATAGAAATTCAGTTTGTTGTATTTGGTCAAGCTTTAAGAAAAGAGACCCACCTTAGTGGGTGAGGCTGCCGCAGTGTATTAGCTCTATTGCGTGAACCCATAAATTGCCATTGTCAGCATTTTCTGTGATTTTGTGGTGAAGGTGGTCTAGTTTTCATGATAGACATGGAAAAAAAATAGGATCCCATCTTTAATGTGGAAACCGTAATTGTTTAGCTGCCGTCTTGAAAGGAGGTTAGTGGTCAGTGTTGTAATATTCATGTGAGATTTGGTCAATTCTTCAGTTTTATCCTCAAGAGAAACAATTTACTCTGAGGCTAGAGAATATTTGCTTTTCCTAAGCAGTTTCTGAAGGGCATACATGGAAAACAATAAGTGAACGTGTTCCAGTGTGGGATTTTACACTGTAAATACAGTTCCCTGGGATTTTTGCCTAAGGGAAAATATTGAACAATTCACTTTGTTGGAAGAGGGGCATCTTTGATACAGTCACTATCTATGCCAAAATTTTGGTTGAATTAAAAGGATATAAATCAGACAGGAAATTGCAGAAGAAAGAAAGAAGATAATTAAGAGATTAATTTCAGGGCTGTAAAGGAATCACATAAATACAAACTATACAGTTAGAAATTCAATTTTGGAAGTTGAAAGATGCTTTCAAGTATTATCATTCTCCTATGAGACATGGGAAATACATCCTTATTCCTTGAATTACTGTCTATCAGAGATTAATGGTCTGCTCTTGAAAAATATATTACTATGTTTAGTTATTACTTGGACATTAAAGTTTATTTAAGATTCTTTTCAGTGGTCAGCTTTAGTATTTATTGAAATTAAATTCTGAAAGAAAAGTATATTGTATTTGGAACTTGTTATCTTACACCTCTCAGATAATTGTAAGTTTAATTTCTAGGTTTTCCTTGAGAAGAAAAACAAAGATTGGCTCAGATCAAATGTTTGGTCTTTGGTAAAGTTGGAGGGATTAGTCAAACTAGCTCATCTTCCAAAAGTTTATTTTCTCTGGTTTCTCAAGAGGTACATTTGCTGTTAGTTTCCAAAACATACAGGCAGAATTGCTGAAATTCAGCATTCCCTTTAGTTTTCACCCCAGTAAGTGTTAGCTAACGGGGTCTCAGAATCCCAGGGAAGGGGACAATGATTGTGTATGGTTAGATTCTGTTTACATCTTGGGAAACTGAAACCTCAGAGATGACATGTTTTTCTCCTTCCCTGTGATAACAGCAATTATCCAGCCATTATCCAAACCTGAAATGCTTTGAATGTTTATAATATCATCAGTAGTCTGTGGATCCATTCAAATACTCTGCTTTTTGTCTCTTTGTCTCATGTTGCTTGTAAGGAAGGAGGTAACTTTTCTCTCCTTCCTCTTTATTGGAACAATGTGCTAAATAAATATGAAATAATAGAAGGGAAAAATTAATAAGAAATATTTTATATACTTTGCAGCAGTCCATAAAAGCTTATAAAAATTACTTGTCTAAAGCAGAAAAATAAATTTCTTTTTAAATTACTATTCCACTTGACAAAGAGATGTGGAATTGTAATAGAAAGAATAGCAAAATTAGTATGGTGGCAAAGCATTGGAAATCAAATGAATGTCCTTCAATTAGGGAATGGCTTAACAAACTGTGGTATATGTATGTCGTGGAACACTCTTGTTCTATTAGAAACCAGGAGTGATGGGAATTCAGAGAATCCTGGAAGGATTTGCATGAACTGATGCTGAGCGAAATGAGCAGAACCAGGAGAATATTGTACACCCTAATAGCAACATGGGGGTGTGGTCAATCTTAATGGACTTGCTCATTCCATCAGTGCAACAATCAGGCACAATTTTGGAGTATCTGCGATGGAGAATACCATCTGTATCCAGAGAAGGAATTGTGGAGTTTAAACAATGAACAAAGACCAAAGACTATTAACTTTAATTTTAAAAAACCCATTATTATATAATTTTGCTATCTCTTATACTTTATTTTTCTTCCTTAAGGATATGATTTCTCTGACATCACATTCAACTTAGATCAGTGCATACCATAGAAACAATGTAAACACTAACAGACTACCCTCTGTGGGGGTGGGGTGGGGGAGAAAGCAAGATTGAGGGGGGAAAACTGTCAAATTCAAAATAAATAAAATTTTTTAAAAATAAAAAAAGAATAACAAAAATAGGTTCCAAGTTACTGGGATTCTAATTCTATCTTTGCCAATAACTAATTGGAAAAATTCATTCACTTAACCTGGAACTCCTTTTCATCATCTATAAAATGAGGGGCTAGAATAAGATAATCTCCAGGATTTCTTTCTAGATATAACAATCTACATCTTCCAAATCTTCCACAATTAAACTCCTCCATGTTTTTATCTATCTGGTTTGTGACTTGTTTCCATGGTAATGCAATTTGATTTCCTAGGAATTTTTATTCTCATAGTCTTAAAATTTTGCATCTGATTCGAAAAGGAAAAAACAACAATGCCTCTTCATTTTTATTATTTCTGTTTTTCTAGTTATTTAAATATGCATGTTTAAAATTATAAGACTCAGTCTCTTAGGAAACCACTAACATTATTGATTTGCTCCCTTACTGTACTTATAACTAAAATGTAAAAGCCCCTGACCATCATTTTTAATTTGAACTAAAAACAGATTTTTTTTTATTTACAGAAGCAAAAAGAATTTATAGGCCTCTGAGCTGTAGTTCTAGCTTGGATCTCACTTAACCATGGCCATGGAATCAATTAGCAGTTCATCTGTGAAATGTGATAAAAATCTTATGAGATACATATTGCTCAATAATTGAAAATGAGATGAAAGTATGAATCATAATAGTAAAGAGACTTTAGAGTTTTATAATCACTGTTGAACAGGGTCCCAATAGAAGTCCTATATTCAGAATGGCCACAAAAATGCAGAGCCTGCAGAAGATGATAGAGCATGGAGTCATAAACCTTGCTGGCCATAACTCCTTTGATTACTTTCCAGTGTCCCAGGAAATAGGTCCATTTACTGAAATATGCCTTGGCAAATTAGCCTTTTGGTACTTGTTGAGGGAAAAAAGGAGGTATGGGGAATGAATAAGGGTAGAGTTTAAGTTTAGTAATAAAAATTGACTACCTATTTGTATTTACTCAAAGAATGATAGCTTGAGGAACCTAGGTAATTCTTATTAAAAATAGTTAATATTTATATAGTACTTGAAAGTTTATAAAAATACATGTCTGATTCTTATAATAACTTCACGAGGTAGGAGCTTTTATTTTCCTCATTTTACAGATAATGAAACTGAGGTTGAGACATTAACCGACTTGTCTAAGTTACCTAGTATTTTTCTGAGACTAGATAGAATTCAAGTTCAGAGTTTCATCTACACCACCTAGCTGCTTATAATAGCTAGTATTTATATCATACTTTACAGGTTTGCAAAGTGTTTTAGATAGGTTCTCTTAAATGAGCCTCGTATGTGGGTACTGGCATTATCCCTATTTTAAAGATGAGAAAATTGAGACTATAGTGCAAAAGGGAAGCTAAGTGGTGCAGTCTGGAATTGGAAAATGTCCTCTCCCTGATTTCAAATCCAGTCTCAGATATTTCCTAGCTATTGTTCCTGAGCAAATCATTTAAGCCTGTTTGCCTCAGTTTCCTGATGGAATGAGCTGAAGAAGGAAGTGACAAACTACTCTAGTGTTTTTGCCAAGAAAACCCCAAATGGGGTCAGAGAGAGTTAGACCAACCAAAAAAAATTGAACAGCAAAGAATACCCAAAAAGATCAGTGAGATGTGGAGATTTTATTTTCCTTGAAGCCTCAGTTTTTTCTCTAGCTACATCTCTACAGGTGATATTCTTTCAGCCCAGACATCTTTCCAGCTCCCAAGCAAATCTGACTTCAGTTGCGCCACATGCACTATATGAATTGATTGATCAGTTTATGATATTGAATGGGCTAAGCAGAATCATAGAATATTAGGCCTGCAAGAAAACATAACCATCATGTAGTCCAATCCCCTCGTTTTGCAGAGGAAAAAAACTGAGGCTTAGAGAACCCAAGGGAATGAGCCAAGATCAGACCTCTAGTTAATGGCAGAGTTTAGGATTAGAATCTACATCTATTTATGCCTACTTAAGTATTAAGTACCCCATTTGTCATGATTTTGAATCTGGTGTGAGGGAGAAGAATGATACTCAAAATTTTCCCCTCTTATTCTACTCTGTTCCTACTCCCTACACACATACACACACACACACACACACACACACACACACACACACACTCAGAGGAATTGTATACTTTTTAAATTCTAGACAAAAAGATATAACCCCAGAATCACACCCCCAAAGAAACAGTCAGAGTTTGATGACTGTCATATTTGGTGGTCAGGGCTGTAATACTCCCCAAGGTTGAAGAGCATTTACAGTAATTATTAGCCTGAGCTACTGAGTCAGAAAGCAGACTTGCGGGAAAGCTAGATCCCCCAGTGGGTTTATGTGTTGACAGTTTTCCTTCCTCTCTCATCTTTCTTCTCTCCTGCAGTTTTGAAACAACAGTAGGATATTTTGGGATGAAGCCAAAGTCCGGTGAGAAGGAGATCACACCCAACTATGTGTTTATGGTGTGGTATGAATTCTGCAGTGACTTCAAGACCATTTGGAAGCGAGAGAGTAAAAATATTTCTAAGGAAAGGTAAGGTTCTAATAAAGTCATTAATACCCCCTTCAGGAGTCTGGGGAAACTGCCTTCCCAAACTTAACAAATTACACTCCCATATTTCATAGGCGTCAGTGTTTGCTTTCAGATCAAGTGGATATCAAGGAAAGATTATTGCCTCGGGGTGCATAGGGAAATTCAGGGAAGGCTTGCTACAAACACACATGCGCACACACACACACACACACACACACACACGCAGATAAATACACATGATCTGATAAGTTACACTTTCTTAACCCCTTCCAATTACTAGCTAGTAAAATGAAAGGGGAGCAGTGCTAATTTGCAACAGATTGCTTCTCTGGGCATTCTCATGTTGGACCGGCCTAAATGAGGTGGTATTGCTGTCGCAGACAGTACAGACAAATAAAAGTGAATGCTTTTCCCATTAATATACTGAACTTGCATCAAAGGGAAGTCCCTGAGACTCAAGCCACACTTAACACAATGCTGCAGCCCCACACTGAATTTACAGCACCACTTCTGACTCCTTGTATCCTGCTCAGGACATCAAACTGCATGCCGCTAGGTCTCCTTGAAACTTCTTGATTTTATTAGTTTGGAAGCAGAAGGAAACCTTGCCTGAAGTCAGTTTCGGTTTGTTTTCTTACTTGGAAAGATTGGATTTTGCCTTGTGTTTTCCACAGGGAACATCCCTGCCTGTTTCCCTGACTGTAACTAGTTCTAGCAGGTTACCATCTTTTTTAAAGGAGTACTATTGGTCCAGACGTCAAGCAGGTCTGAACTCCTGCAAAACAGATGTTTAGGCAAGTTGTTTAGGAGTGAAAAAAAAAAAAAGAAGTCTCCAAAAGTAAAGAAAGCTATTCCTCCATATGGCATCTATGCTAAATAATCATTGAAGGCTATTCCTATTCAACCCTACTGACTCTCCCTCCTTTCTGTAACCTTGAAATTATAAAATAATGAGATTCAGGCTCATGATTTTGTACCTGGGGAGTAGAAAACTTGTATACATCTTTGCAAAAGCTAAATTTGAGGATTTTAGTTAATTACAGTGCTTTTTTTAAAAAAATAATTATGTAGTTTGTTATATGCTATCTAAATATCCTCCTACATTCTGTCCTTGCCTCTTACTAGATGTCCCATATAACAACAAAATTTAAGGGAAAAAGTAGATGAAAAAATCAGCAAAGTCAAAGAACACATCAGAATATCTGAAAATATATGTAGTAGTCCATTCACATAGACCTCCCACTTTTGCAGAGAAGTGGGAGAAAGGAGTTATCTTCTTACATCTCTTCATTGGGGTTATGCTTGTTCTTTGTGAATTAAAGTACTTTTTTTTAAATCTAATGATTTAACTGGCAATACTATTTGGTATTCTTGTAATACTTTATTAAGAAACAATGTTAGAGATTTTTATCCCTCCCTTTTCCCTTCCCCCTCCCCCTGCCCTGCTTTATGAAGGCAAGAGCTTTACTAAATAAACTTACTCCATTGCAACTGAGAGAGAAATTAAGGTACTCTTGTTAGACAACAAGTTTGCAGCAAAATCCTAATATTCAATTAATTGCTTTTTTTGCCGTCATGATATTAATACTCTTGGGAATATAGATAACTCTAGACATAGTGAGAACTAAAGAGGTTATCTAGTCCAATCCCTTCATTTTTCATATGAGGAAACTGAGATTCAGAAAGTTCAAGTGATTTGCCTACAGTCACACAAGTAATATGTCAGACACAATATCTGAACCAGTTCTATTTCCACTGTACCAATTCGTTAAGATGAATATTGAATTTACAAATCTCCCATGAAAGATAGTACACTTAACCCCCTGCTTTTTTGATAGCGTAGCCCTGTCATTGATTTTCCATATGTGAACCCTAGTCATAAAATCCAGTAGCATTTTCTTTGCCTCTAGTTGATGACTTTCTGTCAAATTACTATTTGAAATAGAACCTTAAGGGTAGATTTTTTAAAAAATCAAAATGAGAAGAGAAATAAATCAGTTATTTTTTCATTTTAATGACTGTTGAAATGCCAGAGTACACCAAATTAATGACTTTCTCTCTGCCAGAGGAGTGAACTCTGTTGCCCATTCCAACCGGACTAATTGTCTTTCTGCTGAGGCAATGGGAACTCACCATGCTTCAAAGTGACATTTTCCCCAGTTTGCCCTCATAGTCATTTTTTTCATCTTTGTTTTCTGCCCACTTTGTACTCTGTAAACCAATACCTTTTAAAGATCCTGAATTTAAAGTTTTTAAAACTAAAAACAATTTTGGGGTCTCTTATTTGGAGGTCTTGGAAAATTAATGAGTTGTAGGGGCAGCTAGGTGGTGCAGTGGATAGAGCACTGGCCCTGGAGTCAGGAGTACCTGAGTTCAAATTTGGCTTCAGACACGTAATAATTACCTAGCTGTGTGACCTTGGGTAAGCTACTTAACCCCATTTGCCTTGCAAAAAACTAAGAAAATTAATAAGTTAGTAAAATATTTTGAGAAAGCCATTTAATTAGTTAAGAGTTGTAAACATGTTTACATATGATCAGGGAAACCCATTTAAAGATCTTGGTTATTTTCTGCTACTCCTTCACACACAATTTCTCAAGGGAAATATCAGGAAATGGGAACTTTTGGTTGTACCATACCTGAAATGGCAGATAGATATTTTGTATTTGGGATCCCTTCAGACTCATGGAGTAATACTTGTGGTGACTTAAGGTGATCAGTTTTCATTTGCACAGTAGCTCTTAGCCAAGAGTGCTGAACTCCATGGAATGAAGACCTGAATTTGAATCCTTCAATAGTCATTTAACAGCTATGGAACTCAGGTCAAGTTATTTAACCTCTGTCTCCATATTCTCATCTGTAAAATGGTAAAATGGGGATAATAGACCTATATCCCAGGGTTGATATAAGAATCAAATAACATCTATAAAGCACTTTAATATCATTTTAGTACCATTCTCACTCCATTTATATCATAAAAATAGAATAAATGCCCTTATGAAAGCATGATATTTTATAACTGTTAAAATATAATGTTAGAATTCATCTAGAAAAATTTTACACTTCATCTTTTTTTAAATAATAAATTAAATTGAGGGCAGCTAAATTGGACCTCCAAAAAAAGAGAGGATGGGGGCTGGAAGTAGCATTAATTTTTGTTTTATATTAGTGTTTGTGACGTTTTATATTTGTGTAGCTCTTGCAGAGTACAATAGTTACATTTTAATGAAATCTGGTAAGATGCAAAGTGTACTGGACTTGAAGTCAGATCTAGGTTCATTTCTCAACTTTGTGACTTTAGCAAGCAACTTTGGATTTTGGGAATGTTTGGTTTGGGGGGAGCTTGGGCAAAGTTGTCTATGAAATGAAGAATCAGTGTGTTTTATAAATAGAAAGTTGATCTTAGAATAGACCACTTGAATTCAAGTCCTAGCTCTGACAAATACTGATTGTGTGACTCTGGGCAAGTCACATATCCTTTCAATGCGCTCACTGTCTCTCTAAGTTACAGGGCAGGTATTCATCTGTTTTGGTAGAAGGAATTTCTTCACTGAGAATTTCCTGAGGCAGTGATATCAGAGTTTCCATTTTAAAAACATGTAATAAATGTTTTTACCATAAAATTTGAAATTTTATTTTATGTTTATTATAAAGTATAAATATATAAGCTATTATAAAATATATTGAATAATATTTGTACTTATTATTATTTTATACATGTCATATTTCTAAGAGCCCTCATGATAGGGGAAAAGGACCATCATATGAAGTCAAGAGACTTAACTTCTGTACCTAGCCTTGCACTAATTTTCTTTTCATCTTGGAAAAAAAATCATTTAACTTCCCTAGAGCTTAGGTTTTTCATCTTTACTCTAGGGATACCCCAAATATCCAATTCCCTTAAATCTACCCTCCCCTAGGGCCAATATTAAACAGGTTAGATAACATTTATTAAAGAGACCTTTTAATATTTCTTAATATTTAGTGATTCTTGGAAAGGATCTAGAGTAATAATAGTGACATGACATAATTATGAGCAGGAGTTAAGTCTTTCTTATGATCTGAATAGTTTGTTTCTGTGAATTTTACAAGTCAAATGCTACTGCTGCTTAATTATATCTAGGATACCTTTGTTATAAAATAATATTATACTTAATTGAGAAAGTCTGCCTACCAAATATACATTGGAATTCATAAAAGGTAAAAAACCTCCCAGAGGAAGCATGTGGAGAATATTATTGGTAAATTGTTCATTCACTCTGAGCCAAAACAAACAGCTATACTCTTTAAAGAGTCCACAATGAGAAGGTAATGAGTGAATAAGGACTGTGGTGAGCTTCATGAGATGTACAAGAGAGAGATTCCATTATAAATATATATATATATATATATACATACACATATAAATATACATAAAACAATTATTACACAGTATAAGGAAATGATTTCTTTAGTTTCAAACCCAACTAAATTTCTGGTTGGTTTTTTAAAGTATGTCACTTGCAACTGCTGTGGCCATATGTAAGCATATAGTTGCCACTGTGGGTACCTTTGAAAGCTATGAAAAAATTCTTCCTCTACCAAAGGGTATAATAAGATTTAAATCTGGAAGAAGTCTTAGAAATAATATAGTCTAAAGTTAAGTCAACTTGCCCAAGGTCACACAATTAGGAAATGTCAGAATCAGAACTTGAATCCAGGTCTTCTCCATTATGTCATGCTGCCTTTTTGGAGTAAGAGATTGAATTCTTGGAGAGGCATGGTCTCTCACTCAAATGACTTGGGGACCATTGATTATAGTATAGTAACACTTTGATATATAAATGTCCAATTAAAAAAAAACCAACCCTATCCTATCTTGTTCAATTTTAGAGAGAAATTTTATACATGGTACAGTATAGAGAGCATCTAAGTGACAATGGATAGAATATTGGCCTGGAGTCCTCTTCTTGAGTCCAAATCTAGTCTCAGACATTTTCAAGCTGTGTGACCCTGAGCAAGCCACTTTACTCTGTTTGCCTCAGTCTTGTCAACTGTAAAATGAGCTGGAGAATAAAGTGGCAAAAAAAATTCCAAGTAAAGTGTTCACAAAGAATCAGACATGATTGAAAAACAACTCAACACTCACAGTATAGAGAGAGCAAGACACAGAAGTCAAGAAACATGTTGTGTAATCCTTAGCAGATCAACTTTTCTATGCCTCAGTTTCCTCATCTGTAAAATAAGGTTGTTGGACTCAGTGACATCTGGGGTTTCTTCCTGCTCTAAATCTATGATACCATAGTTAAAAGGTACTTTGAATAATCTCTCCCTGACACCATCAGTTAAGAAAGCTGTATTATATTTCTACCATGTACTTAATACTTGCTTGTATGATGACCAATACAAAGCATAGTCATACAGTGACTTCTATTTATACATATGTTTAAAGATTACAGATAACAACACAATGAAGTGAGTAGTGTATTAACTATGTCCATTTTGCAACAGGCAAACAGATTCAGTTTATATGCTTCAGTCATAAGAAGTAATAAACATTGATGTCAAGATTTAAGAAACCTAGTTCTCCCAATTCTGAGTCAGAGAATAGGATTATATAACTTAGATCTAAAGTTGGCAAGGGTCTCAAGAGCCATAGAGTCCAACTTGGTCACTTTAGTGTTCTATGTCCAAAGTCTTATAGAAAGCAAGAATCAGAGGAAGTTTTATTTTTTATTCTCTTACCCCAAAGTTGCTCTACCTGGCCTCTACTCTTTCCTCTGTAGCCCGCTCCATAAAGTTTAATCAGTCAGTCACTAAAACACATTTACAAAATGTTTATTTTATATTAGATACTGTCTTATGAGCTGGAGAAAAAGAAGGCTAAAGCTCAGCTGCTCACTTTGAGCTCACATTCTAATCAGGAAAACAATATATAAATAATTATATATAACACGACTTATATAAGATATGTGCAGAGTAAATGGAAGGTAATTTTAAAGGGGAAAAGAATTAGGAGCTAGAGGACCAGAAAAGGATTCTTGCAAAAAAAAAGGATTTCAGCTAAATTGAAGGGAGCCAGGAAAAGTAAGAGGCAGAAGAGAGGAGAGCACAAACATTCTAGGTTTATTGGAGATAGACAACACAAAGGCATGATAATAGCTAATAAGAAGAAGAATAGCTAACATTTATACAGAATTTACTATGTGCCAGACATGTTTGCTTCTTACCACATTCCAGGGAAGTAGGCTCTATTATTACCACCCCTTTTCCAGATAGGGAAACTAAGGTAGGGGTTAAGTGACTTGCCTGGGTCACACAGCCAATAAATGTCTTCCTGATTCCAAGCCCAGTTAGTACATAGGGAAAAATAAAGTGTAAAAAGACTAGAAAGGAAGAGGTCAGATTATGACAGTCATTAATGCCAAATAGAACAGTTTCTTTCTGTTTGAACTTGGGGGTAACAGGGAATTAGCAAAGTATGCTAAGTAAGGGACAGGGGAGATGGGAAAGGGGAACGAGCAAATCTAAGTTTTAGGAAAATGACTTTGGCATTAGGGGATGATGTATTGGAATGGGTTTTGACCTGAGGCAGGATGATGAAGGTCTGAACTTGGGTGGTGGTCTATGAATCAAAAGAAGATGCATATAAGAGATGTGGTGAAAGCGGCGGGGGGGGAACAATATTTGACAGTGGATTGGACACAGGGCATAAATGAGAGTGAGGAGGGAGTCAAGGATGACACCAAAACTGTGAATCTTGGTGACTGGATGGATGATGCTACCCCTAACAATAATAGGGAAGATTGGAGGAGGTATGGATTTGGGGGAAAAGATGAGTTCTGCTTTGGATGTATTGAGTTAAATCACTGCTCTTGTCCTCAAAAATCTTGCATTGTAGCTATGGAGAAAAAAAATACATAAATCAAATTGCATGGTAGAATAAGAATATAAATGAAGTATCTGAAGACTCTCAGTAAATCATCATATTTCCCAGGTCTTACTTTATCATTTGGAAAATGAGAAGGTTGGACTTTATGGAGGTCTCTTATAGCTTCAAAAGTCTATGGTTCTGGGGCAGCTAGGTGGCGTAGTGGATAGAGCACCTGCCCTGGAGTCAGGAGTACCTGGGTTCAAATCCGGTCTCAGACACTTAATAATTACCTAGCTGTGTGGCCTTGGGCAAGCCACTTAAGCCCATTTGCCTTGCAAAAACCTAAAAAAACAAGTCTATGGTTCTGTGAAATGAATGCAAAGATGTATCTTGTTGACTATAACTATAATAGATAATATTATGATAGAAAATAGTGCTCTTGTGGACTATAGAAATCAGAGAATTATCATGGAGTAACACTTGAACTAAGCTCAAATGCTAGGCAGGATTTATCTATAGACCCTGGAGAAGAAGCGACTTATTTTACATAGAATGAAATAACATGAGTATTGAGATAGGGATGGGCATGTTTTATATGAGGAACAGTAAAGAAGTTGTCACTTGTAGGATGTAGTTGGAGGAATAAAGGAAATAAGACTGACTGGGTAATAAGATAAAGTCAGGTAGTAGGAGTCATTGAAAATTAACTAGAGGATCTTGAACTTGAGTAAATATTGGGACTTTTGAATTAAAATATTAATGGTGAAAATGGTATTTTGTAAAGACTAACTTGGTATTGACAATTAAAGGCCTATTCAAATGCTTCATTGTGAAATATAAGTGACTTTTGTTTCTTTAAGATTTTCAAAACCAGGGTTGTCCTTCTTGCTGCTGAAAGATGGGTCGCTTCATTAAATTTGCTCATTCATTATTAAAGCAATCACCCTTTGACTTAATGGGGAGGTTGGGACAGTAAGTCATTTGAAAGAAAGTTGATGTGTTCCATTTTACATATATTGAAATTCAGTTATACTGGAACATCCAAGTAGAGAAAACCCATAGATATTTGGAAATGCACAAACTCTGTACTGGATACTGAAGGGACTATACAAATAAATAAAGCATAGTCACACATTTCTTGAATCTTACCATCTACTATAAAATAAGATACATACATATATATATTATATATATATATATATATATATATATACAGTCTATAACAAAATAGAAAATTGGAATTCTATATTGAATTGATGTGCAAAAGAAATGCTTGAACAAATGGATACCATGAGAATGATGAAGGGGGAAAAAAGGATACTCGTAGGGAAAATTTGAGGAAAGGGAGTGAATTAGATCTTGTGAGATGGATTTGACCTAGATCTTGAAGATTGAGTAGGATTTTACCAGGCAGAAAGGCGGAGGGAAGTAAATGAGGACCTTAGTGAGTATGTATCCTCACACCATTCCCCTTGGCAAGAAGCAGTGGAAAACCCAAAGTAAGACTCCTCCTAAGATCCAACTTCAGAATTTTAATATTATTTGTATATATATATATATTTAATGCTTGTCAGGGCCAGCCTTTGAGTGGAGATGGAATAGGAGGTTGCCTTCATGGCACAACTACATGGTGTGATTTGAGAGTTGGCTGGAAAGACCCCCTGCCCAAAAATTTCTTCCCCACTATTCCAAACAGCTTTATATTATTTCTGGTACTGGGTAAAGCTGAGCAAGTGAGGCAGATATATTTTATAACCAAAGAACAAAATAATTTTCCAAGCACAAACTGAGAATCCTCTATGAAAATGCAGATTTCCTCTATGGGTCTAAGAACTTCAATCTAAAAGTTTTAAATTTAGATAACTCCCTCTGACCTGTTACCTTTCACTCTGCACCTCAATCTCCTGGTTAGCTTGGGGTGCTACATCTGCTTGGTGCAGAATGTTTGATTTTAACTGATCATAATTCATTACCCCGAGGCATTATAGGGCAAGTCCAGGGATACCCTTTACTTTTACTACCCTGTCCCATAGAAAAGAAGTTCTAGAAATAGAAGAGAACTTTGTTCTGTCATTAATCATTTTGAATGTAGCACACTGAAATGTAGCACATTGAAAATTATGAAGTGGTTGATTCTGTGACTTGCATATTGGGCACCGGGAAGCTTCCTCAAAGGATAAAAGAGGAATCTTTGCCTAGGAGTCTGGGAAAAGGAGTTTGGTTGATGTAAAATTTACTGAAGTATTCTCTCACCTCCATGTAACACACACACACACACACACACACACACACACACACACACATACACACACACACACCCAAGAGGTGGTGCTTTCTGAGAGTAAAGGTTCTAAAACTAATTTTCAACTTTCCTGTTATCACAACAAATACCCTAGGTCACCAATGCTTATTGGCTTATCTATTATTTCACACTACCTGCACTTCTCACTTCAACTACATGAATTATTGGAAGTCAATATTTCACAGCCTAGTAATCTTTTATCAGCTGCTATCCTGGTTATTGTCAATATTTCATCAATATCCATTGTCCAACTAAATTTAATGGTTCTAGGTGGGGTTTGGTTGTTTTGTTTTTGTGTTGTTAATTACCAATTAATGAGATTGACTTTGCTTGCCATATTTCATTGGCTTTGACAACCTAAACTACTAGTATTATATATATATATATATATATATATATATATATATTTATATATATATATTTATATATATATATTTTCCCCCCAAAAGGTACAAAGCACAACATAACTTTACTTACCAGTTTATCAGCTGTTATAATTATTAACCACTATTTTTTTATTGAAGGCATAAAGAACAAAGGTGGGAGTGCTGCCTGAAGTGGCATGAATTCATAATATCAATAACAGCAATTTAATAATTAATACAATCATGAAATAATTATATTGATTGTTAATAATTATAAAATGATCATCGATAATAATGGCATAACAAAAAAAGCATTTATACAGAACTTTAAGGTTCTGTTCTTTACGTATATTATCTTGGTAATGATTGTGATTCTCACAATACGCCTCTAAGATAGATAATATTATTTTTCCCTGAAGAAATATTGAGGGAAATAAAGAAATTGAAACTGAATAATTGAGAGTAAGTAGTTTGACCAGGGTCCCACAGCTAATAATTGACCAAGGTAGAACTCCAGTTCAGATCTTTCTAAGTTCAGGCACAGCACTGTCTCAATTATACCACCTAACTAAAGGAGGATGACTCTGGGGTTCCTCCTGCTCCTTGCCCCATGCTAGTTCCCATATCTCTCCTTTTCTGCACAGTTATTTTTCTCTGTAGTCAGAATTAAGCATTGTCACTCTTGTAGTGATAATTGAACTTGACATTAAAAATTGCCTCCTAAAATTATTGCTTGGTATTGACTTTAAGAACTTCCAGAGAAGTGTACCAGGTCCCTAGAGTAAACTGAGAAAATGCCTCAGAGGCAGTTTCCAAGAAAAGTGTAGTATTGTCACCTCAATTAAATTAAACAAATATTTATTAAGCCCCTTTTATCTGCAAGGCATTATGCCCCATCCTTCTTAAAGCCAAATAAGTAAAAAATTAATGCAAGTTATACCTCTGACCCTCCTAACCAGGAAAATTATTGCTTTTTGTTTAGCCCTGAATTGTCACTGAGGAGCTAAGTGTGTACATTTGAACAGCATAAACTGCCAAGCCATCAGTAGGTTTTCTTTCATCACCTTTGTAATGCCACTTCTGGGTGTTCAAAGCTGAACTGTCTCTGTTTAGCTTTCAGATCATTTAGAGAGAAAATACACTACTGTTGTAGCTTGCACCTTTATCCATCTCCTAAATTACTTCCTCTCTCAAAGATAGATGAGAAATTTTTATCAACATTAGGAATACCATCACCATTATTTTTGGTTCCCTTCCCCCATATACTTCTTGGCAAATCATTTGGCTTTTTCCCAGTGGGTTGCAGGAGAAATCTGCCTTAGAAATGTTTAGCAGAACTTCCTCACATTGCACTACACCACTGAATTCAGGACTGAAGGATAGTGATTCATTTTCCCCACCTGCAGGGTCTGGAGTCAATGCTAGCAGTCTTTTCTAGTTAAAAGCCTCTTCTATCCTCAGAGAAACCCAAGTCATACTTTTCTAAACTGACAACAAAAACACACTTTGCCTGTTCTTTCATTGGTTTTTCAGCATACATTCTCCACATATTTATAAGCAGATTCTTGAATTGGGAATTTATTTGTATGTAGTAAGCCATCAAAGCCAAGTGATAGTGGTTTGGGTCTTTAGCTTTCTTTGTCATTTCTCAGCAGTCTTGGGTTTTTCCCCAGGCAAGCAAACTTGCCACAGCTTTTAAAGACTCATCACTGTTCATGCTGGCTCATGGAATCTGCCCTTAGACTATTTTGACCTCTGTCTTATAGTGGTAAATGATATTAACTCTACTTTTAAACAGATTTCATATTACAAATGGTCATATTTCATGCATTTAGCAACTAGCTTTTCTTGAACTGTCTTCCCTGTAATTGCCTCCCTTTTCTGTGCCTTTGTCCTCCAAAGTTTCCAAAACTATTAACTTTTAATATCTTGGACAGTGATTTATATATGATCATACAGTGATTAATGTTTCAAAGTCACCCTGTTCTTACATGGACCTTTGTTGTTATTTTAGCCTTCTAATCCCAGTCCAAACCTAAAACTTCTGAAATCCTAAAATCTCTTGTTTAGTATTGTCTCTGCATGACCCAAAACAGGCAATTTCATTATCAAATAACAATTCAGTAACTAGAATATTACACTAGTTTATATTTATCCCTACTGATAAAGTGAATTATTAGAAGTATTAGAAGAAATGTTCAAATAAATAGAACTAATTGATTTCCCAAAGAGTATGTTAGAGTTAAAGTGAAGCAGGGAAGTCTGGTGACAGAGAAAATGTTGGAATCATTTTCAAACTTTACAGTGAGGAAGTGTTCTCCATTCTGTGTTGGCTCTTTACAATCTCCATTTCCTAAGCTACCTTGGACTTTTTGGTCACACCCTTTGAGGCAGAAGTAAGTAGAACACCACTTATGGGCAGTAAATATTGTCTTAACAGGATCCTTGAGGATAGCCCCTATAGCATATGTACAGAAGAATACCTAGAGCCAGGTGCTAAACCACTTCTCAAGCCCCATCCTTGTCCCACCCACCACAGAAATGCATTTAAGCAAAGATCCTCCCAGACAGAAGTCCTTTTCTCCTTGACTCCCTGAAGGGCTACTTCATCATTTCTCAGGTTTCCTCCTCTAAGCTGGAACCACTTACTCTGACCCATGCTGCTGGAACAATATGGTCCCTAGCTCCATGCGATTGAATCCATATTAATCTAAGCTTCTTTTCTTTTACTTTTAACGTGAATAACCATTTAATATTTACTCTCAACCAACCCTTTCTGCTTAACTTCATAACTTTCTTAAGAAACTACTATTTTCTGGGGCAGTTAGGTGGCATAATGGATAGAGCAACAGCCCTGGAATCGGGAGGATTTGAATTCAAATGTGACCTCGGATACTTAATGATTACCTAGCTGTGTGATCTTGGGCAAATCACTTAATCCCATTGCCTTGCAAACTCCCTCTCCCTCCCCCCAAAAAAGGGAAAAAAGAAACTACCATATCCTTAGAAAATACTCTCTTCCTTAAGAAACTCACAATCTTTCCACTTCTCCATAGGACTAACTTTGAACTTGTGTATATTTTGTGGACTTAGTAGTAACTGTAAACCTTTTGTGCAACCTGTACATTAAACTCCCTGAGTTAGAGTTGATGAGTTCCTCACAAATACCACCCCACATAGATCAATTTTTAAACCCCTTCCCAAAGCCCATTTCCTCCCATTTTCAAAAGGAGCTTTGAACTGAGAATGACATAACTTCAATCTAACTTCATCCCTGCCAGTGCATTACTGAGCATTGACTAGGACAAGTCACTTTTACTTCTCTGATCTTCAGTGTCCTTCATTGTGAAAAGAGAAGATTGGACTAGAGGTGTCTAAGATTTCTTCTACCTTTACAGTTGATGAAAATAGAATAACTTATTTTAGAATCAGAATGAGTTTGGGTTTATCAACCCAGCCCCATTTAAATCCAATTCATTTGTAAGTCAAGTCGTCCCCTATAGAACTGGAAAAAATTTCCAAGGTCATCTAGATCCTCCCTCAACTTAAAGATGAGAAAACAGGCTTAGAAAAAAGGTTAAGTGATTTATTTGCTCAAGATCACATTGTAATAAGTGTCAAAAGTGAGATTTGAGCTCAGGTCTCTGGAGAAAATAGGTTATACAGATTTGAGTTCAAATCCTCAGATACTTACTAGCTATGTGACCCTAGGTGAGTCATTTAACCCTGTTTGTTTCAGTCTCAATGTCTGTAAAATGAGCTGGAGAAGGAGATAGCAAACCACTCTACTATCTTTGTCAAAAAACATGCTAAAAGGGGTCACAAAGAGACAGGCATGACTGAAAAACAACTAAAGAATGACAACCACCTTTGACTCTGGAGTCACTACCACAAAGTCTGTTTTATTCCTATTCTAGAAAGTTAGGAGAAAAAGATATCAGTAGGGGAAGAAAGACAGACATGATATATTCCAAGCAAGGTTGTAAATAAAATAAATCATAGTTAAATACTTAGGGGAGAAAGGAAAGTGGAACTCTGATAGTTTACTTATTTTCCTATTTTTTTCTCTTGACATTTGACTCTTGTAGATATGACTTGCTTGCTTTCCATTTAGCAGGGACCATCCTATGAGGCTAAATTTTTTCTAGGAAGTAACAAAGGTGGGGATTGGTGGGGGAGTCATGGATTGATTTCTGACTCATTAACATTTTGCCAGAGCTCAGACTATGTATTGGACTGGATCATTCTAGGTCTCCAGCTGTCAGTTTGCTTGTAGTTTCAAGAGACCTTATCTTTTTAACACATTGTTAACTTCCAGTTGTCCTTAAATGACCCTTTTGGGAAAAGCGCTGTTAACAATCATTCTTTCCAGAGAAGAAGTCCCATCAATACCCAGGGAACTACCTTAGAAATTTCACAGGGCCATAAATACATCCAGTGTCCTAATCCTAATGAATTTTTTTAGATGTAGAATGTGATCTAGGCAGCCAAATTATCTTGTCCCCCAGTCCCCTCCTATGCACATAAACACACACAACACACACACACACAAGCACTTTACCTCCTTTAACTTTTAACCAATGTATTCAATTAATATAAACAAATAAACATAGATTTTCTACATTTTTTTCATAAACTTCCACAGACTTTCAGTCTTTGCTTCCTCATAGAACATGATCTAATGATCCAGATATCAACAGAATAATTAATCCTCTGACCAAGTTTAGGGATGTTGCTTTAGACTCTAGTACAAAGCTGGTCTGGAATAAGCTGATATCATGTCCTATCTGGGAAGCCCTCAAAAAAATTGGAGTGATAATAAGTAATGAAAAGGCTATACCATTTTTATGCTTCAAGTATGTCTTCCCTCCCCCCTTCCCCAAACACAACAAGAATTAAGATCTGAATCCCTAGAGGGAAACTGATTTCTGAGAAGTGGGAGAATATTTCTCATTTACCTGAAAAAACAAGACTTCTGTGGAATATATTCTGTTTTACAGACTTTTCCCAGATTTCCAGATGTCTTATATCTTATTCCTCAGCATGTAAGCCAAATCTCCTCAAATCATTAAATTTGGCCCTAATCCATTGTCTCTTTATAATAATAGTGCAAAATA
Source organism: Macrotis lagotis (assembly GCF_037893015.1). NCBI lineage: Eukaryota > Metazoa > Chordata > Mammalia > Peramelemorphia > Peramelidae > Macrotis > Macrotis lagotis. Next base: position 192,711,836 of record NC_133661.1, read on the forward strand.
TTTACTCTAGAGAATTAGTTTGACAGATTCTCCAACTACCTCTCAATCCATTTTTTAATCCAATTTGTTTTTCCTGTGTGAATGATTAAACCAGTATCTGTCACATGATTTGAATCACCAAGTTAAGTTTGAAGTCATTTAGTATTCAGTGTGCCAACTAAGTGACATAATTAATGGAACCTAGGACCTGGAGTCAGAAAGACCTGAGTTCAGAACTGACCTCAGATACTAGTTTTATGCCTAGAGCAAATCACAATCTCTCTGAGCCTCAGTTTCTTCAACTATAAAAACAGTTTAATAACACCTCCTTCCCGTGGATATTATGAGAATCAAATAAGATAATATTTGCAAAGCATATTACCCAAAGTCTGGCACAAATAGACACTTGACAAAAGCTTATTCCCATCTTTTCCTTCATTTCCCAATGAAATTAGAATAATCATCTATGAATAAGAATGTTTGTAAAATCTGACCATTACTTTAAAAAAAATTAGCTTTAGGCAAGACACAAGATTCTGTGGATTATAGATTGATAAGTAGAAGGAACTTCTAAAATCATTTAATTCTATGCTTTTTTTAATAGATGAAGAAACTTGAGAACCAGAGAGGTTAAGTCATTTGCTCAAGATCACACATTAAATGTCACACACTTATGTCTGAGGCAGGAATGAAACCCAGAACTTCCTGACTTCAAGTTCAGTACACTCTTCACTCCACCACACTAAACTGGACTTTTGTTCTATGACACCCAAAATGGCATTTGCCAAGATATAGTTTCCTTTGAAAAAAGCTTAACTTGATGTCAGCATCCAATAGGCTATGAAACAAAGTAATCTCTGTGATCACATATGTTGCAGAGACTTGTGTAATTTTGGCATGGGCTGAGAAACCTCAACTGAGAAGAGCCTGTAAATCTGTACTATACTCAGTCCAATGCTTGCTTTCTTTTGGTTAGGCAGTGGGGTTAAGTGACTTGACCAAAGTCATATAGCTAGGTAATTATGGTGTCTGAATCCAGATTTGAACTTAGGTCCTCCTAACTTCAGGATTGGTGCTCTATCCATTGCACCACCTAGCTGCCCCTTAATACTTTCTTAAAAACAAATTATAAATCCAGTGAAATCTTCAAATTCTTTTCTCCTGCAAAAAAAAAAATACTGCCTCTTTCTTTCTCTTGTTTTCATAAAGAATATCATCAGTAGTTCCAATGTAATTCTCATAAATATTTTATAGTCATATGATTAATGTCTCTCTTCTAATACTTTTATGATATACTGTGCTTAATTTAGCTCCTGCACTGGAAGCTGCCTATGCTGATGAAATCAGCTCATTCCTTCTTTGTACTTATGCTTCCTCGATACTCTGTTCTACTGGGGTCCCAATTGATCTGTTTCAGTTAGAAAATTCAGTTTCCTTCCTTCCTTCCTTCCTTCCTTCCTTCCTTCCTTCCTTCCCTTCCTCCCTCCCTCTCTCTTCCCCTTCCCTTCCTTTTCTTGCTTCCCTTGCTTCATTCCCTTCTCCATGTCTGTCCCCATAGAGAATCATACCCTGACTTGCCAGTGCTCTAGCCAAAGGAATATAAACTTCGATCACTGAAACTCCAAAAGATTTCTTGGGGTTTATGAGCTAGATTTCTCTTTTAAGGACCATGTCTTAAACCCAAATCACTCTGGCTGGCATTGATTGACCAATAGTAGGTCCCAGCTCAAGCCTTTCTTGGTCATTGTTTTGGCCCTGATGACTCAGAGTATAAATTACATTTGTTCTGAAGACTCTGAGGGTCTTCCCTCCCAGATTGATTTTTTTTGACCAGATAAAAGAGGTCATTCTTTGCTTCATTTCTTACCTAGCCTTAATCACTGAACAGGAATTGCCCCAAACAAATCAAGACCTAGGAAAGACCTTAGCTTAAAAAAGGTCAAGATCAGGAGCAGCTAGGTGGTGTAGTGGATAAAGCACGGGCCTTGGAGTCAGGAGTACCTGGGTTCAAATCTGGTCTCAGACACTTAATAATTACCTAGCTGTGTGGCCTTGGGCAAGCCACTTAACCCCATTTGCCTTGCAAAAACCTAAAAAAAAAGGTCAAGGTCTCCCACTGCATCCAGGGTCATCTCCAGTCATCCTGATCTATATGTTGCCACTGGACTCAGATGACTCTGGAGGAGAGATTTTGCACAGCCCTGACTCACTTAAATCCAATTCACTTATGGTCATGATGTCACCTTCCTAATCATGGTCCTCTTTGTGAATGAAGGACAAATAACCTCCACAGAAGACCTTTGAATCCAACAGAGCACTTAGGACAGTAGTTTTTAATCTGCCATTAACTTACCAGTTTCTCCCTTTCATACACAGTCTATACCTAAAGAAAAATGTAGTATGGCAACTTATATGATTTATCATCAATGATAATACTGATAACTTACATTTATAAATCTGAGGTTTGCAATTACACTTCATTTAAATTATATTATTTGATTTTCATAACTAACCTCTCAGTTAAATACTACAGATATTATTATTCCTGTTCTATAAATGAAGAATCACCGTAGTTAAGTGACTTACTTCCAATCAAACAACTAGTAAGTATCGGAAGTGAAATTTGAGCTCAGGTCTCTGTTTTTAAAAAAAATTGCTAATAACCCCAAAAGAGCTGCTGCAGGTGGAAAATACTAATGATTATCTCCATTGTTGTTGCTTTGCTATGAAAATTCTTCAATATTCAATGTTTCAGAAGTGGTTTAAACTAGGCTCAATCATTTTAATATATTCCTTGAGTGGGAATTGGCACAGTTATTTCTGCAAATGGAAAAGTTTAGTAAGCAGGAGATTTCAAGTTCTTCTGTTCTCTAATCATGCCTAGATTTGTGCCAATGTCAAGAGATACCCAGTTTTCTGGTCAACTGGGCAAAAATTTTTTCTGATTGTCTTATAAAATTCTCTGCTCATATGCAAATCAGACTCTTTCTTTTTCTGTCTCTGTGTCTTTCATTCTCTCTGTCTGTCTCTGTCTCTCTAATTCTTTTTGCCCCACATTCTTTATGTCACTAAGGTAGGGTTTCAGTTCATTACCATTAATTCCCAACTGAAGACAGAAAGATTGATTTTGATGTTATTTTGAATGTATTAAATTAACCTTGCAAATAGCCACTTGCCTTAGGCAAGTGATGATTTATATATTGAGCAACTTGTAAAGAATGTGGATTTCCCTTATTTAAGTCTATAAAGGAAAGGGTACATTTTTTTAAAGTTTGTGGGTTGTTTAATTTTTTATGCATGTTGGAAATTTTTTAGTTTCTAAAAATTTCCCCAGAGCTTCAATTTTCAAAATTGTTTCTGATAAGCAGGAAAAGAAGTAGAATCCAATTAACCATGCAAAATGTCTACTGAGGGTTAAGGAAACTATATATGATATTCTTTTAATAGGAACCTACCACATATTCAAAGACAAAGAAACTTAAAATTTAAAAGGTCCTTAGAGGTCACAGATGACCTACAACCTTCCAGTGAAGGGATTTGATAAGGAATTCTGGTTTTGATAAAACATCAACCAATCAGTTAGGAAATGTGATAGGAGAATGGTGAACTTTAAAATCTAATTATCCACCTTGAATTTTAACACAGCTAATCATTTGGAAATGATTCCAACATTTCCAAGCTCCCAAGAAACTGATTGGATAATGAAGAAACAATTGTTAAAAATGAATTTCTCTGTTTCTACTTAACATAGTTCTTTCTACTCTCTTGTCTCTCTCTCCTTTCTCCCCTTCCCCTCCCCCCACCTTTCTATTCATATTTTCTTCATTTCAGGCTGAAAATGGCACAGGAAACAGTCAACAAATTAACAGCAGAGAAGAAGGTGGAGACAAAGAAAATAAATCCCACTACCAGTCTGGTAATAAGATATTTTATTCACTATAACCAATACTTCTTGATACTGGGGAAAAAAAAGACGAATGTGAGAAAAAAAAAAGGCAACTTTGTTTGGTTTACCTTCTTTTCTTTTCTCATAATTAAAACGAATGATATTCCTGGTAAGCCTGACCTGATCTCTTTAGAATTCTCACATCCTTTTCTAAGTAGATCATGGGAATAAAATCATACTTTATAGTTCAATATTTGGATATTTCTTTTGAAATATCCAAAACACCTTCATATTTGAGTTCTCATTTGTTCAAACCACAGAAAAGTATTCTCATTCAACAGATGAGGAAATTGAGATGCAGGAAATTTAAAGGATCTTGCTAAAGTAATGAAAAGGGCGTCAAAACCAAAGCTAAAACTCAAAGATCTTGGTTCCCAGTCCCGTGCAATGCAAAGATGTATCACTAAAGAGAGAGCAAAATTAATATGTGAAGGACTGAACTGAATGGCAATCCAAATGAAGTAGAAGATTGATGAATATAACCCAGGAAACACTTAACTGACACTCTGCAATAGTCAGTGGTAGCATATTTTTTAAAAAAATTTTTAATTAAAGACTTTTTGCCATCATTTTACTTATCTATGTTTCATGACAACCTTGTAGGATAGCTCCTCTGAACTCTGATATTGTTTGTATATAGAACTTCAGTGATAAGAAATAAAGGAATAAAGAAACCATGACCCAAAGAATCTGTGTCTGCTGATTGATGGCAATGAGTACCTGAACCAGATGAGCTATGTTTCTTTATCTCACATGCCTCATATTCCCAAATGATTGGGAATTTTACTTGACTGTTGGATTTCTGGGTTGTGTTTTCAATATCCCTTGATATTAGAGGGTTCATACCCTAATCTGTGCCCCATACATCTATTGCTGTTGGTCTCTTCCATTTCCAACTCATATATGTCATTATCCTTGCTCTCAGTCAAATTTCATTCCACCAAGACACCTCCATCTTTATTGAGAAGTTGGGATCTTCTATTTTTGTCAGAGATAAACTTATGTGGAATCATTGCATTATTATAATTACAAATTGACTTCAACTAACCAGATTCCAATTACAGAGCATAACTTTTTTCTATGAAAAATAATAAAGAAGCCTATAAGATAATTCCTTACACAAATATATAAGTAAGGTTTTTAAATTTAGGTGGGCATTTTTTTTTATCATGACTGAATTTAAAGTCAGAGGATCTGCGTTCTAATTTTGGTTGGGACACTAGCTACCTATGACTTTGAGCAAGATATTAACCCTCTGGCCTTCAATTTCCTAATCATTAGCATGAGGAGACCAGATGTCCTTTAAGGTACCTTTTGTGATGACAGGCAGATCTATTTGTGGGTAAAATTATTATCCATTTCCCAGGGAACTTCTTCTCTTTCTCAACTTTCCATAGTAATACTGCTGACTTTTAAACCTTTCTGTCCTACCCCACAGGCAACACTCATCTGCTTAACATATTTATATTAACCTACAGAAAGTATGCACTCATGTTTCTGTTGTATATATGTTTCAGTTTATATAAACTTAATAGAACTACTTGCCCTATCCATCTGGAAGGGGAAAACATATATGGAGAGAAAATATTAGCAGCAACAGTTTAAACCTGTGAAAGAATATAGATATTTTTTGTAATATAGATATGCTGTAGATATTTTCAACCTGGCAACAGGAATTTCTCATATTCCCATGAATAAGAAATCATCACTTCTTTCCATAAAGTTCTTGGTAATGTACTTTTATCCAGGCCCTGAAAAATGTAAAGAAACAAAGACCAGCCTGCTATCATTTAGTATTTGCTCTGAGACCTGGGGTTGCATTGGGTTAATTTTGCAATAAGCTTAAAAAAAGTGGTTGGTGGACTGGATAAGGATGATGACAGAACAGTAGGAAAGAGGGTGATAGAAAAATACTCATCTCTTTGGCATGTTTCAGACAATTCAGCACAGCCTTCTCTAGCCCACATGCTCATTGTAATTTGAGAACAGATGGAAAATTAGAGAAAGGAATGATAATAAACATTTTTTCTTAAACAACAGAAAGAAAGACTGCGTCAGAAGGAAGCCAGTGTGACCACCAACTGAAAGAAGTCATGTGAAGGGACTTGATACTTTGCCTGATGCTCTACAGTGTGACTAGTGTCTTGAAGAACACTTAGAAGACTTGGTTACCAAACCTTTCTTGAGATCATCCACAGAAAACTTTCTTGATCTTTACAAAGGAAAATACTCAAGAAGCCAGAGGAACAATAAGAAGCTGTTTACAGGGATATTAGAAAGAATTCTGGTAACTACTCCTTGGGAGAATCCAAAAGGATCCCCTCTGCTCAGTGCACTGTGTCTATTCAAGGCTTATTGACTAAAACTTGATGTTCATGCTGCAACAGATTGAAGGAAGGAGCTGTTATCAACACATCTGCCCTATAAGGTCTTTTTTTAAGCCTTGGTCTTCACTAACCAATGCTTTGATGGTTGGCCCTACTTTAATCATGTTGGAAAGAATATATCTCCTTCTCCTAAGAAGGGTTGAAGATTTCTATACATATATACCATACATTTTAGTATTTTATCAACTATTTTTAGAGGCTCAAGACTCTGTAAATATTCCAAGATAAAAAATTATTTTGCACACTGATGGGGAGGGGAAGAAGCAGCCGTAAACACTCCATTCTCCTAGGGGAATGACTAATGACTCCAAGTAGTTGCCCTGTACTAAGTTAATTCCCTTGTTTTACTATGGTGACTGTTTGGTCTTCTCTCTGGGTCTAGGTATGCAGACATACTGCATACTCAAGTTTCAGAAGACAAAAATATAACCAGAATAGCCTGAGGATGAATTCATTGCTTATCCAGAAGGGGAAAAAGTGGCAAGTACATTTTACATTTCAAACTGGCATTTAATTGTTGATGTCACAGAACATCCTGACATCAATGGCGTAATCCCCAGGCAAGATTTTGCTTCCAGAAGAGTTATTTAAGGAGCCCCAGAGATTCCCAAATCCCTTCTTGCTCTTATATCAAAAGAGATCAGGAGTCAGATATGAAACTTTCTCACAATTGATGTTTGTGACAAAGGTCCTCAGTGTAGAAATAAAAGATAATAATAATAATAATTTACATCCAAAAGAGAAATAGATAAGTAGGGTTCTCAAGAAGAGGAATTTTTTTTTATTTTGTTTTATGAATCTGAAAAACTAAGAGTAGCTACTGGGACATGAAATGTGGAGCCCAACGAACCCATCTCAGATCCTTCCCCTGACCTGACTTCCCATACTACCCTGGTTTGCCCTTTGATTCTCAGGTAGAAAGCATAGAACAGAGAGGAAAGTAAGAAATGGTTTTAGGTAATATTGTTGGAGTCAGTAAAGCTTTCTCTGCTGATCTGTACAAAACAGATAAAGCAAGAAATACCCTATGAGTGCCTTTTCCATCCCTGCTGTCTCTGATATCCATTGCCCTTCTCCTTAGTCTCCCAGATCATTCCTCCTTGTCATGTCCCTGAGTCTTTCTCCATTGTGTTGAGACTTACCAATCACCAGTCCTTTCAGGAACTTCTACAAATAGAAGCATCTAATAAAAATACTACCTTATACTTAAAACAGTTTTTCTCTCCAAGAAGTTTTTAAAAATGTAATATGAAGGAAAGAAAAAGAACCATTTTCACACAGGTGCTAATTGTTTTCTTCAAGCTCTTAAAAAAAAAGAAAAGAAAGAAAAGAAAAATGATTAGATTCTGTACCCCCAAATGAAGTGCTAGTACAATCAAGGTGGAAAGTCTATGAAAATTGTAAAGTGCTCATTTGACTTCCTAGTTGAAGAGCATTCTATCTGGGTTCATATGTTTCCTATTCTGTCTCACTCAGATGTGATGAGATCTCTGGGAATTTTCAACTAATAAATTTGAAGGTAGTGACCCATTTAAAATAAAGGCCATCTTGTACTGCTGGAAGTTCTTCCTGGAATTTGTACATAGAAGAAGAGTGTCCATTTCCCCCAAGTAATACAGTTTAGCACCATTCAACCTAAATCAGTGTAAATTTTAAGTTGATGAGAGAGGATAGCAAAAAGGAAATCACTGCACAATTGGACTCAGTTTGCTCTTGCTGGAGAGATGCCCCAGACCAAGAAATGGGATGTTGAAAAGAACAAACCCTTTAAAGCAATTAGGATCAACATATTCCCCCAAAAAGCAGATCCTCGCAAACATCTAAAGATTGGAGAAAGAGAACAAGAGAGTAACTGAATAGAGTTAGATATATGCAGTCCAAGTTACTGGTAGTCCTACCTTTGTCTTGGTTAAAGCAATAAAAATTGACAATTTAAAAAAAAATTCACTGAAAGAGTGAGAGGCTTTTGTCGTCTTCTTGCAGCCAGTCATAAAGCCTGATGTCATGTCACCTCCAGCCAAATGCGGCACATTACATTAAAGCTACATAGCACCATTGTACCATTTCTATTACTTTTCCCAAGTTTGACTGTATTTACCATTAAAAAGAGACCTCAGGTTAAAAGGAGTCTCACCTAGTCCTCCCAAGTAGCACAGTTGAATTAGTAGCACAGCTGCTAATTAATGCAAAAGACAAGTCTGACCAGTGAGATCCACCATAATATAACTGACACTGGAGAAAGAGGTATATAATAAGGTTCTGAAGATTTCTGTAGTATAGGGCTATTTCTGATTTACTGAAGTCTAGAAATCCACTAATGAATTTAAGATCAAAGAAGTGAAAATATAGGCCATTGTGACAGCTTGGTGTAGTAACAACCAAATCCATGATTAATGGATCTCTCTCTTCTCTCTCTCTCTCTCTCTCTCTCTCTCTCTCTCTCTCTCTCTCTCTCTCTCTGTGTGTGTGTGTGTATGTGTGTGTGTGTGTGTATGTGTGTGTGTGTCTGTCTGTCTCTACCCTAAAATGAGGAATAACAAGGGGAAACTCAATTAGAACACTGGACAGTTCCAAAGAGCACTTTCACAATTGTTGAAATTGTTGAATTTCCCACCCACTCTTTAGTGGAAATGATCATCCACTTAGGTACCCAAAGGATAATAGCTTCTGAGCATGCCACACCTTACCTAAGGAGCATGTTGATAACCTTGTAACCAATTTCTAAATGCCATTATTCCTTAGCTGCATGTTTACTGAAGTACAGATTTTTAGAAAAAAAATTATTTCTGGGGATGTATATGATGCTTGTATATGTTACTGCCTATCCTGGTACAATGGCAGTAAAGCCATAGCAGACCACAGAATAACCTGTATCATATTAGAAGATGGACTCTATCTTGCTTACAGACTTCTAACCCAAATTGAAAAGAAATAAGGAAAAGCAAAGTATGGGTAAATGAAAATGAATGTATGAATACTAAGTGACATCTCACCAATGCCTGGTGACAAAGAAATGGGGAGAAAATGTTCTATCATGACAATCCCTCCTGGTAATTAGAAAGTGTCTTCTAAGCAACTGAGTCCAGTTTAAAGGAAGTACCTTCAGAGACCCATAGCAACTCACTAGGGTGCACCCAAGGCAAGGGGGAAAACATGTGAAATCTGGGGAATAACAGAGGGAAACACTCTGGTGCTATTATATCTGGCATTTTTCTAATTCAAATGGATTCTGTTTTAGAGTTAGTAAAGAGAATGAGTACTTGGGATTTTTCAATGAATATGCAGAAATCATTGAAGTATCTGGAATTAATATAGGTGATCTTTAAGATCAGTTCTAGTTTTGGGGGTCTCTGGAGACCCCTCATTGAGGTAACTAGTTTTTCATTAAAATCTCAAAACCTACGACTGAGGAAATTGGGGAAAGTGCAATTATTAGAAGAAAAATTTGATACACAGGGAGTTGTGTATGACTTTAGAACTTTAATGATATAGTGGAATAGTCACAATTATTTTTCCAAGGAGTAATTATAGATGAAACAGGAGAGCTACAAGTACATTTGAATAATGATTTGCCTGTGCTTTACTCTCACCATAGATTTTGCCTCCTGTTCCCGGGTAGTTTTCAACTTAATTTTATTAATTCTTCCCTATATGTTACCAGTACTTTCTACTATTTTTCCCAACCTTGATGATTTATAATATAAAAATATAAGCAGTATGAAAAGATAAATCTTAGGTCACATGAAAATATTACAAACTGTGGGATTTTGCTCAGAATAAAGGAAGGATACCAAAGGACTTGATTATTCCACAATGTCTATACCTACCATCAACTCTTAATCATAAATAGTGGGTAGAAAGAAAATCCCAATTGTGATTTTAATCCCAGGACAAAGAGGTAGATCAGATATTTTTTAAGTGATATCATTCAGCAACTCAAGCCTTGAACTTTGACATAAATTTGTTAGACTTCAGATTTACCTCAAACCTATCCTAATGAACAGTGAGGTCAAGTTGAAGTCCATGTTAATGGACTAGTATTGTCAAAACTGAAATGTAGCCTTTGCAAGAGAATAAGATCATGATATATCCCTGAAGTCATTGTAAGTTTTTGTATATATATCACAAGTATAGGGCAATTTCACAATCATTCAATCAGACAGAGCAGTGTCTCTTTTTTCCATGTTCTCTTCCCTGTCAAGTTGGTTTGTGATATGCCTTTCAGCATTTCCAGATCTGACTCTACTTTTAATGAAATGTTATCAACAATTAGTGATTATTTCGCACTGTATTTGGTGTGAGAACCTTTGTTGTGCAAAATCGTATGGTCAATGAAGATACTAAATAACATTTAAGGTTGAACAGATTCCTTCAAGATTAGACTAGAATTTCTTCCTTACTGGTTACATTTTGATTTTTTAATTAACTTACATTTTAGCTATGGCTACCTCAAGAGTTATAAAAGTGTGGAATATCTAGGAGATTTGGACCACAGATACATTATGAAGTCCAATGACTCTGTTTCATATATCAGTCGGTTGACCTTTAGAAACCTTGACTTAGTAGAAAAATAGGATGAGACAATGAATGTAAGAAACAACTAAACTATTGATTTTGTTCCCTTTACTTCTTTGTCATAATAAAAAACTTGCCCCTACCCTATTCCAAAGAGCCCCTGGGGTTGACATGCATGTGAAATAAGACCCATATGGTCAAATTGATCTAGAGTTCAGCACACAAGGCCAGTTTGAGTCTTTTCAAAATGCAAAATAACCATAGTTGTTGTTGGCTAGATTTCCACTTTCAAGCCACATGGAGAAATAATTCCATCTGCTTAGAAACCTCCCTTAGCATTGGCCAAGAACTGCACAAGGAAAATCACCTTCAAAAATGAGAGCCAATAAAAATTTGATCATCCTTTTATATTGAGATATCATGGTATTTACAATTGATTCCAGGCACCATCACTTTGAGTGACAGAGAGGCAAGCTCTTCAAGTTATTGGGCAATGTCACAAATTATATTTCTATCCAGCCTGTCAGCTGTTGACACCTTGTTAGAGGCACTGAATTCCTATTTCACAATTTTCATTTCCCTCCCAAGAAGCAGCAAAAATTTCACATTCTCCTAGATAAATGCCTGGAAGTGATTGAATTTAAGATGCTCTTTCTTAGTTGTCAGACTTGAAGCCAATTCAGTAGGTTCACTTTTTTTATTATTTAAGATTTCAATTTAGCACTACAGTACAAATTTATCAAAGTTAAAATTTTTATGAAAATGAAGCATTAGAAATGCAAGTTGGATCAAACAACTAGAGATATTTCATATTCACTTACTCATCCAGAACAGCTAGAAAGTTTTCTTTTTCCAACAATTGTTCATGATCAGTATCCAATGGAAATACACTTCATTTCTTCTGTAAGACCTTACTTCTTTTGTTCTTCTCCTTCTCTCAAGCTATGTCTCCTTGACCTTCCAATAACAGGTTCCTAAACCTATAAGAAATAACTAGCTTGACTGACTCTTTGATGACCTACCTCAAAGATTTTTTTTCTCCTACTTCTTATTCCCTAGAATATATCCTCAGACAATTTACTCTGATGTTTTATAGTCCACTTCAGTCCTGAGTATAAACTAGTTTAGGATTGAATTGCACATTTTATATTAGAAGCATTTGTTAATAAATATTTTCTGCATTCAATGTGCTGGGGAAGATAGAAAGAGTTGGTTTCAGTTCTTAGACAAAGTGATAGATGAATCTTCCCATTTATCTTGCCACACCACTTTCTCATAAAATTTCCTATTTCCTATCTTCTCCAAAATGCTAAGAATGCTTGTGTCTGTCCTTTGATCTTAGCCTGATCAAAATATTTCTGTAGGCTATTTTTTTATGCATTGTGTGAAACTTGATACAAGTGTGCTAGCAAAATGTCAGTGAATCTACAGTTTCTGACTAACTTGCCCCCAAGGAATTTGGCAGTCTTAATATAAGACTAACATATTCCTCTGTATGCAGGCCATCGCCTATGCTGAGAAATAACTCCCACAATCCTATCTGTATTAAAATTGGGTGGCTGTCACCCTGAAGAAAGGGATTATCTAAATATAGACTAAACATTTCTTCCAGATTAGAGCATGCTTTGCCAATAAATTATTGGATACTTAGCATATCAAGCAAGCGATCATGAAAACATTTTCAGGAATGTATGAATAGTGGTTTGTCCACAACAATCCTGGCAAAATTCAACATACTTTCCTTTGTTCTCACTGAGATTTTCCTTCCATTAATCTCATGAACTATAAGCATTTCTATCTATTCAACTGCCTGCTTTCATTTTCCAGGCTCAACTTTCCAAAATAAAAAGGTGGTTCCTACAAATAATTGGGCATAGAGGACCCTTTTTGAAAGGATTTCCACATATAAGCCTTTGAAAAGACATTGACCAAATATACATAATGTCTTCTCCACTATTTGGTCTTCATTCCATTAAGTGCTTTAGAGTGAAGATGAGTAACAAAGTTTTCTGGGTACCTTTCTCTTTCCATTGAAAGAATAAAGGCCCTATCAAAATCTTTATATGTAAGTCTGGCTTGGGGAAAGCATTAATAGTTCAGTTTTAATCCTTCATTTTTGACATACATATATATATATACATATATATATATATATATGGAGTTGCTATCTTTATTTTTTTTAAAAAAACATGACCACTTCCATTTTATGCTATGCCAAAATCAAAAGTTTCCATTTCTCCTTCTTGTAATGCTGTTTGATAATTTTTCTTGAACTACCCTCACTGGTCCAATGTGACATAGATTTGGTTCTATCTTCTAGTACAAAATAAAAGATCTATGTTGTTGCAAGCCCTCACCTTCCCTGGGGGCATTGCAATTTTCTGTCAGTTTTCCAAGGCATAAACAATGCGACCGTCATCTAGAAGTTTCATTTTAAAATCATGATAAATATTAAAGGACATGATCCTTTAAACCATCATTCTTAAATATGCTTACAGTAAGGAAATTTTTTTAAGAAAAAAGATACAATTAATGATCATCTCTCTTTTTTCGACTTAGGTTTCAGTAAGAATACCAAATCAGCAAGGGGGATCAAGATGTCTCTAAATGGACTCAGAGTGACCCATGCATTAGGAAAATAAGCATTGGCCTACATGCTCAGAATGTGAATGAAATCAGTCAGAGGTTCCAATAGAAATCAGGAAGTGGATCTAAAAAGATGTGATAAACTTGGTCTCATATCTAGTTCTTTCTGTGTTTCACTTTCATAGGATCCTATGTCTAGAGAATCAAGTATATTTGTTCTATGCTTATATTTTCTTAACTGTGACCTGTGGGATGATGGATGATAGCAAAAGAATAGGGAGAGATAAGAGATAGAGCATATGGAAAATTGGGTAAAGCAAGCACAGATATTTTAGACTAATTTGTGACCCAATGATTTTTGTACATTCTCTGCAAATTAAGCTATAGCAGTAAGTATAACAGTATGCTATAAACAGTACAATATTTAAATTAAACAAAAGCATAGTTAACAGATCTAAGATGCATAGCAAAAGATGTATAAACTTCTCTAGGAAAGTTCAGCAAACCTTTGGTGGGAACCAAAGAGTGACCTGAATACCCTATTGTCCTTTGTGTTGGTCACTTCCTGGAAATGTGCTGAAATAGCAGATGCCAAAATGAAACTGGCCTATATTTGATTCGATGAGTCAGTTAAAGATACGTGTTTACTGTTCCAGTTTTTCTGATCTTGTCATGTTGAATTTCCAGGATTCCTTTGATCCTTGGCAATTTTCTTCATTTTGCTATTTCCTTTTGATGCTTCTCTTACCATTACCCTTCCCCTTTTAAGTCACAACTATTATTTCTTTACCTTTACAATCTCTATAGTCTTCAGCTCTTTCTATCTCTTTCTATCATAAATAATTTTTTCCTTCAATTTCTGTTTCATCTTCTCATACCCTGTAGTTCAGCTTCTATTAATTTTTTCTCCTTCTTGACAATACCTTTCATTCCAAAGGTTGCACACATGATAGTTGTTGACCTAGCCAATTCTACATTGCCGTACCTCTTGGTAGGGTTACTGTTGCCTTAATATTTCTAGAGACCTGCTAAGTATATTTTCAACTACACACAAAATCGGGAAAACAAATGGGGGGGGGGACTTTTAATTGGTCTGACTTAATTTTTTTAAATCTGGCTTTAAAAATAAAATAAATATTTGCTTTCTTTTAATGGGATATAAATTTATCCTATTCTAACTCTATTTGTTTTTTTTTTCATTTGAGTTAGACATGAATTTTAGTAGAAGGCTTGGCACAATTTGAATAGTTATTTGAAAAATCAAACTTACATAATCTTAAATAGTTAAAACTTAATAAGCTAATTGGATTCAGGTACATTTCCTTTAAAATGTCAAATGTATATGTATTTCTAATCTATATTTGCACATTTAATTTTGTAAAAGCTGAGAAATACTTATGAGTTGGATTTGTAAACATCCTTTGCAACCAAATGAAGTATTTATTTTTAAAAAGAAAGGGTGAAGGAACCATTGTTGGTTTGTATATAATGAAAAAATAGATTATATATATATATATATTTTCTTCCTTGACACTGCTATTCACCATGATAAATGTATTTTTGTATGTAAAATATATTGGTTAGATATTATAGATTGTCAACTCAAAGGATTCTATCTCTAATGTAATTATTATTTATCCTGTGTTGGTAGATTATTGATGTTTTAGCTCTTTTTCAATTTGTTTTAACAGATAGACCCTATATATTTTTTTGAATTTGCAGAGAACTACATTTGTGGCTTAGAGACATAAATTCCCTAAGGTCCTTTTAATAAATGTTGTTTTCATGTGTTCACATGTGTGGTACAAATTTGTTCTTTATTTTCATTTAAAATAGCTTACAAGGATGGAACCAAAATGATGGAGTAGGGGCAACCAGGTGGCATAGTGGATGGAGCACCAGCCCTGGAGTCAAGAGTACCTGAGTTCAAATCCAGCCTCAGACAGCTAATAATTGCCTAGCTGACCTTGGACAAGACACTTAACCCCATTGCCTTACCAAAAAAAAAAAAAAAAATGATGGAGTATAGGGAGGAATTCACCCAAGTTCTCTTCAAAACTACTCCAAATATCTTTAAATAATAATTCTAACCAAATTTTAGAGCGGGAACTACCCACAAAATGACAGAGTGAATTAATTTTCTAGTCTGACAACTTGGAAGATCCACAGAAAGAGTCTGCTGTCCCTGGATGAGAGAGGAACACAGCAGCTCCAGCAGCCCCAGAAATTGAGGAACGACTGCAGGGTGCCTGGGTCAGTGACAGTGGGGACTCCCAGCCCAGAGATTGCCAAGGGCAACTTGGAAGTTCAGTAAGAAAAGTCTGCAATACAGGTGTGAGAGGGGAGTGCAATCCAGTGCAGGCTTCAGCAGCACAGATCCAACCTCAACAGACCAGGAACAGACCACTGAATCAGCAACAGCAACTGCTTCTGGAGCTAGCAGTCCATGACTGGTAAGGGGCTCTCTGCTATCACTGAGGTAGGATTCTGTTGCTTTGCCCATACTTAGAGCTGGATCACAGTCTGCGGCACCAGTCCCAGGAAGAGGAACAGAGGCATAGCAGAGACTACTGCCCCAGTGGAGCAGGGAGACCCTCCCCAAAATTCCAGGACAGAAAGGAATGCTTGTGATCACCCACAGACCAGAGTGCAGCCTAGGAGAGTAGTTATAACCTTTCCTTGGTTCAGAAGACCTTGGAAAAATGAAAATTTGAATGTCCTTAGAAGTATCTCTGAGAAATCTGAAAGACATGATAAAGGATACTATCCATCCCAAAGACAAAGTTGATGGTGTCAGAATACAGATTGAAGCATACTTTTTTAACCTTATTTTTCTTGAGTTTTTTTGTGGGGAGGGGGTTATGGTTATGTTTACAGCATGACTATTATGGTGACATTTTTCATAATTACACATTTTTGCCTATATCAAATAACTTGCTTTCTAAATGAGGGGGAATGGGTGGGAAGGAGAGAATTTAGAACTCAAGATTTTTAAAAGGGAATGTTGAAACTGGTTTTTGCATGTGACTGGGGAAAAATAAAAAGAAGTATCTCTGAAAAAAACAGCTGCAAAAATCCCCCAAAGCTTGGGACAGTACATCCTCCACTGAGGAAGCAGAACCCCACCATAACAAAGAGTTAAAATCAAGTCATAGGTTGGAGAAATGAGTAAACAAGAGAAGAAAAAATATGACCATATAAAGTTACTATGGTTATGATAAAGATCAAAATACACACTCAGAAAAAAAGGTAACAGTCAAAGTTATCTAAAGCCTCCAAGAAAAATATGAATTGATCTCAGGTTATGGAAAAGCTCAAAAAGGAAACCAAGGAAGGGCAGTAGGGAGAAAATTGGCAAAAGAAATGGGAATGATGTAGGAAATCATGAAAACTGAGTCAGCAGCTTGGTGAAAGAGTTATCAAAAAACACTGAAGAAAATATCTTAAGAACAAGACTGGGTCAAGTGGGAAAAGAAAAGAATGCCTTAAAAAGTGAAATTGCCCATAAGGAAAAACGAGATACAAAAACTCACCGAAGAAAACAATTCCTTAAACTACAGAATGGAGTGAAAAGAAACTTTGTGAAAAGACTTTGTAAAAAATCAAGAAACAATAAAACAAAACCAAAAGAATGAAAAACTAGAAGAAAATGTGAAATATCTTATTGGAAGAACAACCAAGCTGAAAACAGAACCAGGAGATAGAATTTAAAAATATTGGACATAGGGTGGCTAGGTGGTACAGTGGATAGAGCACTGGCCCTGGAGTCAGGAGGACCTGAATTCAAATCCAGCCTCAGACACTTAAAATTACCTAGCTGTTTGGCCTTGGGCAAGCTACTTAAACCCCTTGCCTTGCAAAACAAAGCAAAAAAATTATTGAACAATGGGGCAGCTAAGTGGCACAGTGGATAGAGCACCAGCTCTGGAGTCAGGAGGACCTGAGTTCATATCTGACCTCAGACACTTAATTACCTGACTGTGTGACCTTGGGCAAGTTACTTAACTCCATTGTCTTGCAAAATAAACCAAAAAAAAAAAGGTTGAACCACCTGAAATCCATGACCACAAAAAGAACCTAGACATCATTTTTCAAGAAATTAACAAGGAAAATTACTCTGAAATTCTAGAGGGTAAAATTGTGATATTTCAGAGGGTAAAATAGAAATGTAAAAAAACCACCAATTCCCTCCCAAAAGAAATTCTAAAGTGAAAACTGCCAGGAATGTTTTAGTCAAATTTCAGAGCTCCCAGGTCAAGTAGCCAGAAAGAAACAATTCAAAGGTCATGGAGTCATAGTCAGGATAACAGAAGATTTAGCAGCTTCTGTATTAAGGGATCATAGGGCTAGAAATATGATATTCAAGGAAGCAAAAGAACTTGGATTTCAACCAAGAATCATCTACCCAGCAAAACTGAATGTAGTCTTTCAAGGGAAAAGATGGGCATTCAATGAAATAGAGGAGGTTTAAACATTCCTGATGAAACAACCTGAGTTAAACAGAAAATTTGATCTTCAAATACAGGACTCAAGTGAAACAGAAAAAGGTAAACAGGAAAGGCAAATCATAAGAGACTTGACAATGTTGAACTGCTTATATTCCTGCATGGGAAGATGATGCTAATAACTCATATGAACTTTCTCATTAGGGCAATTAGTAGGAGCATATATAGGCAAGGCACAGGTGGGAGTTGAATTTGAAAGGATGATATATTGAAAGGATGGAGTTAATGAGTAAGAGAGGAATGTACTGGAGGGGAGAGGAAGATAGGATGAGGCAAATTATTTTCTTTCTACTTTACATGTTCTTGTTAAGAATCTGCATCTTTGCCTTCTGTATTCTGTCTAACTCATTACCTGCAAATGGTCTGCCTGTAACTATAGTCAAGATTATGAGCTAACTGAACCATTCATTTTTCTAAATTGGACTATCTAAAGGCAACCTCTGTCCTAAATAATAAAATAGTGAACTTCAGATAAGAAACAGGATTTGGAAACTCAAAAGTTTATGGATGTAGGAGTAGAAGGAAATGTACATGTTGTGACCTAAAACAAAAGGAGAAAAATCATGTTCAAACTCTGCATGCATTGGATTAATTTTACGGGCAGAAAGCTATAAGCAGCACCATATTTAAATTCAATAAAAGTGTAGTCAACAGATCTTAGATGTATTTATAGTTTTTAAACAGTATTTAAAGATACTCAAGAAATTGACAACCAATTGTCATAGAAAAATAATTTATATTCTATCTTTAGGTAATTTTCATTATAAAAAGATATTTTACAAATCATTTAGTCCAACCCCTTTATTTTACAATTGAAGAAATTAAGTACCAAAGAAGTTATATAGATTGCCCAAGATAATATAAAGTTACATAAGATGGACAAGAGGAGACTGAAAGCCAGGTCTTGTAACTTGTACTTTTGATTTTGATCCACCCAACTATTTTCCTCTCAACAAATTAAAGCTTCCTCCTTCCTATTCCTCTAGCTAAACAATTGTGTTAGTATACGCAGAGCAAAACTATAGTTCCAAACTTGGAACCCCAGAATCCTAGAAAGATACTAGATAATATTGATTCCAGTAACCTGTTGATAATGGTGACCTCTAATCAAGAACCAGGAAAGATACTGAGGGAAATGGATTGCTGAGGTATCTTTGAGCAGAAGGAGAATCTCCATGGCACTCAAAGTCCATGAAGAAATGTCTAACAAATGGTGGAAATGTTTTCTCTATAGTTCAGCCAAATGATAGCTTTTCCTCCTAAATTCCTGATATAAAAATAGGCAAAATGAATTGAATTATAAAGATCTATTTTCTTATGTGTGTATATGACTCTCTGAGTGATTTAGAAAGGAAGCAGAGAAAAAGTTTATGGTGTAGGTCATAATTTGCCAACATGAAAATATGGTTTTGAAGACTCCTGATGTCTAACTCTTCCCCCTCCCAATGCATTTATCCAACTCCTGTGAATCTGAGATACATGAATGAGCAATTATATTTTATGTATTATGTATGTATGTATATTTAGACAATGTTGTTCTCTTCTATCTTTTTCTGTCAAAGTAGGCGTATCTACTATACAATTTTCTGTTAAAAGCCCTATCCAGAGCCATAACAGAAACTATTTCACTTAGGGCAAGGATATCTTGGCATAGGGCATCATTAATATTAGAGATGCAGCATCCTGCCCCCCAGGAAAAAAAATATTCCTCCACAGATCAGAAAGTAAAAAGGGACCCTGGAAGAAAGTTGCCATGGTGAGAGGAACTATATGTCTGTAGCAATCTGAAAAGAGATCCCAGAAAGATGCAGCTTAGTAGAGGACTGTAAGGTAAGGTAAAGGAAGAAAGTGTCCTCAACTATGTCAATAACTTGGTACAAAGCCCCATTTACCTTGGGGGCCAATCATAAAACTCTATTGCCTCTAAAAGAGGATACGAGTTGCCACCACTGAAAAAGTGAAAGAACTGGTTGTAGGATCCAAATACAAAGAATTTGAACTACATATGCCTTAAGTTTTAAAGAACAACTAACTTTTTTTCCTGTGAGTCTTAAAGGTTGAAGGAAGCTTCCTCAGCATAACATCAAATGAGATGTGAGCTAGAATTAAATTTTAAATATCAGGAAAATATATGGGAAATGCCGAGTATGGGCAAGCAGGCTCAATTAATGCCTCATTGCTTTCTCTGCTTTGTTTGCTTTGTTATCTGGAAGAAACCATGTAATGCATCAGCCTTGAAATATTTCTTAGATGGATGAACAATGTCCTTACCACAGAAGAGGCTATTTCAATGACAGAGCTGGATCCTGCATTGCTCAAAATGATCCACGGATGCTTAGCAAAATACTTCTTGATAGGAATCATTGGATGCATTCAGCATCATGTTAAAAAATATTTAAAGGGCACAAAATGTAACCTTGTTAGGAGAGGAGCAACCTATTTTGTTTCCATTTCTCTGCCAAGGAGGATGACTTATGGACTGGAAATAAAACAAGAAAAATGGTTAATGAGAAAATGATAAACAGTGTATATAGTGACCTAAAGATAACACCTAACTATTCTTTTTTTATTTGCAAGGCAATTGGGGTTAAGTGACTTGCCCAAGGTCACACAGCTAGGCAATTATTAGGTATCTGAGGACACATTTGAACTCAGGTCCTCCTTACTTCAGGGTCAGTGCTTTATCTACTACACTACCTAGTTGCTCCATACCTGACTATTCTTAATGAATTTAAGTCACCTGATCTTATCTAATTATTAAATTCCCACTGACTTGGGAAAATGGAAATATACCGTGAAGATGAATAAACGTCCAAAAAAATTTTAAAGGAGAGAAAAAAGAATCTGTATACTGTTGGAAAACAATATGCACAATATCTCATATAAATAGATAGAATAATAACAATAGCAAAACTAAAAATAAATATTGTATGATTATTATGACAAAACTTGGCCCTAGAAAAGAATTGAAAAAAATCAGTTCAGTTTCTTCTCTGTGGAGGTAGAGAAAAATAGGCATGTAATATTATATATGCCATATCATTCAACTGATACATCAATTGGTTTTGCTCAAATGCTTTTTTTTTTTGAAAAAATTCTTTGTTCAAGAGATAGTTCACTACATAAAGGAAGGGAGAGTGATAGATTCAGAAAGAAAAATGATGTAAAAACAAAAGATACTGATAATCAGCCTAAGTCAGGACAAAAGATAATTTATCATTTTTAAATACTTTTGTTTTCCCATATCAAGGATTAATAACATTTTTAACATTGGAAGAGACATTAGAGACCATCTCATTCAATTTTCCACCAAATATAAAAACTCCAAGATATCTAAAGGTGGTTTGTAAGCTATTTTACTCATCCTTTCAAAGCTCGAGGGTTACCAGGTATATGTCAGGGCTATCTTTAAGAACCCTGCAACATTGGTACAAAAGAGCAGGATTACCCTATTCCTTGAGGCTTTAAAAATATGAGGCTGACTTCTCTTCTGGACTTATGTATCACCTCCAAGGCACTTTTTCCCAATTTGTCAGCATTCCAGTTTGTAGCCTTTCTATTAAATCAGTTTTTTCAGAGTTTCAAGAATTCCTCTAGATCAGCAGATACTGTCTCTCCATTGGCAGATACTGCCTCTCTTGTTACTTTTACATTGCCTAAGCTAAACCTTTTTTTTAAAAATTTTCATCCAATCTTTTCTGGTCTAAAAATCCATAGAGGTAGACCTTTCACCTTCACTTTCCTCTAGAAAATTTTAATTTAACCTTTTCTTATATAACAGAGTCTACTAGAATGTCTTTTCAGTTACAACCTTATACCCAAAGAATGGTTCATTTTCCACTTGAGAGAGATGTGGATTTTGTGGTTTATGGAAATGCTTTGCAATTGTTACAAACTCCCAGGATTACCTTCTCTTTTTTTCCTTTTTTAAATAGTATTTAATTTTTCCTAAATATATGTTGACTGTTTTTAGCATTCATTTTACAAGATTCTGAGTTCCAAATTTTTTTCTTTCCCTTTCCTTCCTTCTTCCTAAAATAGTAGGCAATTTGATATAGGATATATATGTTCAATTATGTAAAACATTATTCACAGTTGTGAAAGAAGAAACAGATCAAAAGGAAAAAAACACCCAAAAAATATGAAGTGAAAAAAGTATGCTTTGATCTGCATTCAGAGTCCATCAGATCTTTATCTCAATGTGGATAGCATTTTCCATCATGAGTCCTTTGTACTTGTGTTGGATCATTGTACTGCTGAAAAGAACTGAGTCATTCATAGTTGATCATCACACAACATTGCTGATATGGTATACAGTGTTCCTGATTCTGCTAATTTCATTTTTCATCAATTCATGAAAGTTTTTCAAAGTTTTTCCTGAAATCTTTTGGCTCATAATTTCTTATAGAATATTACATTCATATTCCTCAGCTTGTTCAGCCATTCCACAGTTGGTGGGCATCACTTCAATTGCGAGTATTTTTCAACCATGTAAAGGGCTGAACATATAGGTCCTTTTCCCTTGTTTATGATCTCTTTGAGATACAGTAGTAGTATTACTTGATGCACAGTTTGGTTGCCCATGGGCATAGTTCCAAATTGCTCTCCAGAATGATTGAATCAGGTCAAGACTCCACCAATAGTTGCATTAGTACCCCAATTTTCCCATGTCCTCTCCAACACTTATCATTTTCCTTTTTAGTCATATTAGTCAATCTAATAGGGGTGAGGTGGTACCTCTAATCAAAAGTGATTTAGAGAACTTCTTCATATTCCTATAGATAGTTTTGTATTTCTTCATCTGAAAATGCTTGTCTGTATCCTTTGACCATTTATCATTTAGGGAATGACTTGTCTTATAAATTTGACTCAGTTCTTTATAAACTTGAGAAATGAAACTTTTTATCAGGGATGCTATAAAAAGTGTTTCCTAGTTTTTTGTTTTTCTTCTCAAGTCAGTTGCATTGTTAGGGAAAAAGTTTTTTATTTTAATATAACCAAAATTATCTATTTTACAGTTTGTAATGTTCTCTATCATTTGTTTGGTCATGAATTCTTCCTTTCTTCATAGATATGACAGATAGACTATTCCTTTTTCTTCTAATTTGCTTATGTTGTAACCTTTTATTCAGTGGTTTCTGACTGTTTCCCAGATTCCCACTGGAGTGGTGGTCCTGAGGCTAGCAGCTGCCTATTTGCCTAAGTTGAATTATGTGTGGGGTCCTAATGCTAGTATCTATTGGTTTGCTTAGGCACCTATAGAGTTGGCTTCTGCTTGCTGAAGTGGTGGAGGCTATTTACCCAAGTGACAGTTTTCAGAGCTGGGAGATGCTCTTTCCTCAGGCTATGCCAGAGCTGTTCAAAAGGTGACCCACATACCACATGGGGCCAGCAGGGAGATTTTATGTAGCCCACTTATGGATTTAGTAAATGCTTTAATAAATGAAGTCATACTATCACAGAGCTCTCACTAAAATGACAAATCAAAATATATTGTCTTTTTGTTTTAATAGAAAACTTTTAAAGTAAGGTTGGGCAATGCTGAGGTACAGGACGGCAGTCCTAATGTTGGCATTTGTCTACCCCAGTGAGCTGGAGTTGCTTTCTGTCCTGGACTGTGCTTCCCATTTTGCCTGAGACAGAAAGTCCTGCTGACCTTCTAAATTTCTTGAACTAAAAGATTGTTCCACCCCATTTTTTGCTGGTTCTGCTGTTCCAGAATTTGTTTCAGGGTGCTATTTTAGGGTTGTATGAAGTTAAATACCTCTGTTTTTACTTGGTATGCCTTTGGTCTACTCATTAAGGCCCTAACTGCAGCTAATCACAATAATTGTTTTGCCTGAACAAAACATATATAACAATTCTATTTTTTCCTTCAAGTTCATCACTTTCCTGTTTCTTAGGAGCATTTTCCAAACCAGTAGAAACATATTTGGGACCCATGATTTTAGTAATTTATGTCATTTAAACAATTGCCATAAACATGCTTGAATCTCCAAACTAGCACATAAAATCACAGTTCTTTTACTATAATGTGATTTAAGAAAAAAATTATGTAGCTGCTCATTCATATTATTTTAAAGTAAAATATATATTGTACAGGTATTACATTTCTAGCATTTGTGTGTCATCTGATTTTCATGTTCTTTTCACAAACTTTAACTTTTACTTATTTTAACTTTAAAAAATATTTTGTGTATTTATGACATTAAAAGATAAATATGTTGATAATACATAGTAATATCAGTTTATTTTATGTATTTCTGAGTTTCTGGGTTATCTGCTGGCCTTTATATGTTATATACAGCTTCTTCAAAACTCGCAAAAAAATCCATTTAATTTCTTAAGCTGATGTGCAATATATTAAAACCATAATGAGGAAAGTTGCAATGTGTAACAGATAACTGTATTTCACAAGTCATAAAATCATAGAATAAGACCTAAACAGGTCTTTATTGTAGTATCTAATCTAATTAGAGCTCAGAGAGTTGTGACTTACCCTGGATTCCTCAGGTAGTAAATGAAGAACCGTAATTCTAACTCAGGTTCTCTATTACCAATCAAATTCTAATTCCTTTCCTCTATTCCATGCTACCAACTCTGATAACTTCACAATACAACAAAATGCATGCCTCAACCATAGTACAGTTCCCCTTATACCTGGCATAGTGTTTGCATATAATAGAGGGCAGCTAGGTGGCACAGTGGATAGAATACTGACTTTGAAGTGAGAAGTATGGGAGTTAAAATCCAACCTCAGACACTTGACACTTACTAGCTTGAGCAAGTCACTTAAGCCTGATTTCCTCTCATCCAGGGCCATCTCCCATCATCCTGATTCATATCTGACCACTGGATCCAAATGGCTCTGGAAGAGAAAGTGAGGCTGATGACTAAGCACAGCACCCCCCTCCCCACACTCAAATCCAGTTTGTGTGCTCGTCATGTATCATCTCCCTTATGTCAAGGTCTTCTTTGAGAACAAAGGACAAAACATCAATAGACACTAGATTGATAGACTGATTACTTAGCATGGTGTAAATCAAAGGTGTCAAACACACAGCCCACACCACTCCTAAATAGCTCCCAAGCAGATGAGAATGTAAGTGGAAAATTGTAAGAAAATATAAGAAAAATACTATAGACCATAGAAAATGTTAATGTGAAGTTTTCTAAATCAATAGCCAGTCTACAGAGGTTATTTGCCCTATTTCTATTCAAGTTTAACACTACTAGTGTAAAGGATTACACATCCAACTTTATAACTCCTCTCTGTTTAATTTGAGGCTTGTCCCTTTTTTCTTTGGTTTCTTCTGAAATCATTGCATTTAAAAACATCAGTTTTAGTGCACAGTTCATACTGATGAAACCCTAAGATTCTTCATTACCTGAAATATTATATACTATTTATTAATTAGCCACTTTAGAGAACTTTTAGAGAACCCAAAAGACACACATAACCCCTATTCCGAGTATTTTGTTTATCAGACAACCAAGTTGAACTGTATCCAAGAAGACTGAAGTATCCTAATTCAATATTGTAGAATCAATTAAATAGTATAGTAGATAAAGAGTCCTGGACTTGTAAACAAGAAATAAATTTCAATCTTGCCTCAGTCATTCAGAAATTATGTGTTCCTGGACAAGTCACCTAATTTTTCTCAGAGTCAGTTTCTTTATCTGTAAAATGGCGATAATAGTACCTACCTCACAGAGCTATTGTGAGGAACAAGAAAATTAATGTATATAATATCAAATGTTGCATATTAATGTTATTGTTTTTATTTTTCACTTCACTGGTGTTCTTTGAAGATTTCTTTTAATGGTTCCAACATTCTTTCAGGAAAAGTCCTTGAATTATCAAAGGATTCATAACTTCAAAAAACAGAAAAATAAATTGCTACTAAAGTCCCTGTGTTTGATATTAAATATGATTTAAGCTCCTAAAGGTTTGTAGCTATGAATCTAATGGAATATTTCAATATTGCAAGAAATGAAAATCAGAAGCATGAAAACATTTATATCTAATGCAGAGTGAAATAAGAAGAATCAAATGTATATATGTGTGTATATACATAAATGGGCAACCAGATAGCACAGTGGATAGAGTGCCAGGCCTGGAGTCAGGAAAAATCATCTTCCTGAGTTTGAATCTGGCCTCATACTTCCTAGCTGGGTCACCATGGACAAGTTACTTAGCCCTATTTGCTTCAGCTTCTTCATCTGTAAAATGAGCTGGAGAAGGAAATGGCAAATCACTCCATATCTTTGCCAAGAAAAAATGCAAAAATGGTTATGGAAGAAGAAGAGCTAAATACAATCATCAGTTTTTAAAGTTAAAAACTAAAGTTGAGGTGAAGGATTTATATGACTTTCTGAATAAGGAACTTCTACTTCATTTATAGTTGATTCTTTCATTCTTTTGCTTTGACAAAACAGATGGCCTATAAGGAGCTTCTTGCCAGATCAGGAACAATGAGCTGAACTCACTATTTCGGAAAGAAATAACAAAACAAAACAGAATAAAACAAACAAGCAAAAAAGTCCACACCCCCAACTAGACTTTGTTTCATTCCAGAGAAATGTGCCCTGAGGCTTTGCCTAGCACTTTTCTTTTTGGACTCTTGAAGACACTCCACTTCCCTATATATAGCTCTGTCTTGTGTAAAGAATTTAGAAAGCATTAGAATGCAGAAATCAAAGAGACAATAAATTTAAAACCAATCTTATTGTCTGCAGCCTAAAGTGTTATTTAGATCAAAGGGGAGGGGACATCTGGCTTCTGGCTGGCTGGGAAAATCAGATCATGTGACCTATTGATTCCACTTGCTCATTTCCAGGGTCCACTAGAGCTGGAATTTTGCAATTCTCTAGGAAAGTTAAATTGGTGAATTAAAGTTAAACTTCCCCATTTGGAGGAATGAAAACTATCTATATGGGAGAATATGAAAATGGACAGGATACTTCCCTGGAGATTTATAATCCTGGAAGAACAGAAAGAAATAATTGTACTGGGAACATGGTGGCCCTTATTTCAATGACCACCCTTCCCAAACTTCTCCCCTTCCCCAAAACTAATTCTTTGTGGTTTGAAAAATAATACTGATCTTGCAGAGAACACAGGAAAAGAAAAAAACACTGATAGTCTCTGGATTATTTTTCACCTGCATTTAAGTTTAAAGTTTATTTTCAGGATGTTGAAATAGGAACTTTTGTCCATTTTTCCTTCTTTGTTTTGATTTGGTTATAAAATTTAAAGAATTACTTTTTCATTACTAAAGCTATTTTTCAAATGACTATGATACAAAGATTTCTTGAGTTCTTGTATCTAAATTTTTTTTTCAATATCTGCACAAATTCCTTGCATGATTCATTTCTAATTACAATCTCATTTTTGGCAGAGAGGTGGAGTTACAGAAACCTGAAAGCCTCTTTTAAAAAAATTAGTTCTCTGAAACAGTGAAGTCTTCATTGATTGTGACTCTGACTTCACTTATTCTCAAGAGATAGCAACCCAAGGGTAGGTTAGTCCAGTAAATGAGTAGAATAATTGTAGATGTAAAGTATAACAATTAAAAATAATTCCTTTCCATAGACACACATACACACACACACACACACACACACACACACACACACACACACACACACACACCAAAAATGCCCAAGAAAGGAATCCAGACAACCACAAGCTAAATAGCATAGGATATTTTATACAAATTGACAGCTGCATTCCTAGACCACTAATACAGATCTTTCAGCTTCCAACACAAGGGCCAAAGTCCCTGCTGAAGTGTCAACACAAATTACTGGATGGGCCTCAACCATGCTTGAGTATTTCATTGGTTTCATCCCTCTTCCTACACAATGGTCTTCTGGAAATTTAAAAAACAAACATGCATTTTACATCCTTCTCACCCATCTTCTCGTGGGAAAGGAACTCAGTCACTGCACCATTTCCTAGTGGAAAATTGTCTGCCTCCTAAACAAGAGTAATTGGAAAATTCCTCTTGAGTCCTAGAAGATTTCCAACCTAGCAGCCTTCCCCAAGAGCTATGATACATTTGAGTAACCTTAGATCACTTCATACCAAGTATGACCATAACAATAATGGATAGAATATAGTCACCTTCTCAAGTCAAGAGTGTGTGTGTGGGGGGGGGGGGGGGGGGGGGGGGGGGTTAAGGGGAAGATTGAAAAATAAGAACTACAATACTATGAAAATCTATATCTTAATACCTGACTACTTATCAAAGGAGAAGAATATTTAGTAGCCTTCTGTTTCTGGAAGTGTTGAAATGACTCTTTTTCATCTAGTGTTTCATCAGAAAGCATTGTTCCAAGAATTCTACTTTGGGAGCAGTACCCAATTTCCTTTGTAGTCAAAAGATAGCATGAGAGAGCCTGAAAAGGGAGACTTTGGTGTGAATTTAGCATTCCACTGTTGACCATACCTCTGAAAAGACAAGAAAAGAAATAAACAAGCAGCCCTCCCCACTTTGCTCCTAGTAATTGATATTTGATTACATAGTCTTTGTTTGGATTAAACTCAGAAACTTGGTTCTATGTTCAAAAACCCAATGCTTTTTCCAATAATAAGACCATAACTTTTAGTTTTTTAAAGTGCATCCCTAGTACTTATAGGAGTAACAAGGAAGAGATTATTTTAGTAAAAGAATGATAGATAGGGAGTCAGAGGATCTCAGTTAAAGTTCTGGTTCGGCTGCTTTTGACCTATGTGACCTTAAAGTCACTTAATATCGTCAGGTCTCCGTGTTCAAAGAAGTTAGACTAGATGAACTCTTACATCATTTCTAGCTCAAAGTCTAAGATACTATTATTTATGATCCCATGCCTCTTAATACCCTAACTACTTAAAGATATCTGTGTATCTATGAAAATATATGCTTTAACTTTGAGACAAGTAAGGGATGGCTATACCCTGTCCTATATTTTTATAGAATAACTCCTAAAGGGAATGGACTTCTATTGAAATAGACTATTAAATTAAGGAAATATAAAATCATTTCCCTCTATTCAAAGTCTCCATTTTTACTTCTTGACCCTTCAAATTTCAAAAAATTTTTTAAATCTTTCCTACTCCCTCTCCAAAAACTGAAACTAGTAAAGACAAGGGGCATCTAGGTGGTGCTTTATATATAGTAATCATAAGATTACTAGTTGTGTGATCCTGGGCTTAACACTTAACCCTGTTTTCTTCTGTTTTCTCATCTTTATCATGAACTGGAGAAGGACATGGCAAATTACTCAAGAATCTTTGCCAAGAAAACCCCAAATAGAGTCATGAAGACTCAGACATAATTGAAACATAACAAAGGCACACTTTAACTAGACGAGACTGGGAGAAATGAATCTGAAATAAATGTCTGGTAATTGAAAATAACACAGATTCCATTATTATTTATGGCCTTGTTCTTGAGATTGGAT
Source organism: Macrotis lagotis (assembly GCF_037893015.1). Classification (NCBI taxonomy): domain Eukaryota; kingdom Metazoa; phylum Chordata; class Mammalia; order Peramelemorphia; family Peramelidae; genus Macrotis; species Macrotis lagotis. The sequence continues at coordinate 192,741,202 of NC_133661.1, forward strand.
AGGCATGTTGAAAAAAATGTGGTGCTAAATTTATTAGTATGGTTATTAACTTTCAGGGAAGGCATAGACCTGAGCATACCTACTCCACCTTCCACCCCCAACAACCCTCAAATTACAAGCCATTCTGAAATAAGAGTCTGTTTTTCCTAGCCCAAGTTCCAGCCTAATCAGCTTTTCTGCCCACTTATATTTCCTTTGTAGTTTTTCAGAGAGGTTTTTTTGGCACTTTGCCTTAAAAGCTCAATTTGTGCCACCAACATGACTAAAATTGGTTTCTGATAAATGCAACAGCAGAAAAGGGTTCCTATATGTCTAGGGGGGGTAAATAGGTAAGATGAAATCTTACAGATAAGTATCATGATCAAACTGACCAAAAGAAAGTTTTAATTAATCTATGGTAGGGTTCCCCGTTTTTCCCATTCACCAGCACCTTGAAATCCATGAAGTCCCATATAATCTATTTTTCTAATTAAATACTCAACACTGTTTTTGACCTTGCTTATTTGACCATATGTTGCCAATCTCACACCTCAGAAATTCTGTCTTGAGATTTCTACTAGGTTTGGCTCAAACTATCTCATCTCTATCTCCATTATACTACATGCTTCAAAGGCAATCAACCACTCTAGCCTCCCTATAGAGCTATAAGTTAAACTATTTAGATAAGATGCTGGGTATAAGTTCATGGTGGATATATGTACGTATGTGAGTTTTTAAAACATCCAATCAACTTATATGACTTAAAGGAACTAAAGTTTTTTCTAGTCCTCTGTTATCTAAAGAAATTCTGCTCTGCTTAGTATTATTATTATTATCATTAATTTTCACAGATTTGAAGTTGTTCTTTTAGAATTGGGAGCTTCAGATGCATCTACCCCATATCCTTAAATACTACAAAGTAGTGTGGGTAAGTCTGAAATATTGAATTAAATGACTGACCTTACCTTCCCCTTACTGAGGGTAACTTCATTTGAAATCTAAGTCAACATAATAATGTTCTAACCTTTAAAATGGGTAGGTATGACTTGTCTGAGAGGGTACAACAAGTCACTATAGGATAATATTTTAGCTTCTTTTCTATAAACTGAGACTACTACTTGCCCCTAAGAATTTTAGGAAGTAGAATCCCTCCCTTATAGTTCAAGGTCTTCCTGAATGCTCTTTAACTGTCTTCTCCTAGAAGAAGCACTTTTATGTTGCTGATGATAGCTATGTAGGTTATTGAAACTATTATTGCCTTGTCAATAATAGGCAGCAGGAGAATAAGTCACTATCAATTACAATTAGCAATGACTTTAAGTTTCTAATTGGTTCAGAAATAAATACTGGTAGATTATAATCAATCAGTCAATCAGAGAAGCTCCTAATATATGCTCAACATTATGCTAGACACTGGAGACTCTGAGATAGGAGAGTCATTTCTTAGCATTGCAAGGAAGGGTAGCCCATATCTGCTTTTTTTTCACCTTTATTCTAGTGGCACAGGGTGGTATGGTTAGAAGACAACAGATCTTTCTCAGAGAGGTAGGATCTGTTTCTTTATTCCCACCACTGAATCTTTATTCTTTTTTGCCAAGTCTTACCTTTCTTCTTTAGGGCATTTAAAAACCTTGACAACTTGGATCTAGCATACCATTTCAGATTTGTTATTCATTTCTGCCCTTTACTCATTTTGTAATAGAGATAAAAATGGCCTACCTGTCTCTCCCAAGTGACACTTAATTTCCCATCTTTATGTCTTGGCAGAGGTGAAACGCAAGACAAGAATGTACCTTCTTCGAACTTCTAACTCTTAGAACCCCCATTTTCTTCAGAACTCTTAAAGTTTTTCCTGATTCCCTCAGATGATTATTCCTCTTCCCTTTGTCTATATTTTGTATCTACTTATTTAGATATATATGCGTACTATTTTCCCAAATAGAATGTAAATTCTTCAATGTCATGAAGACCTAGAGATCAAGCACCTATCATAGTGCTTGGAGCATAATGAGCTTTTAATAAATACTTGCTGGTTGATTGATTGTCAGTATTTTACTGTGTCATTGAACTGCAATGAAATGCCTTAACCAAGACATTAATTGGATGTGAACAAAGTTTTTGAGGCAAAAAAAAGATTTTTTTTTTATCATGGACTCATTTCACTCTACATTTTGAAGGTACCAGAGACAGAGGAGGAAGATTTCTAATCCTTAAAAAAATCATTATAATAATATTTTCTTAGAAACATTAAAGCCTAATTCTTTATTCCATGATAATTGAGAACAGTGATAATATGAATAATGCTAATACATGGAGAATTAAAAAATAATTTTTAGTTCCTCTAATTGTTTCAATCTCCTTGCCACCAAATTCTTCAATGCATATGTTGAAAAGACCCATGGGTTCATTATTCTCTGTTATTACTGAATGAAATGTTGGTCATGAGAAAATGGTACTACCCTTTTTTGTCTATGTTGAAAAGTACACCCCCCATCTACCCAGTCCTTGCTGCTTCTGCAGCCACTGGAATACATACATAGAGACCTTCTACCTTCATTCATAAGATAGGTTATAATATTCAACAGTGTCTAAAAAGATTAAATTTAATAAGGATATGTACAGATTTGCTCTGGGGTTCAAACAATCAGTTTTGTAAATATAATATACTTGACAATATATCTGGGGGGAAGAAAATGATGGATGGACTGTAAACTCCCTATGTATCAACAATATGATGCAGCAGCCAGAAAAGCTATTATATCCTTTGATTACATTCATAGAAGTCTAGAATTCAGAATAAGGGCAGTGATAATGGATTTTGAGAGAGAAGGAATCTCAGAGACTATTTCATCATATCCCCACATTTTGCAGGTAAAGAAATTGAGATCCAAAGAAATTAAGTGATTTACCATTGGTCACAGGGGTAGTAAGTAGATAATAGAGTCAAAATTCAAACCTAAGTTCTCTGATTTCAAATCTAGCACCCTTTCCATTGAGCCGTGGAGGAAATATCTAGCCTAAAGCAAAGAAGACAGAGACAATATGATAACTGCTGTTGTGTATTTAATAGTTGTGATGTAGATTTGTTCTTTTGAGTCAAGAGGACAGAATGAAGTACTCTGGGTAGAAGATGAAGAGAGGAATAGGTAGGCATGATGTAAGTAAAGATTTCCTAATAAATTGGAACTGACCCAAGGTGAAATGGGCTACCCCATTCTTGAGGGCTACCCCTTACTAAAGGGCTTCAAGATAAGACTAGGCTACTATCCATCGAAGATTTTTCCAAGGGCATTCTAGTTGTGGTATGGGTTGAATTATATGACTTTTGAAATCCCTTCTGATGCTGAGCTTCTGTATTCATTTCATTCTGGCTCAAGTCATGATGAATGTCTAATGATATTAACTGAGTTCAATGGGAAGTTAGGTAGAAGAAATGAAACCTCTGCCATGTGAAGAAACAATAGAAACCATCATTTTTCTTCCTTTTCTCCTAGACAAAAAAAAATTATCACAGTGTAGAAAAAGTATTGGATTTATAATTAAAAGATCTGATTCCAATTCTATCACTTGCTATCTATGATACCTTGGGCAAGTCACTTAACTTCTCTGAGCCTCAATTTTCCCACCTGTAAAATGAGGGTTTGAATTAGATGACCTCTAAGGTCCTTTCCACCTATAAATACATGATCTTATGATTAAAAAAAAAACTCTGCCCTCTCTACTCACCTCTCTCTACCTTCAATCCCCAAAATGAGAAAGCATACAGGAAACAAAACAAAAATAATACAGAAGAGGTTTAATTTATTGCTTACCATTGAAGTTATATTTAAAATTCTTGGGGAAAATCCAATCCTATTCAATTACATATCAATAGAAATTCATTTTCAATCAAATTTCCTTTTGAGTCCATGAAGACACATTAAAAAAAGGTACCTCATAGTCTATAGACTTTTTTTAGAATAAAGGAGAAGTTTAAATACACGATACAGTTTATATTAAATATTTTGGGTAATGAGAGATCAACAGAATTTTTTAAGTCTTATGCATTAGTTGGACATTCAAGTGTTCTATGCATAAATTGGCATTTAAAAATTTCCTTAAGGCAAATTTCTATGTGAATTATTGCTGATATTGGTATTTCCTTTCTATACATCTTAAGTCTTCACAGATATTGCTTAAAGTCTTTACAAATACTGCTTCAGAAATGTTAACCTCTGAAATGTAAAATAAAGATGTCAGCCCCTTAATTTTTGATAACTGCAAAACTTATATGTGCACAGATACAACAAAATTAATTGTTTTCCTCTGAAAAAAGTCATCTTTTTACAAAAAGTGTTCAACCACCTAAGAGGAACCAATGTCTCTTTTGCCCAATTCAGAGGAAGTCATACAAAAGAAAAAAAACTGTTGTCATCACGCTTGAACAAAATATTTGAATTAATAATTACATTAAATACCCATATCTTTCTGTTTATTCACATTCCACACAGTGGAAATTATCTCCTTTATCTTCAAATTTCTCTCTTCCCTTATCATAATTATTATTAAGCTTAATCTTTGAAGAAATGTAGATGGCAAAAACACTTAAAGTAAATATGTATATATAAAATATATATATTTTAAAAGATGCCAGGTATATGCCTTAATATGCAAATTCAGTGTTAGGCATTATTTAATAGGAAAGATTGAAATCATGTATATCTCTTAGTTAAAACAAATAAACCTACAACAAATGCAGAAATGTATTATTGCATCTTCAGTTAAGTACCTGATATAATATGTAACCAATGTGACATTTAAAGTAAATGATGGAAAATAGACTGTACTCATGCTAATCTTAACCAACAGTGCCATAATAAGACAAGTAGAACTACTCCCTTTGTTTGCCCAGTTATGCTTTGGGGGTAGTCATGCTGCTGATTATCCTTGGGAAGTTAATTTTGAGGAAATTCTCTTTACTAGAGCCAAATCCTCCTCAAATGCAAGACTGTGGTACAGGCTACTAAAAGGAAGATTATTGCTGGCCACTTAAGTCATCACTTTTTAACAAAATCACATGCCTGTGGCAGAGTTAAAACAACAAGAGAAATTCTGTGTTTACTGGTTTTGAATGTTATTTCTCCTCTATGGTGTGGTTTTACATTTTCAGTTGCATTCTCGTTTCCTCTTCCCACTCCCCATTTTGGCTTAGGCATTTGTGTGCTTAATTAAAGCCATTCTATGCTTTCCTGTTTGAGGATTTGAATGAAAGCAAGATTTGGGGGCAGGAAAGATTAATACGAAGAGTAGGCAAGATGCTTCAACATTGAAAGCATGTTTATGTGGGCACAGAAAGGGTAGTATCTATGAGTGGATAAACACCTTGAACCCATGATAAAATTCATCAGGAATGAATTGGAAATGAAATTCAATTGGAATTGAAAATTATAAAAGAAATTCATAATGCAATCCACTGTTGAATCCTCAAAATATATGGTTCTTGTTTATAAGCTGTTGGGTGGAAAGACTTTGAAAATGTTTTTTTGGAGAGTTAGCAGTGCCCTGAATTTTTTAACTCCTGGTCTTTGAGTTCCCATCTCCCTCCCCAGTTGTGGAATTAAGAAGGCACTAGGCAAGAAGAATATCAGTTTGATTTTGATGTATAAAACCCAAACTTTGGAAAAACAGTGTAGTCACACAGAGACCAAAGCTAGGTCAAGCTCCCCTCAGCAGTGTTCCATCTCAGCCTTAGATGAAGACTGTCAGGAATAGCCATTGGAAATTGTCCCAGTTCATTTAGAGAAATGCAAATGAAGTTAAACAATAAATATTTGAATGATTACACATCAAATATGCCAATATCTATGGACAAGAAATAATTTTCTCATTCTGAATGCCTTCTTTTAAAAAATAAATAAAACAGGAATTTCCCTTGAAATTCTGACAGAATATCAAAGAAGGAAATGTTCCTATTCTTTATCTTTCCCTGTGAATCATGACTCTCCCAAGAGAATTCTGTTCTTTTCTCTCTTACACTTCATACTCTATTTCCTCTTCTCTTTTTCTCCCTTCTCTTACCTTCTATTTCTTCTCTCAAAAACACTAGTTAAAAAACAAAATACCACAACCACCTGTTGCCAGAATCATCCCTAGCTAAACAAATATTCCTACTCTATTCCAAGTTATACTGATGCCTTTATGCTATTAATTAATTTGACAGGTTCAGATCTGGCACTAGCAGCAGGAATTCCTGAAAGAGTCAAATTTTTAGTAAAAATTCTAATTTACAAAAAATATTCTAAACTTGTGGGAGAAAAAAAAAGAAAAAGAAAGTTGATTGTCTTCTTTTAAAGAGGGTTTTTTAAATACCATTTTTCTCCAATCTTTAAAAAAAATAGATAACAGATCCAAACTCTTTGAGGGGAAGGGAGGTCTGAGCAACAATTCTCATGATTCTCCAGGAGTAAGGTTGGTGGTAAGGGGCTATTTTAGGTTGGTTCACCTAATTCTAAAACTATTTGTATCTCAAGTCTGGCCTTGCTAATTTATATTGCCTATGTGCTCTGGGTCAAATGGAAGACCAACCAGGGCAGCTGGGTGGTACAATGGATAGAGTGCTGAACCTGGAGTCAGGAAGGCTCATCTTCCTAAATTAAAATCTGACCTCAGACATCTACTAGTTATGTGACCCTGGGAAAGTCATTCAATCTTGTTTGCCTCATTTTCTCAATCTATAAAATGAAATGGAGAAGACAATGGCAAAGCATTCCAGTATCTTTGCTAAGAAAACCCCAGAGGGGATCAGAGTCAAATATGACAGGAAAATGACAACTAAGAACTAAGGCCAACTTTAATTTTGATCTTAGGTGATATATTTCCTTTTTCTATAAGGAAAAACAGTGTACATTTGCCTGGGAGAAAGGCAGGCTGGGGATCTTTTTCTGTGAGTTGTACAAATGCTGGTAAATTTCTATCAAACTGGCCTATTTAGGAAGTAGACCAGCCAATATGGCACAAAATATAGGGGGAAAGAGAAAAATACTTTGAAGTCAACTCCAAAATTGAGACCATAAATATCTTTAGAAAATCTTCACAGCCCTGTCTGGGAACTGAATTCGGGTAATCAGCATCTCCCACATAATTCTACTTTGTTGTTTTCAACCTTGTGTTATAGGAAGGTCAAGTAGCTTTCAAATCATTGAAACTGATTCTATCCAGTAGAAGAATGTAGGCCCCTTGAGGGCAGAGGTTGTTGAATTTATGTTTTTATATCTCCAGCATCTAGCACTGTGCCTAACAATATAGATGCTTAATAAATGCTTGCTGAGTGAATAATAATATGATTTTTCAGAAGGCTTTTAGTCCCGAATTTGTGAGGAGGTAGAGCAGAGGGGGAGTGAATAGTTGTAGCTTAGTTCTTTTTATATACTATGAATTTCAGTGGGCTGGAAAAATTAGCAAGATGGAAATTGATTTGGGGTTGGGAAGTATCATATTTGACTCCCTACAATTGTCAAGAAAATCAGAGCTAAGGCCACCACATTTTCTTCAGTTCTATTTCAAATGCACAGCAGAGTTTAGGGTGTTATGCAAGACATCTATTGAATTCTTGCTTCACTTAGTTGCTGGAAAAAAATATCTCTTGTTCAAAGGAGGATTTTACAGTGTTGTCATACACACTCCCTACCTTAATCCTGCCAAGTTTATATGGTCCGTGCCCCTAAATTCTATTTCTAAGACCACTACTAGCCTCTAAGCCTCTTGACAATCCAAACCTCCTTTAACTATCTGGAATATTTTGGTATAGAGTAAAATACATAAAACCATGGTAATAAGATAATATGGATAGCTCACAGAGAAATGATTGGTTTAGTTTGAGTCTTTTGTTTAGTTATTGATTCTAGAGTTGGGGAAATGGACCAAAAGAAGTTGAAAAGAATAGCTGATGAAGGGAAGTAACCTCTGAAATCACTTTTCTGTGGCAGGTACATATCTGAAAGTCAGTCCCTTCCCATGCTCCATTAAGAAAATCCAGGGTGACCACTGTCCAGGCAACACTCATTCTGAAGAGAGAATCTGGGATGTCTAAAAAGGCATAATGAGGGCAGAGGCAAAGCAAGACAACCTCCCTGCCTGACTTGTGATTTGTCTCAGGGAAGTTGCTAGGGATTTGGGTCATCTGCATCATCCCCAAGTGCAACAGATACTCTTTCTATAATAGGAAGTGCACTGCAGAGGAGATTTTTTACCCTCCATGGTACCTCTGGACATGCATGCAATGCTCCAACACACAGACAAATACACACATGCCCACTTAGGCCAAGAGGCAGTGAGTGGTTCTTCTTGTATCTGGGATTTGAATATAGAAAGTACCAAGCTGCTTTGACTTGGCACTGTGCATGTCTAGGATTGAGTCATTAGGGTGGCCTGGTGTCTATGGCCTAATCCAAATCAATAGATATGCAGCGGCATTGCTTCACCCGGGTGACCCTTTTCTTCTTGGTCGGTGGCTGCAGTTCAGGACAATTGAGTGTAACCATCATGGTGGTGAATTTCTTGGGCTTGCAGAAGGAACATGACTGAAAGGAGCCTTCCTCCTTTCGGATGTGCCTGGGAATGTAGAAGGAGTTGCACTGACCATAGCAAAAGCGGTTGATGATGGTACGGCTGTTGCAGCCCTCTTCATGTATGGTCTGCTTGAGAGGCTGTGTCTTACACCAGTCCCTCTTCAGGTATTTGCGTTCAGTCACATGCAGGGCCTCCTGACTAGACTCCAGTACCTCCTCCCCTGGCATGGCTGTGCCCCGGCCCTGGCCTCGTCCACGGTTTCTGGATCCAGGTTGTTGCGGAGTCTGGGTCTGCTCTGAGTCATTGTACTGGTCCTTATCCGGAGGTGGGATGGCACCTTGAGATCCTTTCTTTTTCCCTTCGGTGGCAGACAGCAAGGTTCCCAAGAGCAGAAGCAAAGTCCCGACAGTGTAGGCGGTTCGACCCATCCTAACAGAAAGGAAAGAAGAAGCAGAAAGGAGAATGCATTTATTATTCTCATATGGAAAATAAAAGAATCATCATAACTATCACATGGGGAGTTAAAGCAATAATAGCTAACATTCATATAAATCTTTAAAGTTTGTAAAGTACTTTCCATATATTATATTGTGGAATCCTTACGACATCCCTGTAAGGTAGATAGATGGTCACTTATGCTTGGATTCATTCTATAGACTCTTCTCTTGCTCTACTCTCTTCATTGATGACTTCTTCCCTGAGGACCACCATTTTAGGAAGGTCTCCCACTCATGCCCTCAACTATACACCAAAATCTTCCTTGAACTCCCTTTCTAGCTCCCCTATGTGTTGTCTTCCTTTATTAGAATGTATGCCTTCTTTGAGGGTAGGGATTATCCATTTTATTTTTATTTCTGTTATATTTTATCCTCAATACTTGGCTTTTTTACTATCTATCTATCATATATATCTCTATCCATCCATCTAACTATGACTGTCTGTCTAATCTATCTATCCATCTACAACAATGCTGTGAGATAGATGCTATTATGATTCCCATTTTACAGATAGGGAAGCTATGATAGAGAGAATCTTAAAGGACTTACCCCAAGTCACATAGCTAATAAATGCAAAGGACAGGATTAGAACTCAGGACTCTCTGATTCCAAATCCAGCTAGCACTGTCTTATAGTATCATTTATATAGTTTTCTTGGAGAATGAGCAGAAGACAAATTGTAGGGGAAGGAGTGTAATAGTCATAAAGACTGCTAGCCTTAACATCAGGAGCTCTCTTTTAGTTCTGCTGTTAATTTACTGAGTGACCTTAGGCAAATCACTTAAATTCTTTGAGAACCCAGAATCTTAGACTGTGTGACTATGTATTATAAGAAAAAGCCTAGTGGTCTGGGAGTCAGGAGAGATGGGAACCTGTACTGAGTCTATCAGTCACTAGCTTCTGGTTGCCCATAGGAAAGTCATTTCTGTGACAATTTCTGGTTTATTTTATACCTTAGAGACTTTGTAAATTTGCCCCAGAATAGGCTGAAAGCCCACTCTGTTATTTGCTTGAGGTTACTAAATGCTACTTCTCCTCTTGAGGCAAGCTGATTTATCAGAGAGCTGAACTTGGAGTTAGGAAAGATCTAGGTCCAAATCTTAGCTCCAACATTTACTAACTGTGCCACCTTTGGCAAGTCATTCACCCTTTCTGAGATTCCATTTCCTCATTTATGAAATGTGGATAATAATCTCTATAGTAACTAGTCCTAATATGTGAAGATCAAATGAAATAATATATGAAAAGTATTCTGTGAACCTTAGAGAGCTTATCTACATGTCAGTATTATTTCCCTTACCTGGTTTCCCAATGACAGAAAATTCACTATGGATTATCTCTGTCTTTTCCTCTTCCTCCTCACTCTTATTTTGACCTAACTTTCAAATTATAAAGATGAGAAGCAACCAGTGAAAATTGAATGGTAACTTGTTAAAAATTTCTTCCCAGGCCACGCCATACCACAAGAAGATAATGGATCGGATTCTATATAGAGCAGTAACAAGTGTAATCAGGAGTGTTAAATGAGGGACTCTGTTTAAATGGAATTCTTTTATTTGCTACCTATTTGACCTTGAGCAAGTAAATCACCTTTCTGAGTCCCAATCTGTGAAATCAAGAAGTGAGTTATCTAAGCTCTACTCCAGCTCTGAATCTACAATCTAATAAATGTAGGAATTTTCCAAAAGATAATAAAATGTGAACCGTGCGTTCCACAGACCAAAAGAAGGTACTATCTTTCAACCCTAAGAATAGTATGTAATTGTATCCACAGTTTTCAAATATCACAGCTTTCAAAAATCATATGTCAATAAAATAATTTCAAGATTCTGACACAACTTAGTACTTAGGAAAAAATTCAAACTTGAAGCAAATACTGTGATATTTTTTAGTCCAGTTCTGACTCTGGATTTCCTGGCTTTTATCCATTCTTGTTACAACATCACTGTTAATTAAATAGAGTAAATTCTCCCTTCCTCCCCCCCAAAAAAATTAATTTTTTTTGTTCTAAAAGAACTTTTTTTTTTTCAAAAAAATCTTGTTCTCCAAAGAACAAGATGACTTGATCAAGAATTTTTCCATCTCCCAAGCAAATATATTTTGTACTTCAGAAACTGTTAGAGGTCTCTGTTATTTATTCAGGACAGCATCAATATCTGAAAGAAAATTCAAACCAGTCAATCCTCATTTCATTAGAGGAACAAGAGATGGTCCCAGGTTTCAATCCTAGAGACACCACTGCAGCTATCTATAAAAAATGGATCCCGGTTCAGTTCATAATTTCCAAATCCAATTCCAGACTATATTACTTATTGATGGTTGGATGTAATAGAGAACATTTTTAATAATAATAGGATGGATACAGTGCTTTTAGGTTTGAAAAGTGCTTTACAAATATTACCTCATTTAATGTACCCAACAACAGCCCCTGGAAGAGAGGGGCTATTATAATCCCCATTTGCAGATGAAGAAACTAAGGCTGCTAGAGGTTAAATGTCTTGCACAGGATCACCCAAGTAGTGTCAGAGGTTGACTTTGACCCCAGGTTTTCCCAACTCCAGGTATAGGACTTTATCCACTTTACTGACTTGATGCCTCATATAAGAGAATGCTTATTCTAAAAGAATATAGAATTATAAGAAAACTGAGGACCAGAGTAAATAGTCACATATTAGAACTGAGTAACTGCTGTAGCCTGTACTCATAAAATCTTTCAAAGTCTCCTGACACAGTGGCAGGTAGATTGAGGGATCCAACTAACCCAATAGAAATAGAAGATAACTTTAAAAAAAGGGAATAAAATGAAGGAGTAAAATAGAGTAAATAAATAAGTGTTGACAATGCCTCCCTACTTATCTTATGACAGGCAATATACTTGTTCCTTTAATTTATCCCTTAGTCTTTTCATATAAGAAAGTGTTTCTGTTTAAAGAGTCTATTTTATGGTGACTTCTGTTTCAAATCAAGGTGGGGTAGGATGGGGAGTGGAGAAATAGAATGAAAATTATATGGAGAAAATTTTTAAATCTTTCTCTACAATATGAGAAAAAAATATGCAAATAAATTTATAGTTTCTTGTCCCTTCATATATGAAAGAACTATTTTCTCATGCCTATGTTACACAGAAGACATGAGGTAGCAAGGCAATATGCCTTGTATAAATTCACCACACAGAGTAAATTAGGATTCTAACTTTCAGCTCAGCAAGGTCTCTGTTAGTCTGGCCAACCTCCCAAAGCATGCCTTACTTTTTCTAAGGAAACTCCAAAGTCCATTAGTTTTATGAACTGGTCTTAGGCCAAATTCTGTGGGTTTTATTTTCTAATTGAAGTCATTTTTATTCACTACTATAAGGCCAAAAAAGCAAGAAGTAAGTTCAAAACCATGTTTCACTTGTCAAATACTACATAAAAGTCACCAAATGTGGTTTTTAATTTTAATTTGGATAGCCTCTGTTCTTCCTATGGGAACACACATGTCCCATAAGCCAAGCCAGAGGGGACCAGGGGATGAACTTTATTTTTTCTTAATTAAAAAAATTATGAATTTCTTAGATTAAGATTTAGGAGCATGGCACAATCTGGAAAATTACTATGATTTTTTTCTTTAAAAAAAGCATAGAAGGGTGGCTAGGTGGCACAGTGGATAGAGCACCGGCTCTGGAATCAGGAGTACCTGAGTTCAAATCTGGCCTCAGACACTTAATAATTACCTAGCTATGTGGCCTTGGGCAAGCCACTTAACCCCATTTCCTTGCAAAAACTAAAAAAGAAAGCATAGCTACTGTTAACTTTAAAAATCTTAAGTGCTTAGTGCGGAACATTTGAATTCTTAAATATAAATAGCTGTTAAGACAGCAGTAAAGACCAACTTCAAATATTTCATTCAACCAAGATCTCTATTTCCTGGAGGCCTACAATACTCTGAAGAGTAGAGGAAGAAGGAATTGTTGAAAGCTTTGCCCCCTATATCTTTGGGAAAATTTAGAGGGAGTCTATACTATTAATTAACTAAAAACAATGAACTTCGAATTTAGGCTCTGTTGAAACAAGGCTAGGGTTTAATTTTCCAGTAATCTTAGTTGGGACATTCCCCACTCCCACCTTCCAAATCTTCTACCCAACCCTTTGTAATTTTTAATTAACATGAATGTGAAGGGGGAACAATAAGATTAATGGATCATATCCCCTCCATTAAATTTAAGCTCCTTGAGATTTGTCATTTACTTTTCAGTAAGTACTGTCTTGATTCATTTTAGTATCCTGAAGAACTGAAATGGTGTCTTGAATACAGGTAATAATTATTGATGACAATGATATCTCAAAATAGATTTTGTACGAATGACCATGTTCATCAGTAGATCTCCAACTATTTATGAGAACCATATGTGTTCTGAGTGTTTCCACTCATTACACTGTACACTTATATAACTAAGCTAGATCATCATTCTACTGGCAAAGTTAAGTAGAATTAACAATGGCAACCAGTGTAAAATCATATCTCTGTCATTTGTATCATTTACCTTCTCTAGGTCATAATTTCCTTATCTGTAAAATGAGAAGATTTGATTTGGTGATATTTAAGGTCACATCAAGCTCTTTGGGTAGGATTCTATGATCCTTTAGTCTCACATTTGTGTCAATTGAAGGCAGAAGCATACTAGAGTCAGCTCATACTTAGATAATTGTTAAATTTTTAGTATGTAGATTTACATCTCAGTAATTGGCAAATCCGATAAATTGGGACTTATTAGTTGTCATTCTAGACATAAGGAAGTGATGTTGAAAGTGTTAATGTAAATTAAATTTAAAAGTGTCACACATACTTTGTTTTTCTAGAAGACTGGTTATTAGACATTTACCAACACACCAGTGAATATTTTTTGTCAACACATTAGAAGTCCATGTCAATTTTCACTGAATATTCTTCATGGTTAGATTTTTTGTGAAAAGCCATCTCTGTAACTTCTGTCTCTTGGACTCGTCACCATTTTTATCCTTTTTCATAAGTTTTCCTTCCTTCCTATATTTTTTAAACCCTGACTAAAAGTATATGTTTTCCACCTGACCCTTTCCTTGAGTTTCCTTTCATGACTGATAAAGAATGTTTACATGCAAAACTCTCAATATGTGTGACATATGTTAACTTGCAGGTCATGGTGGTGAGTGCCAACTATTGGAAAGACTTCAGGATCTTCTGAATCTTAAAAATCTTCTGGATCTTAAAAAATAACAAAAAAAAATGGAACCAGTTTGCACAGCCTGTTTCTAATGCTCTTCACTCCACATAAGACAGAATCTGTTATCTTACTGAATTTGGACTATTTCATAATTTGACTGACAGTGCCACAACCACTCATAATAATAACATCCAGAATTTATATAGCACTTGCAAAATGCTTCACAAATCTTATCTCATTTGATCTTCATTCACAACAACTCTGGGAGGTAGGTGCTCTTATTATTCCCTTATTACAGATGAGACAGAGAGAGAGGTTAAATGACTTATACATATTGTCTGAACTAGGATTAAAAGTCAGGTCTTTCTGACTCCAAAACCAGTCCTCTTTCCATTAGCTGTCTAGTTTTTAAGAGTTTGACATAGTAAATACAGTAGCAAAAAAGTTATCAGGAGATCAGATGCTTCTGCCTAGGCTTTTGAGTAATTCTCAGTAAATTAAGTTTTTAAAAGACACTTAGAAAAGACACACTTTAAAAGTGATCATCAAGTTGTTCTCCCTCTCCTCCTTAAAAAGATGCTGGAGATGATAACCTATACTCTATACTTTTTAGATGATGTGATCAATTTTCCCCAGGCTAATAGTCTAGGAAGGACAGAAGAGGAAAGTAGAGAAAAGTTGTATATATTACTGCTTTAGAAATAAAATTAATCAATCAAAATTCAAGGTAATGATTTAACAATGATAATTAAAAATAACATAATCTAGAATTTTCTGACTACTAGATTTAAACCAAAGCAAAAAGTAGATTTTACATGCTGTAAAATAAAATGCCTATGAAGAACCAGAAACTCATCCAATCTCTGAATGTTACCCCAAACCAAAAATCATGAAACTGAAAAGACCATTAATTAAGTTGAACTTGTCTCCCTCTACTACATAAACCAGATGACACTTGGAATCAGAAGGCACAAAAAATTAGGAGCTGGGTTTTGTAGGATTATTGGTATACTAAAATAAATTGAGAAAAAATAATCTGTAATAAAAATTACTTCATTAAAAAGCCAAGGCAAATTCATATATTAAATATAGGGTTTAGGGGGTTAGTATAGATTGCTTACTCTAGGGAACATGATCTGACATCATGAATAACTGAATTTGTACTGTATACACAGGCAAGTTTTTCTTATTTTTCATTATGGGCATGAAGACTTTCCCTCCCTTAAAACTACATTGTTTTGTAAATGTTGGAAAGTGACACTTGGGATCAATTAGTTAGAGTTAGAAAGGGCTTAAAAGGTCATCCCCTCCTTTTGATGATGATGCTGTTTATCCTCCATCCTAGAAGAAGACCTGACATCAGAGTAGGTGATGCCGTAACAAGTACTTGAATTGGATTTGAGTGAGAGGGTGCTGTGCTAATTCACCCACATTACTTTCTCCTTCAGAGTCATCTAGGTCCAGTAGCCAGATATGAATCAGAACAACTGGAGATGGCCCTGGATGCAAGGCCATCAAGCTTAAATGACTTGCCCAAGGTCATACTACTAGCGTCAAGTGTCTGAAGTTGGATTCAAATTACCATTCTCCTGATTCCAAGGCCAGTGCTCTATCCACTGTGCCACCTAGCTTTCCTCCTTTTACACGTGAGAAAACTGAGGCACAAAGGAATTAAGTGACTTGTCCAAGATCTCATAAGAAGAACCAGAGCCAGGACTTGAACCCAGTTTCTCTGTCTCCAGAACCAGTGTTCTTTCCCTGTACCAGTCTATGCTAAATGAATCACTTACTTTTCATCTTCTGTATTTTTTATGAAGAAAAAAGAGCCACTTATTATGAATTTACTTTTCTAGGGTTGAGTGATTGAGAAATCCTTTTTAATATATAAGCAGCAAAAGTGATAGCTGACCTTATGATCCATTACGATAATCTAATCTACAAATTCATCTCTCCCTCCCCACCCCACCCCCCCCACACACACACACAAACCTACAAACACTAAAAATAAAGGCATTGATTTTTTTCCCCTACTTGGTATCATGGATTAGTCACTTCTGAGACATGATTCTCTCACAAGATTCACTGGTGATAATGCTGTTTCCCAGCATTATCTCTTAGAACAGTTGTATCTGTGACAGTATATAAAGTATCTTTTCTATATATACATGATAGTAGTTTAGTAGTATATTGTATAAAGTATAAAATATATAAAACAGAATCTTTAAGCAGACAGAAAGAGAAATTCCCTTGCAAAAACGTTTAATTTATATTTTTGATGCTGAAGATAACTTTTCTAAATCAATTACTTTTGATCCTGGAATAGTAGAAAGTCTGGAGATGTAATTTAAATGTCACCATTTTCCCCATATATTTATTTAGCACAGTCCCCTAACAGAGAGCTTCAATTTGGAAGACAAAAAGGCCCATATTCCTGAGTCCTAGTCAGAGTCATATTTCTGTTTTTTTTCCAAGTATGGTCATTATAGTTAATACCTGCAGAGATCCTATTATTTCTCTCTCTCTTGTCCAATCTTTCATTTAACAGCTTTTCCATGAATTTTAGAGTCCTCTGAGTTGGACCCTTCAAGTTACTAGTTACTCTCTCAAAAAGATTATGTGATAAAAATAACGAGCCTATGAGATTATCAAACCCACAAAATGAAAATGCTAAGCTCAGCAGTAACCTTAATTTCTTTTTCATTTTTAAAGTTACAGTTCTGAAGAAGCCTTAAATACAATTTCATGCTCAAAATGAAATAGTAGTTTCCAAGGAAAATTAGTTAATTCAACTGAATTGCTTTATATTTTCAGTTATGTGCTAGATAGGAGCTGAATCTGAATCATGCTTTTAAAGTTCTACTTAGGAAAGTTTTTCAGATAAATGTTGATATTCATTTCACTATTAAAGAGTTATGTTAACTTTTTTCTTTCTATTTATTTTACTTATGTGTTCAGACAAAAAGAAGCATTCATCTAAGGCCTATAGAGCAATTCAAACAAAAAAAAACACAATGGGTTGATTTAATCAACTCCTTTCCTGGCAGCATCTCTTGGGGGAACATAAACCTTTCACAAAAATCCCCCAAATTTGCTACTTCAATTGAAAGGTTCCATAACCCAATGAAAGACTTATCAAAGTCTTAGCAAGGAAACACTTCTGAGTTTTGTTGTTAGTGTTGTCTTTAAAAGGCTTACAGATTCTGTTAAGAGGAGGTAGTCTAGAGTTTGAAGTGGGAACAAAGGATGGACACAACAAACCCCAGCAGGGAAGCAATTCGTTTCTGATTCAGCAACCAGGAGGTGAATTTCCCCTAAAGAAAAGTGATTTCTGTTGTTCTCTCTCTCTCTCTCTCTCTCTCTCTCTCTCTCTCTCTCTCTCTCTCTCTCTCTCTCTCTCTCTCTCTCTCCTTTCTCCTATCCCCCCCTTTCTCTTTCCTGAGTCCAATCAGTATACCTTTGCTCCCTTCAAATATCCAGTAGCAAACTGGAGACCGTAGCTAAGGTGTATTGGGGCTGGTAAGCCCATTCCTAGATGATGCAGAAAGAAAGATATGGGTGACATTTTGATTTTCACTTAACATTAATATGTGAAGAAGGTAGCCTGGCACAAAGAATAAAGGGCAGGCTCAGGAGAAAAGACTTGGATTCGTTGGATTCATTCAGAGTGACCATGGGCAAAGCCCCCAACTTTTTCAGCGCATTAGGCAACTCTCTAAAACGATGTTATCAACGAATTGCAGAGCTGCACCGTTGGAAATGTTTTCTACATCTAGTAGACCCATCCTACTCTTTTAAAATCACAGGTTCTTTAACAAGGGGATAGTGTGAAGAGGGAGAAAAGTAGTTTCAACTTCGGACTAATGTAAGCCTCTAGGCAACCGAATTTCCTACAAAATTGTTTGCAAAGGCAAAAGCTTGATCAGATCGAGCCTGCCAAAAGACGGGTCGCTGAGACGAAGCGGGATTGCAAAACTGTCCAAAACACTAACCAAAGCGCCGGGCTTTCTTGTGACACAGAATCTATTTCCCCAGAGATCCTGTCATCCGCTACCAATCGACGGACTGAGCCGCAGACTGCCTCTTTTGAGTGACAAGGAGGGGGGAGGGAGAGAAGGGAGGGGAAATAATGGGGAAACTGAGGTTTGGAACAGGCATCTCCAACTTTTTAAAGTATCTTCCGATGTTCAAGAGTGAGTGATTCAGTGGGAGAGGGAGGGAGGGAATGTCACCGAGGGCTGGAGTACTGTTGTCTAAATGTAGTTGCTGGGGTCTCCAACTTTGTGCATCTCCAGGAATTCCTGGCTCACTTCGAATTAGAACCGCCCATACATTCCCCTGAACTAGTCTCGTTTTACCAGGTGCGCAAGGACGCGCGCTCACACACACACACACACACACACACACACACACACACACACACACACACACACAAACACGGGGGGGGGGGGGGGGGGTAAATACACCTGAAAAGCTCACATTCTCCTCCCCTGCTTCCCCCACTCCCATCGCTGCCACACCATCAAGTCCTCGGATTCATCCCCTGTAGTGCTGGGATCAAAACAGATAAACTCTCTGTTCCCCAAGTCCTCAAGTCCTCCCCAGTAAGGGAAATGAGACGTCAAGACCTCAACGCCCCAGCGCCACTCTCCCTGATGGATGGGGGTCTCTTCCCGCCTTTTAGGGGAGCAGGCTGAGGTCCGGGAAGGTAGGAATCAGTAAGGTGTAGGAAAGCGGAACGGGCGCTTCCTGGACAAGCTTGACCTCCCCGGGTTCCACTGCGCAGCAACCTGCACCTTGGGACAGCTCCTTCTCGGGAGCTCGCGCCTTGGGATCCTCCCCAGCAGTCACCTCCGCCGGGGAGAGCCAGGATGGAGGATCCCAGCCTGGGTAGATCCAGTGGATTCTGCGGGTGGCGCCGCTGGAAGGGCTGGAGATCGACTATAGCAAAGGTCTGGCCAGGTCTGCGCTCCAGCGGACCCTGGCGCACGTCGGCTCAACTCACCTGTTCGGCCACGTCCCTGGCTCTTCTCTCCTCTTCGTGATGGAGGTGCTTGGTTAGTCTTCCTCGATTTTTGAGACTGGCCCCAGGGGCTGGTTTCTCGCTCCCCGACCCCCCAGGGCGGCACACCGGGTTAGCTTGGGAGTTGCGACTGTGTCTGCGCTGCCGGACAGGCCCCCGAGTCCATGGAGGGCGCGCCGAGCTCCTCAGCTTCTGGGTTTCTCCCATTTAAATGTCCGCCGGCTGAACGCCGCGCTCCGGGGCCTCGCCACATCATTGGCCAGGCGCCGCCCGGCCCGGACCCGCTATTCCGCCCCCTTTTCCCGTTACTGAGTCCCCCTCCTTTCTCCCCTCCCCGGCTCCCAGCGGGGACCCCTACCAGACTGAACCCGCCTCCTTTTCTCCTCCTTCCCCAAAGCCCCCTCCCTCTGCCGGGGCCAGCGGGGAGAGGTCACCCCAGGGGACCGCGCCTGGAATGCACAGCAAATCACATTTTCCGCTCCCGTTAGAAGGGGAAGATCGGTAGGAAATCCCCCAGCCTTCCCACCCCCCCACCCCCAATTTTCTCCTCCCCCGCCCCCAGAGCTTTGCCTTTCCTTCTGAGGTTTCTTTCATTGCCTTGTGGCTCCCTACATCCCTGTTGGTCGCGATCTTCAGTTTAGAGGAGATCTGTGTCACGATAGATGATGCGGTTATTTTCATCCAACTTAAGATCGATCAGAGGACGCGGGACCCTAAGGGCTCGGGGATCGCAGGGGTTTGATTCTAGGCCCCCAAATCTGAAATGGACCTCAAAGACCCTCTTAGTCACTAAGAACTCCACTAGGAACCTCGGTGCACTAATCCGCCTATCAACATTTCTTCTTCTATTCCTTTACTCTCCTTTCTAGGGATTTCTTTTAAATGCAGAGTAGCTTTTTAAATGCAGACTAGGCTACAGATGTTTTGCGGTATCCTTCAGATGTATGGAGAGAAAGTGGAGGAAAAAACCTGAAGGGACAAAATTTAGTCGACCTCACAGAAGGAAATATTTACTAAAGGAGAATCAGGTAACTATAGCAATCAGAGATAATTAACTCTCGAAAATCTAACTTGAGAAAAGTTAGATGCAGAAATACAAGATTTTAAAAAGATTGTCTTTGGGCATATTTGTGCACCTAAATTTATTATTATTATTATTATTATTATTAATCCAATTAATATGTGATACATTCTTAGATACATGAATATTGTGTGTTCCTGTCTTTAAATAGGAGTAAGGGCTTTTTTCCCTGGACAGCCCACTCCTATATCATACAGAAGGGGAAAAAAATGCATCTATTTAATCAGCTTTGGGGAAAAAAAGCTTGTTATTCCGAAGAAATTGTTTTGTGTGTATCTGCCATGACCTATAGGCAAAAATTGGTCAATTTTCTTTATCTGCAATCAATCTTGTCTGGATGTTGGAAAACAATAAAAATCATGCAAAAGCACATTTTTGAAAGAAGTGAATCTGAATATTAGCTTTATTTGTGACAATGAAATCTGCCCAAAAAATTAGACAAGGAGAATTTAAGAATCAGTTTACATGACTTACCAGAACAGAGAAAGTCAGAGAAAGACAGTTCTCTTTTCGAAAGTGAGTTTGCTACTTATCTAAAGTCAGAGAAGACAAACAGTGGTTTTAAATAACTTAACATGGTTTTTTTTTCCCCAAATTTGTTTTTTGGAATGAGTATCTTCCACTAACATATGGACTATAACATTTGAATGCATGCCTTATGTCAGACCAGTTTAAAATCCAATAGCTATCTGAAGAGAGTGGTTAACATAAACCTATATATGTAAAATACTAGGGTGTGATTATTTAACCAAGAATTGCATGAGACAAAGCCTACACTGGACTGTCCTGATGTAAAATGTGTGGAGCCAAATTCCGTCATTGAATAAACTATTCTTCAGTGTTTCAAAGATACCTAATCTCACTGGTGCCAGTGTTGTCTCCAACTGACAAAGATTGCAATCCCTCTCATTTTTAGTCTTTGTGATTATTGTGTCTAGAAAAATCCATTATCAAGTGATCACTCTTACCTACCATCTTTGAGAATAATACTTTTTATTATCTCTTCTTTAAATGTATCCTTAGATCTATCTAAAGAACTAGTTTATTACATCATGAGGTCTATAGTAATGAGCTTCTTGGAATTTAACTAGGTTAATCTTACTCAAAAGACATCCCATCCATGAAAGGCCCATTCTAGGATCCTTTCCAACTCAGTAGAGGTCTCCATAGTTTGTACTTAATTCTCAAAGGTTATAAATTAGGAATAAAGTGGACATGTTTTGGCAATTCGTTAATAGTAAGACTATGCCTAATTCCACTGTCATTTTAAAATATTTTGATGTTTGAGTGTGTGAGAAACAGAGACAGAGAGAGAGAGAGAGAGAGAGAGAGAGAGAGAGAGAGAGAGAGAGAGAGAGAGAGAGAGAGAGAACAGAGAGAGCATAGGAAGGAAGGAAGGAAGGAAGGAAGGAAGGAAGGAAGGAAGGAAGGAAGGAAGGAAGGAAGGAAGGGAGGGAGGGAGGGAGGGAGGGAGGGAGGGGGGGGAGGAGAGAGAGAAGGATGGAGGGAGAGAAGGAGGAAGATTTCATTTTTAGAGACTTGCAAATTTTCAGAATTGATTCTTCATTCAATGATATTTTGTCTTAAACTCTAAGCAAATTGTGGTGGTCAGTAATGATACTAAATGAGTACATTAATTCAAGTGAATTCAACAAATATTTCTTGTGTATTCAAAAACAAAAATGAAATAGACTCTGTTTTCAAAGAACTTGCATTCTAGTTGAGGGGGAAAGAGTTGCAACGTGTATAAAGAGAAGTAAATAAAAAATTTAAGCAAAAAATTATAAACTAATTCCTAGAGGGAAAGAATGCTACTATCTAGGGGGTTTTGAAATTATATACATTCTTGCTCTAGGAGCATCCTCATGAGACAAGGAAAATAAATTTGACAGCCATCAATTTCATTTATTTGCATAGTGAAACAATAATCTAAAGGGTATGAATTTATTGGGATTAAAGTAGATTCTTATATCAAGAGATCTATTGTAATGACAGGAAGGGTATTAAGAATCTCTAAGATTGTTGTCTTTGACTTCAAACTGGCAGATTTCAGAGTCAGGAAGACCCAGATTCAAATCCTGTCTCTGATACTCACATATAGCTCTGGTCAATAACCTACCAGAGATTTCCTCGCATCCCCAGTTCTCTAGGGTTTTAAATTGCTGGACAATTGTTATTTTGGTTGAGTGAATTTCCTAAGCAGATAAATGAAACCACAGGTTGTAGTACCCCAATATAATAAAACAATTTAACAATAGCATAACAATTTTAATATGTTATATGTGTGTGTATTTACAATGCAAAATGTGTGCAAGCTCTGTTCTAGTTGGAAGGCCCAACAGAAAATGAACTCCTCCTGGACTTCTCATTTTTATATTTATATCTATCCTTAGTCTTGCTTGTAGTAGAAGCTTAATAAATGCTTGTGGAGTGGAACTGAAGCATTGAAAAACTAAACCAAAGTTGCTGGGGAGCAGAATGGAAGGGTCAAACCAGTTTGCCTGAGCTAGGAAAGGGAGACAAGTGAATTAAATGGCTTTGGACAAGGATAAAATTTATCTTAACAACAACCAATTCACCTTAACATTTTTCCCCCAAACCATTTTAGGACTACTAAATAGATATTGTAGGCAGCTAAGTGACATAATGGATAGAGCTCCAGTCTTGGAATCAGGTGGACCCAAGTTTAAATTTGCCTCAGACATTAACCAGCTATGTGAACTTAAGCAAGTCACTTAACCTTGTTTTCCTCAGTTCTTCACCTGTAAAATTATCTGGAGAAGGAAATTGACAAACCACTCAGTATCTCTGCCAAGAAAACCTCAAACTGGGTCAAGGAAAGTCTTAATTCTAATCAGTGACTACTGATTTGAAGGGTCATTTGCAACTGATCATCAAGGAGTGTATTAGTTTGGATCTTTATATTGCTGTACTTTCATATTTTGGTTTGAGAACTGACTTAGCTGATAAAATCCATAGATCAGGTATAAGAACGTGACATATTTGTAAACATGGTGAACTTGAACAGATCATTGTACTAGTTTCTCTACATAAAAGATGCCATCTGGAAGACACTGTGCTTAGAGTACTACATCTCTCAGCTTCCGGTTCTTCATATATAAAATAAGAAATAAGGGGTTGAATTAGATGGTCTTTAAGGTCCCTAACTTTAAATTTGTAATCCTATACACTCTCTCTCTCTCTCTCTCTCTCTCTCTCATTCTCCTCCTCCTCCCTTCTTGTCCCTTGATGAGTACTTAATATCCTATAACATTTTGAAGTTTATAGAATGTTCCATTTTCATGTTCAATAATTCTGAAATTCCTCAATCCCATAATAATCTTATATCATTCCATCTCCCCCAAACCTCATCCTTTATCCTCAAGGGAACTTCTAGCCCCTCAGGTTTTGTTAAATTCTATTCTGACTTTGTTTCTCTCTTTTCCAAATCTTAATCCTATAGATAACCAATTCAAATTCCTACTGTATTTTTCTGTCAAATCCCTACCTCCTTGTTTATTGTCTCTCATACCTAAACAAATTACAACCTCAGATTACCCCTGTCACCTGTGTCTATTACTGCTCAAGGACCATTGAAGAATATTGGTGAAAGTCAAGAAACTACACTGATTAGATCTGTTAGAATTTTAAGCAATTTAATCTTAACTGGAATTTCACTACATCAGAATTATTCCTTTACATATACCTAATGGTTTTTCTCATTCACCTCAGTGGTCATTTCAGATTTTCTCTTTTCTCCTGAAAGCTGCCACAACATTCCTTCCCCTTTTCATCTTTAGAGTACTTTCCCTAATAGTTTATTGAGAAAAATAGAGTCCATTCACTCAAAACTCACTCTTCTCCCTAGTTTACATCATGCTTTAATTTTATCCCCATTTTCTTATTTTATTCTAGTCTGATGAAGAGTGACCCTTCCCCTCACCAAGTTCAATCCCTTTACCTCAACCCTGGATTCCATCCTTCCTAGGCATTTTTTTTAAAAAATCACTTCTACAATCCTCTCCCAAAATTTAAATACCTCCCTATCTACCAGTTTCTTCTGTGCTGTTTATATATATTTACTCAGTTCTATTCTTTCCTTAAAAATCCCCTTACCATCTCTTCAAACCAACATCCTGTATTTCTTTCCCATCTCACATTCAAATTTCTAGGGGGGGAAAATGTGTTTTCCTGTTGCTTCCATTTCCTTTCATACAATCCTCAAACCCTTGCAATTTGGCCTGTGACTTCTTTGCTTAACTGAAGCTATGTTTTCTAAAGATCGAATAATAATTAAATTCAATGATCATTTCCCAGTCATTATTCTCTCTGAAACATATATTGACTGCTCCTTCCTCCTAGAAACTCCTTTCTGTGTTTTTAAGAGAAATCTCATTCTTTTCCTATTTTCTCTTGATCTTCATTGTTACATTTCCATCCATGTTCAGACTCCCTAACTGGGTGGGCTTCCAACTATATTCCCAGACATTTTACTCATTATTCTCATTCCAATTCCAACCAAAGTTATCTACTTGCTCTATCTCACAGATGACATTTCATTTTTCATCCCTATGACTTTTTCAGACAGTACATCATTTCTGCAATTTACTCCCTTCTCAGTTTTTCCTCATATACCTCTTGCTTTAGACTTTTCCTAATCATTCAAAATCATCACAGGATATTATTCTGCCATGCAATCTGTCTATTTGGGGTATTCGTTTGTGTTACTTTCTGGATATAAAATTATGGATTTGAAAACTATAGACCCAGAACCAAAAAAGTATTTCAGAAGTCATATAATCCAAATCCCTCACATTACAAATAAGAAAACTGAGATCAAGAAAATTAAATAATTTGTTAAGTTGTAGGAGAGTTAATATAAGAATAAGAAGTTAAACTTTGGTCCTCTGACTTCAGAGTCAGTATTGCTTCTACTTAATATCTGTGTGAACTTGGGAAACATTCTTTAATTTCTCTGAACCTCTGAGATAAATTTTCTCATCTCTAAAATGAGGGGGTTGGATTTAGATGGCTGCTGAGGTTCTTTCTAGACCTATTATCCTATGATGCATTCTGTGAGATTATATTGTAGTAATGGATTGAATTTGGTCTAGGGTAAGAGTTCCTAGCCCCCCACCCAAACCATTCTATGTTTTCTTTGCATATATGTTATACTTGCTTATCCCATATTATTTCCTTCAATAGAGTGTTAGCTCCTTGAGGGCAGAGGCTATTTCACTTTCTCATTGTATCTTTAATGTTGACCACAATGCTTGTATCTGGATCCAGAACCAAAAAGGATTCCAGAAGCCATATAATCCAAATCCTTTTATAGAAAAGGAGACAAAGTCAGAGTTATTTGATTTCCTTCATCCACAGATCATAAGTAACTGAGGTAGAATCCAGATTTTCCAACTCTTAGTCAAGAACTCTTATCAACCTCTACACACTGGACCATCTTTAGATATATCATCTCACTCATTTCTCACAGAAACCCTGATGTGGGTGGTTCCTATTTGCAAAAAGAAACTAAGCTCCAAAAATTCTTGTCAAATAGGGGGACCAGTTCTTGAACTCAGATCTTTGACCTCCAAGCCAACACACTTTCTCTTCTCCCACAATACTTCATTTGAACGATGTATGCTTTCAATTTAAAGAGAAAAATTCTGAACATTTAGCCAACATATAGCCAGTTTTGATTTCCTATATTCTTAGAATGTTCTATTCTAAAAACTGTCTGAGCCTCACCATCATTGTGGATGCTGTTGTTGATAACAAGATTGTTTTATTTTATTATTATTCTAGGGTCATAAAGGTTAATTTAATGTACCTGATCCTACTCAAATGAGAGGAATGTAAAGACATAGACAAGAAAATAATGATGCATTACTACATGCTGTCTAAAATCTTCACTGACCCTCACTGGTCAGATACATATCTAGGAAGGAAAATTTTATATTTATACTCCTCAAACTGTATATCAAAGAATTCCTAAACTCAGGTCCAAAGAATACATGTGTAGATTTAAGAAGATGTATGAACTTAAAAAAATATCTTGATAATTGTGCTTCAATTTAATTGGTCTTCTTTGTAAAATCATGTGTGCTATTTTATGCGTTAAAAAAGTATTATCCTGAGAAAGGACCCATCAATTTCCCCAAACTGCCCCAGGGGGCTATGAAAGGAAAAAAAAAGGTTAAGAACTACTGCTGTATACATTTATCTTCTTTGAATTTGGGGACCTCACAGACTGTGGTCATTCTCATTAAAGCTGGGTTGTGATTAATCATTTGTTTCTAAAATTAGTCATTTAATTCTAGCTCACAAAGAAGGTATTATACAAAGAATCTGTCTCATTTTTGCTGTCTTGGTATGTCACTGAGGAAAAGCTTGTTCTAAGATGGGTAAATATAATTTATATTTTATTTCATTCTATCAACAAAGGGCTTTAAAAACATGATTAAAAAGTGAGTGTGTAAGAAATAGAAAGATTCAGAGTAAAAAGAGAAAGAGAGGAAAAAAGATGGTGCAGGGGGAGGGTGGGGGAAAATTCTTTCTATACTCTTCATTCCCTCTCTTGGTCTAAAAGCCTGGCTCATATGAAATATTACTTCTATTTTTTTTTAAAAAAAGACAAAATTGTAAACTGTAGACTCCTTACTACTTATATCAAAGGTGTACATGTGTGTTCTACCTAAACTAACCATTCACTTGCTAATGGTTGTAGCAATGGTGCCTTTGGAGATATGATCAAAATATAAAGGAACTAAGGCTGAAAGAAAGTAATTTAGAATCATGTCTGTGAAAACTGAGAAATCATTAAGATTTAAGCATTCTTTCTGATGTGGATGGTTATATCTGTACAAAATTCAGAAAGAAAGTTGATCTGCATTATATAATTTGAACCCAAACATTTCTCCCAATTCCCATATAGTCTACAGTACTTGTCTGTATATCAGAAAAGTGAACAAAATCAATAATACTTCTAACTGAATAATGATAAAGTATCATTCCTATGTTGTTGTTTTTAGTAGTTTTTTATTTGTGTCCAACTCTTTGTGACCCTATTTGGGGTTTTCTTAGCAAAAATACAAAAGTAATTCATCATTTCTTTCTCACTTTACCAATGAGGAAACTGAGGCAAACAGTTAAGTGACTTGCCCAGGGTCACATAGCTAATAAGTGTCTGTGACCAGTCACAAAGTTGCTGTACCACCTGACTGCCCCAGCTTTTCTTATAGATCCTCTCCAAGACTCTTTTTCGTCCTGCTGAGATGAAAACAAGGACTCTTCTCCCTAACTAAATCCGACCAATTATTACAATGTAATATCACAGAGTGGATCATAGGATGATAGTTTTAAATCTGGAAGTAGACAACCTTCTTATTTTACAGATGAGGAAACTGAGGCTCAAGGAAATTAAGGAATTTTTCCCAATTTCATACAGATGAACACTCTGATATCAGAGGACCAATATTCAATTGCTGATTCTTTACTTTAACTATAATATGATCTGGAGTAAGTCACAGTCTCCTAAGCCTCAATTTCCTCATCTGTTGGGACTATATGGCTTCTGGGGTCCCTTTTGGTTCCATAATCTTCCAACCCAAAATTTTTAGATCCAGAAAGTGGATATAAACAAGAAAGATTGTATGTTAGCACAGCACCCCTGATAATCTTTTCTAATTTTTTTAACTTGACAGATTTTTCTCTAAACTTACTTTTTATATCAGATATCCTATTAACTAACAAATGTAGGCAAGTACCTAGAAACACTTATTAATTGTGACAGCTAGCCGATGTGGCTAAAGCACTTAAGCCTGGAGTCAGGAAAAACCTGTTCAAATATGGCTTCCGACAATTATTAGTGTGTTATCCCAGGCAAGTCACTTAACTTCTCTTTGCCTCAGTTTCCTCATCTGTAAAGGAGATAATAATACCTAACTCTCAAGTTGTAGGAGGATCAAATGAGATAATGTTTGTTAAGCAGGCATCTATTAAGTGCTCTATAACTACTAGCTATTATTATTATTATTATTTATACCTATTTTGACTACTCCCTGGAAACCTCTCTGCCAAAACTGCCGGTCAGATTATCCAGGATCTTGTCATTAGTCTCTAAAATACTGATATTTTTCTGTGGAAAGGCATTGGAACCCAAACTATCATAACCTCACTGCTTGAATCATGAATAAAACATATTATGTTCTATCATCTCTAAAATTTCCTCTTTCTGTTCCCCCACAAATCCAGGCACAAGACCCCTACTGTACTGCCTCAGAGACTGACAGTTTCCAACCCCAATCACTGCTATCAAAAGAACATCTGTTAAACTCAGAGACAGGAGTGGCAATTAATGGTTACAGACAGTTACACTGACACTGTCTTCTTTGCCCAGCTGTCCGCCTTGCCTATCATTTTTAAACCTAACCATTTATCAGATAGGTGTTTGTGGGTTAATTTGTATTAAAAAGTATCTTAGCAAACATAGCCATCACAGAATTAGACACTAAACTGCCCTCTGATGTAGACTAACTTCTGAGAGTTGGGGGAAGACCTTGGAGTTACGAAATATAATTTTATCAAAGCTTAATTTTTCAATAATATTCAAACAATTTTAAAAAAGAGACATTCAGATAGTTTCACTAAACCACTATTAAAAAAAGAAATGAGTGAATCTTAGACATATTGTATAGGTTTATGAATAGGCACTTGTGTATAGAGGATAAAGTACAGGTCGGAGTCAGGGAAAACTGAGTTCAGATCTCATCCCTGGCATAATTCTGCAGTCATGGAAAAATCATTTAATTTCTCTGAGCCTGAAAAACCTCTCTAAGATTTATAATTTATATATCTAATTTGCATGAGTGAAGGAAATTTCCACACAGAAGGAATCATGGACCCTTGATACTTTGGCATTTATATATATAAAATATTTCTAATAAATTCCAAATATAATGTTAGGTGTTTTTTCTCCTAAGTTACTCTTTTTTTAATAGCTCTCAGATGTCACTAGAAGGTATAGAAGCTTAAGAACTGATTTTTTGGACCAGGAAAACCTGAGTTGCCTCAGATACTTAGAGGATTGGCCTTGAATGAGGAAGACAGGGATTTGAATCCAGATTCAGATTTTTGACACTCACCTTGGGCAAGTTATTTAACCCTGATTGCCTCAAATCCTGAGTCATCTCCAGTTGTCCTGATTTATATCTGTCCACTGGAGCCAGATGGCTCTGGAGGAGAAAGTGAGACTGGTAACTTAACACAGCACCCCCTCACTCAAATCCAATTCATGTGCTTGTCATGATATTATCCCCCTAATGTCATGGTCTTCTTTGAGATCAAAGGGCAAACATTATTATTATTATTATGACCTTAAATAAGTCACTTGATCTTTCTCAGACATAATTTCCTCATAAGGAAAATCAGGATAATAATAGCAACTACTTTTTTAAGTTTAAAGCACCATATAAATATTAACTCATCACTATCTTTGGACGTTTTACAGGTCCTTGTCTTGAAGTTTGTTAAATTAATATTTTAACTAGAGAATGCTTTCTATTATATCAATTACATTAAAAAAAGAAAATTTTATCTACTTTTAGAATCATAAAATTTTAGGGTGTCATCTAGATGTATTTCCACAATATTTTTCAAGGGAAAGGTCTGAGAAGTAGATTGGAAAGAAATACAAAGACCTTAATCTCAGGTCTGCTCAAGCATATACTGAATATATGCTTATAAATATCATGGAATTAGGATTCTGTCAATACTACTTCAACACAGCCAATCAACATCATGAAGATTTTAACAGTTATTCATTGGGGTTGTTTTAAGGGCATCAGGAAGTAAAATGAAGATAACATGTTTGGAGACTAGCTTGTGAGTGACAGAGGAAGAAACATGTGAGGGACTTGAGAGAGTACATTCACCTTTGTGAGAAGGAAAAGTTGAATTGTAATCTGAGTTTATATGGAACCAAAAATTGATGCTGGGAAAGAGAATTTGTAGTGTAAAAACAGGTTTGATTGCAGGAGTTTAGAAAAAGTGAACAGAGGTGGAGTAACAAAAGAATTCAGAGTGTGTATACCAGAGAGACAAAAGGAAGGAGTTGTTGAAAATAGTGTTAAGGCAAGTGGAAGTTGACAGGTCCTGAAGCATCTATGTAAGGAGCCTGGATCCTCATGTATGTATATATTTTTGTAAATATTCAGGTATGTATATATTTTTGTAAACATGCAGGTATGTATACTTAAATATACTTATATGTATATTATTAGGAAATGCCCTGTAGATATTTATAATATGACAATACTATTTAGAATTTTATAATTAACTAAAAACTACCATTTATATACACATATATATATATATATATACTTTTATATACACTTATTCCAAGTACTTTACCATTATTATTAAATCTCATTTGATCTTCCCCAAAACTTTGGGAAATAGGTATTATTATCATCCTCACTTAACAGATTAGGAAACTGGGGCAAAAAGAGATTAAGCAACTTGCCTAGAGTCACTGAGGTCAAATTGGAACTCAAATCTTCCTGATTTCAGGACTGGTACTCTTTCCTGCTCTACCCAGCTACCCCTATATTCATATAGAGAGGCTGTTATTCAGGTTTGATCTGAGATCTTTTATCTAAATCAGCTATTTCTTGAACTTTCCTAGTCTGTTTTGAAATGAAGTTGCCTATATGGTACTGAAGATCCTTGCGCATAAGATATATCTGTAAGTAGCAAGCTTATGACAAACTTCATCATCCCCCATCTAAAATGTCACTTTTCCCCAACTTTCCCATTTCCATTGATGGCCAGCCCCTTGCCTCTAGTTAAAAGATTGACTTTCTAATTGAAAGATTAGAATCATTTTTGACTCTTCTTCCTTTCTTCCTTCTTTCCCTTAATCAATCAAACCAAGCACTATGCTAAGAGCTGGGGAATAGAAGTACAAAGAATGAAGCAATCCCTGATCACAATCATCTTACATCCAAAGGAAGAGATAATAAACATGCATAAAAATGTAAATACAAAGCTATTAAGTAAAATATATACAAAATTGTTTTTAAAAATAGTTTGAAAGAGAAGAAACTAGCTGTTGAGGGATTGAGAAAGGATTTGTGCAGAAGATAGTTTCTTGGCTGCATTTTTTAAAATTTATATAAGGCAATGGAGTTAAGTGACTTGCCCAAGGTCACACATCTAGGCAATTATTAAGTGTCTGAGGTTGGATTTGAACTCAGGTCCTCTTGTCCCTTTGGCTAGTGTTCTATCCACTACACCACCTAGCTGCCCTCTTGGCTGCATTTTAAAAGAAGAGAGGCAAGAAAGGAGCACATCTTAAGCAAGAGAGACTGCCAGAGCAATGACACCAAAATGAGAGATGAAGTGTCCTGTATGAAGGGCAGAGAGAGGACCAGTTGAGCTTAAATGAAGGATGGACAAAGGTGAGGAGTAATAGCTAATAAGCTTAGAAGGATAGACTACTAATGAGATGTCAACTCTAGACTTTGCCTATGTAATATGATTGTTGTTCTCTACTCATAAAAGTGTTGCCCTTATTCAGACCCATCTCCCACCTCCTTTCCCAGACTATTGTTAGTAGTATTTTAACTGATTTCCCTGCTTCCAATCTCTCCCCTTTAATCCAGTCAAACAAAGCTGCCAAAAATGACATATTATATCTGAACACATTACTTTCCTACTCAAAAAACTGAAATGACTTCCTGTTACCTGTTAATGGAATTACCAGGTTTCCTCCATCTGTTGTGAGGACTAGACAAAAGCATTTAACCCATCAAGAGGGAAAAAAGGGAGAAAGGGAATAAAAATAATTAAAATTAATTTTCAAAAAAGTTTTATGAATACGTTAAAAAATATCATATGCTCATAGATTTAGAGCTGGAAAAAGACTTCAGAAGACATCTACTCCAATACCTTCAATTTTGAGAGGAGTAAACGGAGGCCCAGGGAGCTAGAGACACTCACTCACTCACTCATTCATTCACTCATTCCTTGAGGACCACCCCTGTAGCATATACATTGGAGGATACCAAACTAAACTAAACTACTTCTCAACACTTCTCTTGTCCCACCCACCACAGAAATGATGTTTTAAAAGTTATTTTTTCTATTTTCATCCATTTGGACAGCATATTTCCAAGTTATAAAATTTCCCTCCACTCTTCCTTCCCACACCCCTCCCCTCAGTAGGGAACAGTCAGCTTAGTATCTTACATGTATATTTTGTTAAACATATTTACAAATTAGTAATTTTTCTCACGAGGAATTAGGATTAAGGGAAAGAGTTACATAAGAGATAATTTTTATATAGTATATAGTATATAGATAATTTTTATAAAGTATTCATCAGAGTTGGTAGGGGTATTTTTTTCCCATGTGTTTTGTTTTGTTTTACTTCCTCTGGTTGGGGATAATATAAACCATTACCAGTCTAATATAGTTGTCCTAACTCTGCACTGTACAGAGTAGTTGCTTCCATCAAGGTTGTTCATCTCATAGTGTTGTTACTATGTACATTGCTTGGTTCTACTACCTTCACTCAGCATCAGATTCTGTAACTCATTCCATGCTTCTCTAGAGTCCAACCATTTTATGGCTTCTTATAGAACAATAATATTCTATAGTATTCATGTACCACACAGAAATTATTTTAAGCAAAAACTCACTGCAACAAGGTGATATCCTTTCTTCTTTCCTGACTGAGCTGCCACTCTCTTAGCTAGATTCATGTGCTGGAATAATTTGATCCTACCTCCATGCTGCTTGATCTATGTTGATATAAGCTTCCTTTCTTTCCTTTTTTTCCTTTTAAGCACTTTAGCCTTTTTAACTTCAATTTCTGCTAAGCAACTATTCTTTAAGTGACTCCCTATCTTGCTGCTTCTCAAAGAACTTGACCTGTGAACTTTATGTAGTAACTTGTAAACTTTTGAATAACCTGTGAATTAAAGTTTACCCTCCTGAAGCAGAGATTAGTGAGTTCTTCACTCTTAAATGAACCCAATCTTTAAGCCCCCTTTCCTGATGCCCATTTCCTCTCATCTTCATTTATAATTCCCTAGAATTATACTTGTTTCATTATCTTCCTTATTGTTCCTCTGAATCATGATTATTTTCTCTCTTCAATCCTTTTTTCCAGGGGACAAATCAGTTTTGACTCTACTTCTGTCAAAAACAGAAAGCTTCCTGCTCAATCCATCATGACTTTTTGGGACCCACTCTTGTTTCTGACTAGAGCTTCCTTCCCATTCCAAATCATTAGAGTGTAATTTGGTGTCACTTGTAATTATAAATTGGCCGGGTTGGCTAAACAGGTCAACTGCTAACATATCTGTAGAATAAAATAACAAATTCTTCAACCTAGCATTTAAGAATCTCTCCAATCTGACTTCAACCTGCATTTTCAATCTTATTTCATATTATTTCCCTTTGTATTTAAGTTTCCTGATTTCATCTGGCTGTTTCCTACTCTGTGCATTCACATTGTTGCATCCTAACATTCTTTCCTCTCCCTAAAGAAATGCTTCTCTTCCTTCAAAGGTCCAAGCTCACTTTTTGCCTTCTCCATACATTCTCCATTACCTTCTTAAGATGAAGTGAACTCCCATTCCTCAAATTATCATAGTCCTTTATCTGTGCTTCTCTTCCACTCTACCTTTCACACTTTACCACTCTAATGCTTATTAATCTGCTTACCATATCTTCTTAGGTACCATAAGGTTTCTGGGGATTTGGAGTGTATAATTTATCACTGATGTATTCCTAGTGACTAGTAAAGTACTTTGAGCATAGAAGCTGTTTGGTATTTGAAATACATCAAAGCAAGGGCAGGGTTATAAAGGAAGGAGACAGATTTGGAGAGTGGCAGACATATGCAAAATCTTTGCCAAATGATTGCCACTTTAAATTTCTGTTCTTTCTATTTTATCAGATCATCCAAAGCCCCAACATTATAAGTCATCCTTGGATAATATACTTGTATGAAAAATGAATATTGCTCTCTTATATTTAATAGCTAATTATTATGTTAAACACAATTATGCATGCACAACTTTTACCAGATTATTTGCTGCCATGAGGAGAGGGGAGGGAAGGGGAGGTAAACTTTCAAATGGATGAATGTTGAAGACTACCTTTGCATGTACTGGAAAAAAATTTTTAATTTAAAAAATTAGAATTAAAGAAACCTAATTATTGTATTAGAACCAAAGTTTTTCCCCTTTCCTAATTCCTCATCCAAAAATCAACCAGTATGGGAAATCTCTCTTAAAGATTTAACTAGTCCAGGAACTCACGCATTTTATTTTTGATGCAACAGATAAAGCACTGGCCTTGGAGTCAGGAGAATGGGAGTTCCAATCTGGATTTCGGATCTGGCTTCAACTTTTGACTCTTACTAGCTGTGTGACCTTAGGCAAGTCACTTAACCCTGATTGTCTCACCTTCAGGACCACCTCCAGTCCTCCTAATCCATATCTGGCCACTGGACCCAGATGGCTCTGGAGGAGAAAGTGAGGCTGGTAACTTAGCACAGCATCCCCCTTAATCAAATCCAATTATAGTACTTGGCCTGGTAGGTTCTCCCAGGCCATGGTCTTCTTTGAAAATGAATGACAAACCTAATTATTATTAGTAGTCCAAGATCTAATTAGACAGTAAAATAAGTTCTAAGTTTGGACTAGTTAAATGAATACATTCCTGTTCATTGTGTTTGCTCAGACAGACCAGGGAGAAAATGTTGATTCTTGCTATTATCAAGTCAGGTGATATGGAAATTGTTGTCACACTAAGATCTGAATAAAAGTTAGGGTTGTTAATGGGGGGGGGGGGTTCCAATCATTGTCACTATTTTTAATTTTTTTAATTGATAGAATAAAACATTTCTAATAATATAGTATAATTAAAAGATTCTATATGAAACTACAAATCTATTATGTACAACTTGCTATTCCTTTTAAATATATAATAATGTTATAATATAAATTTCGTCCCTCTTCCCCCATGGTTACCATTACAAAGATAGATAGATTGGATCAGTTGCGTGGTTTTTGTCTTTTTAATTGACGAAGACCAAAAATAACATCACTCTAAGACAAATTACAGTGTATCCTACTGTGGCTGATCAGACCAATATGAGTTGAGAGTGCTCTACCATAGGTCGGGCACAAACTGTGCATGTGAACACTTGGGGTAGGTATTTTAAATTTACAATGTCATGTTTCCTTTGAGTTATTTCAATTTTGCCTTCCTCATAGAGTGCAATGAGGGCACACCATGCTGGGCAGTCCTGTGCCAGTGTCTCTCATGCTGTATAATCAATTCTAAAGTTCTTCAATGAGACCTTCAGGGTTCTCCATATCGGTTCTTCTGACCTGCTTTGTGAGCATTTGCCCTGTGTGAGTTCTCCATAAAATAGTGTTTTCAGCAAGCATCAGTGTATCCAGTCCATTTTAATTGTACTCTCTATAATAATGTTGGATTTCTAAGCAGTTTAGCTCAAGAATGGACCTCAGTGTTTGGTGTCTTCTCCTGCCAGGTGATCTTCAGAATCTGCCTAAGAGAATTTAAATAGAAGCGATTCAGTTTCCAGGTATCAACAGGCATATAACAATGAGGTCAGCACTACAGCTCTGTAGACCTTCAGGTTGGTAGTCAGTCTAAATACCTCTTCTCTCCCACACTTTCTTTCAAATTTTCCTAAATACTGAGCCAGCTCTGGAAATGTGAGCGTCAACCTCATGGTCAATGTGTACCTCCCTGGAAAGGATACTGCCAACGTAAGTGAACTTTTCCACAGTACTCAAAACTTCTCCATTTGTGTAATCAATGGTTCCACATAGGGATGATGTGGCTGATGGAGCAACCGTTTTCTTGGTGCTAATTGTTAGTCCAAAATTAGCACAAGCAGCAGAGAATTGATCCATACTTTGTTGCATCTCAGCTTCAGAGGCTACATTGAGTCCACAATCATATGTAAACAGATCAAGCACCAATACTCCTTCCACTTTGGTCTTGGCTTGAAGCCTTTTCAAGTTCAAGAATTTGACAGCGCAGTAGCTGATAGATAGATAGATAGATAGATAGATAGATAGATAGATAGATTAAATCATTTACTTCAAACTTTTATTTATCAATTCTTTCTCAAAGCAGATAGTGCCTTTCTTCATAAGTCCTTTTAGTTAATTTGGGTATTTATAATAGTCAAAATGTCTTGATCATTTTTAAGGTTCTTAAAATACTACTTCTATTTTTGTATCCATTTTCTTGAATCTGCTCATTTCACTCTTCACCATTTGATGCCAGAATATCCATGTTTTTCTAAGATCATCGAGCTCATCATTTCTTATAGAACAGAAGTATTCCATCATAATCATATACCAAAACATGTTCAACTGACTCCATATTTCAAAACAACTCATATTACAAGCTTTCTTTCTCTACATCTCTCCCCTCCTGGTTTCTGCTCCTTCAATAGAAGTCACCTGCTTGTGACCAAGACATCCACTGTAACACAAAGGTTTGGTCATAGGCCTCCAAAGGGGCTCTGCAAGAGGCATCTAGGTAGGGCAATGAAGATAGTTCCAAGACCTGAGGAACACTCATTTTCATGAGGTCAAATCCAGTCTTGAAAAGTTTTGTGACCCTGGGCAAGTCATTTCACCTATTTGCTTCAGTTTCTTCATCTGTCAAATGATCTAGAGAAGGAAATAGCAAAACGTTGTAGTATCTTTCTCAAGAAAACCCTAAATGGGATCACAGAGAGTCTGAAATGAATGAACAACAAAAGGGGGTTCTGTCATTGTGTAATTGAAAAAACAGTTGCCTGGGAGACAGAACCTTTGAACTCAAGTCCTGGCTCTGCTGTTTGATAACACTATGACCTTGAACAAATCATTCTTCCTAACCTGATGATCTCAAACTTTCCTACAAGTTCCAATAAGAAAGTCATGTAACTTCTCTGTCTCATTTTCCTCATCTGTAAAATTAAAGTGAACTTGATGGCCTCTATTTCTTTTAAGTCTGAATCTATAATCCTATGACACTATCAGAGGTTACTAAGGAAATATTATTGACTAAATCATATAACTACATTTAAATGGTTAAAATGTTCACTAAATGATCATGGAACTTTAGAACTAGGAGAAATGTCAGATCATCTGATTCAAATCCCTCATTTTGAAGAGGAGGAAATTAAAACTTAGATGGTTTAAGTGTATTGTCCAAATGTATACACTAACTAAGTGACAGCCAGAGATAGAACCCAGGTCTACTTATTCCTATTTTAGGAATATAATTTGTTTTTCCTTTTCTTTTACCATTAAATAATGATCTACTGGGGAATTTTTTTTGGCAAGGCAATGGGGTTAAGTGATTTGGTCAAGGTCACATACCAGTATTAAGTGTCTGAGGCTAGATTGAGTTCAGGTCCTCCTGACTCCAGGATTGGTGCTCTATCCATTGCACCAACTAGCTGCCCTGAAAATATTTTTCTGGAAACGCTATATAATTAATTTCTTTCCATAAAATTAAACATTGACCAATATTCCTAGAGTCTAAAGAAATGATGTTTATGAATGATACATGTACTGACTGATTGATGATCAACTCTCATGTGAAGGGTATCTCTTGAATGTCTTGGTACATTGCCTTCATTTTGTGTCGGTGATGACCTCCAAAGGAAATATGAAGATTCTCTAATGGAAATATGATAATAGGCTCAATGAGGAAGTTATGTTATATCTATTCTTCTATATTCCTTTTTTATTTGACTTTTTGAGAATCTCCCATGAAATTGTTGAAGGAAGTTGCTTGAATTCTCTTAGCTTAATAATACTAAAAATAATACCTTTCATTTGTCCAACACGAATGTGATTTTGCACAGCACTCCTTCATTAAATCCAACTCACATGCATGTCATGGCATCACCTCCCTGATCTGATGCTTTCCTTCCTTCCTTACATCCTTTCTTCCTTCTGTCTTTTTTTTCATTCAGAATGAATTCAAGCAGCAATTATTTCTGTATTGCCAGGAAAGTTGAAGGGTCATTCCCTTCCAGATTGATTCTTTTTTCTTGAATATGAAAAAGAGACTCTTTGCTTTTAATCACTGAGATAACCTGAGGGTCTTACCCTCTCAACAATTTTTTTCCTTCTTCCTTTTGGAAGTGTGCATTCTTGACCTCTTTGCTTCATCTTTCATTTGAAGAAGGAATAACAATGTAATGTATAGGATTTGAAGCCTTTTGAAAACACATTTTGGAGAAGACAAAGTCACTCTCTAGAAATATTGGAAGAGTACCATCACTTTTGCTTAGACACACATGCATACACAGAGATAGATACTTGTTTAAGAATGAAAATTAGTGGATCACATAATCCATTATGAAGAAACATTGTGTAAATGCAGTGTTATTTTGGTTGTTTCAGCTTCTGTGTCAGTGGTTCCCAACCACAGGAGTATCTGGTAGCCATCTGGGAGGAGGTGGGTTGGTTAAGGAAGATGGGATTGGCTGCAGCAAATGCAGGTAGGGCCAGTACATATTTTGTAGACCCAGTAAGAAAAAAAATTTTCTAACCTAATAATTTTCCAAAATTATTTATTGGCAGAGCATGGTTAGCAGACTGTTAAAAATATGCATAAAGATGTTGGAACTGAGATCTTTTATCCCACCCTTTTCCTCTATTTTCCACCCTTTTTATCTGCCCTTACTTCTCAAGTTACACCTCCACATTTCAGTCTTACTAATTTTACCCTGTACATCATACATATTTGTTATATCAAACATACATGTTTATATGCAAACATTCCCAAACATGTATAGAAATGTACTTACATACAGACACAGTATGCATTTCCAACATCAGTCAATATTGGTGGGATTAGATAACAGTAATTGTGGTGATTTTTAGACTTCAAATGAGATAGTTGTTTTTCACTGAAAATAGTATTTTCATATGAAATTGGATATACTATTAAAATTGGTTAATGCTACCACTATCCTTCTGATCACCTAGGAGTCATATCCAAGTGAAATCATCATGTCATATGCTGATTTCCTTTCAGAGCCCATCACTGTGGTAAACTCTGGACATTAAATATATTTATTTCCTCCTAATAGACTCCTTCAAAAATTTCAAATATAATTTCCATTTCTGGGAAATCAGATAGACATGCCTGAGTTCAACTCTTTTATATTTAAATCCCCAACTGTCTGTTTTCTTTCTTACATGCTGTCAAAATCTTATATTTTGACTAGCTTTAAACTTCACAGTTTCTTCTTGATCTTTTTCTTTCTGATAAAATCTTGAATTGTCATTAGACTCACGATGGTAATGTGTTTTCTCCCCAAGCACAAGATGCCTAGAGTTTAATTTCTCCTTTCCCTAGGTTGTGTCAACATCACAAAAGGTTTGATGATTCATCTTTCAGTTGAATCTTCTAATCTTTTTCTTTTCTTCCAAGCCTCTCAAAGTAGATGGAGCAATGGTTTTTGAATTTTCAGTTTGAAAACTTTTTTTTAAAAAATGGTGGAAAAATGTAAATTCATTTGATGGGAAGACTTTGTACCTTTATTCCTCTCTAGGTTCCCCTCTTGACACTCTGGACTTGCTTCTCTGCCCTTCCCCAGCATTCTTTTAACTCTGGAAGATTCCTTCTCTAGAGTGGTCACTTCCTTTGACACATCACTTACTCCTAGAACCTCAATTTTAAGAAAATTTTCCAAGCCAACCACATTCATTCTTTCCTTCCTCAATGGGCTCTCCACTTCTTCTCTCAAGACTTCATACTCTGCCATTTGCTATTCCCACATATTTCTTGGATACCTTTCCCACCCTATCGACTTTCAGTTTTCTTTTATAGATTGTCTTCCCCCCATTAAAATGTAAGCTCTTTGAGGGGAGGAACTAGCTTTCTTTTTGCTAATATATGTATTCCCAACACTTAGAACCAAGTCAACATTTAAAAAATGCCTGTTGTCTTGACTTTGTAAGTTGTTTTAGCTTAATTGGAGACATTTTGCTATCATTGAATCAGGGAGAAAATATTCAAAGTTCCTAATGGGAAAATACTGATTACTCCTTTAAACTTTCAAAAAATGTATCCTCCTCCTAAAAAAATTGCTTGCTTAAGATTCAAGTGAAAAAGATCAAACTGCAAAGGAAAAACAAAGCCATGGTTCTGTGCCAAGTGGAATTAAGCACAATAAGCAAGAAAGTATTAGCTGGTAAACAGTGTTTTCAGTTGAACATATCCATTTGTAAAAATAGAAAATCTTGGCAACAGAATGTCTATACTTCTTGCTATGTGTAGTCCCCACTTTCCCACCCTCCACACTCCACTTCCACCCCATTAAAAAAAAGCTACAATATGATTTAAGTTTGAAATCTGTTGGAGGCATCATTGGTGCATGCTACTCATTAAAACAGTGAAAGAGTAAATTGAGAGAAGGCTGTGCTGAGTAATGGTTATGGCTCACAGAGTGTCAGAAGCATTTCTTCAGAGTTTGTGACTCTCCAATGGAGCCCCATTGAACTTCGATACAGCTCTCAGTTCCTTTGCCTTTTAAGTGAGAATTACTCTCTCTACTATCTAAAAACTTCTTCAAAGATCTTCCAAGGATATGTGATTGAATGTTTGCAGAGTCATTTTAGTTTCTTGGTCTGTGCCATCTAAAAATGATTTATATGGCTATCCATGGCAAAGAACTCAAAGTAAAAAACTACCTAATGACAACACATTTGAAGAGAATTCTAAAAAGACAATGTCCCATTGAAAAGCCAGAGACATTCTGAAAAGTCTGAAAAGACCCTAAAAACAGTGAGAAAAGTTATTCTCATAACTTGATTTAAAAAACGAAGCCAAATAATTATGGGTTGTCACTGGATTCTCCTTTCCCTGAGCCAAAAATAATTGGGTATATAGAGGTTTGTCTCAGGGTACTAAAATCTGGAACAAAGGTTCTTAACATTTCTGTTTCATGAGTCCTTTGATAGTCTCTTAAGTCTCTGGGCAGAAAAAAATGTTAGTTGCCTACATTCATAATTAAAGGAAATGATAAATTTCAGTTAGAGGTTAGTGAAAAACAAAGATGCAATTTTTTCCCATCTAAGTTAATGAGTCTCTTAAAATCCAAGAACCTTAAGTTAGGAACCCTTGATTTAGGAGATTCTAACAGCACTTGTCAAAGGCTATGCTTTCTTCCTTCAGTCTTCATTGCTTCACCCCAGGTAAGCACTCTTAATCACCTGGTCTCCCACTTTGCTATTTGTGTAAAATTCCTAGTTATGACTCTTCTCTTTCCTCAAAGAAGTACAAAATACTTTACAGATATCTAGTGACAAATGCTAGCATTTACTTCATCTTACAATTGAAGCAGAAATCAATTAGGGAGATACCTAGAGTTATTAGTAAATAAATGTAAAAGGTGGCTGAATGATAAGTTCTCTTGATTTGACCAAGCATATTGTTCAACAAATGTGCAGTGAAATCATCCTACTTGCCAAGTCAATAATTCTCTTTTCTTTGATGCTCCTCAGTTTCTAGATTTGTTTTAGCTCCTCTGCCAGAGCTGCAAACCTTATTTATTTATCTTTCCTGTGTAAATGTTTGTGGTTTTTGCTAAATGGACCAGTTATATCAACACGTCCTGCCACATTATTAGTTTTATCAAATAGCAGAATGTCCAGCCTGCTGGGCAGGATATGTTTGATGTCTGTCTATCCAGTACATCTTGTAATTGCCCTTTTCTAAAATATTTAAGATTTCTTCTTTGTAAGTTAATGTATTTATCAGTCTATATTTCAAGGCAAATTTTCTAATGCGTGATTTCTATAAGAGAATTTTCACTGATAATGTGATCCATAGATCCTTATGTTCTTCTTTCCCTATTTCTATGTGCATGGAAATTGGTGACTATTGAAAAAAGTGTTGACTGGCTGGAAAAAAAGAAAAAAATGAAAAAGGAATTGAGAAAAGGATGAAGAGTAAGAAGGTTGAAGGAAGGAAGGTAGGAAGGAAAAAAAGGAAAGAGACTGCTTTTTTATTGTTATTTTATTAAGTGCCTATTTTGTGCCAAGTCCTATGCTAAGTATTTTAGAGGTATTATCTCATTTGTGCCTTACAACAACCCTGGGAGGTAGGTTCTGTTGTTATCTCTATTTTACAAGTGAGAAAATTAGAGACAGACAGAGGTTAAATGATTTACCCAGGGTCATGCAGGTAATAAGTGTCTGAGGCTAGATTTGATCTAAGGGCTTCCTGATGTGAGACCCCGTACTGTATCCATGGGGTCACCTAGCTACATCCTACCTACTGCTTACCTTATAACCCTACATTTATCAGCCTAGTTTTTCTCCTTTAATTCCCTGTGATCCTTTTTGGTGGCCATCATTCTGTCTGGGGGCTGTGGAGTTTTCAAACATTTGGGTTTGGCTGGAACAGCAAATATGCTGCATCCAACACATTTTCTTTTAATTGCTAAGCCCATGTGTATTTTAGGAGGAAATTTGATCCATATGTTTCTGATTCATCTACATTTAAGTCACCAAAATGTTTTGTAAAAAGGACTCAAAGGCCAAAAGGCTCGATGAGTCTTTTCTTTCCCTTAGAAACAGGAAGTTGAAGTTGAGAGGAGGAAATAGCCCCCCAGTACTTTCCTGACCTAGGGTTCAATGGTTTAAAAAAATCAAATTTGCATGGGATATCACTGGTTCCAAAACATTTTCCTAGTCCTTTTTACTGAGATAACTTCCCTTTCTAACCAAAGCTACAAAAATCCAAGCTATTTTATATTTCTAAGGAACACAGCAGGGCAAATCTCTTATTTTCAGATTGGAGATTCTCTGTAGGAAATTACTTGGTTATGTATCATGTGTAGGGGTAGAGAAGATATCTGTTGACTATTTTTGCAATGGAACAACTCTGATTTCCTGGTGTTTCCTCTATAATTGGTGCTTCTCTTATGTCATTAGTCCATAGGCAATACAACATGAGAGAATGATCCCCTAGGGATTGAGGATCCTGCCAGAGAGTGTTTTGTGGGCTTTCTTGACAGTCTTCCTCCACCCACTGTCATTTGCCAATTAGGCCTGGGATTTGAAGCAACTTTAAAGTCAACCAGTGTTTATCCATGTGGATCACAAGGTCCAGCAGTTTCATTAGCAGAAAAAAAAACAATTGGTGAGAGGGAGAATGTCTGTGAGCCTGGAGAAATAATGATGTTTGGATGCTTTGATTTCTTCAGAGACTTCCCCACCACATCAAATCACTCCCCCTTATCTTTTTAAACCATCTCACCACCCTCCCCTTGCAACCCACCTCTGCATGCTAACTTCCCAAACCAAAAGCAAACTCATCATTTGCTGGCCAGACAAGGTTTTCCAAGGTCTCTCTGCTCTAATTACGGAGTTGTTGCTGCCACAACCCTGAAAACAGTTTAAGATGTGTAATGCTTCCTTCCCGTGTGCAGAACACATGGCCACCAGATATTCTGGTGGTCAGAAATAAAGAGCTACTCAAAAGCCACTAGCATAACCATGATGATGGTGTTGTCCTATGCACTCACGGGCCTTGTGGTGAGGCATTAAGATGCTGCCCTGGCATGTCAATTCATCCCTTGAGCAATCATGGGGACATGGGTAGCATTGACTTCAAGGTGATTGACTCAAGACCCAGAATTCAGAGAATGATACCCTGCTA
Organism: Macrotis lagotis; assembly: GCF_037893015.1. Taxonomy (NCBI): domain Eukaryota; kingdom Metazoa; phylum Chordata; class Mammalia; order Peramelemorphia; family Peramelidae; genus Macrotis; species Macrotis lagotis. The sequence continues at coordinate 192,785,238 of NC_133661.1, forward strand.
ACTATTGAGTAATTCCCTGTGGAGGGAGAGGACTGATAGTTTGTTCTAAAAAAGACCTGACATTTTCTGGAACATTGAACATATATGAATGAATCCAAAGAGTGAATTAGCTCTGTTTTACAAAAAAAAAAAAGTTTTACTGCTCAAATCTTACCGAAATTCTTCATGGCTTGTGGAATTCAAAATCAGTTTTCCCTAAGCTACTTCTCTCACATTTCATTAAGTATGCAAAAGTTCTTGGAATTGAAGAGACCATAAAGGTCATTTCATCCAGAGCAGGAATCCTCTCTACAAAGATCCTGACAAGGTGCTGCATCCAATCTGTGCTGAACACTTCTGGTAACAGAAAACTCACTACTTCACATACTTCACATTGATTTTGATTTATTCTCTTTATATTTATATGACTACATAGATACCTGTTGTCTCCCCATTCCATGAGGATAGGGATTGATTTACTAGTTGTATTTGTATCATCAGTGCTAATGTAATAGACTATCTCTTTGAAGCCTTTTCAGAAGTTTAGCATTAAAAGGGCAGAAAAGTGTTCTTTTGTGCAAGGGAAAAAAATAGTTAAATCAATTGTTAAAGGCTATGAGATATCGTTGCATTTTTATGGCAAAAAAGATGATGGAAAAAATTTTGGTTTAATAAAAGCTGCTAAAATATATGTATGCATGATGAAGCATAGCTTTTAAATAGGATTTGAGCAATCTTGGACTGAAAATGGATGTAAAATAAACAGAAAGACTCAAACTCTTTGTAAAAAATGGATAATGGTGACTCATACCAAAATTGCTTTGTTATTATTTTGACATACTTGAATGTATACACATAGTCACCCCAAAATTAAATAACCTCCTAAAGGGCTTTGGCTGTTTCATTGTGTCCTCCAAATCTAGCAGTGTCTGGCACAAAATAGATGTTTAAATAATTCTTGTTGACTGATTGTTTCTGAATCTTGCTTATTTAGTCTGTTTCCTTAATCTACTTTTATATTTTGTTGTTCAGTCATTTTAGAATCCTGATGATCCCATTTGGAGTTTTCTTAACAAAGATACTGGAATGGTTTTACCATGTCCTTCTCCAGCTCATTTTCAGATGAGGAAACTAAGGCAAACAAGGTGAAGTGACCTGCCCAGGGTCACATAAACTAGTTATGTGTCTTGAGGTCATATTTGAACTCAGGAAGATGAGTCTTCCTAACTTCAAGCCTAGAATTCTATCCACTCTACCACCTATCTGCCCTCTGTACCATCTAATTATCCTTTATAAAAAAAAATTTATTTGTAACATTTTGACTTTGGTGATTAGTTTTATACTACAATTTGAGTCCAGGAAGTATTTTTCCATCTTTCCCTCCATTATTTCCCTTTATATTCTGTCACTGTATTTCTCTAAATGAATTTTAACATGATTTTGATTGATTCTATATAGTGACTTCTTGATACTGTAGATGATATCATATCTTTAAATTATGTTGCCGTGGTCTAAATATAAGCAAGCAATTACTTTTTAATTGTTTGTCTTTATTTTTTAAAAGAGTATTTTGTAATTTATTCATTTAAGTCTTAAGAATAGTAGACTGACCCCAAGATGGTACATATACTTTGTAGTTAATTTGTACTTTATTTCTATTATTTCTTTCTTCTTTTGATTTTTAGGGGAATGCTGATAATTTATATGTATCTATTTTGTATATTTTACTGTATTAAAAACTATTGATTATTTAGTTTCTTTGTTGATTCTATAAGGCTTTCAAAATAAACCATCATATCATGTCCAAAAAATGTTAATATGTTCTTTACCAGTAATTTAGGTTTTGGTATCAATCTCTTAAATATTTCTATTGCTAGCATTTTTAGAACTACTGAAAAAAAAACAAAGGAAAGAGTGGCATTTAAGTATTTTTTAAATACCCAAAAAGGGAACAGAAGTAATAATATAAGTGCGACATCTTTGAAAGTGGCATGATGAATTTATTATATATTTAAATAGAAAAGCAAGTTGTACTTAAAAGAGATTTGCAGTGTTGTGTACAAACCCTAGCACAATGTCTGGCAAAAAAAAAGAGTGTTTAATAAATACTTGTTGAATGTTTATGATTTTTCTGTTTTCTGTTCTAATATGGATATGGAAATATTTATTTTATTTAGTGTTTCTTAAGTACAGAATAAAATAAAATTCAAAGGGAAGAGAAGAAATGTCAAGTCTTTCTAATACATCCCCCACATGACTGTCTGACCATATCATGCTCTTGCTCAATTGACTCTACTAATTCCCTATTACATTTAGAGTCAAATAATTTTTTTATATGTAAAGTCTTTCATGATTCAACCTACTTTTCCCAAATTATTATGTTACTCACCTTCACATACTCTTCAATGTGGTAAAATTAGCCTTCTTCCTGTACTTTATACATGTTATAAAATATTCCAATCCCATGTCTTTGAACAGATTGTCCCAATGTCTGTAATTATTTCCTCTTATTCTACCTCTTAGAATTACCAGTTTACTTCGAAGCTCAGCTCAAATGTCACTTTTTTAAGATATCATAAGTAACATTTTTATTTCAATAATTTGAAATTACTTTAAAGTTTCTTTAAACATTTTTTTAGCTTGACAGAGTAGTTAACCTCTGTAATCCCTATTACCTAGATTCAACTGAATTTGGTATATTGCTTGAGTTTGGAAGTTCTGAGGCAAAGTGAACTAAAGTCAGTAAGGGGTGCCTATTAAGTCTTCCTCCAATATGGTAAACTCCTAGATTGGGGTGCTATCAAGTTACCTCAGCATAGGATAAAACAAGCCCAGTCAGAATCAGAATAGGTTAAAGAGTCATGCTGAATTGTTGGTGAAATTGTGAACTAATCCAACCATTCTAAAGAGAATATGGAATTATATCCAAAGAGCAATAAAAATAAAAATACTCTTTGACCCAGTAATACCAATACTGGGCCTTATATCCAGAAGAAACCTTTAAAAAAGTCTTACATGTTCAAAAATATTTATAGAAGTTCTTTTTGTAGTGGCAAAGAATTGAAATTTGAGGAATAGGGGGTGGTTAGGTGTCACAGTGGATAGAGCACCGGCCCTGGAGTTAGGAGTACCTAAGTTCAAATCTGGCCTCAGACACTTAATAATTACCTAGCTGTGTGACCTTGGGCAAGCCACTTAACCCCATTTGCCTTGCAAAAGCCTAAAAAATTGAGGAATAGCTGAACAAACTATGGTATATAAATGGAATATGGAAAACAATTATGTAATACAATTGTCAATAAGAAACCAATGGTTGTTTTCTAGAGAAGCATGGGAAGAATTACAGGAACTGATGCTGAGTGAAGGGAGCAGAACCAAGAGAGCATTGTATACATTAACAACATTGAGTTGATCAACTATTATGAATGCAGCTCCTCTCAGCAACTGAGAGATCTTGGAATTAATTGTTCTTTAGGTGTTTGGAAGAATTCAGTTGTGAATCCATCTGGTCCTGGTAGGGAGTTTATTGATTTTTTCAATTTCTTTTTTTAAGATAGGATTATTTAAGTATTTTATTTCCTCTTCTATTAATCTGGGAAAATTATACTTTTGTAAATATTCATCTATTGCACTTAGATGATCAGATTTACTGGAAAATAATTGAATAAAATAATTCCTAATAATTGTCTTAATTTCATCTTCATTGGCAGTGTATAATTTTCATTTTTGATATTAATAATTTGGTTTTCTTTTTTAAAAATCAAATTGATAGTTTTCCCTATTTTATTGGTTTTTCCATATAGCCAACTTCCAGTTTTATTTATTAGTTCAATAGGGATTTTTACTTTCAATAATGTTAATCTCTCTTTTAATTTTTCAGAATTTCTATTTTGCAATTTATTTGGGGATTTTTAATTTGTTTTTTTCTAGGTTTTTTTAAAAATATTCATCCAATTTATTGATCTGCTTTTTATCTTTCTTATTGATGCAAACATTTAGAGATATGTTTTCTTTTAAGTGCTATTTTTGCCTGTATCCCACAAATTTTGGCTTGTTTCATTACTATCATTAATAATGAAAATATGCATTTTTCTGTGATTTGTTCCTTGTGCCATTCTTTCTTTAGGATTAGATTTTTTAATGTCCAATTAATTTTTAAATGTTGCTTCCAAGGGTTGTTATTGAATGTAATTTTTAATATTGTTCTAAAAAATGAATGCATTTAATATTTCTTCCTTTTTGCATTTTGTTTTGAGGTTTTTAATGTGTGAATATATGATACATTTTTGTGAATGTGTCATGCACAATCTACAAAAAGACATGCTCCTTTATATTCCTGTTTAATTTTCTCCAGGGATGTATGATATCTAACTTCTCAAAAATTCTATTCATCTTTTAGCTTTTTTTCTTATTTATTTTATGGTTGGATTTACCTAGTTCTGAGAGGGGGAGAATTGAAGTCCCTCACTAGTATAGTTTTGCTATTTCCTACTGTAACTCATTTAACTTTTTTTAGATTTCCCTGGCATGTGATGTATATATATATATTTAGTAATGCAATTATTTCATTGTCTTTGGTACCTTTCAGTAAAATATCAGTTTCCTGATTATCTCTTATAATTAGATCTATTTTTAATGTTGCTTTGTCTGAGTTAATAATTGCTACCTATGCCTTTTTACCTCAGCTGAAAAAATTACATATTCTGCTACAACCCTTATTTTAACTATGTGAGAGTCTTTCTATTTAAAGTGCATTTCTTGAAAACAGCATATTGTTGAATTCTGATTTCTAATCCATTCTGTTATACTCTTTCATCCCATTCACATTCAGGGTTAATAACTGTATTTCTTTCTATCTTATTTTTCTTCTCGTCATCCCTTTTTTCTTTCTCTTTTTACTTTCTTCCTCAAAAATCCATATTTGCTTCTAACCACTACCTCTAACTATTCACCCTTTTGTATTTTTTCCTTTTTTCTTATCCCCTTCCCCTCTTATTTCTCTAATAGAGTTTTATATCCATTTGAATGTTTAAACTCTTCCCTCTTAGAAGCAATTCTAATAAGAGTGAGATTCAAATGATATCCACTTGCCTCATTTCCCCCTCAAATGTAAAAGCTTTTCTTGTGGGTCTATTTTATGTGAGAAAATTTTTTCATTCTTTCTCTTCCTTCCCCTTCTCCTGCATGCATCCCTCTTTTCATCCTTTCATTTTTTATAATATCATCCCAATATAACAGACTTTTGCTCTTAGTATTTGTTTATGTAGTTTCCTTCTAATTGCCCTAATAATGTTAAAGTTCTTAAGTATTTCATGTATCATCTTCCATATTGGAATGTAAAAACTTAAACCTTATTAAGTTTCTTATGGCATATATATCACATTTATTTCTTTATGCTTGCTTGAATCATGTTTGAATGTCAATTTTTTTTATTTAGCTTATATTTTCATTGGGTATGCTTGAAAGTAATCTATTTCATTAAATATACTCACAGAAGAATTATGTGCCAGGAGGACAACAAAGATGAATGAACACTAGTGAAAAGAGCTTAGCAAGACCTCACATTATAGGTGCTAGTCTTCCTTGAACACCCTCTATATACCTCAGGAATGCAAGCAAAAGGACAATCCCTTTTCCTCAAGAAGCTTACATTCTAATAATAACTCATAAAAAGTAAGCTGAAAGAAAGATGGAAAGAAACAAAGATACAGGGGCATGGAAGAGAAAATCTGGAATTTAGCCTGGAAACTGTTCCTGCTGTTCCCATTGCCCTCCTTAAATGGAACTTTTGGGAGAAGTCATCTAATTTGAAGGAAAGGCTACAGGGGCAGAAAGACTCTGTGTTAATTTCATATTGAGACTTCAAAATGAAGATTTAGAGGAGGTAGACAAGGCCAGGAATATAGCCTCTCCTCTCATCTTCAATTGCTCCCTATTTACTTACCTGTTCTCAGACATTTTCAAATATTTCCATATCTCTCCTGTCCCTAAAAATTCCTCAAACTATGATTCTATATTTCTCCTGACTTTCATAGCCAAACTCTTAGGAAAACATCATCTGTAGTTGATGCCTCAACTAATTTTTAAAGCTTTTACAATATGGCTTCCAGCCCCACTAATCTATTGAAATAGAACCAAACCTGACAATCCCTTTTCACTCATCTTTTTTTTAGGTTTTTGCAAAGCAGTGGGGTTAAGTGACTTGCCCAAGATCACATAGCTAGGTAATTATTAAGTGTCTGATGTGGCATTTGAACTCAGGCCCTCCTGACTCCAGGGTCAATGCTCGATTCCCTGTGCCACCTAGCTACCCCTCACTCATCTTTCTTGATTTCTCTTTAGCTTTTGACACTGTTTAATACAATCTTCTCATCAGTATTCTTTTCCTTGGAGTTTCCATGATCCTTCTCCTATTTGCCTCCTATTTTCCTGACTTCTGCTCTTTCTTTGCTAAATTGTCAAACAACTCCTGCTCCTAACTGTGAATGTTGTACAAGAATATATCCTGGGTCCTCCCCTATATTTGTATGACTCCAAAATTTATTTATTCAACCTTAGTCTCTCTCCTCTAGTCTACTTCCACATTCACCAATTGCCTATTAGACATTTCCATTGGACTATCACATTGGAATCTCATTTCACGTGTCCAAAACAAAATTAATTATCCTTCCCTCTATACCTGCCCTCTAAACGGCCCTTCTTGATTTTCTTGAGTCACCATCTTCCAGTTCCTGCAAGTTTGTAACCTCAGAGTCAACCTTAATTCTTTCCTTTGCTTCACTTCAAATAATCAATACAATGTCAAATCATGTTTATTTTACATGATGTAGTTTCTTGATTTCTTTGCCTTCTTTTTAGTCACACAAGAGCCACCCTATTTCAGATTCTTTTTGTTTAAGGGTGGGGGTGTTGCAAGGCAATGGGGTTAAGTGGCTTGCCCAAGGCCACACAGCTAGGTAATTATTGAGTGTCTGAGGCCAGATTTGAACTCAGGTACTCCTGAATCAAGGGCTGGTGCTCTTTCCACTGTGCCACCTAGCCACACCCCTATTTTAGATTCTGATCAACTCTTAGTGCCTGAAACAAAGTACATATTTAGTAAATGTTTGCTTACCTAACCTACTCCCACCTGAACCATTGTAATAATCTTCTTTCAATTTGTCTCTATTTAGACCACTTTCCTCACTGCCAAAATAATTTTGCTAAGGTGCAGATCAAACTATGTTTATTGAACAGAAATTAATTGAAATGTGTCCTGTAGACATGACAATGAATTATATCTCAAGAGAGGTAGAATTTAGTAAGATCCAAAAGATACTAGTAGTAATGGCCAGCAATACTGCTGGATTAGTACTAAGACATTTATTTATCATCTTGACATTAACAATGGGAAGTTCTATTGACTTCCTGTAGAATGTATGTAGATTGTGACAGAGAACTTCCCCAATATTTGATAAACCTAATTTTCAAATACTTCTGTTAATTCGTTTGTGGTATCAAACTGCTGCCAGAATGAACCTAGATAGCATTGTTGGGGATTCCAAAGTCCAGAATAGGTCTTTTAAAGAGGGGGAATGTTTTCATAATTACCACCATTTGGAGGTAGAGGTTTAGAGAGTAAAGGGCCAATTTGGAAAATGATTAATAAGATGACACCTATGAATAGAATTTGGATTTCTGGATCACAAATGAAAAAATAGGAATAATAGACATATGACCAGGCATGAAGTGCAACTAATGATGACTGACAAAATTATATTTTCCTAGAGACTTACAAGTCTGATTTTAAAAAGCAATTTAAACTAAAAAAAGAGAATAGAAAAAGAAAATTGACTAAATATATCAAGTTAGAGAACACAGAAAGCCACATAGAAAGTGGCTACAACATAGAAAAAATAGTCATTGACTCAAGGAGATCATTTAAAAAAAAGAACCAACAATAAAACCCCTACCTTCAGTTTTTTAATACACTGATATACAGAGTAGTGGTACTAAACAATATCAAATAAATGCAAGGAAGCAAAGTTAATCTTATAGGTCTCTGTGGATTGGTGAGATACAACTCATGATTAGATTATGATCTGAAAAAGTATCTTTTCCCAAAAGGATCAAGGAAATATGAGTTATAATAGCTTTATATATTAAGATAAACTCATGTGAAGAAATCTAGGAAAAGTAGGGAAAAACAAGTGGAGAATTTTTGGGTAAAGAAAAAGGGAGAGGAAAACAAAATTTATATCATCCTGGTAATAGAGATTAACTTGATAGAGGAGGAAAATTAGGAATGTGAGGCATAAAAAAACCATGCTTCAGTACCCATAGACAATTTCAATTAAAATCAAATGAGGCAAGATATATAAAATACTTTGCAAACCTTAAAGTACTACATAAATGCTAACCAATTATGCTTACTGTTATCTGGTCTTCTACTGGAATTCTGCCAAAAACAGAGTAGGAACAATTTGTATAATAACAATATTATGGCGGGGGCAATCTTTGAAACACTTTACAACTCTGATCATTGCAATGAAAAGATCAAAGATGAAGCATGCCACTCACAGTGAAGTGACAGGCATAAAATACAGAATAAGATATACATACTCGATGAATGAATGAATAAATATGAAGTAAATATGAAGTACTTTCTATGGGAAAAGCATTGTGCTAAATTCTGGGGATACAAGTAGAAATATAAGTTCTTCTTTCCAAAGACCTCATATTTAAATGAGGAAGACAGCACATTTGGAAGATTTCAGCTGTAATCAAATGAAAAAGTCCCATGGTCTTTATGGTATAGTGGCAAAGTAGATGACAAATTTGTCTTTTTAAATGTAATTTCCACTGATAAAAATCATATCAGTTTCTTATGTTGAACCATTTAACAGGACTTTGGTAACAAGAATTTTCTTTTCTAGGTCATCAGGAACCGAGATTGTATTACTTGCAATAGTAGTTGTCAAGCTATATTTCCAAGGATAAAACTGAGGATACTGGAACGTATTGTTATTCTCAAGGCTGAGGGGCTATCTCTGTTAGAGTCTGGGGGGGGGGGGGAATAGGGATCAAGATGATGGTGGTAGTCTGACTTGCCACATGCTGACTCCTGTCTCACTCAGAGTGCCTTGTTGCTTCAGTTATGTTTGCTTGATCTGTGGGTAGAAATTGTTGACATTGAGGGAGATGAGGAATGGCTAGTCCCTTCTCCACTGGAGTTATATCTCCAGAGGATGGTGATTAGGGTTGTTCTAGAAGCCAGACACATAGTGATCTGACTTACATAATAGCAGAGTTGGACTGCCTGTCAAATTTTCAGATGACATGAATCTGAGGTGGATTAAGTAATTGGATGACAATGAAAATTTAAAATTATCCTAATGGGTTAGAATAGCAGACCAAATCCAGTGAAATTAATTATCATAAGATTTTACATTTGGAGCTTTAAAAAATCAACTGTACATATAAATATATATATATATATATATACAGGAAGAGGAAATAATATATATATATATATATATATATATATAATATGGATTTAAGAAAAATATTTGGAAGTTTTAGTGCTCTGACAGGGCAGCAACTACAAAAATGTGACCTTATGCTAATGAATCAGAATCCCTAGCAGGTTCAATAAGCAGGATAGATTTCTCCCTGTAAACATGACAATGAATTCCATGCTTGTCAACCAAAGTCTAGTCTAATTTTGAAGAAGTTTGTTAACAACAAACAAAAAAAAAAGATAGGCCACCTAGTGATGATTTTTTCCAATTATAGAAGTTCAAAAAGACTATCTTCTAATGGGGCATTGGTATATGGGGTGATGGTAGAAGAACTATCCATATCAATAATGTCATATATTCTTGAAAGATTCAGGTAAGTTAAGTTGTTTGCCATGTTATCTTAATCCTCAGAAATCTATGAGTATTTTAACCCCTCTTTATAAAATTCAAAACTTACTATAAACAAAGTCCCTCTTCATATAGGCTCCAAACAAGGCTGAAGTGAAAGAAATTGTCTAGTGGGAGGCATTAGCCTAAAGAGAAAAAAAAAGTGGGACTATGTGATATCAAGTGTCTGAATGATTGTCATGTGTACAAGAGTTTCAATTTGCTCTACTTGATCCTATATGGTCAGAATTAACAGCAGTGGATGGAAGTTATAGAGCGGATCATTTTGGCTAATAAAAAATTCTAATGATGGAATAATCCAAAATAAAATGGATTGCTTTGTAAAATATTAGAGAACAAGAATTATCAGAAATGGCTGACTTGATATAAAGAAAGTGAAAAGGTAATGAACTCAAAAATAACTTCAAGATTTTGAACCTCAGAGAAGGATTCTATTCTTTATAAAAAAAAGAGAGATGTCCAGAGGAAAAGCTAGTTTGGAGAAGATAAAGAGTTCTGTTTTACACTTGTAGAACCTGAGGTGACAAATGGAGATATCTGGAAGATTATTGCACTAGCTTCCTGAATTTTGTATACATTTTCCCAAAAGACTTTGACGAAGATTTGCAAACTATTAACAAATCATTAACAAAATAAATAAATCTAAACAAATCTGATATTTCATCTCATTAGCATCAAACTATCAATTTGGCAAAAATAACAAAAGACAAAAATATTTAATGTTAGAGGGGTTTTTGGAGAGGCCATCATGCAGCCAAAATGGCTTGAATAGGAGACAAACTGACCAGCTTCTTCATATCTACTCCAGCAAAACCACAAAGTTTACACCAGAATGAATAATGATCAAGAAATCCAAAAATATATTATTGTAAATGACTTCTTACACTTCAATGAACAGCCAGAAGCCCATGGGTATTAATAAAGGAGGATCTTTAGCATAAAACTAGTGTCTTCAAAATGTTAAAATAGATGGAACATGTGTAGCCTTCATGGCTCTGCTTTAAGGAAGCAAGAGCAAAGGATTCCATGAAGAAGGGTTCAGGGTGGCCCAAAAAACCTCAGGATGAGAACTTTGGAAGCAACCAGCACCATGTCATAGTACATATACCTGATCAATTCAGGTTCAGAAACTCTGAGGTCCCCAAAATTTTGTCACAAGATCCAAGAAAGTATCCTGAAGATTGAGTTCTCTGAATTGCAAAGATTCAGGTAAGTCTAACCCCAGAAGGTGGAGGTCACTAAGAGGTTACTCAGAGTAAGACTGAGTAGAGTCAACTACCCTACCCAAGAGTAAAGCCAAAGGTGAATCTTGGCTCCAGAACAAAATAAACATTCAAGAACTAAAACTAGAGAAAAAGACACATAAATCCCTCCGAAGAAATGAAAATTATTATTAAAAGTTATTGCAAACCTAGAGATCCCTCAAAAGAAAGAAAATAATCCCATAAAAATCTCAATCAGACACTCAAAGGGAAAAAAAAATAGTTTCCCCAAGAAAGATTTAGACTTGCTGTTTCCCATAATTGGGGTATGTGAGAACAATATCTGGAGTAAGAGAAAGGGATTGGACATTAGATGATGCTTAATATTATTTTAAACAAAGGAAGGGGTGAGCACAGTACAATGTAAAAATACGTCAAACTGAAACCCAATAGAGAAAAAAACTTAGACAAAAAGAATAATGCTAAGGTGGAAATAATGACAAGCAAAACAAACTTCTAGTTCCTAAGAAGAGGACTGAAGACAGAAGAGAAACAGTGTGGATTCAAACCTGGATTCAAATCCTTCCTCTGCTACACACTGACTATGTGACCATAAATATTTCATTTATCTTCTCAGTATCACAGACACTGAGAATATAAGATATAACACATGCCAATCTGCATTAACAAGGGGAGTAGGTTCCCTGAGAATTTTCTAGACAAATGAAATCACAGTTCTTATCCAAAATCCAACAAGGAAGACAAGGCTTATTAAATAATACTATCTACCACTCAACCATAACATTGCATCATAGCAAATAAATATGTATACTTTGTCATGTATATATACATATGCATATAGTTTTAAGTAATTCTGTCATCATATAAGTATATGCTGAAGACCCTTATCTATAGTAGATAAATGGTTTGTCTTTATTCACAGTGATTATTTTAATAAGAAAATTAATTTAGAGACAGATGAATTTTTAGGGCTTATCTAGCCCAATATACTCATTTTACAGATAGAATATCTGAGACCCAAAGAGAGGACACATAGAAATAGTAAGTGGAAGAGCTGGGATTTGGGCTAACATTCTTTGAATTCAGACCTAGAAACATTACCACTTTATATTTATAAAGACTTAAGAGTTGTCAGTGTTTCCATATCTATCAACTGCCTCACTTGATTTCAGCATTAAGCTCTCTCTCTCTCTCTCTCTCTCTCTCTCTCTCTCTCTCTCTCTCTCCAGATATATATATATATATATATATAATTTGATTTTTAAAATTCCACAAGCAACTATTTGATTATATGTAAAGATTTTTATTGCCAATCTTTTGCTTTAATATTCTTTTTCAAATTTCGAGATCCATATTCTTTCCTTTCCTTTTTCCCCACCTCAATAAGAAGGCAAACAATTTGACATAGGTTATGCATGTGTAGGTCATACAAAACACATTTCCATGTAAGTCATTCTGTGAGAGAAAATACAGACAAAAATATCTCAAGAAAAATAAAGAAAAAGTATGTTTGATCAGCATTCAGGTTATACCAGTTCTTTCTCTGAAGATAGCACCTTTTATCATAAGTCCTATAGAATTGTCTTGGATCATTGCTGAGAATAGCTGTTATTCATAATAGATCAACATACAATATTGTTGTTACTATGTACATTGTTTTCCTAGTTCTGCTTATTTCTTATATGTTCATGTAAGTCTTTCCATATTTTTCTGAGAACAGCTTATCATTTTTTTCTACTTATTATATCTTAAAGCACAATAGCATTCATATACAATTTGTTGTCTTTCCCCAATTGATGAACATCCTCTAAGTTTCCAATTTTTGTCAACAATAAAAGAGCTGCATAAATATTTTTGTACACATAATATTTTTCCTTTTTGTTTTTTAACTTTGTGGGAAATAGACCCAGTAAGGAATTGCTTAGATAAAGAGTAAGCATGGTTTTACTGCCTTTAGGGCATAGTTCCAATTACTCTGCAGAATGGTTGAATTAGCATACAACTTCACCAACAGTATATTAGTGTTTTAATTTTCCCTCGCCCTCTCCAACATTTCTAATTTTCTTTTTCATATTATCCAAACTCACAGGTGTGAGGTGGTAGCACAGGGTTGTTTTAATTGTGTTTCTTTCATCAGTGGTGATTTAGCGCAATTTTTTTTCCATATGAATATAGATGGCTTTGATTACTTTGTCTGTAAACTATTCATTCACAGCCTTTGATCATTTACCAATTGAGGAATGACTCATTTCTTTTTTTTTTTTTTAGATTTTTTTTTCAAGGCAATGGGGTCAAGTGGCCACACGGCTAGGTAATTATTAAGTGTCAGAGACCAAATTTGAACTCAGGTACTCCTGACTCCAGGTCTGGTACTCTATCCACTGAGCCACCTAGCCTCCCCTAACTCATTTCTTATTTCTGTAAATTTGACTCAGTTTCATAGGTTTGAATAATGAAGTTTTTATCAAAGATACTTTAAAAAAAATTTTTTTCACAATGATTACCAATTAGACATCCAGCCAAGATGGTGGAGAGAAGCCAAGCTCTCCTGGCTTTCCCTCAGAACTGACATGAATCAAGCCTCTTACTAGATTATGGATTGACAGAATCCACAGAAGAATAGAGACATTTCCAGCAAGTTCTGTCACAGGGAGAGTGTGGGCACGCCCAGGGCAGAGAGAAGAGGCCCAGAGTACCAGTGGCAGGGCAAGGTCAGAGTACCAACCTGAGAAGATCAGCAGAAGACTTTGCATTGTGCAAAATGGGCAAACTGGAAGAGTTTCAGTGTGGCTGTCCAGGACACCCATCTGACCAGCTTGGCTGATCTGGATGGTGACCCAAACTGTGATCCCCTAGTATTCCCAGAGGAGCCCTCATCCCTGTGGGAGGGCCTGACTTTCTACAATACAAACACAGAAACATGTGTTTGTACCTTGCCCCAATGCCCAGGAGTGGGCAGTAGGACTTCCTCTGTACCAATTATCCAGAGAGAGCCTGTGGCTTTTTTAGACCAGTAACTACACTGGGAATGTAAATTCCAGATCTACCCCAGTCCTAGGTATTGGGCAGCTGATACTCTCAACATAGACAATCCAGAGAAAGCTTCTGGATTCCTTACTAGTTGGTCCTCTGAGTAATCCCCTGGAGTTCCTAACCCCAATGAGTAAGACCTCTAGAGGGTCTCATTGCCAAGGTATGTGAATCAGACCCTCCCCCAACACAAGACTCTGGGGACAGCTAACATCCCAAAATGAAAAAAAAGGCCAGCACAAAACAGGGCCTATTGAAAGTTAAGGGTACTGACTTAGAAAAGGAGGAAAAAAAGGATACTATAAATGAAGATTCAGAGGATAATATGAATGCCTCCTCTAACTCAAAAAGACTTCTTAGAAGAGATCAAAAAAGGATTTAAAAGTCAAATGGGGGGGGGGGCATCTAGGTGATTCAGTGGATAGAGCCCCAGCCCTGGAGTCAAAAGTACCTGAGTTCAAATCCAGCCTCAGACACTTAATAATTACCTAGCTGTGTGGCCTTGAGCAAGCCACTTAGCCCCATTGCCTTGTAAAGAGAGAGAGAGAGAGAGAGAGAGAGAAAGGTAAACAGAGGAAAAGGAAAAAAACTGATATTTAACTGGTTACAATCCCCATCCTGAGAAGAAGACTCATAACTCTTGATAATTGTAATTCTATTAGGGGGAATATACTTAGGCTGAAGGTATAGACATTCATGGTATGTCCATTACTTTGATGGAATGACTTTTTTAAAAATTATTTCATTGAAAAGAGAGGACAATATGTCAAAGGCTGATAAGATTCCCCAAGAAAAGGTCCCAAAACAAAGCACTGGGGTAGGGGGTGGGGAACCCATGGTTGGCAACGAACATTCAATAAAGGAGTCTGAGAGATGGTCAGACAGGTGAGAGGTTAAATGGAAAAGAATAGTATCATGAAACTATATAGAGAAGAGAGTGTCAGTCTGGGTGACTGAAAGGGTCAAAGGCGAGAGAAATGCTAAGAAGGATGAAGATTGATAAAATTTTATACAATTTGGTATAAATAACTTTGGAGAGATCATTGTTATTTGAATGATGAGATTAGAAGTCATAATTCAGAGAGTTAAGAATAGAGTGAGAGGACAGAACATGTAAACACAGGTTTCATTCTCATCACAAAAGAGATGAGACATATAGAATGATAACTAGTAGGGATGTATCAATCAAATTGAGGTTGGGTCTTTTGTTTGTTTGTTTGTGTGTGGGGGTGAGGATAGGAGAGACATACACATGGTCATTGACAGTAAGGAATCAGCCAGTAGAAAGGGACTGATGGAAATAAGTAATAGGGTGAGAATGATAAAGGGCACAAGCTGATGGAGAGGACAGGATGGAATGGGATCATTGTGCATGTAGATGAGTTTGTTTTGGTAAGAAAACAGGCCACTTCATCATATGAGATAAGAATGGAATAGTAGATGATGTAGGAAGGCATTTGAGTGATATGAGATGGAGAGAAAGGAAGAGGATAATTTCAATGAAAGGCTTCATTTTTTTAAAAAGTAAAACATAAGACAACCTTCTCAACTGAGAGGTTAAGGAAGAAAGGTCATGAGAGGCTTGAGGAGGGATGAAAACGTTTGGAAAAACTACGGTGGTGTGTGAATGTTCATCTGTTGACTGGTTTTGTTGTTAAAAAATCTTTGTTAAAAGGGAAGGTTTATTGAGTAATGGAAGGAAGGATTAATTTGTAAATAAATATTATGTAAAAACAAAAGTACCAATAAAGTTTTTTAAAATAAAAAAAAGAAAAGGGAGGACAATAAAAAGATGGGAGAAAGGAGGAGGCTGAATGGGGTAAATCACATCACATAAAGATGTGCAAAGGACCTATTGCAATAGAGGAGAAGAAGGGAGGAGGTGAGAACCACCTGAATCTTACTCTCCTCAGATTTGGTTCAAAGAGAGATTAACACACACACTCAGGTGAGTTTAGAAATTTATCTTAGCTTTCAAGTATTAGGAGGGAAAAGAAGAGAGAGAGGAAAGGAGGGACATATAGAAGAAAGGGAAAGGGGAAAAGGGGGGAAAGGGAAAGGGGAAAGGAGAAAGAAAAACAAGGGGGTAGATAAAAAGAGGTAAACACATTGAGGGAGGAGGCATTCAAAAGCAAAATACTGGGTGGCTTCTGGCCAAGATGGCAGAGAGAAGACAGATACTTTGCTAAGGTCTCCAGGTTTCTCCTCAAAAATAACATGAAAGAAACCTCTTAACAGAAATTCAATTGACAAAACCCAGAAAGAAAAGCTAGGAGAAGAACATTTATCAAAAGGTCTGTCTCAAGGGACCATGGGTGAACTGGGAGTAGAGAGCAGAGAGCCAGCAGGGGCAGGGTGAAGCCAGAAGACTGGAGAATTTGGTGAGTGGTAGGTCCAAGGACCAACTTTAGCCACAGACTCTTTGGGTGGGGAAGCAAAGGTCTAGTGAGTCCCAGCCTGGCTGGAGGGTGAGTTCCAGCACAAAGTTGCAGAGCATGGCTGGACTTCAACCCAGGGCTCAGGGACATGAGCTTCATACTTACAGGGGAGTCCTCTTCCCAGAACAAACAGTAACACCCCCCCCATCCCCTCAGGCTCAGATGTGGGTAACAGAGATCCCTCAGCTGAAAGGGAGGTTAACTATCTCCCCCAGGGCCCAGCCCACACTGTTCAAGGACAATTCAGACCCTGCTGATACCCCTCACTCCCTCCAAGCCTAGGGAGAGGTCCTCAAATATTCCAGAGAAAGCAATCATCACCTCCTACTGGCCCGCCCAATTGGAGTTGCTAAGCCAAGTGAACAAAGCCTCTAGGATTTTCAAAAGCAAACCTCTGTGAGCCAGCTCTTCCTCCAACACAAGATCCTAGGTAAGTGAAGAAAGGCTAGAAGAAAGGGGAGCCCATTGAGAAATACTTTGAAATAACAGATTCTAACACAAAGAGATCTAGAACTTCCAAGAAGAATATGAATTGGTCTCTAGCCCAGAAAGAATTCCTTGAAGAAATTAGGACAGAGTTTAAAAATCAATTGGAAAAACTGGGAAAAGAAACTCAAGAAAATTAACATGTTGCAAGAGAAAATTAACATCTCACAACAAGAAAACAAATCCTTGGAAAATACAATGGGGGTGGTGACTGGGTGGTGCAGTGGATAGAACACTGGCACTGGAGTCAGTTCAAATGCAGCCTCAGACACTTAATAATTACCTAGCTGTGTAGTCTTCGGCAAGCCACTTAACTCCATTGCCTTACAAAAACTAAAAAAAATGCAATTGGACAAATACAAAATGAGAGTAGTTGGACAAATGCAGAAAGAAAATAATTTTCTCTCAAAATTATACTTGACAAATGGAAAACTTCAAAAATAGAATTGACCTATTGGAAAAGGAGTTGCAAAAGGTAAATGAAGAACATTCTTCTCTTAAAGAAAAAGAATGGAATCTGTGGAAACTAATGACTTAATGAGACAATAAGATTCTGTTAAACAAAACCAAAAGATCAAAAAAAAGAAGAAAATGTAAAATAACTCATCAGCAAAACCACTACCTTGAGAATAGACGAGGAGAGACAACATAAGAATTATTGGTCTTCCTGAAAATGTTGAAGAGGAAAAAAGCCTGGACTTAATATTACAGGATTAAGTGATGGAAAACTGCCATGATATCATAGAAACAGAGGGCAAAATAGTTATTGAGAGAATACATTGATCTCCTCCAGAATGGAATCCTAAAATGAACACAACAAGGAATACTGTGGCCAAATTTCAGAACTATCAAATAAAAGAGAAAATCTTGCAAACAGCCAGAAAGAAACAATTTAAATACCAAGAAGCCATAGTAAAAATTATGCAGGATCTCACTGCATCAACATTAAGGGATGGAAGGACTTGGAATGAGATATTCCAAAGAGCAAGGGAACTGGGAATGCACCCAAAAATCCACTATCTTACAAAACTGAGAATTCTTTTGCGAGGAAAAGATGGACATTTAACGAAATGGGAGACTTCCAACATTTCCTGATGAAAAGACTAGAGCTAAATAGAAAATTTGGACATCAAAGAGAAGATTCCAGAGACACATGAAAAGGTTAAAAAAGGGGGGGAGGGAGTAAAGGAAAAAACTTGCTATCCAATCAGATGAAACTGGCTATATCCCAACCTGGGAGAAAGATTCTCATAACTCCTGAGAATTGTAACTCTACTAGAGAGAATATACTTAGCCAGAAGTGATGAACACTCATGACTTATGCGTGAAACTGCTATCCAATAATATGAAATTGGCTATATCCCTACCTGGGAGAAAGACTCTAATAACTCTCAAGAATTAGAGAGAATAAACTTAGCCAGAAGTGATGGACATTCATGACTTTTCTGTGACTCAGATAGAATGATTTAAAAACAATACCTTCTTAAAGCAAGGATAGTAAGAAGACTGGAGGATGGAGGAGATTTCATGGGGTAGAACTCATTACATTAAGATGATGGAGGATACCTTTCAAGTATTAAAAGGGCGGGGGGAAAGGGAGGGGCGAGGAAAAGGGGAGCTAACAGAAGGAAGGTAAGGGAGAAGAGATAAAGGAAAAGGGGAAAGAAAGGGGAGGGGTGGAAATAGGAAAGCAAACACACTAAAGCTGGTAGTATTCAGAAATAAAACACTGGAGAATATGGATAAAGGGGAAAAGGGGGAAAAATACAAACAGAAGAAAGATAGCATGGAGGGCAATAAAGAGTAATTATAACTTTGAATGTGAACAGGATGAACTCTACCTTAAAACACAAGCAAATAGCAGAATGGATTAAAAAACAGAATCCTACAATATGCTGCTTACAAGAAACTCTTTTGAAGCAGAGAGATACATATAGAGGAAAGGTAAAAGGTTGGAGAAAAATATATTTTCTTCAGCTAAAGTGAAAAAAGCAAGGGTAGCAATCCTTATCTCAGACAGAAAAGCTGCAAAAATAGATAGAGTTAAAAGAGATAAGGAAGGAGTGGCTAGGTGGCACAGTAGATATAGCACTGGCCCTGGAGTCAAGAATACTTGATTATGCTGTGTGGCCTTGGGCAAGCCATTAACCCCATTGCCTTGCAAAAACCTAAAAAAAAGAGAGATAAGGAGGGAAACTATGTCTTCCTAAAAGGTACCATAGACAATAAAGTAATTTCGATACTAAATATGTATGCACCCAATGGGACAGCATCCAAATTCTTAGAGGAGGAGTCGAAAGAACTACAGAAAGACAAAGACAGCAAAACCCTACTAGTGGGATACCTCAACCTCCCACTCTCAGATTTAGATAAATTGAAACATAAAATAAATGAGAAGGAAGTTAAGGAGATAAATAGATTGTTAGAAAACCTAGACATGATAGACTTAAGGAGGAAATTGAATGGGATAGAAAGGAATATACTTTTTTTCCTGCATTACATGGCACTTGCACAAAAATTGACCATGTACTAGGGCATAAGAACCTAATGATCAATTGCAGAAAGGCAGAAATAGTGGGCACATCTTTCTTAGAATATAATGCAATAAAAATCACATGGAATATTTGGCCAGGGAAATATAGACCCAAAACTAATTGGAAACTAAATCACCTCATTTTAGTGGCTCAAACAACAAATTATAGAAAGAATTAATTTCAGCCTAGATAATGACAATAATGAAACAACATACCAAAACCTATGGGATACACTCAAGGTAGCTGTCAGGGGATATATTATATCTTTAAATGCTTACATGAATAAATTAGAGAAAGAGGAAATAATGAACTACATATGCAACTAAAAAAATTAGAGAAAGAACAAATTAAATTACCCCAATTAAATACCAAATTAAAAATTCTAAAAATTAAAGGAGAAATTAATAAAAGCAAAAGCAAAAAAACTATTGAATTAATAAAACCAAGAGTTGGTTTAATGAAAAAACCAATAAAATTGATAAACCTCTGGTCAATGTGATTTACAAAAAGAAAGAAGAAAACCAAATTGCTAGTATCATAAATGAAAAAGGTGAACTCCCCACCAATGAGGAGGAAATTAAAAGTAATAATTCAGAATTATTTTGCTCAACTCTATGCCAATAAATTTGACAATCTGAGTGAAATCAATGAATATTTACAAAAATATAAGTTGCCTAGGTTAATTGAAGAGGAGATTAAATACCTAAACAACCCTATCTCAGAAAAAGAAATTCAATAAGCCAAATCTAAGAAAAAAATCTCCAGGGCCTGATGGATACACAAGTAAATTCTACCAAATTTTTAAAGCACAATTGGTTCCAATTCTATATAAACTCTTTGGAAAAATAGGGGAAGATGGAACTCTGCCTACTCTTTCTATGACACCAATATAATGCTGATACCTAAACCAGGAAGAGTTAAAACAGAGAAAGAAAATTATAGACCTATCTCCCTGATGGATATAGATGCAAAAATCTTAAATAAAATCTTATCAAAGCAATTACAACAAGTTATCACTAGGATAATACATTATGACCAAGTAGGATTTATCCCAAGAATGCAGGGTTGGTTCAATATTAGGAAAACTATTAATATAATTAATTATATCAATAACATACCTATCAGAAATCATATGATCATATCAATAGATACTGAAAAAGCTTTTGACAAAATACAGCACCCATTCTTAATAAAAACACTAGAAAGCATAGGAATAAATGGATTGTTCCTTAGAATAATAAGCAGTATTTATCTGAAATCATCAACAAGCATTATAAGCAACAGGGATAGGCTAGAGGCATTCCCAATAAGATCAGGGGTGAAACAAGAGTGCCCATTATCACCACTACTATTCAATATTGTATTAGAAATGTTAGCTTCAGCAATAAAAGAAGACAGAGAAATTGAAGGAATTAGAATTGGGAAGGAAGAGACAAAACTCTCACTCTTTGCAGATGACTTGATGGTATACCTAGAGAATCCCAAAAAATCATCTGAAAAGCTACTAGAGGGAGTGGCTAGGTGGTGCAGTGGATAGAGCACTGGCCTTGGAGTCAGGAGTATCTGAGTTCAAATCCAGCCTCAGACATTTAATAATTACCTAGTCGTGTAGCCTTGGGCAAGCCACTTAACCCCATTGCCTTGAAAAATCTAAAAAAAAAAACTACTAGAAACAATTAGCAACTTTAGCAAAGTCACAGGATATAAAATAAATCCTCATAAATCCTCAACATACATACATATATATATATATATATATATATATATATATATATATATATATATATATATATAACTAGCAAGATGCAGCAGAAAGAGCTAGAAAGAGATATGCCATTCAAAGTAACTTCAGACAAGATAAAATACTTGGGAGTCTACCTGCCAAGACAGACTCAAAAACTTTATGAAAACAACTATAAAACACTTTTCACACAAATAAAATAAGATATAAATAAATGGTCAAATATCAATTGATCATGGATAGACTGAGCTAATATAATAAAAATAACTAAATTAAATTACTTATTGAGTGACATACCAATCAAACTTCCAAAAAATTATTTTATTGAGTAGGAAAAATTTAGCTAAATTCATATGGAGGAAAAAAGGTCAAGAATATCAAGGGAATTAATGAAAAATTTGCAAAGGAAGGCAGCCTAGTCATATCAGATATAAACTTATAAAGCATCACTCATCAAAATTGGTTGATACTTGCTAAGAAATAGAGAGGTGGATAAGTGGAATAGTTCAGGTGCAAAAGAGACAGCAGTAAATGGCTAAATGACTACTGTTTAATAAATCCAAAGATTCCAGCTTCTGGAATACTATCTCATTCTTCAATAAAAATTGCTGGGAAAACTGGAAGTATGACATAAACTAGGTATAGACCAACACTGTCACACACTAAACCAAGATAAGGTCCAAATGGGTGCAGGATATAGACATAAAAGGTTAATATTATAAGTCAATTGGGAGAATAAGGAATAGTTTACCTGACAGATCTATGGAAAGGGGAACAGTTTATGACCAAAGAAGAGATAGAGAACATTATAAAAAAATAGATAATTTTGATTACAGTAAATTAAAAAGGTTTTGCATAAACAAAACCACTGTCATCAAGATTAAAAGGAATGTAGTAAATTGGAAAACATTTTTTATAACAGTGTTTCTGACAAAGGATCTAAAATGTATAGAAAACTGAGTCAAATTTATAAAAATAACAAGTCATTCCCCAATTGATAAATGACCAAAGGATATGGAAAGGCAGTTGTCAAACAAAGAAATCAAAGCTATCTATAGTAATATGAAAAAAATTGCTCTGAATCATTATTGATTAGAGAAATGCAAGTAAAACATCTATGAGGTACCACTTCACATCTCTCAGACTGGCCAGTATGACCAGAAAGGATAATGAGCAATGTTGGAAGGAATGTTGTAAATCTGGGACACTAAAACTTTATTATTGGAGTTGTGAACTGATCCAACCTTTCTGGAGAGCAATTTGGAATTATGCCCAAAGGGAATAAAAATGTGTATACCCTTTGATCCAGCAATACTACTATTGGGTCTGCATCCTGAAGAGATCATGAAAAAGGGTAAAATTCATACATGTACAAAAATATTCATAGCAGTTCTTTTTATTTTAGTAGCTAAGAATTGGAAATTGAGAGAATGTTCATTAATTGGGGAATGACCAAACAAATTGTGCTATATGTATGTGATGGAATACTGTTGTTCTATAAGAAATCATGAGGGATGGTATTTCAGAAAAGTCTGGAAAGACTTCTATGAATTGATACTGAGTGAAATGAGCAGAACCAGAAGAACAATATATACACTAACATCAATATGGGGTGATAATCAACCATGATTGATTTTTTCATTTCAGCAATACAATAATCAAAGACAATTTTAAGTGATTGTAATGGAAAATACCATCCATATCCAGAGAAAGGACTGAATAGTTTAAATGAAGACCAAAACTTATTATCTTCAATTTTTAAAAGTTGTTTTAAGTATTATGTCATTTTGTTATCTCTAATGTTTTCCTTCTTCCTTTTGGAGCTGATTCTTCTCTCTCAACATGCTATGTTTTGCATGGTTACAAATGTAAAGCCAACAGATTGCTTTCTTTCAGGAGAGGGGGAGGGAATAGACAGTGGGAAAAATTTGTAAAACACAAACCTTGCAAAAAAGATTGGTAAAAATTATCATTGTATGTAGTTGGAAAAACAAATAAATTATTTATCTTAACAGTGATTATCATCCATGTATTTCTCTCCATCCCATTTACCCCCATTTATCCTCTCTCCTTTTACCCTGTCCATTCTCAAAAATGATTTGCTGGAGCAGCTAGGTGGCACAGTGGCACTAGCCCTGGAGTCAGGAATAACTGAGTTCAAATCCAACCTCAGATACTTAATAATTACCTAGCTGTGTGGCCTTGGGCAAACCACTTAACCCCATTTGCCTTGCAAAAACCTAAAAAAATGATTTGCTTCTGACTTTTACCTCCTCCAAACTGTCCACCTTATGCTGCCCCCCATCTCTTATCCCCTTCCCTTTTTACTTTCCTCTATGGTGAGATAGTTTTCTATACTCAACTAAGTGTGCATATAGTCCCTTTTTGAGTCAATTCTGAAGAAAATAAGGTTCATGTACTACCTTTCCTACTTCCCCCATTTCCTACTCTACTGTAATATCTCTTTCAGGTCTCTTTTATGTCAGATAATTTATCTCATTTTGTCTCTTCTTTTCTGTCTCTCCTGGGGCATTCTTCTTTCTCATCTCTCCTAATTTTAATATTTTAGATAATCATACAATTATATTCAATTCACACCTCTGCATTCTGTCTATGTATATTCCTTTTAATTGACCTAATAATGAGAAAGTTTTTTAGGAGTTATAGATATAATTTTTCCATGTAGGAATATAAGCAATTTATCATTATCAAATCCTTTAAGATTTCTCTTTCCTGTTTGTCTTTTTATGTTCTTTAGCATTTTGAAGCAGAAAGACAAATTTTCTATTCAGCTCTGGTCTTTTAGTCAGAAATGCTAGAAAGTCTTTATTTCATTGAATGCTCATTTTTTCCTCTGAAGAATTATACTGTTTTGCTGGGTTAGTGATTCTTGGTTGTAATCCTAGCTCTTTTGCCCTCCAGAATATCATAATCTCAGCCCTCCAATCTTTTATTGTAAAAGTTACTTAATCTTACATTATCTTATCTATTGCTCCACAATATTTGAACTATTTCTTTTTGGCTACTTGAAATAGTTTCACCTTGATCCAGGAGGACTGGAAATTGACTATTATTCTCGGGAGTTTTCATTTTGGGATCTGTTTCAGAAGATGATCAGTGGATTCTTTCGATTTCTATTTTACCCTCTGGATTTATCATATCAGGGTTATTTTCCTTAGCAATTTCCTAAAAGATGATGGCTAAGCTCTTTTTTTTAATCCTACATTTCAGGTACTCCAATTCTTAAATTATCTCTTCTGGATATATTTTCCATATCAGTCATTTTTCAAAAGAGATATTTCACATTAACTTTATTTCATTCTTTTGATTTTGTTTGATTATTGATGTCTCATAAAGTTATTAGATTCATTACTGAGTCTATTCCCTAAAGACTATGAGAAAGGATAAAAAACCTCACTTTTACAAAAATATTCATAGCAGCACTGTCTGTGATGGCAAAGAATTGTAAATTAGGTGAATACCCTTCAATTGGGAAATGGCTTAACAAACTGTGGTATATGTATGTCAAGGAACACTATTGCTCTATTAGAAATCAGGAGGGATGGGAATTCAGGGAAACCTGGAAGGATTTGCATGAACTGATGCTGAGTGAAATGAGCAGAACCTGAGGAACATTGTACACCCTTACATCAACATGGGGGTGATGATCAACCTCAATGAACTTGATCGTTCCATCAGTGCAACAATCAGGCACCATTTGGGGGTATCTGTGATAGAGAATACCATCTGTATCCAGAGAAAGAATTGTGGAGTTTGAACAAAGATCAAGACTATTATCTTTAAGTAAAAAAAATTGTCTTATTATGTAATTTTGCTGTCTCTTATACTTTATTTTTGTTTCTTAAGGATATGATTTCTCTGTCATCACATTCAACTTAGAGCAATGTATACCATGGGAACAATGTAAAGACTAACAAACTGCCTTCTGTGGGGGGTGGGGGGAGGGAAATAAGAGTAGGAGAAAAATTGTAAACAAAATAAATAAAATCATTCTTTTATTTAAAAAAAATAAAGTCATTATGTTCTACTTGTCCAATTCTAACTTTTGAGGATTATTTTTCTTAAATGAGAAACGAGTATACCTCTTTTTCCAAATGGTCACTTCTACTTTTTAAAAATTCTTTTCTGGGGGGTGGAGTCAAGATGGCAACAAGAATGGATCGTGTCTTAGGTGCTCTCTCATAAAGCCTATAAGCTAAGGACTCTAACTAAATTTTTTGAGAGACAGAACCCACAGAGGGACCCAATGAGGCAGTTCTCCTACTCAAGGTAACCTGGAAAAGAGCAGAAAGGCTCTGCTCCCTGGGGTTGGAGGGATGGCCTGTCAGAAGGGTGGCCCACTAGAGTGAAAGAACTTCAGCCTCCTGGAGGCAGGCCCAGGGTGCTGGGAGCCATGGCTAACAGCTGCGGGGGAGTTTCCTGAGCTATGCCCTGGTGAGCACCAGGCACAAATTGGGGGAACAGTGGAGGACCTCTGCTAGAGAGAGCATGTGAAGCCCAGCCCTCAGGGCACACAGACAGCAGCAGCCAGCGCAGCAGAGTTCCAGGAAACCAAAGCAGGCAGAGTGGTAAGCAGGAGCCCCCGGGGCATGAGCCCATTGAACCTAGGGAAGAGAGTGAAGAGAGAGACTGCCAAGTTCTGTCCTCTACCCCTGGAACAGGACTCTGGGGTTCTGACCACATTCAGATCCTGATCGCAGTCTAGGCCCCCCCAAAGAACAGCAGGGGCCCCCTCCACCTCAGCCTTGTGGCAGAGGGGGGCACATATGGTCATTCACAGACCAGGAGGGAGGACAGAGCCTCACACACTGAGACCCTTGTGGGAGTGTCCCAAAAGCTCAGGAAGCACCCCAAAACCAGGCTCAGGCTGGGAAAATGAGCAAGCAGAGAAACAAGAGGAACACCATTGAGAAATATTTTGCATATGAGCCCAAGAAGGATCAAAAATACTCAGTCTGAAGATGAAGAAGCACAAGCTCCTGCATCTAAAGACTCCAAGAAAAACAGAAATTGGGCTCAGGCTATTACAGAGCTCAAAAAAAAAGACTTTGAAAATCAAATTAGGGAGTTAGAAGAAAAACTGGGAAAAGAAATGAGAGAGATAAAGGAAAGACATGAAAATGAAGTCAACAGCCTAGTCAAGGAAATCCAAAAAATGCTGAAGAAAATAGCATGCTAAAAACCAGCTTAGGTCAAATGGATAAAACAGTTCAAAAAGTTATTGAGGAGAAGAATGCTTTAAAAAGCTAAATTGGCCAGATGGAAAAAGAGATAAGAAAACTCTCTGAGGAAAACAAATCCTTCAGACAAAGAATAGAACTCAGGGAGATTGATGAATTTACAAGAAACCAGGACTCAATACTTCAAAACCAAAAAAATGAAAAATTAGAAAAAAATGTGAAACATCTCATTGAAAAAACAACTGATATGGAAAACAGACTTAGGAAAGATAATTTTAAAATTATTGGAATACCTGAAAGTCATGATCAGGAAAAGAGCCTTGACATCATTTTCAAAGAATTACTACAGGAAAATTGTCCTGATATTCTAGAAGCAGAGGGCAAAATAGAAATGGAGAGAATCCACCCATCCCCCAGAGAAAGAGATCCCAAAAAACCAACCCCTAGGAATATTCTAGCCAAATTCCAGAACTCCCAAGTCAAAGAGAAAATATTACAAGCAGCCAGAAGAACACAGTTCAAATATCGTGGAGCTGCAGCCAGGATCTCACAGGACTTAGCAGCAACTACATTAAAAGCTCATAGGGCTTGGAATATAATATACCAGAAGGCAAAAGAGCTTAGAATGCAGCCAAGAATGAACTACCCAGCAAGGCTGAATGTCCTCTTCCAGGGAAAAAGATGGACTTTCAATGAACCAGGGGAATTTCAAATGTTCCTGTTGGAATAGCCAGAGCTGAACAGAAGGTTTGATCTTCAGATATAGGACTCAGGTGAAGCATGGAGATTGGAGGACAGGGGGAAAATATGAGGGACTTGATGAACTGCATGTATTCCTGCATAGAAAAATGACACTGATAATACTCATATGAACCTTCTCAGTTAATTAGAGCAGGTAGAGGGAGCTTTTATAGTTGAAGCACAGGAGAAAGCTGAATTTGAAGATAAAATATGGGGTAAAAATGGAGTCAATAGAAAAAAGGTAAATGTAATGGGAGAAAGAAAAAGGAGAGGGGGGAATAGGCCAAGATATTTCATATAATAAGATTTTTCTTTATTACAATGAGCTATTGCAATGATATGGAAGGGGGAAGGCAAAGGGGAATGAGGGAATCTTTGCTCTCATCAGAGGTGGTTAGGAGAGGAAACAGCATATATACTCAATGGGGTATAGGCATCTGGAGTAAGAAGGAGAGGGGAGGACAGGGGAAGGTGGGGGGTGATGTGAGTGATGGAGGAGAGGATGGACCATGGGAGGAAAATGGTCAGATATAACACATTTTCTTTTTTACTTCTTTCAAGGGGCTGGGATTGGAAGGCCTGTCTGGGACCATAGGGCCAGGTGGATGCTGGGCCTCTTGGCCCCAGAGCCGGGGATCTGTCTGCTGTGCCACTCAGCTACCCTACAGCAGAGTCAGAGTGAAAGGAGAGAGATAATATAGTACATGGCAGTGGAGAAATAAGAAAGGAGGGAGTTGCAATCAGCAATGGCAACAGTGGAAAAATATGGAAGTAACTTTTGTGATGGACTTATCATAAAGAATGTGATCCACCCACGACAGAGTTGTTGGTGTTGGAACAAAGACTCAAGCACATTTTTTATTATTATTATTATTATTATTATTATTTGGGGGGGTACAGGGCAAATGGGGCTGGGTGGCCTGCCTGGCGCCACATAGCAGGGTGATCGTTGGGTGTCTGAGGCGAGATTTGGACCTGGGTGCTCCTGGCTCAAGGGCCAATGTTCTGTCTGCCACCCAGCCACCCCTACTATTATTACTATTTTATTTTATTTTGGGTCTTTTTTTTTTCCTTTTTTTTGGTTTTTGCAAGGCAGTGGGGTTTGGCTGGCTTGCATGTCACACAGCTGGGTGATTGTTGGGTGTACGGGCCGGATGTGGGCTTGGGTGCTCATGGCTCCAGGGCTGGTGCTCCATCCATTGCAACACCTGGTCATCCCTAAAATTATTACTGTTGTTTTTTTTAATTTTAATTTTTTTCTCTCTCCCCTTTACTTTATTGCTCAAGTGAGTCTATATTTATGGGGGAGGGGCTATTTCATTTACTCTTAAACAAGAATATTTTATTAATGTATAAAAAACATTATTTGTACAAAATGAGAATAAATATTAAACTAAAAAAATAAAAATAAAAATTCTTTTCTTCAGTGAATTTTTGTATATCATTTTCCATTTGGTTAATTCTTATTTTCAAGGCATTCTTCTTTCTGGTTGATTTTTGTGACTCTTTTACCATTTGATTTATTCTATTTTTTAAGGTGCTATTTTCTTCAAAATTTTTTTGTGTCTCCTTTATCAAATTGTTGATTCTTTTCTCATGGTTTTCTTGCATCCCTCTCATTTATTTTTCCAATTTTCTCTCTCTCTCTCTCTCTCTCTCTCTCTCTCTCGGTTTTTGCAAGGCAAATGGGGTTAAGTGGCTTGCCCAAGGCCACACAGCTAGATAATTATTAAGTGTCTGAGACCGGATTTGAACCCAGGTACTCCTGACTCCAGGGCCAGTACTTTATCTACTGCACCACCTAGCCGCCCCCTCTATCTCTCTTATTTGATTTCTAAAATCCTTTTTGAGCTCTTCCATGGGCTGAGATTAATTCATATTTTACTTTGAGGCTTTGAATGCAGAAATTTGACTTTGTCGTCTTCTGATTATGTGTTTTGATCTTTCTTGTCACCATAGTAATTTTCTAAGGTAGAATTTTTTTTCAGTTGTTTGCTCATTTTCCAGCCTATTCCTCAACTTTTAACTCAGAGCTAAAGTGGCTCTCTGCTTCCCAAGTGGAGGGGACACTATCCCAAGTTTCAGAGTCTTTGTGCAGCTACTTTCAGAATAAATCTGGGAACCGGTAAGTTTTTGGCTCTTCTAAGGTGGTAGGATCAAGAGAGGGGCATGAAGTTATGGCATATGGAGTAGTATTTTTCTGTAAGAAATCATGAAGGGCCAGACTTTAGAGCAACATGGAAAGACTTACATGAGCTGATGCTGATTGAAGTGAGGAGAATCAACAACATTATACACATTAACTACAACATTATGATGATCAGTTATGATAGATGTAGCTCCTCTCAGCATTTCAGTGCTCAAGGACATTCTTGAGCAACCTATTAAGGAAAAATCCACATCCAGAGGGGAAAAATATGGATTCTGAATTCAGAGCAAAGCACAGTATATTCATTTTTTTAAAATTTGTTTTCTGGGGTGACTAGATGGTGCAGTGGATAGAGTACTAGCCCTGGAGTCAGGAGGACCTGGGTTCAAATCCAACCTGACACTTGATACATAGTAGCTATCTGACCTTGGGCAAGTCAGTTAACCCCATAATCTTGCAAAAATCTAAATAAATTTAAAATTAAACCTTCTTTTATATTTTTCCTTTCTTTATCATGGTCCCCCCCATAGTTCTAATTCTTTCCACAACATAACTATTATAGAAATCGTTCTTATTCCTTTCACAATATAATAAATACAGAAATTTGTTAAACATAATTATAGATGTGTAATTTTACATGTGGGTGTAGAAAAATATGGAACTCACAAATGACTAAATATTGAAAACTACCTTTGCATGTAATTGGAAAAAATTAAATAAAAATTTTCAGTTAGAAAATAGAGTTCTATGTCTTTTCAGACACCCAACGATCACCCTGCTATGCGGCCCCAGGCAGGCCACCCAGCCCCGTATGCCCTGTTACCCCCCCCAAAAAAAATAATAATAATAATAAGTGTGCTTGAGTCTTTGTCCTGTTCTATGCACTGGTTTATGAACAACCACAAGCACTCTTTTCAATCCTGGAATTATGACTAGGGTCCCTGTTTCACTGCAGCTGCAGGTTTTGTTGTGTTACTGTTCTTCCTCATACAGCAACTAAAACTCAGTACTTCAATGGAGATCCAAGTATAGGCTGTAAGGGACTGTTGTGTGTGGGAGTACTGTAAACTTTCATCACCTGGTATCCTCAAGCACCAGAGCCTTATTTTACTGGTTGATTGTAGAGTGCCACAGGATTGGGGAGGATGTTTAAGCACTTGTATTTGGTTTAATAAACGGAGATCTTGGAGATCTTGATGATCCTGGAGGTCTTGGAGAACTTTTCCATCCTTATCTCCTGCCCCTTCAACTTTTTTCTGGGTAAGGATAGGCTAGCCGGCAGGAACCTAACACTTCCTGAGCAGCTAGCTAACAGGAACATAACAAATGGTGCCTGAACAGGGACACAAAGGCAGAGCAATCTGAGTGGAGTCCAAGATGAGGACCAGCAGATACAAGCAACATCCAGGCGACATCCTGAAGAGGTAACAGATTGATTGTTGGGGGAGTGGTGCTGATTTTAAGGAAGTTGGAACAAAGAGATGTGAAGGAAAGTGAAAGTAAGGAGAAACAAATAAGTATTTAGCATTAAGGAACCAGTGAAAGAAAGAAGAAATAGATAAGTGTTCAGCACTGAGAAGCCAGCAGGAAGTGAAGTCTCCGAGGCAATGTTGCAGGGGATGGAGCTTCTTCCTCAGAAGCAGTTGGCTGCTGAGCACCAATGCCATGAAGGGGATGTGGAGGCCCTACTGGCCATTGCTTCTGGCCGCTACTGCCTGCCTGATTGCACAATGTCCATTAAGCAGGACCCAAACCCCTAAACCTATACCCAACTTTAGAGGCTTCTCCTCTTTGCAGCAGACCCTGACACAGAATGACACCGACCCTGATGACTACAACGAATTCCACTTCAGAAGCCATAATGAATTTCACTCTCCAGCCTACAACCAAGCACACCATGACTCTTGCTCCAGCACCAGAAAGCCGTGAAGCACATACTAACTGTACTTCCTGTATTGAGAGCAAAAATGTCACATGCTAATGGACAGTTTGTAATGGTGTTGACTACTGTTTAGAAAATGCAACAGCTCCAAATTGTATTGTTGTCAACAACTCAAGTAATTTCAAATGCTCCCTCTCATTCTCTGCCTCCCCCACCTTCTGCAGCGGAAGGGGGGAGGAAGAAGGGAAACCTTCGTTTTTAGAACTTCTAAACTTAAACTTATCTCTCAGAAGGTATGCATGCTTCGCTACAGGAAGGGCAAGACCCCCCCCAAAAAAACTTATTTTATAAATCAAGGGACCCCCATGCCTTCTTCCTGGTTTGGGGAGGGGGGGGTGGGCAATAGGCTATTGATTGGGAAGCTTTGTGGTCAATTAGTCAAGAAAAAAAGAGAAGACCATCTTTTTTCTGGGACTGGGAAGTTCAGATTTCATCTTCTGAATTAAGCCTGTGCCTTTGGCTAATATCTCTGTAATCAAGTAGCTAACTTTGAATTTTGTGAAGTTGTTTAAGAATGCATTCAATTTTTTTTATTAGCCATTTCAAGATTTTCATGAATATATATGAGGTTCCTCAAGAAATTCTTTTTGATTCCAAAAGTTATTTTTGACAAGTCTTCATTGGTGTGTTATGTGTGTGTATGTGTATTTAAACATTTGCAGGACATTTTACATCTCTCCACTGGCCTAGAGAGGTGAGAAAATGTTTCTATATTCTGAGATCTGGTACTGGCCAGGGTATCAATCTCAGCTTAGTAAATATGTGTCAAGAGAGTTTTTTCTGGTGTGTGTGTGTGTGTGTGTGTGTGTGTGTGTGTGTGTGATAATTCAGAAGGATATTATATTAGGATAAATTGTATTTCTAGGAATCTGGGAATATTGAATCATATAATTTAATGATTTATTTTGGGAAAGAGATATTTGTACTATCTGATTTGTTTTGATGTTAAGTTGATATAATTGTCAAACAGTTACTTATGTTATATATTCTTTATCCCATCTATCATCACACATTTATGGTAAGGGAAATATCACTCCATCTTTTTGTGGATTCTGCCACTCTAGAATTGTTTTGTCATTATTTAAAGGTGTTTGAAAGATTTGGGTGAAAACTCAGGCAATCTCCTGCCTTTACGCTGTCATCTTAGCTCCACCTCTTGTCATACTTATCTTGACTTAAAATTCCCATTAATTTAATTTCCTATCCTTTAAAATAGAAAGAATGATTTTGCTATGACTTTTTGTTATGACTTCTGGTGTTTTTTTTTAATTTAAATCCAGAACTTAAAATGGCCTTAATTATTTAAGAACAAATCATGTTGTGACTTTAAGAATGATCTAGAAGAAGTTGGGGAAATGAGATGATCTGAAAGAAAATATTCATTGAAAATAGTTTCTGTATTAATGGCAATGATGTGTGAAAAAGTGGAGAACATGCAGGCTGAAGCTAAAATTTAAGGAATTCTTAAATCTTAGTCTCTTCTAACTGGTAACATGAAGTGTTCTAATTGCTTCAGCAAGTTGGAAGCAGAATAGGTGATTTTAGTGGTTGTAATGTATATATTACTTTAGATGAACTGATTTTTTTTATGTTTTTGCAAGGAAAATGGGGTTAAGTGACTTGCCCAAGGCCACACAGCTAGGTAATTATTGTCTGAGACCAAATTTGAACCCAGATAATCCTGACTCCAAGGCCAGTGCTTTATCCACTATGCCACCTAGCCGCCCAGATGAACTGATTTTGCTCATCACTCATCTTTTCACTTTCTTACTCATAATTGCGAAATACTGGAAACCAGAGTACCCAAGTTGAAGTCATGGATATGCTGTCTTTCTCCATCCTGCCCAACAAGTGTCACAATCTTGGTTTTGTTTGGTATAAAAATACTAAATCTCTATATCATTATCTATATCAAATCTCTATATCATATAATAGCCACTATATTCTGTATTTATTCCCCCAAATTGTAAATTCTTTGACAGCACACATCCTGATTATCTCCCTGGTGCCAAAAGATCATGATGATGATGATGATGATGGTGATGATGATGCTTTGCTACAGGAAGGGCAAGACCCTCCCAAAAAAACTTATTTTATAAATCAAGGGACCCCCATGCCTTCTTCCTGGTTTGAGGAGGGAGGATTGGTCAATAGGCTATTGATTGGGAAGCTTTGTGGTCAATTAGTTAAGAAAAAAAGAGAAGACCACCTTTTTCTGGGACTGGGAGATTCAGATTTCATCTTCTGAATTCAGCCTGTGCTTTTGACTAATATCTCTGTAATCAAGTAGCTAACTTTGAATTTTGTGAAGTTGTTTAAGAATGTATTCAATTTTTATTGGCTATTTCAAGATTTAAATAATAAATGATAATGATGATGATGATGATGATGACGACGACAACAACGACGATGATGTTGATGAATGAATGAATAAGCAAATTACAGGATTTTAGAGATGGAAAAGAGCTTAGAGATCACCTAGTTCTAAGCATCTGGTTTTATAACTTTGCTAACTAAGGTAGAAAAGTTAAGTTACTAAACTAAGATCATGTAGCTGCTCATCAGTGGCAGTCAGGATGAGGACCTGATAACGAAGCAGCTAATTTTTTTTCACTGTGCCAAATTTTTGTTGAATTAAAATACACACTGCAAAGACTTTGAACTCTGCAATTATGGTTCAGACATTTTTTGAGAAGGGGGAATATATAAGGGTTATAATATGTTTTATTTCTTCCTTTATAACAAAATAACTAAATAAAATAATTAATAGAAATCCGAAATTCAACCAGAATGGTTTAAAAGAGAAGAATATGGGAGAGGGAAACTTTATATCCCTTTGGGACTTTAAGGTCAAAAAAGAAGATATTTTTTGCAAGGCAATGGGGTTAAGTGGCTTGCCCAAGTCCACACAGCTAGGTAATTAGTAAGTGTCTGAGGCTGGATTTGAATTCAGGTACTCCTGATTCCAGAGCTGGTGCTCTATTCACTGCACCACCTAGCTGCCCCAAGAAGATATTTTTTTTTTAAATTGAGGGGAATTCTTTGCTTGAAACCAACCTATTTACATGTGAAATCATTGGCCTTTTATGAATTCTATAGAACTCTCCCTGACCTCAAATACAGTTAATCTAGATGGCCCCCTTAGTCAAGTCAACAAATATTTGTTAAGTACTTGTTAATGCCATTCTTACATCACAACACCAGTAACAACCAAATACTCAAGATATATTTTGATGGGGGCTCTGCACAGTACTACCACCCCCTCATTTTGGGACAATATCTCTGTTCATATATACTAAGATTACATTAATCCTTGGGGCTGCCTTGCCTGTCAACTCAAATTAAACTCCTGGTTTACTGAAAAACAAACAAGTAGAGCTTACTTAAATTATTATCCAACCATTGCTTTCCTGTCCTCTACTTGTACAGATTATAGTATCAAATTGTCATGGAATTTAATGCTGAATGGAACCTCAAAAGTAATCTAGACCAAGAGAGGTTATTATTTGCCCAAGTTCATAAAAATATTAGCTGTTAAAAATGGAACTTGAACTCGTGTTCTGATACTAATATTTTTAGCCCAAGTACAGGATGTTTTTAGTGATCCCTCTTCAGTTTTAACATATTAGATTTGTACTTTTCATGAGACCTTTTGGACCCTATTTGGATCCAAATGATACTGTTTTGTATTCTGTTATTTCAAATGAATCCAATAAACATGCCACGTCTTATATAAACATCCAAGTCTTATAAAAATGATGACCTGCACAGGACTAAGCATGAAGCCCTGCAGCATTCTACTAGAAACTTCCCTCCAGGTTACCATTGACTCAATAATTCCCCTTTTTTTCAGTATGATCATTCACTTAATCCTAAATCTACCAAAATATAAAGCCCATATCACCATCTGATGAAGATATCATGAGAAATTATATCAAATGCCTTACTTATACTATGTATATATATATATATACAAATAAACAAATGTATATATGCGCAAATATACTATGCATAAAGATTAGGTTAGTCTACTAGTATAACAATGTCAAAAAAGGAATATAGTGAATCTGGCATCATTGCTCTTAAAGAACCAATACTGGCTCTTAATGATCACCTCTCTTCTATGTTCTCATAAATACTTCTTTAATAGTGTGTGCAATATTTTTCCTAGAAATTAAACTCGAGAATTTCTTTATTGATATACTTGGATATACTTTCCCTGTAGAATTTTAGGTCATCTACCCTATGTGTCCTTTCTCTGACCTCTTTGTAATTAACTCTCATAAAATATAGGATTATTTATACTGCATTCAATTTTCTCTTATTTTATCTACTAATGAACTCTTAAGCCGAAAGATTTTACTTTAGTAACCTTCCTACTAAAGTGAGGTCAAGTCTCACTTTGTAGATGAAGAATCAGGGAACAATTCTAGCTTGAATGAAATATATACAGAAGTGTTGCAGTACACCCACCAGGTTATTTCCATCTCTAATGTGTTTATTTAAATCACTTTCTGATGTCTAAACTGAAAGCAAGTTGCACATCTTTTCATCCATCTGGGCAAGGCGATGTAGCTGCAGCTTTCCATATGAAGTCAATGAACATCAGAATAGAGACCAAGTGAGCCTACTTACCAAGTATACTTTTAAAGATACTTATAAACATGGTAGTCTGTAGACCTACTTATAAAGATAAAGCCAAGTGGAAAGCATCAGCTACTCCTCATGAGTAAAATAATATTTATTGGGGTATAACAATGCCCAAGGGCTTGGTGAACTAAAAAATCAAAATCAAATTCTGCCTTTTACAGTAATAGGTATCAAACTGGAGCCCCAAATACCATTTAAACTATAACTAAGCAGTAAATTTTATTGTCTTGCTTTTTATGATTGTAGACATATACACTAGCTATCAAAATCACTTTAATTTTAAAGCTCACTCCAGGTCTGAAACAAAATAACCCAAAAGCTCCTATTACCATAATTTAACAGAAAGCAGAGCCATCTTTTCTTTATCTATGACAGCACAATGTCATAAATAGAGCTGCTTTTCATCCATAATTACATAAACAATAAACATGCTGCCATTCACTAGGGTTTTAATAGTCAATACACGTAAGCAATATTGTGATCTAATGAGCTGCATCTGTTTTCTTCAATCTTCTTCACTTTATTCTTCATCCTTGTCTTCATCTGAAAAATGAGGCACAGACTTCTTTGCCACAACATTGTCCAATCTCTTCCCTTGCAGATAGGGGTTCACATTCTGAAAAATACATAGTGTAGTGATATAAAAAGGGATCAATTATGCATAACACAGGAAAACATATGGAAACAATGTACTACGATATGCCCACTATGTGAGCAAATGATCCTATAGATATAAACTGCACGACTTTGTGATGGACTATACTGAAGGGTCTCAGTGATGGAATTATTATTCCAGAGTGCCAAGTGAAATTTATGTTTTTAATGTAAACCTGTAGGATAGCTAACAACAAACTCTCTGCTTCCCTCCCATAATTAGGCTTATTTTATCAGTGCAATATGAGTGCTAGCTATCGATCCCTACTTGTAGGAAAATTCTCAGCCATATTACTGTGGATTTTTAAAAAATTTATCAAGTACTGTCCTAATAAAAATAGCTCTATAGAAGATTTACACACTAGACTTGAAATTAAAATTCAAAAACTGTTAAAGAGATATTTTTCATTGTCATAAGTGAATTATTTTCCATTCAAGTTCTAAATAGTAGTGAAATGGAGATGCATTGTGGGAATCACTAGTACTTACCTATATCTACTTTGTCAAATTCAAAAGCTATATGCTTTGGGAGAAGCTTGTATGCCCATGCTAGCCTTATATTCTATAATACTCTGGTATTATAGAATCTGGTGGCATGTTTAATGAGTCAAAGTTTTTCCATTGTTGCTTCTACTCACATCTATTTTATAGTATTGAGTTCAAGAAAGTGATTGGAGTCTTGTTATATAGTTTTTAGAAGGAAATAAAATTGCTGCAAAGATTTTTGAGGTTACTTGTTCATTGAAGAGTCTTACCAATGACCCATCAAAAATAAGGAAGGGGCTTTGTGATTTTATCATTCCAGAATGATTAGAAATTCAATTACATTTCCAAATTCAAATACAATTCATATGGACAGACTCACTGAGGCAATATTTTGCTGGGGCTTTGTGTGCAAATAGGGCCCCTTGTTGGTCAAAAAGTCATATTTATTTTTTTAATTTTTAAAAAATGTTATTTGTTTAAGGCAATGGGATTAAGTGCCTTGCCCAAGATCACACAGCTAGGCAATTATTAAGTGTCTGAGGTTGGATTTTAACTCAGGTCCTCCTGACTCCAGGGCCACTGCTCTATCCATTGTACCACCTAGCTGGCCTAAAAAGTCATATTTCTTTTCTAAAGGCTTCATCTGGAGGTGCTTGCTTCCCTGAATGCTAGATTGGGGGACCAGTTTTTGCATCTGACAGCTAAATGACTCAGTCATGGAAAGATCTTTAAGCTCTCCTGCTAAAACTGCATCCTTTCTTGTTGGGGCTCTACTTCAAAGCAAGTCAAGAAAGAATGGGCTCAGAAATGAAACAGACCAACCTGGTTGAAATTTGTGGAAATTCTTGCATGAAGGGTGATATGTTATATTTTTTTTAAGTTACTTTCTGCAAAATCATCTCCCCAGGTGAATGTAAATACTTTTTAGACCAAAAGAGGAGCTCTCCAATATTAAATGAATATGTATAAAAGACTGAACAGTGAATAAGACATTTAAAAGTTGACTGAAAAGTGTTTTATAAGTGAAAAATCTAAGTGTTTGGTTGACTTTGGATGATCACATAAAGTCTCATCTAAACCATATGCAGCACTTTGGAAAAAGATGGAAGTTTAGGGAGATTACCACAGGCAATGGGATTTTATGTGACATTTTAATGTTTCCCCATCTACCCAGACCCAGGAAGTGCCATATTGAAGTTTAGAGAGAGAAAGGTGGTGAAGGCTGGGAACAGGAAAAATAACAGGAAGAGAGAGAAAAGGAAAAGGGAATTTATTTGAATGTTTATTAAACCACCCAAAAAGTTCCACTCCAATTCAGTGCCTCCATTTGTGAGAGAATTTCATTCCTAGATTCTTATGATTCAACAAATGTAGTAGATGATACAAACTGGAAAAGTAGTAAGAGACAGCATATCATAATGTATAGTAGTATACCCTGGATTCAAAATGGGGAAGAGTTGGGCTCAAATCAAATACTCACTAGCTGTGTGACTATAAACAAGTTAGTTAACCTCTCATTTTCTCCATCTGTATAACAGGGATAATGATAATACCTCCTTCACAGTTCTGTTATGAAGCTCACATAAGATAATATAGGTAAAACACTGGTAAACCTAGGATTGCTCAATACATGTCAATTTAAAAAATTTTTATTATGTATCAGAACTTCCATTCTCTTAGATATGCCTCAGTGAGAGTTGCTCATTCTCCCTAGTATTCAACTTATTCACATAATAACTTAGGTCCCTCCAAGACTCACAAGATTGGCGTTTGAGAAGATATGAAACAAAATAATAACAATAAAATTAACTAGTATTTAGCTCATACCTTAATGCAAAGTGCAGTTTATGTTATCTCATTTGAGTCTCACAACAACCCTATGAGTTAGAAACTATTTGTTATTTCCATTTTACAAGTAAGGAAATTGAAGTGAGATAACAAGCCTTTATTAACCTCTTATTATGTGCTAAGTACTTTGGCTGACACTAGTTAAGTGAATTTGCTAAATTCCTGAGGCAGGATTTAAACCCACTTCATCATTACTCTTGAAAACCATAATTTGTCACCATAATTCTTTGGAAACAAAGAATCAAAACACAGTGTTTATAGTTAATGGAACCACATCTAGTCCTCAGGTCTTCACTTTCTTTTCTTTTTCTTTCTTTCTTTCCCCTGGAACAAAAATAAGAATTGGATCTCTGCTCTT
Source organism: Macrotis lagotis (assembly GCF_037893015.1). Taxonomy (NCBI): domain Eukaryota; kingdom Metazoa; phylum Chordata; class Mammalia; order Peramelemorphia; family Peramelidae; genus Macrotis; species Macrotis lagotis. Next base: position 192,824,606 of record NC_133661.1, read on the forward strand.
GATTTTTTTTTTGTCTGGAAACCCACAGCCTATGCTGAGCTTCTTTGGGAGAAGTCTTCCTTTTAAACTTGTCCAGAATTTCTTCTTTCTGAATCATGGGCTTAATGAGATGGTTAAAGTCTTCAATCAAACTGTGAAGGCCATCTGAGTACTGATTATAGGGAAGGCAACTTCTGTTGCCCAAGAGAATTGAGAGCCAATACCTCTGGTTTGAGGGCTTGATCTTTGTATGCTCCAGGAGAATAGACAGTACTTGATACCACTGGGTCATATTGACCTTCATGGACATAAACTCTAGGACTTTTCCATGTGAAGGAAGTTGAGGCTAAAATATAAACCCTGGCCAAAGTTCTGAAATTTTGGTATCTGGGTTTCATAAGGATAAGACCTAGAAGTCAGCTATTGACAATCCCTAAGTCAAGACAAATTGGGTGGTGGGATAAGGAGTAGAGAAAAATTAAGATCCTTTGCTGAGTTATTTACTGAAGCTGTATTATGGAGTGCAGCAGAAATGGAAATTATTGGCACCTCTCTGGTAAATCTTCATATAATAGTCATTTTCTATTACAGTTATAAGGATGTAGGGACCTTGAACTCTGAATGTTCCTCCATGATCACTATTCCCAGGCTCTTTTCCACCTCCCAATATGAGTTTTCAAATAGAAGTCTCAGACATTTTCAAATAGCAAAGAACAGGATAAGTAACTCTGCCAAATAAGATAGTTTTCTATCCTTTCAATACTTTATGAGTTTTCTCCTATAAATCCTGTTTTGGAGGGTATCTATTCTTTATCAGACTGAGGCAGATGCTTGGAGCTTTGTGACATAGAACTATAGTGATAAAAGCTGTTGTTGGATAGGCTATACAACTCTAAAGGCCAGAAGAAGGAAAAATTCATCAAGAGTAAGGAAACAGATTGGATGATACTATTCAAAGCAATTTGCAACTATTATTCTTTAATTACCCAGTTTCTGATAGGGCTGTAATACAATTTCTGTATTAACAGTTTCCATGCAATAAGTTTGTGGTGGTATCATTGGTTTGCTTTTTAAAAATGCAATACAATAGGGGTGGCTAGGTGGCACAGTGGATAAAGCACCGGCCCTGGAGTCAGGAGTACCTGGGTTCAAATCCGGTCTCAGACACTTAATAATTACCTAGCTGTGTGGCCTTGGGCAAGCCACTTAACCCCGTTTTGCCTTGCAAAAAAACCTAAAAACAACAAAAAAAAAGTTCAACACAAAATCGGTATTGACTTTTTAACCACTGTATTTTTATTAAATTGGAAGGGGTAACAGACTGTAAAATTCCTTTAAGGTAAAGTGTTGGTGTGATAGCAAAGCTTCACCTGCTCAACTTTGTGAACTTCAATGCTTAAAAAAATCAATGAAAAGTCCAAATCTTTTCAGTTTTCTTCAAGGAAGTGTCACATTCATCAAACAAGAGCAAAAATAGTTGAGTACATGTCAGATAACTGGGGTGGGAAAATGGTGCTGAAATCTTCAAGCAGAGATAAATGTAACAGGTGGAAAATGAACATAGTTCAATTAGGAAATTTTACTATAATTTGGCCAGGAAATAGACAAGAAGATGTCTAGGCAAATTGAATAAGGAAATGCTCATAAAAGTATTGCTTGAACCTTAGATTTTAGCCCTTGAACTCAGCTTTACATTTCATATGTATAAACTGTCTCTTCAACCAGGCTGCATACAAGCTTATCACATGGAAATTTCATATAGAAAAAACAAATAGTTGGGCCCTATCAAAGGTTGGTGGACAGAGTCCATTTTAGTGGCTTCTCTGTGATCTCCCACAGTACCTAACACATAGTTGGGAAATGACCAAGCACTTAATGAGTTTTCAATTAATGGAAACTATTAGTAGGCCAATGGTTCTTAAAATTATATTCCAAAGTTTTAGCAACCAATCAGAGTACCTCAAATGTACTTTCAAAGAAATATACCTCTTTATGCTGGGCCACTCTTCTAATGTTTCTTAAATGCTTCTGATGAAACTCTCAGGTTGCTTCAGGACAATTTGAGGTTTCAACATTTGACAACAGCCCTCTTCAGATAACATCACATAGAAAAAAATAGTCAAACAGTCGACTGTACATTACCCTCCTCCTCCGTCTCTGTCCACCCTTCATCTTTTCGTAAAGAAGTTTCTTGTTCTAGAGAGGGGAAAGGGGGAAGAAAAAAAACAAATGAAAAAGTATGGATCAAATCTGGTAAATGTCTACTTTAAAAAAGCAATACTCTGTTTCCTGTGAACATTTGCATACACATATTTTAGCAACAGAACTAGATGAAAAGAATGTCGTGTCAGAAAGATAAACCACAAGAGAAAAGTTAGTGGTTTTTCAGCTTTTAATAAAGTCTTTTGGAGTGCCCAAGGGCCCAGAAGTGTCATCAACAATCATATAAATGGGAAAATACATTTTAAAATACAAATGCTAGAAATCAGTCTGACACAGATCTAGCACCTCCCCATTGAAATGGCTATGGTTGAAATCAGTCATTGGCAAGAGGGAGGAGGGGAGGGGAATGGTGTCTAACTCTCTTTTAACAAACTGCATAAACTAATTGCTCCAGGAGTGTAGTGTTTGATTATATGTAACAATCCTCCAAGAAAATAAATTCAACATCATGGCTTCTGCAACCAATCCATCTGTAGTTTTAAGTTAATGCCCCCAGTAAAGATGCTAAGAAAACCATTTGGTCCATAACATTTTTAATAGAGTGAACCTTTTAAAAACTGCCAAAAAAAGACTTCTTGGCAGAAAGGAAAGTTATGTTGAGGGGAAAAAAAAGTTCTGTTACCACAGTTTGTATAAGTGTTTCCACATATTGCTATATTTCAAACACATAATGGAGTCGAATAAACTCAAGAATATAGGACACATGCTCAACAGATTTTTCCTTCGATTATGATTATAAAAGACAGAAAACTTAACCTGTGAGTGGGATGGGAGAAGGAAAATGATAATATTTGTGTTGGTTGCTGTTTGGTTCAGTTTGGTTCTTTAATGAAGGGAAAATAAAGTACAAATGAGGTGATTCATCTTACTCTAAATAAGGTTACTTAACTTTGATAAAGGAAGTGAAGCACAGAGTTTTGGTGAAGTTCAAATTTATTCTGTGCTTGTATCCTTTTGAGTTGTTTGAGTACAATTTTTTTTAGAAAATAATAGATGTGGAGACAAAAATGACAAGTGCCAAGAATGAGCTTTGTACTTTTCATGTTCATTAAAATCTCCCTGATTCACAATACATATCTCTTGCCCAACCTCAACTATGTACAGGGGCTGTGCCAGGGAAGGAAAGGCAAAGAGCCCCTCCATCTGCCAAAGAAGGATGTTCTTGGCCACAGTCACACTTGTCGGCTTTCTTGAGGAACAGTTCGATTTAATATTTGAAAAGAGAAAAGGAAGATGTGTACATTGTTCCCTCTAGGAATAAATCTATCACATTCTGGGCTCTTTAAATTTGTTCTTTGAAGGTTGCCTTTTCTATGGATATTGTGATGCTTCCCGATGTCCAGAGTGGCACTAATGTTGACAACACCAGGCAGGAAACCATCTCAGCATGAGCAGTTTTTGTGCGTCATTACTCAGAAAAGTGTGGGATTTATTGAATTTGTGCCACAATATCAAGTTCATTGATCACCAGTGGGTGAGGAGCTAACATGACAGCCGATTATGTTGCAAAATGGGGTGCCAATCAATCTGCTGAATAAATGAAAGTAATGGAATGAAATAGAACAGGAAGAGATCAATTGGAACAGAAGAGGAATGAGACAGGATATGATAAAGCAAAACAATTTTTGGTTTTCCTCTTCAGCAACACTTCCTGGAGTCACCTTGTTCCATGAGATTGTTACTACCAGACCCACCAATACCTTCTCAGACACTTGTGGCTTTGGGCACGTCATTTAACCTCCGTTTCCTTATCTCCAAGTTAAGAATAGAATCAGATAATCTCTGATGTTCCTTCAAATTTCATAGTTATGATCCTACCATACCATTCTTCTATAAAGCAATCTGTCTGTTAGCTCTTTCCCTAAGTATCACTCTTTCATTCATCCCAGGTCACCAGGATGTGCTCAGGCTCTGCTTCCATTCTAAAGTTCAATGGAATTAGTGTGGATCCAGGTAACCCTTACTGTGATGGTTTTGTAAGCAATGGAACTGTCAGGAATAGGAGAGTAAAAGAAAGAGTAAAGAATTAGAAAGACAAAACAAAATATTAATCTCTCCGGGAGCTAAAAATCACTCAGGTTAAGTCAGGCTACTTTCAATGAAGGTGGCAGGATCCAGATTCTGACAGAGGCTTCCTAACACTGAAGAGCTTAGACATCTAGTTTGTTTCAGCAGAGGTTAAACAAGCACAAATGATAGAAAATGTACTTTAGAGAATATTCCACTAGAGCAAGAGTTCTGAACCCAATTCTTAATTTATTTGTGTCATGGATCCCTTTGTCACCCTAGTGAAACCTTCTCAGAACAAGGTTTTAAATCATGAGATAAATAGAATTTAAGAAGAAAGTAATTATATCAAAATATAGTCATTCAAAATATTTTAAAAAACAAATGGCTAGGTGGCACAGGGGATAGAGCACAGGTCCTGTATTCAGGAAGATCTGAGTTCAAATCCAGCCTCAGACACTTAACAATTACCTAGCTGTGTGGCCTTGGGTAAGCCACTTAACCCCATTGCCTTGCAAAAAAAAAACAAACAAATGCAAGGATTCTCAAATTAAGAACCCCTGTATAAGAAGGAATCCATCAGTTCTGCAATTATGGGATGTTGGAACAAATAAAAGGCAATAGTCAATGAGTTTATTTCCATTGAGAAAGAATGTCACAGTGCTGCTGTCAAAAGGCATTTAGTTAAATTCTAACCTGAAATATTAAACCCACTTCAACATCATTTCAAAATGACCATCCAGTCTTGGTTTGATCAAACATGGTCAACTGAGAGGTGAATGATTCAATACCAATCTTGGTACCACCTTGAAAAGAGCTACTTTCCCAGGATTTATTTGCTAGGTTTATCAAAGAAGGCTGTACACAGTATGGAGCAAGTGAAGACAGGGTCATGACAAGGATATGTTCATTACCAAGAGTTAGATGAAATGGCTTATGAGCCTTTGTTGAAAGCAACTAAATCCTGGTAGTTTAAAATACCTATTGTATAGAGGCTAGAGCACCATGCCATGAACTCAGAAATACCTAAACACAGCCTTGGGTAAAAGAACAATGACAATTTGAAAGAAGCAAGCTAAACCAAAGACATTGCAGTGACTTCACTGCTACTTTTGCAGCACTGAACAAAGGAAATTGTCCCTATCCAGCCCATCTACTGTGTTCATCTTGCCCAATGTGTTTTTGTTTTATTGAATATACTTTGGAGTCATCCAATGTGCTGCTCAAGAATATTGTTATATGTTTAGAAAGGAGAAATATTTGTTTTCCTTGGTCAGAAACTTTTTTTCCTGATTGAGTAACATATCAGAATCCAAGGATAAGAGGTGAAGGCATGTGAAATTTACAAAAACCAGCCACTGAATTCAGGTGTAAAATTATTTATCCTCAGAGTATTTCTTGCAAAGCAACTTTTCCCTCCCCTTGTTTATAGATATGATTGCCTCCCAGGAGATATTAGTGAAACATAAATAATGGAAAGATGTAGGAATTTATCTGGTTTTTAAAGTTCCTTGGTCTACATTTACTGGATGCCTACCATGTAGCAAACACTGGAAAGTTGCAAAGGAGAATGAAGAGTCTATGCCTTTAATCTAATGGAAGTGACAATACAGACACTGATGTTGAGCTTAACAATATCTTGAATAGAGTAGAGGGCATAAGAGTAAGGAAGACTAGGTTCATATTCTGACTTTATCACTTGCCGATTGGGCATTGACTACAAGTCACTTAATTTGTCCGAAACTTGGTTTCCTCATTTGTTTTACTATTTGCCATACCTTTAAAGAACTGTCAAGTGGTTCAAATGACATAATATATACAAAATATTTTGCAAGCCCTAAATAACTACATAAATAATACTTTCTCATCATAAGGAACTAAAAATAGTAAGTTATTATAGAAATAATCATAATGTATATATCAGACCACTGATTCTAATGGGAAGTAACAGTATGGAAACTCCTTCCATTAATTCAACTCATCTCTGACCCATCTATCTTAGAGTTGCCTAGGTCACTGATAGATTAAAATGATAATTTTGTATGCATATATATATATATATATACATATATAGACAATATATATTGAGACAACATCTATAATATATGTAATATATACTTATATCATTGTCTTTATTTAATAGGACTGCACAAGAAAGAAGAAGCTATGCTTTCTTGATAATTCTAAATCTGTGAAAATGCTGGTTGGGGATGATGGAACCCTACTAAAAATAAAATCACAAATACTTGTGAATTTCAAGCAAATTAATCCTTAGTATCAATCAGTAATAAGCAATAAACTAAGGAAAGTTAAGTTTAAATAAATTATCATAGTTGATAATAAACATCTAAAAATGACCTAAATTAATAGATTTTAAAAATAACTCTTCCCTTTCATAGGGAGTTCAAATTCTAGACTATGACCCTGAAAAATACATATAAAACAAGTGACAGAAACATAGATATAACACACATATTGCTAATTATTCAAGGAAGTGAACTATAGCATTCACTTCTAATAACTACTACTGTGTTATTAGAATAATAGAAGTTACCCTAGAAAGGCTTTCTGAAAGAGATGAGCCAAATTTGGGAAGAATAAATGAAGATGCCTTCTATCTCTCCTATTTCATATACTCTCCCTATTATCTCTGTTTATTGGAGCCTTTATTTTCTTGGTACTTCCAATCTACCTAAATTATCAGTTCCCTTCTAATTGTTTCAGATTCCCTCTTAACTTTCCAAGGTCAACTACTTCATTATTGCCCTCTCTTAACACCTCTACACTCCTGCCTCCAAATTCAAAGTGCTATTGTGTAATTTTTTCCATCTCCAGCCTTTGTTTTTCTGCTCCTTTCCTTGGATCAGAGTACTACTGGAAGAAAAAGCAAAACTATGTAAATCCAAACTCATTAAAGAGTAAAGAAATGACTTGAGCTTTGATCCAGGTCTTTGTTATTTTGTGCAATCTTTTTATCCCTTTTTATCCCTTTCTCATTGTCTCCCTGATATGCTCCCGAGTACCAAGGGAAGACATTTTTTCCTTAAATTACCAATTCTTCTTCCCATCTCATTCTAAGAGTTCAATCTTAACCTCCAAATTTACAAAAGTGATTAATATCATCTGACTTCATATGTTGTCATTGTCTCATCAATTGTCTCATCTTATCAACCTTCCATGCAGCTTCAGAGAAAGGAGATCTCCCTTTCTTGTTCTAAAGCTAACTCATCCAACTATATTCAAGACCAACCTTTTCCCTCTCCACTGAGAGTTTACAGATATCACTCAGCCCTACTAGTGTTTTAATCCCTCCTTTTTCACAAACTCATTTCTACCTATACATGGGTTTTCCTTAACCTAAAGACAAAAACCTTCACTTCAACCTTCTGTTCCTTCTAATTGCAATCAATATTTGACTCCTTCCTTTAAATCCTAGAATGTATTGCCTTGCTTGTGACTTCTTCACACATTATCTGCTTATCCCCCTGACAAACTAGCTTTCACCATCTTACTGAAACTATGCTACAGTTTTGACTGACTTCCTTTTAAATTAACACCACTCTTCTAATCACCCAGTCCAAAAGCCTTGTTGACATCAGACTCTTCTCTATCCTCTATCCCCTTCAATTTCCTTTTCCAGTTTCCAAGTCTTGCTAATTCCTTTGTCAATATTTCTTTCCTTTCCTCCCATTACCTGCTATTTCCATTGTCATCACTTTAGACCCTATTTATCTTGTACCTATGTTGCTATATAGGGGTTTTCCTGAAGGTATTCTGGAGAGAAAGAAAGGATTAAGGAAGACCTAGGACCACCACCACCTCTACTATAACTGATTGGGGAGACGAAAATTTATCCTCTGAGCCTCAATTTCATTACCTGTAAAATAGATAATAACAACAACACTTGTCTCACAGGGACCTAGGAATTTACCATTAGATTGTGAGCTCTTTGAACATATGCACAGATAGGAGAAAATATAGTATAGTAAAATTATTTTTCAAATTATAAAAAAATTCTTATATCAATTGACACACCAAGAGAAAAATAATCACTGTTTTCAAGAACTCAAAGTATTAACATATAAAACTGAAAATAAACTTTTTCTGCTTGAACCTAGGTGGCAATGTGTAGAATAGTAGAGATATAAATTCTGACTGCATGTAAAAGAATACTTCCTAATTATCAAAACTATCCACATTAAAAGGAATAATCTTGGAAAATTCTATGTTCTTGCTCAATAAACATCTTCAAGTAAAGTTTTGAAATTTGCATATTAAAAGTGTTATAGAAGAGGTTTTCAGTCATGAGACTAAATGTGTCAGAGTAAATGACTTGTGAGATTTCTTCTACTCTGAAATTCCATGATTTGTCTATGATTTTTAAATTGCCTACTAGCTGCCAAACTAATCTTAATAAAGAATATTTGCATCACATCACTCTCTTCTTCAAGAACCTACAATGTTTCTTTCTTGCTTGCTTGTTTTCTTGTTTTCTTTCACATCAAGTCTAAATTCCTAGAATATTGGATTTGGAGTCAGAGTATCTGAGTTCAAATCCCACCTCCACCATTTATTAAGTAGATAACTGGGCAAATACCCACATGTCTCTGTGTCTCACTTTCTTCATCTGTAAAATTGGGGAATCCAGAATAAATGACTTCAAGATGCATCATATCTCAACTGATATTCCTATGACCCTTTTTTAAAGACCTTCCATAATTTAGTTCCAACCAATCTATGCAAATCTATTTCCCACTACTCCCAAACACAAACCCTCCCTTCCAATTAATCTAGTTACCCTTATTGTACTCTTTCCCTTCCTTTCATCCCCATATTTATTCCTGATTTTTCTCCTCCCACTTTTCTCCAAATCCTACCTATATTCAAGATACTGCTCAAATCTGAGCTAAAACAAAAGCATCATGACATGGTAGAAAACCCCCTGGATTTGGGAGTCCCAAGATATTGGATCATAAGATCTATGGATTTAGAAGTAGAAGAGAAATTAAGATACCATTTAATCCAACCCCCTCATTTTACAAGTGAGGAAACTAAAGTTCAGTTAAATGACTCACCCAAGGTCATACAGGTGATAAATAGCAGACTTGGGTTTTGAAAAGAAGGTCCTTATGAATGTTGAGTGAGGGGAATAGTAGGACAATTACAGAAGAAGGGAAAAATACATTTATTAGGTACCTAATATCTGCAAGGCACTGTTAGGTGCTTTGTAAATATCTCATTTGATCCCCACAAGAATCCTGAAAAGTAAGCACTATTTATTAAACCCATTTTACAGCTGAGGAAACTGAGGCAGACAGAGGGTAAATGACTTGTTCAGAGTCACATAGCTAATAAACATTCAAGGTCACTTTGAATTCAGGTCTTTCATACTCTAGGCCTAGCACTCTATCCACTGTACCACTATGTTAGAACAGAGTATGCAAAGATAAGTGTTAAGAAATAATTCCAGAAAGGAGGTTGGCTCAACATTTTAAAGGGTTTTAAATGCTAGGTGGAAGAGTATGAATTTTATCTTATAGTCAATATAGTGTTACCAAGGATTTTGGAACAGAATTGAGGTTGGGTGTGGGGGGAAGGTGTACTTGTGTCTTCAGAAAATTGTTTTGCCGACTGAGTGAATAATAAATTGAAGAGAGGTGAAGATGAAATCAGTGAGACCAATTAGGAAGTTAATACAATAGCCCTGCTAAGGGTCAATAAGGATCTGATCTAACGGAGTGGCTGAGTAAAGAGAAAGAGGAGAATATGTGAGATGATATAAAAGGAATATTGACAAGATGATGACAAATGGGATTGGTGAAAAAAAGGAAAAGATCTAAATTGAATGACACTGGGTAACTGGAAAGGTTGTAATGGCCTCAATGGAAATAAAGAAGTTTGAAAACAGGTCAGAAACAAGGATTAAGATGATCAGCTCTGTTTTCAAAAAGTTGGGTTTGAGATGGCATTAGGATAGCCAGGTGATATCAAGTAGGCCATTGGCAAGTCTGGATTGAAATATAGGATCAGATACACAGATAAGAAATCATCACCAATAATTGAAGCAAAGAGGGAAAAGTAGATATAATCACTCTTCAGGGTCCTATAATGATGACAGGTTGGGTCAACCTTTTCTCTCTCCAAACAGCAAATCTAATAACATGAAATATAATATGGATAAATATAAAGTTTTATGTTTGGGCTCATAAAATCAACTTTTAAAATATAAGATAGAGGAAAGTGTCATCTGCAAATAATCTGTGTAGTTTAATGGATCACAAGTTCAATGAGTCAAAAATGAGATACAGAAGACAAGAAAGGTAATGCAACCCTACACTGCATTTAGAGAAAAATAATGTGTAGGATGAAGGAAATAATATCACTGTATTCTACTCTGGCCACATCTGGAGTACTGAATTCACTTCTGGGAGTCATATTTTAGGCAGTACTTGGGTATGTGAGAAAATATCCATGGATGGTGAAGAATCTTGAGTTATGTCATATGAAGAGTGGATGGAAGAATTAGGGATATTTAACTTGGAGAAGAGAAAATGGAAGATGGCAGCTAGGTGGTGTAGTGGATAAAGCACCGGCCTTGGAGTCAGGAGTACCTGGATTCAAATCCAGTCTCAGACACTTAATAATTACCTAGCTGTGTGGCCTTGGGCAAGCCACTTAACCCCTGTTTTCCTTGCAAAAAAAATCTAAAAAAATGGAAGATGAATATGATCACTGTCTTCAAGTATTCAAAGATTTGTTACATGGAAGAAGGCTTTGACAGCTAGGGACCATAATGGAGAGAACAATGGACTTGGAATTAGGAAGACATTCACCAGACTTTACATATGTAAAACTGTATTAATTACCATTAAAAACTGGAATGGGCTGCATAAGGAAGTAATGAGTTTCACATTATTTGTGGTTTTCAGGCAAAGACTGTGAAACTACTTGTCATCAATTTAGGTTGAATAAGATGGTCTCTGAAACCTTCCAATGCTGAGATTCTCTGATAATACCAAGGAGAAGGGGGTAAAGGAAGAAGGGATATATAGATGCTGCATATTACCTGATGATCTTGCTGAGTATGAGGTGGGGAAGAGAAGAGTAGATGCTGATTCAAGCCCTTGGTGTAAAGAGCAGCCTTCCCACCTCCTAGTAATGGAGGGCTAAGACACTGTCATGGTTTTTTTCTCCCCCAGTGGTTCAGAGTAGCCAGTATCTCCATACATTACAAGTCTTTGGATGAAAATCCCTCCAAATTCAGGATGTAAGAGCTGGATTAGTGCCCTCTGAGACCCAGTGATGAGAGAAAAGACTCCAGGAAGTGATCCTCTAACACTTGCAATGGAAAGAAACTCAATATCTCATGAGGAAACCATATTAAATGATAACAATTCAGAAAATATCTGCCTCAAAAACACAATATGGATTTAATACTTATTGATTTAACTTGATTTTTAAAATACATCTATATCGATGAAGTCATTTCCTATTTTCTGTATCTTATACCACGGTAAAAAAAAATCCAGACATAAATTCCAGAGAGTAATAGGCTTATTATGTTATTTCTTAGCCAACAAAATATTAATGTGTAATACTTAAAACACTTACCTATTTATTCTATATGATTGCCAGGAAGCTGCCAGGGTTAATGACATCATCAAGGAATTGCTCAAAATCTTTCCCTGTCCTAGACTTTTAATAAATCTATTTCTAAACAGTCTTCCCATTCCAAATTACCTCTATAATTGAACTCTAGTGCCTTCAATCAGTGAGTATGAAACATAGGCACAGGATGGGGCAAGGAAGAGAGTGCTAGACTTGGAGTCAGAAAAACCCGCTTTCAAATCTTACCTCTGGATAACTATTAGCAGTACTCAGAGGCAACCATTTCTTCTCCCCCTATCAAATGGGAATGTAATAACTATAGTAATACACCCCCACCCCTCCCCACATACACAAATTTGCTTGTAGGCTCAGTTAAGATGATGTACATAAAGCACTTTGCAAATTTTAAAACATTATATAAATAGTAACAATGATTGTCAAAGTCAAACTCACCCATTTGCCCAAACCAGGATAGTCATGTTCAGGATCAAAAAGGTGTTGATGCAGCTGGAACTCTCGGCTGAACTCTGCAGTGTCGGGGGAGTTTTCCAGACATCCATCATCTACTGCAAACAGCCAGAAGTCTGAGAAATAGCTAAGCAACTTAGGCATGCCCCCATGGGTAAAGGTAAATAGGAACAAGGCAGGGTGATGAAGGTCAGAATCACATTCCCATCTGTATCCCATGTATCTATTCCTGCTTCCTTTTGACTCACTTTGTGACCTCAGGCAAATCACTTTCCCTCTCTGGGCCTGTTCTCCATCTGGAAACTGAAAATGAAGATGGCTATCCCTCTAGTTACTTCAGAGTGATATGGTATAGTCTGTGCCTAGAATTTTGGAAATACTTTATACTAATTAGAGAAAAGTAAAATATATCATATTATATGTAATATAAAGAATACATTTCATTTTAAATGCAATGTTAATTTGTTTAATAATGCTACATATTATGTTAATAATATAATGTTCTTTATACAGTTTTTGTTCCTTAAAGAAAAGCACAATATCAATAAAATAAAATTTATATATATGAAATATATTTTATGTAAATACAATATCAACAATATATTATATGATAATGTTATAGTATTATGTATAATACTTGACACATATAATAGTTTAGTGTTTAAAATAAAGCCTGACATATAGTAGGCACTTAGTAAACCTTTATTGATTGATTGATCTATATTAGACATAGCTGTATTCAGCTTCAGGTCAAATGGGACTCTGTCCTGGAATGTTGGTAAGGAGATGAAGTTTCCTCCCTCCCCTGCTGATGACTTTGACTATCCCTTGATTACCTCCTCCATCTCTGAAAGCCCAGGACAAAACCACATCCACAATCCTACCTCACTTCATTCACCGATCCACAAACTGAATTTGTCTTAGGCACAGTTTGGACTAATTATAGTTCTATTATGAGTACACACTCCTGAAGGAAAGGAAATGCTGTGTATTTTGTATAAGCAGTACATTTTGCAAATTATTTTTTAATAAACAGGTTGTTATTAATAAATAATAGAGATATATCCCAGAACTGAACTGAAGTGTGTGTATATTGGGTTAATAGTTGTTATAGCCTGAACGGTGCCATAAGCACTGTTTTTCTTGTAGTTGATATTTTGAGTCTTGATCTGTGATTTCATCTGGGTAGGGTGGCACCTACTGTGGTCCTTCCTTCCAAGAATGCAAAATGGCATCATCTGTGAGAGATGCTTAAGACTCTCAGTGGTTAAGTAATAGTCAAACTTGGGCTGTTATTAGTCCAACACCATTGTGTGTTCAACAGGTATGGTAAATGTGTTTACTAACCTGGGATCAAAGACAAGAATTGAACTTGGGTCTTATGGAATCAAATTGAATTAATCTAACTAGACCATTCACAGAAACAGTGTCCTCAAAAACCTTTTGTAAATGTTTTATTGATACATCTTTAAAACATCACCTCAATGACTTTCCCCCTGAGCTCTCCCTTGTAATAAATAAATCCAGTTAAGTAAACTAACATATTATCCATATTTTTATATTCCTCATTCTACACCTATACTCCATCATTTCCCTGCTAAAAGGAAGAAAAAGCTTCCTTGGCCCTCAGTACTCTCCAAAACTTCTCTGGATCCTCCCTGGTTATGATTCTCTGGAAGATTACTCATTCTGCCCATCTTTTATGTGCTTTGGACAACCAATAAAGAACATAGGGAGTCTGGGTTGCGTGAGAAGCTGAGGGGAGGAGTGAGGACCTGTTTTCAAAAGGCTGATGAGACATCAAATAAGTGCTGAAAATGGGCGCCTATTTACAATCAGCCAGGTATGTCCTGTGTCTAGTTTCTTAGAGTATTTCCAAGCCTTTCCAGAAGGCAGTCTGAAGCACACACAAGGCCTCTCAGCAGCATGAACCTAATGTGGAAGTCATTAGCATACCAAAAAATCTAAAATGCAGCTCTACTGTGTCTGCTCAGTGTTCAGAGCTCCTGACTGGTAATGTTATCTAACCCCTACATCTGCAACCATCAGCATCTCACTCTGGGAGGAATGGAGAAAATTATAGCAAAAATAGGTGCTCCACTACATTCTTTGGATGATAACTTTGTGGAGTGGATACTAATTCTTCACTAGAAGTGATCTCCTGGGTGATGCTGAAGGATGAGAGACCACTGGGGCCATGAGTATGTAGTAGTAATAGTAGTAGTAGTAGTAGTAGTAGTAGTAGTAGTAGTAGTAGTAGTAGTAGTAGTAGTAGTAGTAGTAGTAGTAGCAGTAGAAGTAGTAGTACTAGTAGAAGTAGTAGTAGTAGTAGTAGTAGTAGAAGTAGTAGTACTAGTAGAAGTAGTAGTAGTAGTAGTAGTAATAATAATAATATAAATAAGACACCAAACTCCAGAGAATTTAAAATTCTATCTCTGTGGCCAAGAAACAACATAGATGAGGATTTCTCTATGGTTTCTACAATGACATAGAAAACATACTGAGAGAATTAAAAGATGAGTTTTCCTAAAATTAAAGACTAAATTCCTATGATAGTATATTGGAAGCACAGAGGTCTGAAAACTGACTTGGGGCTTAAACCATAGCCTATATAGATCACAAATATAATGTCCATCTTATCTTCCCCTTCTCTCCTACAAGACAGTTTGAGAACAAGAACTGCATCTTAATTATCTTTTGCTCCCGTTTCACAATACCTAACATAAATTCATGACGACTTGACTTAACTGAATTAGTATGACTTTAGCATTTTTATTCCCCTCCTTTCACGTTCAAAAGTGAATGTATCACTTAACTCCCATCTACCAAAGTCTTATACATAGAAAGCCTTACACAATGATACAAGTAGAATTCAACTCATGTATCATAAAAAATAGTCTAACAATATAAAGTATGTGATTAAGTTTTAAATGAAAAACAAAAGCAATAAGACTTGAGAAATTAAGAAGAGAGAATTAAGAATTAAGAAATTGAGATCTGTGTAGTATAAATTTGTTTCGATAAACATTTATTAAATATCAATGATGTGCAGGCCATTGTTCCAGGTATTAGGAACGCAAAGATAAAAGCTAAACTTCCCTTTTACTTAAGGAGCTACATTCAACTGGGAGAGGGAGAGAAAGAGGAAAAGTAAATGTAAATACATACAAAGCAATTTCAATATGTAGTGGCAACAACTGGGTGGCAATCAAGAAGGTTCTCAGGTAAGAGGTGCCCCTTGAGCTGTGCTTTGCAGCTTACCAGGGATCCTACTAAGCAGAGGGAAGGAGGGAGTGCATTCCAGACATGGCAGACCACCAGAACAGAGATATAGAGGTAAGAGTTAGAATGCCATATACCAGGGACAGGATATAGGCCAATTTGCCTAGAAAGGAGAGTAACTGAGGGGGAATGTTATGAAATAAGCCTAGAAAGGTAGTTGAGAGCCAGACTAAAGTGAATCTAAATGCCAGACTGAGGATTTTATATTTTAGGAAGCATGTAAGACTTGAGCCATGCCTAGAAGGATGAGTAGAATTTGGAGACACAGAGAGGGTGGGGAAGGACTCAAACCCAAAATGTTTGACTCTGAACTCACTCCTAAATACATGAATAAGGCCCACTGCTGTGTCTAATCAATCCAGCCAGCAGCCCCTGGGGACTGTTGTTCCTTAAACTTGGTACAGGTCTTTCTTCTCTCTGAATCCAAAATTCTACAAGCAAATAATATGTGGCTGAAGTGATCTGAGCCATGCAGTGATTCAGGTTTTCCTGCAGTCCTGTTCTCAAATCTAATTTTTCACTGTGCCGGCAGACCCACATTGCTTAGCCACACGCAATCACTTAGATTCCAGTTAGTTACAATGACCATGTTTTCTGAACAAAAAAAAAGACACATGGAATGAGAAAAGATATTCCTTTAGTGAAGTCTTGTTAAAAGTATACTTTCTTTTCTTGGAACTGGGGCTACCCCAGATTTTCCAGGACATATGGTTGCTGTGCCATCTTGGTACCTCCTCTAGTGGCTCTAACCCAAGAGGGATTTTCATGAGACAGCAGAGTCCAAAGTCTATTCCTGAACATCCCCTTTGGAGTCCCTAAGATTTTTTTCTGATCTCTTCATAATGTTTGAAATAATGCCAAGCAGTAATGAACTCAAATATTTCAATAATAAGGAATTTGTACCACCAAAAGACCAAGATTAGCTCTATTCAGGTCTACTGATATTCTATCAGAACCTAATGCTCCAATTCAGCTTGCAGGTCCAACTTTAGATTCCTTTTCACACAGTCCATGGATTTTTGAAAGTATAGATTTGTCCCTGAAAGGGATGACCCCTGTCAGGTGACCATATTAAATCAGAATTTTTGAGTTCTAACTCAATCCACCACTAGATATAACAGGTCACCCTAATTTGAAATAAAAGTGGCAGATGGTAGTTCTTTTCTTCTTTTTTTAGGTTTTTTTTTTGGTAAGGCAAATGGGGTTAAGTGACTTTTTTTTCAGATGGTAGTTCTTTGCATGTTACTTTGAAAAGTAGAGAAAAAGAAAGGGGAATTAAATTTTTATTCACTGTGTTCTGGCTTAAAAACAAAGTCCTCACTCTAAAAAGAGCCTTAAAGCAAGGGGAACAATGGTTCTTAGGCCAGATCTGCCAAAACTATAGTAATACATCAAGATGCAGGCTTATCCTGATGAAGTCCCCACATTCTGAGGAGGGCAACAGTATGAGAACTTGATCCAGGTCCACTTTAGCAAGATAGAAACAGTATATGGAGAGACTTGAGGGGAGGAAGAGAGCAGAGAGGGGAACAGAAGGTGGTAAACTGGAATACTACAGAAAATCTCATAGTGCTTCCATATCTGATTTTTTATCAGAACTGTTAAAATATATTCAAATTGACAGTTGTTGTTTTTTTTCTCAGCCTTTTTTTGGGCAAACAAAATCATAGATCTAGAGACCTCAGAGACCATCTAATCCAACCCCCTCATTTTATAGATGAGGAAACCATGGCCCACAATATTTAAATGGCTTTGCCCAAAAACAAATAGGCAGGATGTATCAGAGGCATGTCTCTTCCCCTATATCACACTATATTCAGAGAAGCACTATAGTGTAATAAAAAGAATACCAGAGATTCCTATTCTTCTACTTACTATGTGACCTTGGATGAGCCTAGTCTCCTATCTAAAATTAGTATAGTAATAATAATATATACAATAAGATGACAGAACTGAAATCATTTTGTATCTATCTATAAGGTGCCACTTATATGAATTTGATTGACTGAATCACCTTCACTGTTTCAATTTCCTCATCTGTAAAATGAAGGGTTTAAACTAGAGGGGCCATGAGGTCCCTACTAGCTCTATATTGATCAATCAATCAATAAACATTTATTATTAATTATTCATAAGCACTGTGCTAAGTGCTGGAGAGTCAAAAGACAAACTCTGCCTTCAAGGAACTTAAAAACTAATGGCTAATATTGTGCTCCTCCCACCACTACCTCCTACAGATTCAAAACCTGGGAGGTAGAAGAGAAAAATAGGACAAATGAATGGGTATGGATAATCCTGAGAATAGATAAGACTGCGTGAGAAGATACTGTCTACATCTTAGGCTGGAAAAAAGGAAATATGTTTTGGAAGAACCTGGAATGGGTGGAGGAGAGTTTCTTTAAAGTTCAGGAGTATGGGAAGATGATTGAGGAAAACTAAAAATAAGAAGCACAGCTAGATGGTTCAGTGGATAGAACAATGAGCTTGGAGTCATGAAGACTAGTTCAAATTCAGCCTTGGATACTTCCTAGTTATGGAACCCTGGGCAAGTCATCTAATCTACTGGAAAACTAAATGGCAAACTAAGAAAGAAAAGAGAGGGAAAGAGTATAATTTGGCAAAATATCATTATATACCTGAGCCTCATGACAACTGTATACTGTAAATTAAATTCAGTTGGTCCCTTTACTTTCTAACACAGGGCTGCCTGGTAGAATTGAATTGTTGGTCATTCTAAATGCTTACCATTAGTACTTTCTAATATAGCCTACTTATAATTTCAAAACTATTTCTCCCTGGGAACATATCAGCATGCTTGCCCATTACCTGTTTTTCCAATGGGGCAGGGATTTGGAGGATCCGGATAGCCCTGGTCTTCACTGAAGTCCTTTGGGATGTTGTCACCAGTCAGCTCAGCTACAATATTAGGGATGTTACCATAAGGACCCAAATGCTGCAGACCTTCATGGGCACCACCTGTAGGGAATATAAAACAGCCTTGGGTGCATGTAGACCTGAAAAGAAAGATACTCACTTCTCAACCAAACTATGTTTCTAATTCAGGAATGTGCTGTAGCTCCTGAGAAATGATTGTTAAATTTTCAGTGTGAGCATTTGTTTTGGTTTATTTATTTCATATTATTACAATAATCTTATTGTGAGACTAAACATTAAATCCCCCTCCCCCCCCCAAAAGAGATGGAAACCTCAAGAATAGTGAGAGAGAAAAAAATGTACTTCAGTCTGTGTTCAGATTCCAATGGCTCTGTCTCTGGGATGAATTGACTTCTTTATCATGAGTCCACCAAAGAAGTTGCTTCAATATTTTTCCCACAGTTGCTATTACTAGCTGTATTTTCCTCCACTCTATTCCTTCCCACTCTCATTTATTCTATTTTTCTCTCTCTCTCTCTCTCTCCTTTCACCCTGGTTCCTGAACAAAAGTGTGTTGTATCTGATTACCCTCTCCCACAATCTTCCCTCCCTCCTATCACCTAATTCCCCCTTCACCGTCCCCCATTCCCCCTTATCCCATCCCTTTCTTCTCATTTTTGTCTAAGGTTAAGACAGATTTCTATACCCTAATAAGTGTGTATGTCTGAGCCATTTCTCAAGAGAATGTAGGCTCACTCATCCCCCCCTCACCTTTTCCCATTCAACTCCATTGAAAAAGCTTTTTCTTGAGTCTTAAGTAAAATATCTTAGCCCCTTCTTCCTCTCCTTTCTCTTCCTCCTAGTACTTTCCTTTATCACCCATTGACTCCATCTTTTTACTATATTATACCATTATATTCCACTCCTTCCTATGTCTTGTCTATATATGCTCCTTCTAACAGCTCTTATAAATGAAAAAGTTCATATGAGTTATCAGTATCTTCTTCCCATGCAGGAATACAAACAGTTCAACATCATTAATTTCCTCATAGTTAGTCCTTCTCATCCAGAGTCCTGTACTTGGAGATCAAACTTTCTGTTCAGCTCTGGTTGTTTCAATAGGAAAGTTTGATCTTTTCCCCTGAAAGAGGATGTTCAGTTTTACTGGGTAGTTGATTCTTGGTTGTAAACCAAGGTCTTTTGCCTTCCAGAATATCATATACCAAGCCCTACAAGCCCTTATAATGTAGATGTTGCCAGATCCTGTGTAATCCTGACTATAGAGCCACGGTAGTTGAATTGTTTGTTTCTAGCAGCTTTTAGTATTTTCTCTTTGACTTTGGGAGTTTTGGAATTTGGCTATAATATTACTGGAAGTTTTTCTTGTGGGATCTCTTTCAGGAGGTGATCAGTGAAATCCCTCAATTTCTATTTTACCCTCTGCTTCTAGGATCTTAGGGCAATTTTACTGTATTATTTCTTGCAAAATGAAGTCTAGAATCTTTTCCTGGTAGTGACTTTCAGGTAGCCCAATAATTTTTAAATTATCTCATCTGGATCTGTTTTCAAGGTAGGTTGTTTTTCCAATGAGATATTTCACATTTTCTTTTAATTTGGGGGGTTTTTTGGAATAGTTTTATTTCTTCCTGATTTCTTGAAAAATCATCAGCTTCCTTTAGTTCCATTTTGCATTTGAAGGAGCTATTTTCTTCAAAGAACTTTTTTACCTCCTTTTCCAGCTGGCCAATTCTGCTTTTTAATGCATTCCTTTCCTCATTTGCCTTTTGTGTTGCTTTTTCAATTTGGCCTAAACTGGTTTTTAATATATTATTTTCTTCCATATTTTTTGTATTTCTTTCACCAAGCTGCTGATTTGGTTTTCATGATTTATATGCATTGCTCTCATTTCTCCTCCCAATTTTTCCTCTACCTTCCTTAATTGCTTTTCAAAGTCTTTTTTTTGAGCTTATCCACAGCCTGAGTCCATTTTCTATTTTTCTTGGAGGTTTGAGATACAGAAGCTTTGATTTTGTCGTCTTCTGAATCTTCCATGGGACCAAAGTAATTTTCTATGATCAGATTCTTCTTTTTCTTACGTTTGATCATTTCCTCAGCCTGTCTGATTTACTGCACTTCCAAGGCTTTGGGTGTTTTTTGAGATACCCCACAGGGAACTTAATTCCTTCAAGGTCTTATGAGAGGCTTTGACTGATCTCTTGCCTGTGCTTTGGCACAGGCCCTCCCCTGTACCCTAGAGCTGTGAAGAGAGTCCCTGCTTGGCTATGTTGGTATGGGAGCCCAAACTGCAACCTGAATTTAGGTGTGGGCAAATAGCTGAGTCCTGCCCCAGGGAGAGCAGAGAGAGCTCTGCAGTCTCCCCCAACCCTCTTACTGTCTGTGGGCTGTGCTCTGGAGGTACAGGCTGGCTTCCCCAATTCCCACTGCAGGTTCTCACCGCAGGGCTGCTCTAAGGCTGGTGCTTGCTCTGAATTCACTCTGGTGTGGCAGAGTTCTCTCACCACCCCCTTTAACCTGTTCCTGGAGGTCTGGAAACCACCTCTTTGCCACGGACTCAGGCATCCCCAGGGATCTAAGCATAGCTGTGGGGCTTGCAGCAGCTTTTTCCAAACCCTGATCCCGGTGAAACAGACCTTTCCCATGGAACTTCTAAGTTTTCTTGGACTAGAAAATTGTATCACTCATTCTTTCTGTGGGTTCTGCCCCTCTAAATTTTGGCTAGAGTCATAATTTAACAGTTTTTGGAGATTTTGGGGGAACAAGTTTCCGGGAATTCCTGCCTTCATGCTGCCATCTAGTGTGAATATTTATACTTGGAAAATTGGCAAATGCCATGAATCAGAGCTTGATTCATTGTTCTGTTGAAAGCCTAGACATAATCATTTGAAAAATATTAATAATATAGATTAAAATGACAAAGATGACAAAAATGGCAATGATCAATATTGGAAAGGCTGTATAAGGATAGGCACAATAATACATTATTGGCAGACAATGGTACAACCATTTTGGAAAACAATTTTTAATTATGCTAGGAAAGTGCTCCTGCTCCTGCTATTGGATGTATACCATAAAAAGAAAATTCCCATATACAACAAAATATTTATAATAGCACTTTTGTGATAGCAAAGAACTGGAAACAAAGTAGATGATTATTGATTGGAGAATGACTAAACATGGTATAGAAATGGAATATTACTAATTCAAGTATGGGAAGATGTAAATGAACTGATACAAAGCCAAAAAAACAACATATACAATAACTACAACAATAGAAATGGAAAGAATGACACATCAAAAAAAATCAAGTGAATGTAACAAAATTATAAAGATCAAGCAGGACTTGTGTCATCCTATCCAGAGGAAAAAAAAATGGAGTCTAAATGCAGACCAAAGCATAGTATTTTCACTTTTTAAAACCTATTTTATGTTTTTCCCTTTCTTTTAGTTTTTCTCCCCTTTAATTCCAATTCTTTCTTTATAACATGACTAATCTAGAAATATGTTGAACATGACTAAGCATGTATGACTATGTCAGATTGCTTGCTGTCATGGGAAGGTGGGAGGGGAAGGAGGGAGATAAAAAAATGTAGAACTCAAAAGCTTACAAAAAAAAGATGAATTTGCGAAATTATTGGAAAAAATAAATTAAATAACATTCAAAAAATTTAAAAATCATCATTAGCTAGTGACCAAAATTTTGTACAACTTTCAATACAACAAAAGATTGAGCCATACCCTCATGGATCATCAAGATGGCCAAGCCACTTGTCTATATTAAATGAACCCAACCTGCTATGCTCAGTGGATAAAGTGCTGGACCTAGAGTCAGGAAGACTGAATTCAAATCCAGCCTGAAAACTTACTAGATAAATTACCCTGGGCAAGTCACTTAACCTCTGTCTGCTTTGTTTTTCATCTGTAAAATGGTAATGATGATAATAATAATAATAATAATAATAACAATAACAATAACAATAATAATAATAATAATACCTGCCTCCAAGAACTATAGTAAGGTTAAAATGAGATAACATTTGCAAAATGCTAGGAAATTTTAAAATGCTTGATAAATACTACCTATTATTGTTACTGAAACTCTGTCAAATTGGAGGTTGAAACTTCTGGCAGTGTGACCTCCTTCTTCTCCTAATTTAATGCGTCTAACAATAATGTAGAATATAGAGAAGATATTATTCATAATGTCTTTCATTTCTCCAGTGATGGTAAAGCCCAGAGGACTGTGTTTTTAAAAAATCCATTTTGACTAAATTCATTTTTAAAAATTATCAATTTAGGGGCAACTAGATGGCACAATGGATAGAGCACCAGCCCTGGAGGCAGGAGGACCTGAGTTCAAATCCAGCCTCAGACACTTGATAATTACCTAGTTGCGTGACCTTGGGCAAGTCACTTAACCACACTGCCTTGTAAAAACACAAACAAAAAATTATCAGTGTCTTAATCTGATATTGTTGTCACTGTTATTCAGTCATTAAGTCCTATCCAAACTCTTTTTATTTTGTTTTTGCAGGGCAATGGGATTAAATGACTTGTCCAAGGTCACACAGCTAGGTAATTAGGTCTGAGGTCATATTTGAACTCAGGTCCTCCTGACTCTAGGGTCAGTACTCTATCTACTGTGCCACCTAGCTGCCCCATGTCCATGGGGTTTTCTTGACAAAGATGCTGAAATGGTTGACCATTTCCTTCTCCATTGGCAAAGAGAGGTTAAATAACTTACCCAGGATCATATAGCTAGAAAATAATCCAAAATCAAAATTAAACTCAGGTCTTTTCAGGTTTAATGCTCTATCATCCACTGAATCACCTAGCTATGTCCCAAGGTAGTATACCAGGTACCAGAGGAAAATATCCTGTTCTTGTGAAGCTTTTTCACTAGTGTAGATAAAACATATACACAAATAAACATAGAGCAGGATAACTTGAGAATTAGGATGATGGGCAGTACCCTCAACTTGGCAACAAGAGCAACTTGGGTCTGAATCTTATCTTGTACTCTAGATTCTTGATCCCAGGTGAATCAAAACATCTCCGACCCTTTTCTTCCTCATCTGTAAAATGAGAATATTACTAGAAGCTCCTTCACAGGGCGATTGTAAAGGTCAAACTAAATCATGAGATGACTCCATTAGATTGTGAGCTTCTTGTTATTGTTGCTTATTCAGTCCTGTCCAACTTCTCATATTCCCCATTTGGGATTTTCTTAGCAAAGATTATGGAGTAGTTTGCCTTTTCCAGCTCATTTTTCAGATGAGGAAACTGAGGCAAACAGGCAAACTTGCCTAAGTATCTGAGTTCAGATGTGAACTCAAGAAGATGATTCTTACTGACTCCAGGTCCAGTTCTCTATTGACTGTGCCAACTAGCTGCCCTTCCTGCCTTTCAGTACTTACCACAGTATCTGGAATATAGAAGGTGCTGAAGAAATGTTTACTGATTGACTTACTAATAATGTACATAGCATACTTCGTAAAACAGAGCTATCATTTTATTCATTCAACAAGTACTTAAGAATCTACATGATATCAGTTATTTTCATTATTCCAAACACATTCAAAACACACATTTCCTAACATGGTACTTAGTAAATTATTATTTAATCAATATCATTATCAGAAAGTAAGAAAGCAACAGAAGATACAGCACCACAGGAGTTCAGAGGTGGGCAATGTCTTCTGACTAGGGATCAGGGAGGTTTTCATGGAGAAGCTAACATGTGAACTGGGGTTTGAAGTATGGATAGAATTGGATCCAGAAAACTTTGGGCAGAAGAGGTAGAGGCAGTAAGGAGTCAAGGCAAAATGACCAATTTGTACACAGTAGCAAGAAAACATGCACTATTCCAGTGAATTATGTATGGCTGGTATCCCCAGTATACAGATGAGAAAACTAAAACCCACAGAGGTTAGACAACTTGTCTATGACCAGGTGCACAAGCATATTAGCGTCCCACAGGCATCTTCTTACTCTTTCAATCTTCTGCTTCCAAAGAATGATCTGAGCCCCAAAATGTCAATTGGTAAGATCAGAACTCCCCAAATAAGAGTAAGTTCAAGAGGTCCAGGGGCTTATGCTCCCAAAACTGTTCTCCTTGCTCACACCAGCTTACTATGAAGATTCAAAGTGACTGAAGTCAAGTCCCCATTCTCGACAGGCACTGGCAAAATCCCTCAAGGATGAGACACTGGCCACTATTCTTGCTACTGTGGTTCATTAATGTCTGAGTGCCAGTTCCATGCCAGGATTTTACAGCATCCAGACACAGTCCCTACCCTGCAGACTTTTACTCGCAATGTGGTAACGCCCTGACAAGCTCACAGCCAGCCAGCCAGTCAGTCGAATCTCATCAATAAACCCTCTCTGCTATAACCCAATGACGCCAAAGCTGCCAGTTGGGCAGGATGACTGGACATTGGTGCTGGGTAATAATGAAGAATTGTAGCAGGACAGTCAGGTGCCAAGTTGCCAGTCACCCACATCATAAAAAGGGAGTTCCATGAGGGCAGGCTGGCAGAGAGTGGGTGAAAACTCCTGAATACCAGCCATTCAGCTAAGGGGGGAAAAGATCCAACAGTTTTCAGTTATGTTACCCACAAACAGCAGGCACTAAAAATATACAGCAGCCCCTTCCTTCATTCTTCCAGCCATCCTAGGTCTAAACAGATGACCTTTTTTTAATGGTCTAAAAAAATCAAGGAATCATATGGGTTATTAAAACCAACTCCTTGAGTCTGTACCCACCCATGGCGCTTCCTAAATATCATTGCTAGTTGGCAAAAAGTGCCATCCTGGGATACCCAAAGGAACTAGGATAGTAAAAAAGGAAGAGTCTAATGTTCAAAGTGGGTGAGGCAATGTTCATCTCTCAAAAACCCAAACAACAATAAAGAAGATGAGATGGAGGAGAGTAATTCCATTCAATTCAATAAACATTTATTAAAAGTGTAGCAATGTTGTGTATTTACAAGGCCCTGTCATGCTTGTCTTCTTTGTTCCCCCAATACAGATCTTTTCCCTAGGTCTTAGATTCTGCCTCATAAAAACACTTATCTTCTTCCCATCAATTAATCAACAAGCATTTATTGAATGCAAAGCATTGAACCAAAAATGAAAATTCAAAAACAAAACAGTTCCTACCTCAAGGAACTTATATTCTACTTGTGTGTGTTTGTGTGCTTTTGCATGTGTAGGGTGGTAGTATCACAGGCACCAGTCCTTTCTCAAGCTAAACTCTCCAGCTTTCAAATGCTATACAACCATGATGGGCTGGCCATATTCTTTGAATGTCAAACAAATGGGCTTGCCAAAAAGACCATTTTATGGAGAACTCACACAGGCCAAGAGCTCACAGGGAGGTCAGATACAAGGACACCCTGAAGCTTCCTCTTAAGAACTTTGGAATTGATTGTGCAGCATAGGAGACACTGGCACAGGACTGCTCAGTATGACACATCTTCATCAGAGAGGGTGCTGGGCTCTACAAGTAAGATGCAATTGAAGTAGCTCAAAGGAAACATAAAATGGGAAAGGTTAGAGAACCCACCCCGGGGTCCACATAGACTCTGTGCTCAACCTGTGGTAGAACATTCTGAACATTGGTTTGATCAGTCAGTCAGACACAGTGTAAAACTCAACTCTAATATAGTAATGTTGTTTTGTTCCTCTTTGGAAATGAAGGACAAGAAGCAACCAATCACATTGTCTGAGGTAAATAAATACAAACTATAGAAAAGGTCATCGAGAGAGAGAGAGAGAGAGAGAGAGAGAGAGAGAGAGAGAGAGAGAGACCTAGTGAGAGAACAGAGACACCTGAAAGGGTTTTTTTTAAAGGGCCTTGGGAAGGAGGTGGCACCAGAATTATGTTGAATTTTACCCACTGTTATATATTACTCCTCTCTACATATTTTGTCTTTTATAAGACTGGCTCTCTCTTGCCTGTTCCTTATTTTCAATATTCTCTTTCCTGTCACCATCCATGCCAATATACTGGCTGGGATACATTCCATCTCTTCAAACCCCTGGCTCCCTTCAAGACTCAGTTCAGGCACCACCTTCTGCACCTATTTCCCAACCCCACCTCCTTCCACCCATCTGCTAATACCTTCCCTTCCCTTGTATGGGTTTTGTATGGGTTTTGCAGATGCCTCTCCTCTTTTAGCATTTTTTATGGTCTTCACACCCACAGTACTGGTCCCAGTGTCTGACACAAAGGATTGATCAATGTTTTTTTTGCATTTATTAAGCTCCTACTATATGTTAGGCACTATAAGCTTTAGGGATACAAAGAAAGGCAAAAGACAGTCCCTTTACTTAAGAGCTCACAGTCAAATGGAGGAGATAACATATAAACAAACATGTGAAACTAAGATAAAGGATAAATAGGGACAGGAATTTCATAAATGCTTATTGATCTTGAGCCCAAAGAAAAGACACCTCCCCCATTCCTTTGTGCCAGGGAGGGCAGAACAGAACAAAAAGAAATAGGGGAACTAAATCCTATGTCAGGATCCCTACAGGCTGCATAGTGACTTAGAAAATCATATATTAACATTATATTTCATTGTATTTTTATTTATTTTGTTAAATAGATCCCAATTACATTTTTATCTCATTCAAGCTGCACACCAGCTGGATGAGGACCATAGGCTCATGTTAGACACCTCCAGCCTGGAATGATGTGTATAATGTCAGATTTTTTTTTAATGCATTGAGTTTTTTAGGGTTTTTTTTTCAAGGCAATGGGGTTAAGTGGTTTGCCCAAGGCCACACAGCTAGGTAATTATTAAGTGTCTGAGGCTGGATTTGAACTCAGGTACTCCTGACTCTAGGGCTGGTGCTCTATCCACTGCGCCACCTAGCCACCCCAATGCATTGAATTTTGCCAAATTTTTTTTCTCTTCCTTTTTTTCTTTTTAAAAAATTTCTTTGTTAGAAGAGATGGTTTGGTGTAAGAGGGAGGAGAGAGACCTAGGCAAGATAAAATAAAAGATAGCAAGAGCAAACTATTTTCTTTTTAAAAAATGATTGTTGATTGTCAACTGAAAGAAGGTAAAGATTGTCGGAGGTAGTAGTAAGGAAAAAGAACCTATGATGCAGGGAAGACTCAAGGGAAAAAAGCAAGCATGAGAGGGCCTTGTAAGGACACAACATTCTGAGAACCTTCAAACTTGACCTTGAAGTTTATATGGCAACATCTGATTAAATATATCCACCCACCCTTTCAAAAAGTACAACCACTTCCCAAAGATTCAAATGCTGATAAGACACTTTCTGAATTTTCTGGCCCTTTATTTCTCTTCATTCCTTCTTTGGGATTCTCATTACACACAAGAACCCCAACTGAAGAGGAGGGTTGGAAGGGGCTTGGAAGGAGGGAAAAAGGAAAGAAAGGGGGGGGGGAGTGAAAGAGAGGAAGAGGATGGGGGACAGAGAAAAGGAAAGAGGAGGGGGAATAGAAAAAGAGAATGAAAAGGGAGAAGGAGAGACAGAAAAAGAGAGGGGCAGAGGGAAGGAGACAGGGAAGGAGGGAGAGAGGGAGAGAGAAAGAGAGAGAGAGAGAGAGAGAGAGAGAGAGAGAGAGAGAGAGAAGAAAAAGAAGAAGGAGGAGGAGGAGAAAAATATAAACTAGTCCTCCCCATTAAGTAACTTGTAAAAAAGTTGAAAAGATTGGTTAACATGAAGTTTAATGATTATCTATGATTCCAAATATGTATTTATGTTTAGCACAAATATCTTATGGATCTACATAGAAATTAAGCTAATGGGAAGAAAAATTGGGAAACTGATTTATTGCATTTCTCTATACTTTTTTTTATTTTGTTGGTTAATTTAAAGCTCTCTGATTTGCTCAACAATAAGCATACATTCATATTTTGAAGAAAATAATTTTCATTTGTTAAGGACCTATATTCATTCTGTAAAATGAGGGTGTTTGATTAGAAACTCTGTTAAGGGCCCTTATAATTCTAAATTTATATTATGATTCTAAAGCAAATCCTCTCATCCAGATAAGTACCATAGCCTCCTAATAAAGGTGAAAACAGAACCCTGAGACTGGATTTTTCCAAGGATTCATTGCTGCTTTAGTGGCAACCAAGAGGGATCTAAAACAGTATAATATTGTAATGACACCTAAGCCATCCTTCCCATTTCAAGTAAAGTTCTAATCTGTGATTAGTCCAATTGATTTGGAAGTCTGGTTTAATTTCTTTATATTTTTAATTGATTAGGTAAGTGCCAGATAAGTTATACAGATATTAAGTGCCATTGGAGAAAATGCCAAATGTTTATATGTCTTCTTCAGCATGAAAACCCAATTATGACTCAGTAGCTAAAATAAAGGGAACAACCTAGGTACGAAGATATCATAGTGTCCATGTCAGAATTTGAATCCAGGTCTTCTAGATTCTACATTTAGTATGCTATTCATTATGCCATCATAATTCTATAGAATAAGAAATACAGAGATAACTGCAAAAGACAATGAGAATGAAACTCTTCACCTTTAATACTATTATTGCCCACACTGCACTGGTGGCCAAATAGTGCTTCAATTGTTCAGTGATGATGGATGGTGTTAGACCATCCACATTCTCTTACCCATAACATCATGACACAAATTAAGGTAATTAAGAGGAAAAAAGACAATCATCTGCTCTGGGGAGTCTTAAGGACATGGAGATGAATAATTGTGCAACCTACATTAAAACTCAGAATTCTATCATATATTCTCAACTTTGGAATATATCAATGATCTACTAAAATTCACAGGATACATGTAAGGAGAAAACTGAGTTGAGTTGACTTGAAATAGTGGGAAGCTAAACAGAGGAGCAAATTGCTTCTCAGATGTGCCTTATTAAAAAACATTGCTCTTCATTTTGCTGTTTAAAAAAAAAAAGCAATATTGTCTATGAAGCCCCAGAAAGAAGACAGTTCATTCTTGTTGAGGGTCATTCAAGACCAAAGTCAACTCTACTTAATATAAGCATTCTCTGTGGCATGCAAATAATGCAGGGAGTGAGGACAGAACATAAATGGATTGTCCTTGCAGCTTTCACATCTCCATATGGTCCCAATTTATGATCATAAGAAGAATTGTTTATTTTTTAAAAGCTTTTTAGTTCACTTTTAAGGTATTTTGCTGAGGCACAGCCTGCTGTTAAAAGACAGAAAATGTGTGTTTTTTCAGAAATGCTGTTTGTTTTGGCTGTTTACTCATTTACAAAAGTTCAAATGTTATTCTGTGGATTTTACTAATTTTCCTGCAGCAGCCACAAGTCCAAGAGGGCTAAATTTTTTTTGTAAGGAAATATTTTCAGGCTGTCGTGAATTTGGTAAGTTTTGTGAAAGTAATTTTGAACAGGTAATTTGTTGTAGTCCTTTCAGTCACCTAATTTAATTTTACTTGCTGCCTGTAATGAGGTGTCAATTTGGCAGTTTGTATGGTGCTCAAATATGTTTGTACATGGAGGCCAAGGCCTCTTTCAATGATTGAACTTTAAAAACTCACCTCTTGTGACGTTTGCCAAAAGACAGGTTATCAGGGGCTAGAATAGCCCTGAAGTTAAATAAGAGTCAACAGTTGCTCAAAAATACTTCAATATACCAAATTATGGTTTGCCCTGAACTGAACGTTAAGGAGCACAATATAGTTCTCACTCCCTGACTCCCTGTCTATAAATAACCTTGAAGCTATAAGATTTCACATTGTTATGCCCGATTATCCAAGGTACAACCAAGTACACTGAAGTTCCTCTTCTGGACTTTCTAGCCAGATATTCCTGATTACTGCATGTTCCTGAACCTTCAACCTTATTATTCTTTTCCAATAAAATCTAAGTCCTCTGGCTTCTGAATCAGGAAGATTCAGGATCAAGTCCAGCCTCTAAGGTTGCAGGCTGTGTGATCCTAGACAAGTCCCTTAACCTACCTCAGGACCCCAGACAACTCTCTAGAGTTTCCACTACCAAAATAATCATATACTGAGTGTGAAAGGAAAAAGTAAAACAAACCCTAAAAATTCTATGCCTCTGTTTCTTCCAGATCCTGCTTTTTACCAGTATGAGAGTGAGTACTAATTGGGCTCATTGCTTTCTTTGTCATATACTTATATTTCAAACAGGTTCTAGAGAAAATGCCTTAACCCAAAAGAATTACTTTTAAAGTAGGAATATGAGATACTATATCCATCTATAGGGAGATATTAGGGATCTGAAAATTCTTCTCATCACTCTCAGTCTACCATATAAGCAATTGTTTCTTCTGATGTACAGCATTAAAATCACTCCATTTAAGAAAGAAGTTGATAAACTAGTGAATTCCAAAAGATGGTGACTTGGATGGTGATAGACAACAAAATCCTAACTTAGAAAAATGATTCAAAGGAATTGAAGATATTTAATCTAGAGATGGGAAGAGTTGGGGGTGGAGAATAGTGGGGAGAACATATAAGTAAATGAGCATTGGATTTGGAATATGAAGACCTGATTTCAAATTGTGGATCTCTGTATTGAAGCCAAGTGAAGTCAAACAGTACCAGGATAACAATACATATAATGACCTTAGTAATATAAAGGAAAACAACCTAAGAACTCTCTAATCAAGGCAATGAGTAAATCATGACCTCAAATGGTAGAGCAGGTTCCCTTCCTCTCAGCAGAGAAATGGTAGATTATAGGTCCAGAATGAAGCATGAATTATCAGACATGGCCAATGTATTATTTTTTTTTACTCAACTGAACATTTTGTTACGATGCCTGATATTCTTTTGAGTTAAAGCACTCTCTCAAGAACCCTTTGAAATATAAATATATGACCAAAAACATCAGTGAACCCAATTAGCACCTCGGAAGGAAGGAAGGAAGGAAGGAAGGAAGGAAGGAAGGAAGGAAGGAAGGAAGGAAGGAAGGAAGGAAGGAAGGGAGGGAGGGAGGAAGGGAGGGAGGGAGAAAGGGTCATATAGCCAGTAAGAGTTTGAAGGCTGTATCTGAACTTAAAGCTTCCTGATTCCAGATCTAGTCTCTGTGCACTATGGTACCACCACCTACCTGCCTTTCTATGGAAGAAATAGAGGAAATCCCTGGGAAGTGGCACTGATGCTGGTTTAATTGGGGGGGTTGTTGTTTTGGGGGGCTTTGCAAGGCAATGGGGTTAAGTGACTTAAGGGTCTAGTGTTAGATTTGAACTCAGGTCCTCCTGACTCTAGGGCTGGTGCTCTATCTACCTAGCTGCCTCTGGTACCATCAGTTTTTTAAAATCTTCAAACACTCTCCTCTCTGCTACTTGGTACCTCTATGACCTTAAACAAATCGCTTCAAATCTGACATCAGTTTCTTCATCTATAAAATGGGGAGGTTGGTTTGGATAATAGCTAAAATCTGTTCCAGTTCTGAAATCTATGAATCTATGACATGTTTAAATGGCTGTCATATGGAAGAGAAATTAGCCTTAATCTGACTGGCTCTGGATGGGAAAAATACAATCAATGCACAGGGCATACAGAGGAGGATATTTTGGCTCAACATGTAAGGAAAATGGACTACCAAAACCAGCCAAAAAGAGAATAAACTGATTTTATGATAATTCATCACAAGAGGTGCTCAAGCAGAGATTAATTACATGGGCAATTGTAGGAGATGCTAATAGAGAAGATTTATGCAGCAGGAAATGAGTTGGGCCATTTCAACTGTGATAGTCTATGATTTTTAGCACTAAACTGAAAAAACAATCCTCCTTTTTATATCTTCAGAAGTCTTTATTCGATTACTTTCTGTTTCTGGAGATTGTTAAGAATCAGTGTTTCTGAGATGGTCTAAGGTGGTCCAGAGGCAGAGTGATTTTTAGTATATCATATGAACTCCCTTTCAAATCTGAGTTCTATGGTCAAATGCTTCTTGTGAGTTATCAATAGTATCTCAGTATTGCCACAATAACAACAAAATTACCTACCTACTGACTGTAGGAAGTAAGCTACATCAATTGATATATATAAAAAAACATGCCAAGTGGCAATATTCACTGACTCCCAGTAGATTACTCTCTTTCAGCACTGGAACCTGGGATCAGAAACCTGGGGAACAGGGCAACTTGGGTAATAGGGGTTGGATATCTAGATGAGCAAGCAGAAGGCAAGGCAGACATGAATACCCAAGGTCATGTCACCCAGATGAAAACAGATAAATGAGAATTAGGTGGACATTTTTCTCAGGAGCTGTTGAATGAATATTGAGAAGTCCAAGTAGATGGTAGGATCCCAAAAGAAGCACATATGCTGAAAGGGAGGACAGCAATAGGCTGGGTCACCTGCCTCTCCCTTGTCAATAGCAAGACAGAGACATTGATA
Source organism: Macrotis lagotis (assembly GCF_037893015.1). Lineage (NCBI taxonomy): Eukaryota > Metazoa > Chordata > Mammalia > Peramelemorphia > Peramelidae > Macrotis > Macrotis lagotis. The sequence continues at coordinate 192,857,433 of NC_133661.1, forward strand.
ATACAGGCAGCTGTAGACTTCTAGCTCTGATAATATCTGGATGTTATAATATAATCACTCTGATAAAAAAAGGGTCTTAAGAAACTGCTACTCTTTAATCTCTTCCACCATATAAAACAATAGCCCTAAAGCTAGTAAGTCTCAGATATTCAGAATGATGCCACCCAGCTGACTAAGGAGAAACTAGTTGCTGGGGGTGGTCAAAGAAAGAGGAATTTAAAAGAATGCTTTAAAAATTAGATCCATTATTTCATTGATAGAAAGAATTTCCAATAATGAAAAATCTCTCTGCAATGTATTAAGCATCTACTGTCAACTTATGGTCTTTGAGAGGTACCTGGGGCATTAAAAAGTTAAATTTCCCACAAGGTCCCACAGCCAGGAGGTATCAGAGGCAGGAAGTGAACTTAGGTCTTTTTGATTCTGGGTCTAGTTTACTTCTACTATGCCACACTACCTCTTTTTTTTTTTCTTAGCCAAAGGAGGAATTTATTCACTATGTAACACAGTAGGCTAGAGGGGGAGGTTCTCTAGTCAAGATGGATATGGCATGTTCTCATTTATATAAGGGAAGGAGAGAAGAAATGATCTCAGATTAACTTTTGTCTGTTTGAAAAGGGTCTGGAGACCAAAAATTGGTGCCAAGAAAGGGCAAGAAGCTATAAAACATGGCTATAAGAAGGGTTTTTGAGGGAGTAACTTTTAAGCAGACTTCTGCAAAAGGATGATGGGTAAGATAACCCTTAGATGCAGTTACTGACAAAGAGGAAGCAGAAGACCTTGGGCAAGAAGCCGGAGGTATCAGTAAGGTGGATAGCACTTTACTTAAGATTTGCAAAGAGCTTTACATGGCTTAACTCATTTGATCCTTTCAATTACACTTTGAAGTAGATGCTTTTATTATTATTCCCTACTTAATAGATGAGGAAACTGAGGCGACCAAAGATTAAGTGACTTGCCCAGGTCATCCAATCAGGGCAGCCTCTGAGGCAGGATCTTCCTTCTGTTTTTGAATTCAAATCCGGCACTCGGGTATCAAGAAAGAGAACTTAAGGATGACAGTGTGGACCCCCAAATTGAGAGGATGATGATCCTTTCAATAAAAAACATAGATATCCAGAGGAAGGGGGTAGATTTTAGGATTAAGCTATTAAGTTCTTTTTGGGCATGTTGAGTTTAAGATGATTCAAAAACATCCTGGAAGTTACTTGAGATGGAAATAGAATTCAGCACTTTCTCACTCCAAGACCCCTTCACTAAGTAGGAATTCAGTTGAGTTAAGAAGAATCTTTTTAAACTGTCAGTTTAAACAATGTGAATGTGAATTCATTCAATTTTAGCAACATGGGATGGTTCAAAGAACACACAAATACTGAACTGAATCTGCTTTTAGATTGTTTTTTGCAAGACAATGGGGTTAAGAGACTTGCCTAAAATCACACAACTAGGTAATTATTAAGTGTCTGAGACTAGATTTGAACTCAGGTCTTCCTAACTCCAGAACTGATGCTCTATCCACTGCGCCACCTAGCTGTCCCTATACCAAGTATCCTTAACCTCTAGGATCTGTATTTAAAAATTTACATTTTGATAACTAAATTGTAATACCAATGATTTCATGTGTTATTTTATTTTATGTTATGCATCTTAAAATGCATATTTTGAGATGGGATCCAAGGGTTTTACCAGACCAAATTATTGGGGGGGGGGGGGAGGCAGTTTATGATACATAAAAAAGGTAAAGAACTTCTGCTCTAGTCACTTCTACTCATATAATATCATAACATCTTACATAGTTAAATGATAAAAATCACATCTTTACATCTGGCTTCAGACACTTGATAAATATGTAGCTATGTGACCTTGGGCAAGTCACATAACCCCATTGCCTTGCAAAAAAAAAAATCACATCTTTAACTAACATCATTCAATTTGATAGTTTCTCAGTCTTACCCAACACTTCTTGACCTCATTTGGAAATTTCACGGTAAAAATACTGGAGTGGTATACTGTTTCCTTCTCTAATTCATTTTAGAGTTGAGGAAATTGAGGCAAATAGGCAAGTGACTTGCCCAAGGAGCCACACAACTAGTAAGTGTTTGAGGATAGCAGTGTTCTCTCCTCTTTGTCACCTAGCTGTCCAACTAACTAACATCATGGGGATATTCAATCCTTTGGTTCTTTTTTTTTATTTATTTTTTATTCTCATTTTGTACAAATGTTTTTCTTTACATTAAGAAAATATACTTGTTTACAAGTAAACAAAATATCCCTCCCCCCATGAATATAGATAGACTTGCTTGGGCAAAAAAGTAAAAGGAGGGAGAAAAAAATTAAAATTAAAAAAAATAATAGTAATAATTGTAGGTATGGCCGGGTGGTGCAATGGACGAAGCACCAGCCCTGGAGCCATGAGCACCTGAGTCCATATCCAGCCTCGTAAACCCAACGATCACGCAGCCATGTGACATGCAAGCCACCTGATCCCCACTGCCCTTCAAAAACCAAAAAGAAGAAAAAAAAAGACCCAGAATGAAATAAAATAGTAATAATAGTAGGGGTGGCTGGGTGGCAAACAGAACATTGGCCCTTGAGCCAGGAGCAACTGGGTCCGAATCTGGCCCCAGACACCCAATGATCACCCTGCTATGTGGCCCCAGGCAGGCCAGCCAGCCCCACTTGCCCTGCACCTTCCCCCAAGTAAAAATAACAAAAAATTTGTTTCAGTCTTTGTTCCAACACCATCAACTCTGTCGTGAGTGGATCACATTCTTTATGATAAGTCCATCACAAAAGTTACTTCCATATTTTTCCAACATTGCCATTGCTGATCGCAACTCCCTCCTTTCTTATTTCTCCACTACCATGTACTCTATTTTCTCTCTCCTTTCACTCTGACTCTGCTGTAGGGTTGCTGAGTGGTGCAGCAGACAGGTCCCTGGTCCTAGGGCCAAGATGCCCTGAGCCCCCATACCACCCCTTAGGCCCAGAATCCACCTGGCCCTATGGTCCTGGGCAGGCCATCCAATCCCAGGCCCTTGCAAGAAGTAAAAAAAGAAAATGTGTTATATCTGACCACTGTCCCCCCATGGTCCATCTTCTCCTCCTTTATTCACATCCCCACCCCTTCCCCCTGCACCCCCTCCTTCTTACTCCAGTTGTCTATACCCCATTGAGTATATTTGCTGTTTCCTCTCCTAGCCATCTCTGATGAGAGCAAAGGTTCCCTCATTCCCCCTTGCTTCCCCCCTTCCATATCATTGCAATAGCTCATTGTAATAAAAAAAAATCTTATTATGTGAAATATCTTGGACTATTCCCCCTCTCCTTTTTCTTTCTCCCATTCCATTTCCCTTTTTTTCTTATTGACTCCATTTTTACATCATATTTTATCTTCAAATTCAGCTTTCTCCTGTGCTTCAACTATAAAAGCTCCCTCTACCTGCTCTATTAACTGAGATGGGTCATATGAATATTATCAGCATCATTTTTCTATACATGCAGTTCATCCTCATTAAGTCCCTCATATTTCCCCCCTCTCCTCCAATCTCCATGCTTCACCTGAGTCCTGTATCTGAAGATCAAACCTTCTGTTCAGCTCTGGCCTTTCCAAAAGGAACCTTTGAAATTCCCCTCGTTCATTGAAAGTCCATCTTTTTCCCTGGAAGAGGACATTCAGCCTTGCTGAGTAGTTCATTCTTGGCTGCATTCTAAGCTCTTTTGCCTTCCGGTATATTGTATTCCAAGCCCTACGAGCTTCCAGTGTAGTTGCTGCTAAGTCCTGTGTGATCTTGACTGCAGCTCCATGATATTTGAACTGTGTCCTTCTGGCTGCTTGTAATATTTTCTCTTTGACTTGGGAGTCCTGGAACTTGGCTATAATATTCCTAGGGGTTGGTTTTTTGGGATCTCTTTCTCTGGGGGATGGGTGGATTCTCTCCATTTCTATTTTGCCCTCTGCTTCTAGAATATCAGGACAATTTTCCTGTAGTAATTCTTTGAAAATGATGTCAAGGCTCTTTTCCTGATCATGACTTTCAGGTATTCCAATAATTTTAAAATTATCTTTCCTAAGTCTGTTTTCCATATCAGTTGTTTTTTCAATGAGATATTTTACATTTTCTTCTAGTTTTTCATTTTTTTTTGGTTTTGAAGTATTGATTCCTGATTTCTGGTAAATTCATCAATCTCCCTGAGTTCTATTCTTTGTCTGAAGGATTTATTCTCCTTGGAGAGTTTTCTTATCTCTTTTTCCATCTGGCCAATTTTGCTTTTTAAAGCATTCTTCTCCTCAATAACTTTTTGAACTGTTTTGTCCATTTGACCTAAGCTGGTTTTTAGCATGCTATTTTCTTCAGCATTTTTTTGGATTTCCTTGACTAAGCTGCTGACTTCATTTTCATATTTTTCCTGCATATCTCTCCTTTCTTTTCCCAGTTTTTCTTCCAACTCCCTCATTTGATTTTCAAAGTCTTTTTTGAGCTCTGTCATAGCCTGAGCCCAATTTCTGTTTTTCTTGGAGTCTTTAGTTGCAGGAACTTGTGCTTCCTCATCTTCAGACTGAGTATTTTGATCCTTCTTGGGCTCATTTGCAAAATATTTCTCAATGGTCTTCCTCTTGTTTCTTTGTTGGTTCATTTTCCCAGCCTAAGCCTGTTTTTGGGGGGTGCTTCCTGAGCTTTTGGGACACTCCCACAAGGGTCTCAGTGTGTGAGGCTCTGTCCTCCCTCCTGGTCTGTGAATGACCATAAGCACCCCCCTCTGCCACGGGGCTGAGGTGGGGGGGAGGCCTGCTGTTCTATGGGGGGGCCTAGACTGTGATCAGGATCTAAATGTGGTCAGAGCTCCAGAGTCCTGTTCCAGGGGCAGAGGACAGAGCTCTGCAGTCTCTCTCTCTCTTCACTCCCCTCCCTCAGCTCAGTGGGCTCATGCCCTGGGGGCTCCTGCTTACTGGCTCCACCTGCTTCTGTTTCCAGGTCTAGGCTGCGGAAAAACCAGGCTGCTGGCTGTGTGTCCTGAGGGCTGGGCTCCACGTGCTTGCTCTGGCAGATGTCCCTTGCTGTTCCCCAACTTTGTGCCCGGTGCTCCCCAGGGTGCAGCTCAGGAGACTCCCCTGCTGCTATGAGCTGAGGCTCCCAGCGCCCTGGGGCTGCCTCCGGGAGGCTTAAGTTCTTTGGCTCTGGCGGGCCACCCCTCTGGCGGGCCACCCCTCCAGCCCCGGGGAGTAGAGCCTTTCTGCTCTTTTCCAGGTTACCTTGAGTAGGAGAACTGCCTCACTGGGTCCCTTTGTGGGTTCTGTCTCTCGAAAGTTTAGTTAGAGTCCTTAGTTTATGAGTTTTTAATCAGAGAGTTCCTAAGACTCGATCCCTTCATGTCGCCATCTTGGCTCCGCCTCCCTCACTGCCTCTTTTAAGAGACAATAATCCGGGTTGCTTTGCCATCTCCTGGACCAAGTAAGGAATGTTTCACTGGATGGGAAACTATTCTTCAGATATCTAAGTGAGAAAATCTACAGAAATTTGTAGTCATCTAACTGAAGCTCTTTTTGGATGACATGACTTCTCTTGGAGACAAGGAAGTAGCATGGTCCTGCTCTCTGGGTAAACTTTTGTGAGATCAGGGTCAGTAGCCACAAAGAAAGTAAGTCCATGGTTTGGTAGTGTTACCATTCAGAAGAGATGCAAGAAAAATTGTACCTCTTAACAGGCAGGGAAACCCTAAAGATATTCCCCTTGACAGACAAATAGGGATAAAGAAAAAAAAGATTTAAGGGACAGCTAGGTGGCATAGTGGATAAAGCACTGACCCTGGAGTCAGGAGTATCTGGGTTCAAATCCAGTCTCAGACACTTAATAATTAGCTAGCTGTGTGACCTTGGGCAAGCCACTTAACCCCGTTTGCCTTGTAAAAAAAAAAAACCTAAAAAAAAAAATATTTACTCTAGGAAAAAGCTTAGCGTTGCCTTTGTGTCTGCCTAATACCATGTACTGGAAGTGACCTAGAACTGACTCTGAGAGAAGCAATTTTACAGATTAATGTCTAAATTTTTACAATTCCCTAGGGAATGATTAGAGATTCTTGTTGGGAACCCAGGGTCTTACTAAGACTCACTCTACGCAGGTGTTTGAGAGAGATGGTTGATTATTTGAGGGGGTCTTCATCTTCCAAGTTTTCTGTCGGGAATTCTGTTTTTTTTTCCTTTCTTTCTTTCAATAAACCTTTCCTTTTTTAACTTTGTGAACTGCATGCTTGCCAAGGAAGCTGGCATTAGCATACTGGGCAGGATCAGTAATTTTCCATATTGGTACATGTGTGTATGTGTGAGGCAGACATACAGACAGAAACAGAGACAGAGAGAGACATGCAGAAAGAGGACCCAAAGTGAACCTGAGTTCTTTGTTGTTTCCTAAGATCTCTCTGATACAAAAGTTACAATGTGATTCCCCTCTATCCAGGAATCAGTATCAAGGTAACTATGCTGCACCTGTTGGGGGGGTGCTTAACTCTTAATAACTGATATGGAAGGTTAGAGGGACAAAGGGACCAAGAATAATATTCTAGTACTACCTGATAGCTGCAGAGAGACTTGTCCATTTTGTGTGATGGTTTAGAAGCATGATCCTATCTCCTAAGGTATGGTGGTACAATAGAAAGCACATTTCTTTTGGGAGAGGACTCAGATTCAGATCCTATCTTAGATGTTTTCTCCCTGTATGACTTAAGGCAAGTCACAACCTCTCTTGACCTTAGGTTCTTTAGGTACTAAAAGAGGGGACTGGACTGGAATGCTCCTGAGGTCTTATTTATTTATTTAATTTTAAATTTTTATTTAAGGCAATGGGGTTAAGCGACTTGCCCAAGTTCATACAGCTAGGCAATTTTTTTATTTTTTTTCAGCTAGGCAATTATTAAGTGTCTGAGGCTAAATTTGAACTCAGGTCCTACTGACTCCAGGGCTTGTGCTCTGTCCACTAGGCCAACTAGCTGCTCCTGAGGTCTTTCTTTTCTTTTTTCTTTTTTTTTCCCCTGGTCTTTTTTAGATCTATGACTTTTGATTCCTCTGAATGCCCAGGGATGAAGAACAGTCTCTCCAAAGGAAAAAAAAAGAGGCACAAAGTCAGTATTTTTCTAATTTGATAAGAGAATATGTCAGAGAGTAAAAAGAAAGGTAAATGAGTTCAGGTAATCAACAAACTGAGAATCATGTCTAGTCTATACCATATGTGAACAAGAATCCCCTAACATTTCCACAACTAATCAACTGAGATCTGCTTTATTAAAAATCTTTATTAAAAAAGAACCCACTTTTTTTCCCCGAGGCAGTCTATTACACTTTTGGATAATTCTGATTGTAAGAAAGTTATTCCTTATTTTGAGCCAGAATTTGCCTGCCTAATAAAGACTAATTATTGCTCCAGGTTATTCCCATTAAAGCCAAAGGGAAAAGTCTGTCCATTCCATTTGATACCCCTTCAAATACTTCAAGACTGACTTGTCTCCTCCAGGCTAAGCATCTCTAAATATGCCAAAATCTTTCCACCAGTGTGTATGGACAGCATCATCTCTATACTATAGAGTTACAATAGCTCCTCATTATACCATTTGCCCTCCTCTGGACCTGTTGAATGATGAATGAGAGTTGGCCATGCTACACATAAGTGTTTAAATAGATTGTCTAAGGCTAATCACAACTCAGAAGGACTCCTAAGTAAACATATTTGATTTCCTAGGCAACATTCACTTTGGGCTGGCTACCAGATAGGACAGCTTTTATGTGTTTTATGTTTTGTAACTTTTTTATATGATCCTATATGATCCAACCTTTATATATTGTTAAGTACAGAAGTAAGTAATGATAAAGCTGCAGATACAAACACACACATACACACCTTTTGTGTTGGAAGAAGGGAGGGAGGAAGAGTTTGAGGGAGAGGGAGAGTAATAGGGAAATAGAGGGTAGAGGAGAGAAGAAGGGAAGAGAGGAGAGGAGAGGATTTTTTTTAAGGGATTAATGTTAGCACAATAAGGAAGTAAAGTTGAACTTTAGGGAAGAAAAGTCAGTCATTGAAGGGTACATTAACCCATGAAGCCAGTACACAAAAGCAAGAAAAAGCAGACTTTGCATTGTTGATGTCTGGAAGATGGTTATCATCATTCAGTATTTCTTGTGTCAAAAGACTACAATCAGGAAGGAGAAAGGCTGTGAGTGGGAATAGTAGGAGTTTGGAAGTTGGATATTCAAAGACCAAGTATTTGGTCTTTTGTGTCTTTGGGGAAATTTCTCCTGTATGTTTCCCTGAGACTCGGATGAGGACAATGAAAATAAATGATAATTAGCATATAATTATTACTTACTTTTATAGAGAATTCTAAAAATACATTTACTGGCTCATACAAGATATCAAGAGGGAAACTTGAAAACTTTAATCAAAACCATTCCCTAAATATTCTGCTGCTCTTCTACATATTTGTTTATTTCTTCCTAGGATTTATTTGTTAAGAGCTTTGGAATTACTGGGGGGGAAGCTTTTGGGGTTATTTGAAACTCATGATTCAAAACAGGGAGAGACACTTGGGTGATGGAATTAGCTATGACATCAGAGGTAACTCAGTCACTCTTCATGCCATTAGCTTAAAGTCATCTGCTCTTCAAGGAGATGCTGAGGAACTTTCCTAGGTTTTTAAATCTCTCTTATGCTTTAAGATGTTTTACAAGTCTCATTCTGAATGAGGGTAAAATTGATCCTAAAAACAAAATTATTTTCTGATGGCAGTGAAGATTCCCAACCCCACCCTACTAAATGGAAGATTTTGAGATTTTTGACTAAGAATAAGTCAAAATGGTTCTACTGGGGTAGCTAGGTGGTGCAGTGGATAGAGCACCAGCCCTGGAATCAGGAGTACCTGGGTTCAAATCTGGCCTCAGACACTTAATAAGTACCTAGCTGTGTGACCTTGAGCAAGCCACTTAACCCCATTTGCCTTGAAAAAAAACTAAAAACAAAACACAAAATGGTTCTACTAAGAGACAGACAAGTTCATACTTCTTGGGTAGTTTATCTTCCAAAAAGAATACAATAAAGACAAAAGGATAAAAGGAGTAAATCTAATTCTTTGAAACAAAATTCAGTCTAGCATTTTAAAGATGACAGTCTCCCAACTACCTTTCTTGTCTTATTTAATATTACTCTCTTTCATGGACTTTCCATTACAGTCAAACTTGTCTGCTGTTTCTAGTATATAGCATTCCATCTATTGCTTACTTTTCTTTGCACAGATGCCCCCATTAAAAGCTCTTAAGGGGTCCCTTGAACTTATCTTTTTGAGTTACCTTATTTTCCAGAAACACTGGAAATAGACCATCAGGAAATTCTGAATGTATCAAGGATAAAACTCCCCCTGAGCTGGCATGATTTGTGGCTGCACCCCACACTGGACCCACATACCAGTACTGTGTATCCTTGGGACAGGTACCAATCAGTTTGTGCCGGACTGGGATAATGCTTGTGTAGTTGAGTTCCTCTTAGATAAGCAGATTCTCCTATCTTCATAGGCAAGCACATTCAAATGGAAAAGAAAGCTGAATGAGCCCCAAAATAGAAGTTACTATATACAGATTTGTTGGAAATAATCCCCAATTAAGTGTGTGTATATATATATATATATATAATATATATATATATATATATATATGTAAGCATATACATATATGTGTATGTATATATATATATATATATATATAGAGAGAGAGAGAGAGAGAGAGAGAGAGAGAGAGAGATAAAATCTTAAGCATTTCAGTAGAACCAGGGCACATATTTGGAGAAAAAGTAATTATTTAGTTTGAAGGCAAGTAATTGATAGCCCAATATACTGCTAATTTCTTATAATTCAGGGCTTTGGGATTGAGACTATTCATTTGATAATTTTTCTTTAAATTTACAGTTTTTGGTTGCTATCTTTACTTTCTCTCAAAGACTCATCATGATAACCCCAGGAGGTAATCAAGGTATGTATTATAATTCCCATTTTACAAATGAGGGTACTGAGGTTCAGAGAAGTTAAATAACTTGTCAAAGGGTCAAACAGCCAGTAAGTAAGATTCAGACTGGAAGGCAGGGTAGTTGGCTCCTAATGCCTGTGCTCTTACCACTATACTAGGAGGTTTCGTGATAATATTCAATATGAAATCTCTTTCAGTTCTAGCTCTATGGTCCTATGATCTGGACTTTTCATCTAGGATACTTTTGAACATATCTCATTAATCCCCACTGTAACCTGGTGGGAATTGGAAACATCCACCTTCCATTGAGATGGATAAACTAACTGTGAACCCTAGAAAAAGGTCCCTTGAGTACCCTTGCAAGAATGCTTTAGTAAAATCCAACTTGGGAGGCAGTGGGGCAAAGCAAACCACTTCCTGTTTCTTGTTAACGTTTCCTCCCTCTCATTACTATCATACCAAGAACAGTAATAAAGTAATGGCTGAGGCATAGGGTAGTGCCAGGTATTTAGGAAGCTAGCTAAATGGACATAGCTTCAAATATAATGTCATTATTAGGAGATCCCCGATGGGTGACTAAGAGACAAATATTTCAGAGACAAAGTACCAGTAGAGGAAAATTCCTCTCTCCCAGGTACCTCTCTCTCTCTCTCTCTCTCTCTCTCTCTCTCTCTCTCTCTCTCTCTCTCTCTCTCTCTCTCTCTCTCTCTTCCTCTCTCCTTATTTCACTTGATATAAAACTTTCTGTCTAGTAGAACCACCCAAAAGTATTCCTGAATCAAAATGCAAGGGAATTCATTTCTTTTCTTTTTTCAAATTTAATTAATTTTTGTTACATTTTATATTCTGTAATGTCTCCCTCCTTCCCTCCCCACCTCATACTAGAGAAGGCCACAAGATTGGACATAGATGGATGGATGGTTGGATGGATGGATGGATGGATGGATGGATGGATGGATGGATGGATGGGTGGATGGATGGATGGATGGATATAAAATCTTACTATGAGTACTTCCATTTCTCCGGAGGTAGATAGCATCTTCCTTCATAGGTCCTTTGTAGTTAAATTCAGTTTTTGTAATACTCAGAATAACTTCTTCATTCACTCTGAACAATTGTTGCTATTACTGCATAAATATTGTCTTGGTTCTGCTGATTTCATTCTTCATTATTATTTTCAAATCTTTACATTTTTAAAAAATCAATCTGCTTGAAATATTTCATCAAAATCATACACTTGTTTAGTAATTCCCCAATTATGGGCATCCCCTCAATTTCCAGTTCCTTGCCACCACAAAGAAAGTTGCTTTAAAAATTTTAGAACACAGGTTCTTTTCCTTTTTTTACCCCTGATCACCCTGGGAAATAGACCAAATAATGGTATTGCTTGGGCAGGGGGTATACACAATTTTATAACTCTTTGGGCATAAAGGGAATTCCTTTAATTGGAGAACTTCAAATTGAGGCTACATGTCTTTGATTTTGGCCTGTAGGTCTTTAAAAGGACCTTTCAGTTCTGGAATCTGATTATATTAGCTATGGGAATGAGAAAGCTATTTGTTACATGGCTCTTAGGTTCCTTATGTGTAAAATGAGGATAGACTTAAACTACTTATCTCAGGGTCTAATGAGATCCTATTCTATATCTTAAGCACTATACAAATCTAAGTTGCTATTTTTCCTGTCAATTAAACTAAATGACCTAGGTGAACTCTTTAACAACCTTCTGACTTTTAGAATTAAAAAAAAAATGATGGCATAGTAGAAAGAGAATTTGGAAGGAAACTAGAAGAATTTGGTTGGAAACTTCTTGACAGAATCAATCAACCAGAACTAGGTATGAACAAGGGCTGTGTACCGCCTTGAATTAGACAATTCAACTAGATTCTACCCAAAAAAAAAAAAATGGTTCCACTTGGATTAGGGACTTGGTCTGACAAAGGAAAAAAGAAAAATATAAGAAGGAATCACTTGGACTTGGAGGGAGAACTGCATTTCAACTGTGGCTTAGGTCCTTTCCCAACTTCAGCTGAACTTTAAGCTTCAAAAGATCCCAAGATTTTAGATTTTAGATTTTAGATTTTCCACCTTATGACTTACCATCAACATTCTATAATTATCTAAGGATTGGCTGGTGACAGTGTCTACATTGGGAGTCAAGGGCAAGAATGGACATGATGAGGAAATTGATTCAAAGGTATACAAAAATTCCAACAGAAAAAATGGTACCAGACCTAACAGAACTATCCTAAGAACCCAGTTAAGGATTTTTTCAGGAGCTATGAGTTACTCCTTGGTCATATGTGCTTTCTAAAGCCTGAATCTACTTCCCTGAACTCTGTATATAGTGATAAAAGAATATGTCACTGAATCTGGGGGGAGGGTGGAAGGATATATTCTACCAACTGTTTTTTTTTAAAGCTAATTACATGTGACTATTTGATAACAACTGATAATCATGGCAGGAAACAAAACAGTGGTGCTCATGAGCTACAGCATTAGAAAACCAGACCGGGGCAGCTAGGTGGACCACTTGATAGAGGGCCAGCCCTGGAGTCAGGAGGACCTGAGTTCAAATTCGACCTCAAACACTTAATAATTGCCTAGCTATGTGATCTTGGGCAAGTTACTTGACCCCACTGCCTTAAAAAATTTTAAAAAACTCCAACTCTTTAGGGTTACCCCTAGATTCTGAAAATTTTTCTTATAGCTCCCTCTGGGCATCTCTGACTGTTAAGTCTTTTTTCAGTCATTTTCCATTCTGTTACCCCATTTTTTTATTTTTTTTTTTGCAAGGCAATGGGGTTAAATGGCTTGCCCAAAGCCACACAGCTAGGTAATTATTAAGTGTCTGAGGTCAGATTTGAACTCAAGTACTCCTGACTCCAAGGCCGATGCTCTATCCACTGCACCACCTTAGTTGCCCCTCTGTTACCCCATTTGAGATTTTCTTGATAGAGATCCTTCTCCCCACTCATTTCACAGATAAGGAACTAAGACAAATAGGGTTGTAAGTGCTTGCCCAGTGTCACACAGCAAGTTAGTGTCTGAGAAAGATTTGAACTCACAAAAATGAGTCTTTCTGGTTCTAAACCCAGTGTTCTATCCAGTGTGTCACTTAGTCACCCGATTAAGTGAACCTCAGTGCTACATAGTGTAAAGTATAGAAAAAGTTGGGGCGACTAGATGGTACAGTGGATAGAGCACCGGCCCTGGAGTCAGGAGTACCTGAGTTCAAATCCAGCCTCAGACACTTAAAGACAAGCTGCTACTTAACTACCATTACCCAGGGCATGTGTAAGCCTCAATTTCTCAACTGTTATAACAGTTGGGGTTGGGCTAGACATTCCCTCTGATCCCTTCAACTCTAACATTCTGAGTTTTAGTCCCCACTCTGCCACCAACTATTCAAATAACATTAGTGAAAAAACTTAACTAAGCCTCAATTTCTCCATCGTGTTCTGTGATAACTTTTATTCCCAACATTCACTTATTATTTTATTCTAATTCATTGGCTTTTGAATAGTGATATATATTTTTTTCTGAGCAGGTAAATTAGATTGTGCAATGGACAGTGCTGGCCTGGAGTTGGAAGGCACATTTTCCTGAGTTCAAATCTGGCCTTGGACACTTACTAGCTGTGTGACCCTGAGGTGTTTTTTTTTTTTTTTTTGGTAAGGCAATGGGGTTAAGTGGCTTGCCCAAGGCTACACAGCTAGGTAATTATTAAGTGACTGAGGTTGGATTTGAACTCAGGTACTCCTGACTTCAGGGCTGGTGCTCTATCCAGTGAGCCACGTAGCCACCCCCCTGAGTAAATTCTTAATGGTGTTTGCCTCAGTTTTCTTATCTGTCAAGTGAACTAGGGAAGGAAATGGCAAATAACTCCAGTATCGTTGCCAAGAAAACCCCAAATGGAGTCATGAAGAGTTGGACAATAACTGAAAAATGATTGAACAGCAGTATACTTTTCAGGGCACTGTCACATACATTCTCTCATTTCATTTTCACTGTAATTCAATAGGAGTAAGTAGGACAGTATTACTTCCATTTCCAGAAAAAGATGCAGAGTAGCTAAACTACTTCCCCAAGACCCAATCCAGCCCATGGCAAAGTCAGGAACTTGAATTCCAATCCTTTGATTTCAATTCCAATGTTGCTTTTCCTACTACAAATATGGACACAGCACCTACAAGACAAATACTTGCCAATTTTATGTTAAAGAAAGCCAGTCTATTTGATTTTTTGCTACCAAGAGATAGATGTTAACCTTCAGATTCATAGGTGGCAGAATGAAAATGTTCAGAGCCCAAGTATACAAACATGAGAGAAAAAAACAAAACATAATTCTTTCCTCACTTCTCATACAAGGGTTGTCTTATCGTTCAGAGCTAAAGAAATTTTACAAAGAACATGTCAGCAACTGAGGTTCCTTAGGAAATATTTCTTCTCCAAACCCACACTCATGACAGTCCTCTTCCCATCCCTCCTTGATGATATCCTAAGCTGATCATATGTCAGTTATTTTCTAACACTCATGACCATGCTGTACCCTTTGAAAATGTCTATTTGACTGTCTTCCTGAAAGGAGCAGGGTATGCCAATATTTGCTACAACTATAGTCAGCAAGTGATCCTAAATAAGGACCCCCAATTAGCAAAAATACATCCTAGCCTTGGGCAGCTAGATGGTACAATGGATAGAGTGCTGGATCTGGAGTCAGGAAGACTCATCTTTCTGAATTCAAATTTGGTTTCAGATATTTATTAGCTGAGTGATCCTGGGCAAGTTATTTAACCCTATTTGCTTCAGTTTCCTCATCTGTAAAATGAGCTGGAGAAGGAAATGGCAAACCGCTCCAGTAGCTTTGCCAAGAAAATCTCAAATGGAGTCATGGAAGAGTCACACATGACTGAAATGACTGAACAAAATAACATGCTGGCCATTGGGAATGGCTATATTTATAATCTGAGTCACTGTCCAACCTGAGAACATACACATCTACCTTAGGAATACCATGGACATATGAATGATATATATCTTCTTATTATCATGATGAGCCTATTCTATCCTTTCTCCTCCAGTAGACTCCCACACTCCCTAGCTCTTAGTTATCAAGTCATCAGGGCCAACAATATCATTTCATAACCCAATGTCTTTTCCATATTACCTACTTTCTTTTCCCTGACAAGTGATCATCTATCTCTAACACTGTTTTATGTTGTTATGTATTAAGCATCTATTGTATCTTAACAGTTGAAAGAGATACAAAGTTTAGAAAACCTTGCCAACCACCATGCCAGAAAGATGGCAGGATAGCTCCCAGAGGCTTCAAAAGATAGTAAAAACTGACTGTTTTGATGATGACAAGGGAAATTTCAACTCAAAATAAAAGGGTTAGACACAAAGATGAGTATAATATGCAAATATGACCTGAAAATTGCCTTAGAAATGGAAAACAAAAGTGTTGTGTGAAGTCTGAGAGAAAAGGCTAAATAAATATTACTAATAACAATAAGCATTTGTATGACATTTTCATGTTTTCCTTTTTGTTTCTCAGTCATTTCTACTGGCAATTTCTCTAAGAGATCACATTGCATGGCATTATTCCCATTCCCCAAATAGGGTCACTGAGTCCCAAAGAGCTTACTTGACTTATCCCAGGCTACAGGCCAGGTTTGAGGGAAGTCAGAAGGATTGGTCTAGATAAGCCGAATTTGGGACATTGCCATAGGTCCTGTTGTACCCATAGACCTTGAGATCTATAAGTTGACCACTCTTAAAAGCTGAGAGTCTCTGCTTGTCGCTAGACCAGACCCCTAGGCACCAAAGCTTATCCCATAAAAAAAGGCACTTAACAGACTCCTGTGTGTTATATACAAACCTAGTTAAATGGAAGCCAACTGCCAAACACTCTACTGAACACATACACAGAAATCCTTCTAATAAGATTATAAAGTATAATTTACTGTCAGGACAACTGCTTGGTATTATTTTTCTCCTTTTTCAGAAACATTTTAAGACAATAGCACCTTTATCACTGCCATATTTTTGCACACTTCAGCGACTGGTTACTATTCAGAGTTTGGATGGCCCTCAGCAAATGGTTCTTCTCATTATCCACTGTAGACTGAAATTAAAAAGAGGTGGAGAGAGAAACTCAATGGTTAGGTTCTAGAGACAGATATTTTAGGGTCATTGTTTAGCAAAGAATTTGTACCAGTTCTCCTGTCTATTGATGATATTTAGGAAGTAAATACTGGTCACTTCCCTTAAGAGACAAGAAATAAGACATCATCAAAAACCATCAGAAAGATAGCAGACTGACTCTTACAGACTTCAGGACTTGCAAACTGGTAGCTATATCTTACCTGATCTCCCCAACTGCTCATGTCTTTAGTTAATTCCATATACTCTATCTTTTAATACCCAAGTGTGTACTTGCTATCTCCCCCCATGAGAATGTAAACGTTTTTTAGCACAGGACTACTTTTTCATTTTTCTTTGTATTCCCCAGAACACTGCCTTTACTTAATAAATGTCTGTTAACTGATTGACACCTTTGAATCAATGTCTTGAGTACCTGCAAAGCACCACATCAAGCAACAAGGTCAGAGTACAAAAATTTGGCACAAAGAATTCCAAAGAGCCTCCCTCTCAGACCAGTATGGTCAACACAGAATCTTGAAAACCTAATTGAATCAATGCTGTATCCTTGATGAAAATCCTTTTCTTACTACATCTAAGTATATAGCTTTTTTTCAAAATATTAACTGTGGTCTATAAATGACCACCTCATTCCAACTGCAAATCTTAAGCACTAGACCAGCAAGGGTTGAGAAGATACTGGATGATACAAAACAAAGACTAATCTAACTATACTTCCTAATTAATTTTTGAAATCATGTCAGAGAAAAACACAGACACTAAGATATTCTTGCTCAGTGTTCCAAACTTAATGTCCCCCATTCAGTTATGCAGTGTAAATACAATACCTGTTTTAGTAAAAGGTCTTCAGTTAATCTACATGATTGAGCAGAATATTAATTACTCACTTTACAGCACTTTAAGGTTTACAAAGCTCTTTCCTTATAATATTCCTGTCAGGTTGGTAGCATTATTATCATTATCTAGCCCCATTTTTAGAGATAAACTTAGATTCAAATCTAAGCTTTGAGAATGATGTTCAAGGTCACACAGCTAGTAAATAATAGGAAGTGGGATTTTTTTAGTATAGACTTAAGATTACAGAATTGAATAAAAGCAAGAATCAATTATAAGAAGGCTGTGATAGAATCCATCCTGGCAATGCTCACAAGTTCCTTGCTCTTAAGGACATCATTTATCAAGGTATGGTAGCTTCTTGAAGCCATTATGTGGGTGTTGGATGAGAGATGGACACCAAAGGTGGATTAGCAGCCCTGAAAAGGGCTTGGCAAGCTCTCATACCAGAAATGCTAAGTCCTTCCTAAACACTCCATATACCCTGTGACATGATATAGGTATATAAGAACTGTTCCCATTTCACACATGAAAGACAGAGAGATTAAGTGATTGGACTTGTATGACCAGGCTAAGTGAGTACTTTAACTGAGGTCTCCTGAATCCAGGCTCTCTATACTTACACAGTGTTATTTACTACCTTGGCTCATCCATCAGCATTTCCCCTGTGCACTCCCTCCTTTCTCCCACAAGATGCCCAAAGAACGAATCCATTATGTGGTTTGCCATTAATCCTAGGGTCACTATTGTTATTGGACCAAACACAGCAGAATTATACCGGTCTAAGATGGATGGGTGCTGGTTCCCAAGCAATCAACTTTCCAGTTCCCACAATACCTAACTCCCATCCTGCAAACAAATTCAGACAGTTTGGTATTTACTTCTTTCTCATTTACACCTGGTTAAGTCCTTCCTCTCTCCTTTTTTCTTCAAGAACAGGTACAGATATCAACTCGATTTCTTCCTGTTGCAAGTGATCTTTTACTTCAATGCTTGTCAAAATATTTCAAATGGTTATTTCCTTTGCACATATGCATTATATTATTAACCTCTCCCATTAAACTGTAAACTCACTGAGAAAAGGGAGTATGCCAATTTTTTTAATTGAATACCCAGCACTTAGCAGGGGAATCATACATAATAGGAGCATAATCAATGTCTGTCAAATTAATGAACACTGAGTGAACATGCAGTATGTGATGGTTTGGGAAAGTAGAATAATGAAAGTGTTCATTTAAAGCTGACTTGTTCTAACTAATAATAACTGCTAATATTTATTTTTGCAATGCACTTTACAGTTATGTCATGAGATCCTTATAACAAGCCAATGAAGTAGATGTTAAATCTTATCCCCATTTAACAAATAAGAAATCTGAGGCTGAGAGTAATGAAGTAATGCTCGAGGTCACACAGCTAGAAAGTATCTGAGGTAAGATTTGAATTCAGGTCTTCCTTACCTTAGATACAGTGTCTCCTTCAGTTTGCCCAACTGCTACCTATCAAAATTCTAATTGGCTCCTTCACATGTCAAATTGAATAGACTTAGGGGATACAAACTACATTATTATACTTCTTTAATACTTCAAAAGATCTGTGACCTTCACAGGTGCTAATTCTAAGCAGTATCATCTCACATAATAGTGAATAACAATGAACTGGAAAATATAAAAAGTTTGGCATGATGCCCAAGATGAAACTGGAAGGAGAAAAATGACAAAAAAACTTGGAACAGATGTATCAACATTTCTATAACAAATAATTTTTATCATCACTGACCATGGAACCATAGCACTTGTTCTTCAGCTCCCCAGTCCTTGATTTGCTCTAAAAGAAAATGAAAGTGACACCAAAAAACATCAAACACAAATTTCACTAAAGCTAAATTTGTGCCAAAAAATGTATGTTTGTTGGCAACACAATTCTGAAAGAACAGGGGAACTTTTTTTTAAGATATCAGAAAGCATGGAAGGTACCAAATGACCTGGGGAAGGAAGCTATCACAAATGGTATTATTTTTACAAAGCAATTAAGATATGAATAACAACCAAATCAAATGCCTGCTTTCTCATCTTTATAAAATCTTTGTAAGAAAGAGCTACACACTATCAAAAGTATTCTTTTAAAAATATGACACACAAGATGGTAACAAGAAGGGATCGAGTCTTAGTAGCTCTCTGATAAAACTCATCATCTAAGGACTCTAACTAAACTTTCGAGAGACAGAGCCCACAAAGGGACACAGTGAGGCAGTTCTCCTACTCAAGGTAACCTGGAAAAGAACAGAAAGGCTCTGCTCCCCGGGCCAGAGGGGTGGCCCGCCAGAGGGGTGGCCCACCAGAGCGAAAGAACTTCAGCCTCCCGGAGGCAGCCCCAGGGTGCTGGAAGTCTCAGCTCACAGCAGCGGGGGAGTTTCCTGAGCTGCACCCCGAGGAGCACCGGGCACAAAGTGGGGGAACAGTAGGGGACCTCTGCCAGAGCGAGCACGTGGAGCCCAGCCCTCGGGGCACACAGAGAGCAGCTTGGTCTTTCTGCAGCCCAGAGCCGGAAACAGAAGCAGGTGGAGCCAGTAAGCAGGAGCCCCCAGGGCATGTGCCCATTGAGCTGAGGGAAGGGATTAAAGAGAAACTGTGAGCTCGGTCCTCTGCCCCTGGAACAGGACTCTGGGGCTCTGACCACATACAAATCCTGATAGAAGTCTAGGCCCCCCCATAGAACAGCAGCCCCCCCTCACCTCAACCCCGTGGCAGAGGGAGGTGCTTATGGTCATTCACAGACCAGGAGGGAGGACAGAGCCTCACACACTGAGACCCTTGTAGGAGTGTCCCAAAAGCTCAGGAAGCACCCCAAAACCAGGCTCAGGCTGGGAAAATGAGCAAGCAGAGAAACAAAAGGAAAACTATTGAGAAATATTTTGCAAATGAGCCCAAGAAGGATCAAAATACTCAGTCTGAAGATGAGGAAGCACAAGTTCCTGCAACTAAAGACTCCAAGAAAAACAGAAATTGGGCTCAGGCTATGACAAAGCTCAAAAAAGACTTTGAAAATCAAATGAGGGAGTTGGAAGAAAAACTGGGAAAAGAAAGGAGAGATATGCAGGAAAAATATGAAAATGAAGTCAGCAGCTTAGTCAAGGAAATCCAAAAAAATGCTGAAGAAAATAGCATGCTAAAAACCAGCTTAGGTCAAATGGACAAAACAGTTCGAAAAGTTATTGAGGAGAAGAATGCTTTAAAAAGCAAAATTGGCCAGATGGAAAAAGAGATAAGAAAACTCTCCAAGGAGAATAAATCCTTCAGACAAAGAATAGAATTCAGGGAGATTGATGAATTTACCAGTAATCAGGAATCAATACTTCAAAACCAAAAAAAATGAAAAACTAGAAGAAAATGTAAAATATCTCATTGAAAAAACAACTGATATGGAAAACAGACTTAGGAAAGATAATTTTAAAATTACTGGAATACCTGAAAGTCATGATCAGGAAAAGAGCCTTGACATCATTTTCAAAGAATTACTACAGGAAAATTGTCCTGATATTCTAGAAGCAGAGGGCAAAATAGAAATGGAGAGAATCCACCCATCCCCCAGAGAAAGAGATCCAAAAAACCAACCCCTAGTAATGTTATAGACAAGTTCCAGAACTCCCAAGTCAAAGAGAAAATATTACAAGCAGCCAGAAGGACACAGTTCAAATATCATGGAGCTGCAGTCAAGATCACACAGGACTTAGCAGCAACTACACTGGAAGCTCGTAGGGCTTGGAATACAATATACCAGAAGGCAAAAGAGCTTAGAATGCAGCCAAGAATGAACTACTCAGCAAGGCTGAATGTCCTCTTCCAGGGAAAAAGATGGACTTTCAATGAACGAGGGGAATTTCAAAGGTTCCTTTTGGAATGGCCAGGGCTGAATAGAAGGTTTGATCTTCAGATACAGGACTCAGGTGAAGCATGGAGATTGGAGGAGAGGGGGGAAATATGAGGGACTTAATGAGGATGAACTGCATGTATTCCTGCATAGAAAAATGACACTGATAATACTCATATGAACCTTCTCAGTTAATAGAGCAGGTAGAGAGAGCTTTTCTAGTTGAAACACAGGAGAAAGCTGAATTCAAAGATAAAATATGGTGTAAAAATGGAGTCAATAGAAAAAAAGGGAAATGGAATGGGAGAAAGAAAAAAGAGAGGGGGAATAGTTCAAGATATTTCACATACGATTTTTTTTATTACAATGAGCTATTGCAATGATATGGAAGGGGGCAGGCAAGGGGGAATGAGGGAACCTTTGCTCTCATCAGAGATGGCTAGGAGAGGAAACGGCAAATATACTCAATGGAGTATAAACATCTGGAGTAAGAAGGAGGGGGGAGCAGGGGGAAGGGGTGGGGATGTGAATAAAGGAGGAGAGGATGGACCATGGGGGGAGACTGGTCAGATACAACACATTTTCTTTCTTACTTCTTGCAAGGGGCTGGGATTGGAAGGCCTGCCCAGGACCATAGGGCCAGGTGGATGCTGGGCTTAAGGGGTGGTATGGGGGCTCAGGGCTTCTTGGCCCCAGGACCAGAGATCTGTATGCTGAGCCAGTCAACAACCCTACAGCAGAGTCAAAGTGAAAGGAGAGAGAAAATAGAGTACATGGTAGTGGAGAAATAAGAAAGGAGGGAGTTGCGATCAGCAATGGCAACGGTGGAAAAATATGGAAGTAACTTTTGAGATGGACTTATCATAAAGAATGAGATCCACCCATGACAGAGTTGTTGGTGCTGGAACAAAGACTCAAGCACATTTTTTGTTATTATTATTTGGGGGAGGGTGCAGGGCAAGTGGGGCTGGATGGCCTGCCTGGGGCCACATAGCAGGGTTATCTTTGGGTGTCTGGGGCCGGATTTGGACCCAGGTGCTCCTGGCTCAAGGGCCAATGCTCTGTCTGCCACCCAGCCACCCCTACTATTATTACTATTTTATTTTATTTTGGGTCTTTTTTTTTCTTTTTTTCTTTTTTTTTTTTTTGGTTTTTGCAGGGCAGTGGGGATCGGGTGGCTTGCATGTCACAAGGCTGGGTGATTGTTGGGTTTATGAGGCTGCATATGGACTCGGGTGCTCGTAGCTCCAGGGCTGGTGCTTTGTCCATTGCGTCATCTGGCCATACCTACAATTATTACTATTATTTTTTTTATTTTAATTTTTTTCTCTCCCCTTTACTTTTTTTCGCCCAAGCAAGTCTATCTATATTCATGGGGGAGGAGGGGTATTTTGTTTACTTGTAAACAAGAATATTTTATTAATGTAAAAAAAAACATTTGTACAAAATGAGAATAAAAAATAAATTAAAAAAATAAAAATATGATACAGGAACAGGCAAGTTTTTTCAAACACTCAACCTACACCAACTATAGGAAACATAATGGACCAAAATTTGTTAAAGAAACATAAGATCGTACTGTTTGCCATTTGTTGATTATTAAAAAACACAAAACTCTCTATCAAAATGCATCATCAAAGGTTCTCTATAGCTGTAATATGGTCCCATGAATTATATAAAATATTCCTTAGGAGATGTAGAGACAATTTTGTTCAATGATCCTTGGAAAAGCAACACCCATCAAAGGATAAAAGAATGATTTGTATGCCCACCAAAGATAACTGCCACTGTCTTCTTCATTACTTTGAATGAAGATGATTCTGCTTTAATGTGATTTTATTACTGCTGGTGTTGGGTTTTGCTGATATTTAGAAAAGCTTTTAGCTTTGTTCTTTCTAAACTTCTTGCTACCTCCCTATCCCCACATCTCACCCCCACATATACATACCACACACCGGCTTTATGGAAAAATCCATTCTGAGTTCCAAACTAACCACTTAGAAATGTTTTTTTGGAACATAATTCATTTGTAAGCTGGAGTCCTCCTTTATCCGTCTGTATTCATTGTAGGAGATTATCTAGGAAAACATGGACTTCCTGCCTCAGTCCTTTTGCCCAACTAGCCCTGAGCTGGAGTGAGATCAGAGTTGGGCATAGAGTATCTGAGTCTAAGTTAATTTGAGTCTGACTGAATTCCAAAATGAACTGGGGAGTACCTATTGTTTTGTATTATTCACATTTAACTTTCTCCTTGATTTGGATAATTGGGGTACAATCCCCTTAGAACATGGTTCACTGGCAGCCAAGAAACTAAAATCATTTTTGCTACTTTAATAGAACAATACTAATAATAATTAGTAAATACTACTAATAATAGTATTTCTACAAAATATTCCTAGTGTGACATTTAATTGTACCACAAAGATTCTGGGCTTGAAATATATGGACAGAACCAATAAATACTGGACAGGGGATCATGGTATAATGATGCAATACTCCAAAGATAAAGTGCTAGAAATTTTAGGGCAAAAAAAAAGCCACTTAAAGCCTTTTCACATTTTAAAAATGGAACACATAAAAGTGTTATATATGGAGAACTTCACATTAAATATGGTTTTTTTTTGGGGGGGGGGGATATTGCTAACATTGCAATTTCTCCCAGAACTCCTTTTTGTATCATTTGAAATACCAGGATTCTGGGGGGGAATGATCTAGGAAACAATGTTTCAATACAAAAAATTGCATATGATTACTCCAATTTCCCCAAGGAATCACTGGGGCCCAGAAAGATTGCCTCACTTACCACAAGCCAGGGTATAGCCAATTTATAGGGCCTTCTATACCTACTTTCTCCTTAAATTATCCAGATCAAAACCCTTTTTCCCAGAAGTACTTCTCACACATGCTAATACTACTACAGACGAATAAATATAATCCACTGATTTATTTGGGAATTACTACTGCTTGCCAATGAATTACTAGAAAAGGCTGAGCCAAGTAAATGTCTTCAAGGGTCTAGATATGAGGGATTACCAAAGTAGACCAATACTGCTTACTTCACAATTTTACCAGGATCAATCTTTTTCACATTGGTATATAACCAACAAATTCAGACACTTAGCAATATGGCAAAAAGTCAAAGTTATCACTTCCATGTTAATATCAGTCATTTTTCTTAAAAAGTATAGGCTCTGGTGACTATTATGTTACTCCCAGAATCTGACTTTCTCTTTCTCATTCAAACAGGTATTTTATCTGAAAGTTCAGAAGTATAGTGATACTTGGGTTTCAAGCATAAAATGAACAACTCACACGGACCTTCCTGTGGTCTGACCAGAATCATGAGACTTTAGAGGCTCTCTTGTCCAATTCCTTCCTATTACAGATGATTAAATGGAAAGCTCCAAAAAGACTCTTCCCAAAGGTTACCCAGTAAGTCAAGGACAGAAACAGAATTCCACGAACCTGGGTCTTTTGACTCCATATCTAATTTTTTATCAGACTACATTTCATTCTTTATATATGGATTCACTCAATCATAATTTATGAATCTTCTACTCTGTGCATAGAATTATGCTAGATGCTGGACCCACACAGAGGTGAAAAGATGAGGAATTTGAAATCCACTAGGACAGTTCCTTAATGTGAGGTCCAATGATAGATTTCAGGGAATTCATAAACTTGAGAAGGGGAATCACATGTTAATTTTCACTAATCCCTAAATGAAATTTAGTTATTTCTTTCAATTATGAATATATATTTTAAACATTATTATATTCTATAGAAATCCTTATCTCAGGGTGGCTAGGTGGTGCAGTGGATAGAGCACCAGCCCTGAAGTCAGGAATACCTGAGTTCAAATCAGGCCTCAGACACTTAATAATTACCTAGCTGTGTGGCCTTGGGCAAGCCACTTAACCCCAATGCCTTGCAAAAAAAAAAATCCTTATCTCAGACAAAGCAGCTGCAAAATAGATATTATTAAAAGAGATAAGGAAGGAAAGAACATCCTCCTAAAAGGTACCATAGAAAATAAAGTAATTTCAATACTAATAAGTACACGCCCAATGGTATAGCATCCAAATTCTTAGAGGAGAAGTTGAAGGAGTTACAGGAAGACATAGATAACAAAACTCTACTAGTGGGGAGACCCCAACCTCCCACTCTCAGATTTAGATAAATCTAACTATAAAATAAACAAGAAGGAAGTTAAGGAGGTAAATAGAAAAATTTAGAAATTAGAAAAAATTAGAAAACCTAGACATGATAGACTTATGGAGGAAACTGAATGGGGATAAACTTTCTTTGCTGCAGTACATGGCACTTACACAAAAATTGACCATGTACTAAGGCATACAAACCTAATAATCAATTGCAGAAAGGTAGAAATAGTGAATAATACATCTTTCTCAGATCATACTTCAACAAAAAATCACATGGAATATTGAGCCAGGGAGATATAGACCCAAAACTAACTGGAAACTAAATCACCTCATTTTAAAGAATGAGTGGATAAAAAAATGAATTATAGAAAGAATTATTTTATCCTAGATAATGACAATAATGAAACAATACACCAAAATCTATGGGATACCCTCAAGGCAGCTGTCAGAGGATATATTAAATCTTTAAAGCTTATATGAATAAATTAGAGAAAGAGGAAATCAAAGAACTAAACATGCAACTAAAAAAATTAAGAGAAAGAACAAATTAAAAAACCCCAGTTAAATACAAAATTAGAAATTCTAAAAATTAAAGGAGAAATTAATAAAATCAAAAAGCAAGAAAACTATTGAATTAATAAATAAAACCAAGAGCTAGTTTTATGAAAAAACAAGAAAATTGATGATCCTTTGGTCAATTTGATTAAAAAAAAAGAAAGAAGAAAACAAAATTGCTAGTATCATAAATGAAAAAGGTGAACATACCACCAATGAAGAAGAAATTAAAATAATAATTCAGAATTATTTTGCCCAACTCTATGTCAATAAATTTGATAATGGATGAATATTTACAAAAATATAAGTTGCCCAGGTTAAATGAAGAGGAAATTAAATACCTAAATAACCCTAACTCAGAAAAAAAGAAATTCAACAAGCCATTATTGAACTCCCTAAGAAAAAATCTCCAGGGCCAGATGAACTTGCAAGTGAATTCTATCAAACATTTAAGGAACAACTGCTTCCAATTCTATATAAACTATTTGGGAAAATAGGTGAAGATGGAACTCTGCCTAACTCTTTCTATGACACCAATAATGGTGCTGATACCTAAACCAGGAAAAGTTAAAACAGAGAAGAAAATTATAGATCTATCTCCCTGATGGAAATAGATGCAAAATATCTTAAATAAAATCTAAGCAAAACAACTACAACAAGTTATCACTAGGATGATACATTATGACCAAGCAGTGTTGGTTCAATATTAGGAAAACTGTCAGTATAATTAATTATATCAATAGCAAGCCTATCAGAAATCATATGATTATATCAGTAGATGCTGAAAAAGCTTTTGATAAAATAAAGCACCCATTCTTACTAAAAACACTAGAAAGTGCAGGAATAAATGGATTCTTCCTTAGAATGATAAATAGTATCTATCTGAAACCATCAACTAGCATTATATGAAATGGGGATAGGCTAGAGACATTCCCAATAAGATCAGGGGTGAAACAAGGATGCCCACTATCACCACTACTATTCAATATCATATTAGAAATGTTAGCTTCAGCAATGAGAAAAAAAGAAATCAAAGGAATTAGAATAGGGAAGGAAAAGACAAAACTTTCACTCTTTGCAGATGTCATGATGGTATACCTAGAGAATCCAAAAAAATCATCTAAAAAATCACTAGAAATAATTACTACCTTCAGCAAAGTCACAGAATATAAAATAAACTCTCATGAATCCTCAACATTTCTATACATGACTATCAAAATGCAGCAGAAAGAATTAGAGAGAGAAATCCCATTCAAAGTAAATTCAGACAAAATAAAATACTTGGAGTCTATTTGCCAAGACAGACTCAGAAATATTTTGAAAACAATTACAAAACACTTCTCACACAAATAAAAACAGATTTAAATAACTGGGCAAATAACAACTGCTCACAGATAGGCCGAGCAAATATAATAAAAACAACAATTCTACCAAAATTAAACTACTTGTTTAGTTCCCTACCAATCAAAATTCCAAAAAATTACTTTAATGAGTTAGAAAAAATTGTAAGTAAATTCATATGGAGAAATAAAAAGTCGAGAATCTCCAAGAGATTTAATGAAAAGTGTGCAAAAGAAGGTGGCTTAACCCTACCAGATGTAAAATGATATTATAAAGCATCAGTCATCAAAACTGTCTGGTATTGGCTGAGAAACAGAGTGGTGGACCAGTGGAATAGACTAGGTGCAATAGCAGGAAATGATTATAGTAATCTGCTGTTTGATAAACCCAAAAAGTCCAGCTATTGGGATAAAAACTCATTCTTTGATAAAAAAAAAACTGTTGGGAAAATTGTAAGTTAGTATGGAAGAAACTTAGATTAGACCAACACCTCACACCCTACACCAAGATGAAATCAAAATGAATATAGGATCTAGACATAAAAAACAATATTATAATCAAACTAGAAGATTAAGGAATAGTTTACCTGTTAGATCTATGGAAGGGGAAGCAATTTATGACCAAGGAAGAGATGGAGAACACCATTAAAAATAAACTAGATAATTTTGATTACGTTAAATTAAAAGGCTGTTGCAGATAAAACCACTGTAACCAAGATCAAAAGAAATGTAGTAAGTTGGGAAACTATTTTTATGACTAATGTTTCTGACAACGGATTCATCTCTAAAATATACAGAGAACTGAGTCAAATTTTAAACAAAAGACAAGTCATTCCCCAATTGACAAATGGTCAAAGGATATGCAAAGGCAATTTATAGATGAGGAAATCAAAGCAATCCATAGTCATATGAAAAATTGATCTAAATCACTACTTATTAGAGAAATTCAAATTAAAGCATCTCTAAGGTACCCCCTCACACCTCTCAGACTGGCCAATATGACCAGAAAGGACAATGATCAATGTTGAAAGGGATGTGGGAAATCTGGAACACTAATACATTGTTGGTGGAGCTGTGAATTCATCCAAACTTTCTGGAGAGCAATTTGGAATTATGCCCAAAAGACAACAAAAATGTGTATACCCTTTGTTCCAGTAATATCACTATTACCCTGAAGAGATTATGGAAAAGGGTAAAAACATCACCTATACAAAAATGTTCATAGCAGCTCTCTTTGTGGTGGCAAAGAAATGGAAACTGAGGGAATATCCATTAATTGGGGAATGGCTTAACAAACTGTGGTATATGTATGTGATAGAACACTATTGTTCTATTAGAAACCAGGAGGGATGGGAATCCAGGAAAACCTGGAAGGATTTGCATGAACTGATGCTGAGCGAGATGAGCAGAATCAGAAGAACATTATACCCTCTAACAGCAACATGGGAGTGATGATTAACCTTAATGGACTTGCTCAAACCAACAGGGCAACAATCAGGCACAATTTGGGGATATCAGTGATGGAGAATGCCATCTGTATCCAGAGAAAGAATTGTGGAGTTTGAACAAAGACCAAAGACTTTCTATGTACTTTTAATTTAATTTTTTTTAAATTGTCTAATTATGTAATTCTGCTATATCTCATATTAATGTTTCTTCCTTAAGGATATGATTTCTCTCTCATCACATCCAACTTAGATCAATGCATACTATGAAAATGATATAAAGACTAACAAAATGCCTTCTGTGAGGGGGGGAGGGAAGCAAGATTGGGGGGAAAATTGTAAAACTCAAAATAAATAAAACCTTACTAAAAAAAAATTATTATATTCTGAGAATGGGTCCACAGACTTCACTAAATTGCCAAAAGGGAGAGAAAGACATGTGACACAAAAAAAGCTTAAGAATCCCAATACTAGGTGGAATGAAGGAATGAGATATACATGCAAATAAGTATGATCCAATGTATTTAGAAGATAGCACAGGTATAAGAGAAAAATCAAGCAGAGTGCTCTAGGAAAATCTAAAGAAACAGCCAAGGGGATCAAGGCAGGCTTCACAAACCTGAGCCTTGAAGAAAAAGAAGAATTTGTAGACAAGAAGGGAGTCTACTTTTAGCATAGGAATGAATTACATGAATGCACAGGCTGAGAATAGATTTAAAAAAGACTTTGTTTTGGTTGGAACACAGAATAAGAAATGTGAAATAGAACTGGAAAGATAGATTGGGACAATTCACATTATTATACATTCTACTTAATTTTAATGCTAGTTTTCTAGCAAAAAAGAAAGATTAAATGAAGTCACAAAATTCACTTCAGTCTATTATTTGTGGGCAATTAAACTCATGTTTAAATTGGGCAGCCAGGTGCCACAGTGGATAAGAGCAGTGGGTTTGGAATCAGAAAGACTCATCTTCACGAGTTCAAATCTGGCCTCAAACATTCACTAGCTATGTGACCTTAAACAAGTCACTTAACCCTGTTTGTTTCTCATCTATAAAATGAGCTGGAGAAGAAAGGAGCTCATTTTGGATGACATAGACACAACTGAACAACAACATACTTAAATAAAATTTTAATAATAACATGACCAGAAAAAATGTATATTTTCTAGGTTTTAGAAGCAGGATTTTGTTTTCTTATAAGCTAGCAAGCTGAATAGTCATACAGATGAAAAATATAAAAGTCACCACTGTTATGCATTAAAATAATCCTAGGAAAACAACTTCAGATCATACATGTGAGCTGACACATAACATGGGGGAAGGAAGGATAAAGGTATTTCATTCTTGTATTCCTAGTTTAGCTCTAAGGAAGTAGTTTTCTGTGCTCCAGAATGACCCTGGCAGATCTGGAAATGTCTCTGATCTCAGTGCCAGAGGAAAGGATGCAGAGCTAATTGGAGAGACACATACAGAATGGGTTCAGGGTGGCCCAAAGGACCAAATAATGTCTATTTCCATTGCAACCATAAAAATTGGGATCCAGATCTATTAGATCTCTAGAAATAGTATGACTCTTCCGGTCCTCTAAAAAACCAAAACCAACTCCACCCTAAGGCTTCCCAGGGGACCCAGAGGGTGGCTATGGTTGGATCACTTTGTGGCAGCTTTTCCTCCTTACCCACAAATAAGATGGAGCTGCTGCCCTCTCGTGGTCAAATGGAGAATCGCAAGATCCCTCTTTGTGAGCTCCAAACGACCTCAAAAGTCATATGAACCAACTTTTCAGGGTAGCAAAAATGCCTTTTGATTTTGCCCATAGAGATACAAGTGTTGCACATTGTACATGGTTTCAGAATACTGATCAGTTATGTCCATTTTTTAAATTAATTTTCTGAATGACTTCTCATAATGTAAGGGAGACCAATTGGGTTCACTATAAATTTATGTTCTCCAACTTTGGCCCTCACAGGCAGCTAGGTGGTACAGAGGACAAGTTTGACATGGAATTAGGAAGACAAGTTCAATCTTGTCTTGAGCAGTCACTTAACCTTTCTGTGCCTCAGTTTCCTTATTTTTAAAACTCAAGATGATAATAGCCCCTACCTGACAACAGCAACTTACTGAACAAATTGTGAGATGTGAATATCATATATTACTGCACTATAAGGGTTGAATAAAATGTACTTTAAGGGCAGCTAGGTATCCCAGTGGGTAGAGTACTGGATAGTGTGAGAATATAACACATGTAAAGTGTTTTGCAAACTTTAAAGTTCTATATAGTGCTAGTTTTTATTATCATGAAGTAACTAAGCAATAAGAGTGTTAATTATGTTGTTGTTAAGGGGTCATGGCTGACTTTTCATGGTGCTTTCTGAGGTTTTCTTGGCAGAGATACTGGAGTGATCTATCATTTCCATCTCTGGATCATTTTACAAAGGAGGAAACTAAGACAAACAGGATTAAAGTGACTTGTCCAGAGTGTCTGAGGTCAGAAGATGGTTCTTCCTGATTTCAGGTCTGATGCTCTTCCCACTATGCCACCTACCCTAAGAATGTTGAACCTGGAACCACAAAGACATATTAAACACCATCCTCAGACACTCACAAGTTCTAGGAAGGTATAATGAAAAGAGCAGGGGATGTATTAAATCCTAACTCTCACTTCTGTGGGATTGGAACAAGTCACTTAACCTACCTAGACTTGTAAAATGGGTTAATGGCTCCTAAGATCCCTTCCACCTGAAAAAGCTATAAGTACAACCCCAATTATGACTACATATCTGTCATTTGAGGACCAGGGCAAAATTTGGAGGGATTCATAGACTCATAGATCAGAAGGCATCTAGCCTAGTTCTTCAGTGTAGTAAAAAAGCCTTTTGATCTTGGCCATAGAAATACGTGAATGTCATGTGATATTACTTCACTATAAGGAATGAGTAAAATATGCTATAAGGACAGTTAGATGGATAAATCAGTGGGCCTGGAGTCAGGAAGATTCAACCTTCCAAGTTCAAATCCAGCCTCAGGTATTTACTAGCTGTGTGATCCTGGATGACCAACTTAATCCTGTTTTCCTCAGTTTCCTCATCTATTAAATAAACTGGAGAAGGAAATGGCAAAGCACTCCAGGGCCATGAAGAGTCAGACACCATTGAACAACAACAATAACAATAACAAGGAATGAGAAATATGAAGGATTTGGGGGGGGATGGCAAAACATAAACACTGATGTCATTCAATTGAATAACCAAGCAATATACTTCTAAATGCATTAACTTTGGAAATAATATGGTTGGATATTAACTTCCTATCTGCTTGATATAGATGATGTGAGAATCAACGAAATAATACATACAAATGCCCTTTTACTCCTTGGAAGAGAGTCTCTTAAAATACAAGGTATGGTCAACTCTCAAATTTTCTTGTTAACAAAAGGAAGAACACAGAAAATGGTGGTGGATATTGAGGGAAAACAATTTTGAGAAAAAAAAAATGGCTGGAAGTGATTGACAAGATACTAGGACATACAACTAAATGTTTCCTTTCATTCCACCATGTGTCTTATTACTGAACCAATGCTTTGCATAGGCTTGGCATATAGTAGCACTTACTAAATAATGATTGACTGGCTGTTCCAACAAAATGTAATTTTAAAGGTTGATTTACACTAATCTTTTATTAAGGGACCTTACAAGACAACTAAGAACCAGAAGTTCCTAAGTCTTTGACTCATTAGGGAATTAGTGCCACTATTCTGTAGGTTCTACACTATTCTGTATATAAGACTATTAAATAACAGAAGAGTCAGTTTGGCTTCTTACGGACATCTATTCTGGATGACCCCATGTTAAGTGAATGGGAAAGTTGTCATGATTTCTCCTGGCTCACCTACGTGAGTATGACAAGCATACCTTGTTACTATGGTGAATACAGTCATAGCATGGCCAAGATCAAAGGGCATTTCTATAACACTAAGTTCACAATAAGCATTTTCTAATAGTCTGAGAAATAGACTGATGGATTGTTTTCAACTGAGCATAAAAATGGCTTCTTCCTATCTTCAATTGAATGATTTCTATTTTGTGGGTTTTTTCAGTCTAGTAAAATTTTTTTAGTCCAGAATACTGCTTTCATTGGAATAGAAATCTCCTAGTAAAGGAAACTCCTTCTACCAATAAATATTGGCCTACGTTCTGCAGTTCTATAGACTGAAAGGTTATACAAGGTCCCATAGCCAGAGTGTATGACAAAGTCAGGATTTGAACCCAGAGCTTCCCAACTCTAAGATTAGCTCTACACTATGCCAATTTGCCTCATCAAACACTGTTCCTAGGAACATAGATTTAGAACTGGAAGGCACCAGAGAGGTCAACTAGTCCAACCCCACTTTTCCCTACCCCCCAGTCAAGTGTGAAAAATTGGATCAATTGTATTATAACAATGTCAAATTAAATCAATTATGTCTTTTGGGGGAGACTGTAACAATGAGAGGAACTCTGATATAGGTGAATCAGGAAGAACTGGGTTTGTATGCTGTCTCTGTCATGACCACAGACAAGTCATGTAAAAAATGTGACTCTAAGCCTTCTCTAACAGGATCATGGAAGGAACTTTAGGAGTTTTATCTCTCTCGACCCTCTCATTTTACATGTAAAGAAACTGAGGCCCAGGAGTTTAAGTAATTTGTCCACGGTCACACAAGAAGCACTATAAAAAGTGTTCAAGTTCAGGCTCTTTGCTTCCTCCAAATTTCCTCCAGATTTCATGTATTACAATACATGAAAACAATGTTGAGTTTCTACAAAATCACACAACATTGATAAAGTAACTTAACTGGGAAAGTGACTTTACTCTTCCTGTCAAAGTGGAAAGAAAGATATTGCAAAAAAGAAAGAAATTTAAGGTGGGGAGGAGAATTCTAAAGAATAGGCAACAAAAATGACAATATTCCAGTTAAGTATATAACTGACCTAGGCATATGGTACCATTGAAACTGTGTTTCAGGGATATTTTTAGGCTTTTATTTTTTTGCAAGGCAAATGGGGTTAAGTGGCTTGCCCAAGGCCACACAGCTAGGTAATTATTAAGTGTCTGAGACTGGATTTGAACCCAGGTACTCCTGACTCCAGGGCCAGTGCTTTATCCACTACGCCACCTAGCTGCCCCACAGGGATATTTTTAGATGAACTTTATTGTGATGCCAGGTTTCATTCATTTGGATGCTGTTATTTGTATGCTATTATCTTAACTTTGCTCTGTAATGCTCATATTCTCACCTGCCAGTGTCATGATTAACAATATTAAATGTCATAAAGCAATTAAATTTTACTTAATCCCTGAAGCATAAGAGAAAGAAAAATTATTTGTCTGTGATGTAACAAGATGGCACTGCTTAAGTAGAAGAGGTAGGAAGGGCTATGATCCTAGGACAGCTTAGAAAACTTGGCAGAGGAACTCAGCTTTGATATGGTACACTGTGGCTTGTTAATAATCCTGACTTTATAATAATCCCTTACATTTATATGGGGCTTGGTGTTTACAAATGCTTTGTGTATATTATTCCATTTGATCTTGTCACCAAGTCAGTGAGGAATTTGAAGGATTAATCTGGCAACAGTTTGTGAGATGGATTGGGGATGGGGGTGGAGGGGAAGAAGCAGGGGGAAACTGGTCGGGTCATTACAGTAATAGAAATTTAAATGATGAGGCAACTAGATGACACAATGGATAGAGTGCTTTGCTTGGAGTTAAGAAGATCTAATCTCAGACCCGACCAAAGACACTACCTAGAGTTAACCTCTGTCTGCCTCAGTTTCCTCAAATGTTAAATGAGGATAATAATAGTATCTATTCTCCAGGATTGTTGTGAGGATCAAATGAAACAATATTTGCAAAGCATACAGGGCTTAGCACAAAGTAGGCAATTAAATTATTTTTTCCTTCCCTCTCCCATTTCTTCTTTCCTTCCTCAGACATATGGGTGTTGGCATTGGGAATGAAAAGCAAGGGACAAATCTCTTCTCAAAAGAAAAATGGAGGGGCAGCTAGGTGACAAAGTGGATAGATCACTAGCCCTGGAGTCAGGAGAAGTTGACTTCAAATCCGGCCTCAGACACTTAATAATTGCCTAACTGTGTGACCTTGGGCAAATCACTTAATACCATTGCCTTAAATAAATAAAATTTAAAAAAGAAAAGGAAAAGTGGGCAAAATATAGTCACTGTTTGGATTGTAAGAAAGAAAAGAGAGTCCTCAAAATTACTCGGAAGTTTGAAGCTTGGTAAACTGGAAGACTAGTGATGTTTTGGATAAGGGTAGGCAAATCAGAAAAGGAAACTAATTTAATAGGGTGAGGGAAGATGATGAATTTGGATTTAAACAAGTTGAGAAGACAATGACAGACAATAGAAAGAACAAGAATCAATCATAGAATATGCAGTTCTAGTCTTGACTCAGCAATTTATTAGATGTGAAATCTTAATCTCTGGGCCTCAGTTTCCTCAAGTGTACAATAAGGGTATGAAATCATTGGCCTAAACCTAAACTGTACATTTATATTTATAACACTCATTAAATTTATAACACTTTTTTTTTGCAATAGTACTTTCTAGATCTTTGTTTCTCATCTTTAAAACTTGATAGAGTTCTTTTAGTCATGGGACTATATAATATTCACCAAATCCTTTCAATTCCAAGTGAGGTCTAAGTTTCTTAGTGTATAGGATTTTAAGGTCCCTCCCAACTCTGACATTTGATTCTGACATTCACCTGAAGAGTTACATGATTTCATTCATGTGGAGACACCCTCCAGTGGTACAGATCACAACCTACACATACCTTCCCATATTCTCCCAGCATATATCCTCCACAGGGATCCACCCAGTAACATCAGGGGACCTTCCTCTTGCCAAGACAATTAGACAATAAGATAGTATATAATAAGTTCATAGTTATATGAACATATATATGTGTATATATATATATATATATATATATATATATATATATATAGTTCAGACAAAAATGGAATCAATATTTAATGGAACAAGGGCTGAAAAGAAATGGCAATGGTTTAAAAGATGCAGGAAATTGTGTCATGACACAATAAGGAGCCAAGCTCTATAAGATAAATTGTTCTATAGGACTATATAGAAGCCAATCAGTATAAGCCCAGCCAACCTATGCTGATGTGTTCCTAATGGTCCGGTTCTTAATGAATGGCCATCATACAATGGATGTTTTTAGCCATGGGAGCTTATGACAAGTAACTTCTATTAGGGCATGGAGAAGTTGCAATTTGCATTAATGAAGAGTGACTTCACTAAAGAAATCATGAGTTTTAGAAATATATTCTATCTAGGAGGAATCAATCAACAAACATTTATCAACTGCTTACCAGACTTTGTGTTAAAGCTGATAATACAAAGGATAAAAAGAGTCATTGCTCTCAAAGAATTTAGATTTTAATGAAGAGAATAGAATTCAGGGCCCTATGTATGTGAAATGTAGGTTATATAACTATATTCATTGAGTAGGTGGGTTGCAGTGGATAAAGCACTGGGTCTGCAGTCAAGACAGCTTATTTTCTGAGTTCAAATCTGGCTTCATAAACTTACTAGCTGTGTGACCCTGAGCAAGTCACTTAGCCCTGTAAATGAGTGAAAGAAAGGAAATGGCAAACCACTTCAGTATCCTTGCCAAGAAAACCCCAAATGGGATCATGAAAAGTCAGACATAACTGAAGATATACCCAGAACAAAGTGTAGAAAATTAGACAATGTCAGAAAAAGAGACACAGAGGTTAAAAAAAAGTTCTGAAAATGTTTCAAAGCATTTCTGAGTGCATAATTCAGCATGTATGCAATAATACCTTGCATACTGTAGTAGTAGAAATCATCTTTATCTAAACAATAATTTCCAGTTCCATCCAAAAGGAAATATTTTTCCAAAGGAACAATATTTATAACATTAGCAATCAGTATGATAAAGTAGAAAAAATAAACATGTATTTATTAAGCACCTGATATGTGCCAGATAATGTGTTAAGAGTCAATGATACAAAGAAAAGCAAAACAACAAAAATAAAAAAAAAAAAAACCTGGGTTAAAGTCTTGCTTCTGAAAAGACAAGAGCTGTGTTGAGCCTGGACAAAGTCAGTAACTTCTCTGACAACTTTCCAAGACCATAAAACAGATGCCAGTCTGCACTGTAGCCAGAATCTTAGGGGCTTATAATACTACTGAAATCACAAGTCAGTAGCAACAACAAAAACAAAAACAAAAACAGTACATGACAAAAAAACAAAGATGCACTTCTTAAGGAATTCCCTTTACAGCAATTTGGTGCAAACATAATCATGAGATTCTTGGTCTTTAATCAATTATTTTAAAAGATAAGTTGACATTTATCTATCATTCACAAAGTACTTTACAAAGCAACTGAAGCTTGGGCTAGGGACTATTATTGGCTAGACTTCAAACCCCTTGAAGGCAGAGACTACATAAGTGTTTCTAAGTCATCTTGACTTTTGACTTAACACTAACTTCTATGACTCTGGAGGAGAGAGTTAGTTTTAAGTTTTTGTTGTTTTGTTTTTTTTTTAGTTTTGAAGTTTGGGGGTTTTTTGCAAGGCAATGGGGTTAAGTGGCTTGCCCAAGGCCACACAGCTGGGTAATTATTAAATATCTGAGACTGGATTTGAACTCAGGTACTCCTGACTCCAGGGCCGGTGCTCTATCCACTGCGCCACCTAGCCGGCCCCTGAAGGAGAGAGTTAGGCTGATATCTTTGCTAAGTTGTCTCATTTAAATCTAATTTACACTCGAGAGAAGACATCATACTTGTGATATCACTGATCCTTTTTGAGAATGAAGGAAAAAACAACAATATCTTTACAAAGACTAACTCATGGAATTTTAACAATTATCTTGTTAGGTAAGTAGTATAAGTAACCAACTTC
Source organism: Macrotis lagotis (assembly GCF_037893015.1). Taxonomy (NCBI): domain Eukaryota; kingdom Metazoa; phylum Chordata; class Mammalia; order Peramelemorphia; family Peramelidae; genus Macrotis; species Macrotis lagotis. The sequence continues at coordinate 192,894,766 of NC_133661.1, forward strand.
ATTTCACAGAGCTGAGACTCAGAGAACTCAGGTGACAGGGTTGGCACCTGGCAAAGCCAAGATTCAAGCCTAGCAGTTCTGATGCCAAAGTCAGCATAATATTGATTGTTAGAATAAGGTCAGAATTGGGGATTAGACTTATGATCTTCCTGGTATAGAGCAGGGGTCAGGATGGCAAACTGCAGTTCATGGGTCAAATCCCATGAGCCAAGAATTGTTTTATATTTTTGAAAACAATACAACATTATTTAAAAATGTAAAATCAAGGGTCCATGTGGGCAAACTACAGCCCACAAAGCCAAAATTCATGAGTTAGGAATTGTTTTATATTTTTTTTAAAACAAAACTTTATTTTAAAATGTAAACATCTTTTTTTTCAGGTTTTTTTTTTTTTTAGGAACACCATTCTTAATTCAAAACAGATGGCAACAAGATTTGGCCCATCATAAAGCAAACTCCCAAAAGAAGAAATTCCCTCTACTTGTACAGGTCAGCACCTTCTCTGTAACTTCCTGTCTTAAGAGTTGTCTAGAGCAGAGATGTTAAACAAATGGCCCACAATATTCCTAAGGGCAACCTGAACCAGATAAAGATGTAACGGGGAAATGTTTACTAAAATGGATAAAAATACAAGGAAACATATCTGTTATTCCAAGTCAATATACAGGCTGCAGAGATCTGCAAGTATGATTTATTGGCACCCCCACTCCAATTTTCTCTTCAAATTTGATCATTAAGAGGTTAAGTGGGGGGCAGCTAGGTGGTGCAGTGGATAAAGCACTGGCCCTGGAGTCAGGAGTACCTGAGTTCAAATCCAGCCTCAGACACTTAATAATTAGCTAGCTGTGTGGCCTTGGGCAAGCCACTTAACCCCATTGCCTTGCAAAAAAATCTTAAAAAAAAAAAAAAGGAGGTTAAGTGATTGGCATAGGGTCAGACAGACAGGATTTACTATTTATAAGTATTGTTATTTCATCATGTCTGATTCTTCATCATCCCATTTGGGATTTTCCTGGCAAAGATACTGGAGTGGTTTACCATTTCCTTGTCCAATGGATTAAGGGAAACAGAAGTTAAGTGACTTTGCCCAGGGACACACAGTCAGTGAGTAACTGAGGCTGGATTTCAACTCGGGTCTTTCTGACTTCACTCTCTCCACACCTGAAAATCAAGACTTCACTCTGTGATGAATGACATCGGTCCTCTCCGGAAACAAAGGCCAAATAACAATTGTCTAAGAGGCAATATGCCAGAGGTGAAGAATAAACTGGTGAAAAATATCAGATCATCAATTTTTTTTTCCTTTTTAGTTAAACTGATTAAAAGAAAATTTTGAATCAGCTCTCATTTTTAATTTCCAGAGGCGAGCTACTAACTTCCCATCAGTACACATAGACTCAGAATCCAAGATATTAATGGAAACTGAACGTCACATGAACTTTTTTTTCCATGACAACAACTGAGTGACTCATCCAGTACTTCCTGCTTTTACAAAGATACAGATATTCACTGAAGTATAATACAGACAAAAGAGCCTAATGGCCGAGGCTAAGTTTGCCTAAATCAACAGCAGTATGAAGTTACTGCTACAAGTGCATGTGTTTAGGCAGGCTCAAACATAGCCATCTGGATGACTGGATGGATTGACCTGAAAGGGAATAAACATTTATCAAACCTCTACTATGTTCAAGGAAAGGGCCTAAGCATGTTAAGTATGATCTCATTTGATCTCCACAACAACCCCTGCACAGCAGGTGCCATTATTGTTCACATTTTACAGTTAATATGTGATGATAGAGGGCAAATCCCTCCTTGGTATAGGCCTATGTCAATATATGGGTGTACAAAGCATAGAAAAGGGGAAATGGTGGGGAAAGAGAGGAACAAAAGGGAAGTGATAGGTTTTGTAATGAATTAATAAAAACCAAAGCAAAACCAAGAAGAAATAAAACATAGTAAGTACCTTCAATGCTTTGTGGGCCCACGAGATTCATAGCCTGATGAGCTGGATATTCTACACGGGGCCTGGCAATGCCCAGCTGTTCCATCACCCCATGAAGCAACCTCTGAATATCTGCTTCTGAGACTCGGTCTGGGGTCCGAGGACTATAAGCAGATGATAGAGTCCATCCCAATGCCAGCCAAAATACCACATTATATAAGACAGTGGACAGCATCATGGAGCCCATTCTCACCTGCAAAAAGAAGAGAGACCAACTATCAACTGGCCACAAGGAGAAAGGGGACTTTGTGGTTTTCAAAAGAGAGGAAAAGCAGGTAACTGAAACTATGAGACTGAGCTTGATAGCAAATTCTGGCAAAATTCTAAGTCTGTGAGTGTTTAGAAAGGGAAGAGGTGATCACTGATCCAGTGTAGGGGTATTAAGAACAAGTCAGGTCAAATGAACCTTAGTTCTTTTGTGGTCAAGGATGTGAACATAGTATATCTTGGTTAACAAAGTCATTTATAATATTCTTTTGGGGCAAGATGGAGAAACATGGCCTGGATGACACTATAGTTAGTGGGTTCAGAACTGACTAACCAGATCCTAAAGAATGATGGTGAGTGGATTAATTGATGTCAGATTAGAGGGAGGAGGGCTCTGATGGAATGTAACTGGACTCTGTCGTTGATCCTATTCTGTTCAAATATTGTTCCAATGACTTAGTGACAGATATAGGTGGCATGCTTTTAAATTTTCAGATGATACAGTCAGGAGAAGCAATTGTTATAATAAATGACATATTGTGATACAAATGGGTATTAATAGGCTGAACTAACAAGTTAAAATATAATCATGAGAGGGATATGAACCAGATAAAGGTAACTCCTAGATGACGATGGTCCCTCTATCAATGCAAGTCAATACTCTGCAGTGTATAGTTTCAGAGACACCTAGAACAAGGAAAGCCACTTTCCGATAGTCACACAGCCAATATGTACCAGAGGCTGGACTCGGAACTCAGGTCCTTCTGGTGTTAAAACCAGATTTCTATCATGGTGTGTCTCTCTACAATATAATCATATATTAATTAAGAAATTCTGGGGAAAAATTTTTTAAAATTCTGTGAATATGGTAAAATATATTAAAGATAAATCTATCAAGTTAAGGGAGGATAGATGTGGTTATATAGCAATTAAAGGGAAAAAGATCTGGTGGATTTGATGAACCAAAAACTTCATACAAGTCAAAAGTTTGATATGGCAATAGTAATATCAAAAAGGCGATCTTGCTCTTTATTAATATTCAAAGCCAAGAAAGTAATGGGTGGCCCTGCCATACTCTGGCTAAATCTGGTAGCATCTAGTTCTAAGAGCAGAAAGGGCTGACCAAGAAGATTTGAAACTAAGTCATATAATCAAAGGCATTAAGATATTAGACCTAGAGAACAGACCATTGAGAAGGCACAGGATAGCTACCTTAAACTTCTGAAAGATCCAAAGAGTCATCATTTGGAACTTCAAAGAATCCAAGAAGCCATCTAGTCCAACCCCATCATTTTACAGATGAGGAAACTGAGGCTCAGAGAAGGAAATTGTTTCTTAGTAGGGAATTTGAGCCCAGGTCCCTCTCTCAATCCAGTATTCTTTCTACTATACCACACTGAGTTGGTATGGAGAATGATTAGACCTCTTCTGCTTGGTCCTAGACCACAGAACATGGAACCATGAATATAAATTACAAGACAGCATATTTCACTTTAATATAAGAAAAATCTTTGTAACAAGACTTGTTCAAAAACGGGATGGTCTACCGGGGAAAGGGTTATAGGAAGTCCTGCTAGGTAAACACAGATCACTAGAGGTCAAGGATGCTGCACATCTCTATCTGTTCAGGTACAGAATGTATAAACTGACCTGAGATCCTTTCAAAACCTGAGATTCTGTGATTCTAAAGTATATTCATGGTGCCATGTCTCAAACTGACTATGATCAAGGAGTTGGAAACTTACCAGAGAATTGGAACCTTGACTCCATCCAGTATTGACAATCACTTTTCTATTGTCCAAGGCATGATGGGAAGTTAGGTGCTACGTGTAAATTAAAAAAAAAACCCAACCACCACACATACAACACATTAAGTGAAGTATCTCTACCTAGTACTGTCCTTTTACCCAGGAGAATTAATACACTCATAATCTGATAAGGCTAGGATAATAGAATATTCTCTTTTTTTCCATTTTCATAATATTTCTGAAGTTACAGATTCATAAAGGGACCTTAGCAACCACCTAATCCAGCCCATACATGAAAAGAATATTCACTTTAACATACCCAACAAGTGGTCATCTAGCCTCTGCTTGAAGAGCTCCAATGAGGGGGAAGCCAACACCTTTCAAATTCATTCCACTTTTAGACAGCTTTTATTATTAAGTATATGGCAGCTAAGTGGCACAGTGGACTAGCTGTGTGACTGTGTGACCCTGGGCAAATCACTTAACCCTCATCTGTCAAATGAGTTTAAGAAGGAAGTAGCAAGGCAGTATCTTTGCCAAGAAAACCACAAGTAGTCATGAAGAGTTGGATGTGACTGAAATGACTGAACCATAGCAACAAAAACTGGTAGTTAATTTTCCTTAACATAAGGTTCAAACTGGTCTCTGCAACTTCCACCTAATATTCCTCTTTCTGTCTCTCCTCCAAATGATATGCCTTCAAATACCTGAAGGCAGTCATCATGTAGCTCCCAAATCTTCTCTTCTTCAGGATGAATATGTCCAGTGCCTTCAACCAATCTTACATGGATGTACATTCCCCATATTATCAATACCACATAACTAATCAAGAGGAAAATGTGATAATTTCCTTGCTGATGGGAGAAGCATAATATTTAATATCTTTTTTATCTTTATTTAATATCTTCTCTTCTTCTACCTAACTCCATTCCCCAATAGAAATGACTAACAAGGATGAATTGTTAGGGACCAGTTAGAAAGAAAAGTGACTGGGGGAAAGTGAGTTACGGTAAGAGAATGGGAAGTAGATTGTAGATGAGTTCTTACTGATATCATTCATTCATCCAACAAATATTAAATGAAGACTTACAGTCATACTAAGTGGTGGGAGGGAGGTATCAACATTTTCTATTTGTTTTGAAATAGCTTACAATCTAATAAAGGCAAATGAAAAGAGTATACAAGCAGTTACAGTACAAGATATATGAGTCATATGAGTGGCATAAAATGTTATTCAGTAAAAAAGAGAAAGTGATTTAATTCAAATAAAAATTTTTAGAATATGTTTTGGTTATTTTTTTAGGCTAGCTAAGATGATTACAAATAGCCTGGTGTCTTGAATGCTTTTATCTTCACAAACTTCAGAGCTTCTATTTTATTGAGACAAAGAATAGGATATGATAACAAAAGAAGCATCTCTAGCATCATCACCTCTCAAGTCTTTGAGGATCTGAGGAACAGCTGAAGTGAACAAATGAAACTATTTAATCTCTCTCTCTCCCATCCTATCTTTTGAGGGATTACCTCAAAAGAAAGAAACAAAGAGAAATTGTTGGTCTTGGCCTATTTCATTCTTTATGTACATAATTTTTAGCGAGAAAATTCCTTCTGCCAATTAAGTTTCATCCAGAGTGTTACATGCCAGCATGAGTCAGAAGTTACATTGGAACCCAAGTCTTCCCAGCACACACCAGCCTTTTTTTTATGCTCTACACCATGCTCTCAGAAATTGCATAGTAGTTTTAACTTTTCAAAACATTTCCACTTATCTCAGCTCCTTTAATGGAAGGGGAAGAGGTAGAGAAAATTACAATAGTGCAACACTTGCAAAAACATTAGTCCAATTTCTTAATTTTATGAGAGAAAACTGAGGCCCAAAGAAACTAAGAAATTTTCTTGGAAGTTCCAAAGGTATGGGAGTCAGGATCTGAACTCAGTTTCTATTTCTTCTAGTTCAGTAACTGTTTCCTTTACTCCTGGTACCATTTTCCAAAATTCTAGAGGAATGATGAAGACGGGATTAGATCGTTAAAAGATTAGGAATAGATGATAATGTTTGGGGGGGGGGGGGAAATAAGCTCCTCTAGGCATCTATTCTGAAGTTTGTCTTCTCTTTCTACACCTACAATGTTATTTCTGTCCAAATTGTTAACCTTGGTAGAATTATCCTCCACTTCCAATCAGTATCTCAGCTCCCTTTCCCCCTCTACTTACTTAAATTCTGGACAATATTAGGGAACAATGCTAGTTTTTCTCCTCCCGCCCACCCCATGAAATACTTTCAACTAAAGTCATTGCGTACTTTTTTCATGGAAAAAGAAAATACTTCACTATTTTCAATCCACCCTAAGAAAAGCCAGGATAAAAAGGCCAGGATATTCTGCAATTCCTGCCAAAAAGGCAGGTGGCGGCGAGTCCACCTCCCGCTCTCTCCATCACTGCCTGGGCTGGCGAAGGCGGGCTTTGCCATCTCATCACCGCACAATGCCAATCTGCAGGATCCCACCAGGCCCTGCTTCGCTCCCCGCCCCCGCCCGGGCCCCCCACCCCCCAGACCCTCGTCTCTCCACCCTTCCCCAGGCTAATTTATCTCCCACAAAACCACCTCTGTGTCCCCTCCTCCTGCATCCCCGAGATCCGGGGCCTCGTGCCAGCCCTCCTGCATCCCCATCTCTGAGGGAAGCGGGCTCCCCTTCGGAGACATGAAAGGGGGCGAGGGGAAGGGGAGCGGTTGGTGGGGGTGGGACACACGCCTCAGTTTCTCGGGGCTACTCACCGCTGCAGCTTCGGGGGGCTCCTGCGCGATCCGCCCGGTTCTCAGGCCTGGCTTAGTCACTGGTGCGTCACCCCCTTCTAGCCCCGGCTCCGCCCTCCGCCCCTCCCCTGGGCAGGTGGCTCCGCAGCCTCGCCAGCCCCCTCCCCGCCCCAGGGCGCTCCCCCCACCCCCACCCCCACCCCTACCCCTCTGCGCCCGGTCCGGTACCTAGGGATGGGCTCTGCACGCACCGCCCTCTTCACCTTCACCTTTCTCAAGCCTCCCGCAAAGGCGTGGACCCCAGAAACCCCCCGTGGTTCTTTGAAATCTCGTGTGTGTGTGTGTGTGTGTGTGTGTGTGTGTGTACTTCTAAAGATCCAGCTCTCAGGCACAACTGTGTACATATGTGTGTGCACACACACGGGATAGATTAGAGATTAATATTTATCTGAGTAGAAGGGAATCGACTTCTTTGTTCTTACAATGCAAACCCTTGTTACACACATATACTAAAACTGCTATTTTGGGTCACAGCTGCTATGATGCTGGATTCAAACTTAAGCCATCCAGGTTTCAAGCCAAACATTCCATTCCCTGCAGCTGGACTTTGGTATCCTGAGAGTGAGCTTCTTCTGCACCAGGAACTGCCTGTCTCCCCCAGGGTCTAACAGATTTTTAATAAACATTTGTTTAAATCTGTGCCCACCCCCACCCATGCTGGAATCAAGGATATCCTAGTGTCCTAGTATCTCTCCCTCTTCAAACATGCCATCCTAGAAAGGATTTAAATCAAAAATTGCGGTTTTTTTTATTGGGAAGTGGCAGGGCATACAGATATAGTTGTGCAGACAGGAGAGAACAGATTGCATTTGTAAAGATCTCAGGAGTCTTTTGTGACAGGAACAAATAATAAAACAACTCTGGAATAAAGGAATTCAAATCCATTTTTGGTGCTGATGGTGGTGGGAATGCACTGGGGTAGAGAAGTGGCATGAGAGGAAGGATCCACCCTCTGAAAATCATTACTTTAAAAGAAATTGTGAAAAATGGGACAAGTCCTACATGTTCCAAAATATTCATAGCAGCTCTTTTTGTAGTGGCAAGGAATTGGTAATTGAGGGGATGGGCCATCATTTGGGGATTGGCTAATAAGTTGTGGTAGATGAATACAATGGAATATTATTGTTCTATAAGACTCTAGAGTAGCATGGAATGATTACAAGATCTGATGCTGAGCAAATGGAGCAGAGCCAAGAGAACAATGTACACAACAACATTGTGAGATAAACAACCCTGATGGAGCAAACTCCTCTTGATAGTCCAGAGAGCTAGGACAACTGTATTAAATTGGTAATGGTCTACACTATCCCCAACTAGAGGAAGAAAAATAAAACAAAACACACAGAAAAATAAAATACTCCTATCAAATCTGATGAACACTATAAAAATTCTTATAGTACCTCTTTCCCTTAATCCTAATTTCTCATGCCAAAAATTACTGATTTGTAAATGTTTTAACAAAGCATGTATGTAAAATGCTAACCTGATTGTTCTCTACTGGGGGGAGGGGGTAGGAAGGGTAGAGGGAAATTTTTTAACTTGGAAATATGCATGTATAAATGGATGAAAATTTAAAAATAAATTTAAAAAAATAAAAGTATAGCCTACAATACTCAATCAGCTTCAAATCCCAAGGTTTTGATCCTGTGATAGTCTTTTAATTTCTCAGTGCTCCTGACAATTCTAAACTAATCTAGTTGCAGAACTAGATGCATTGATAGTTCCCCTACACTGAAAAAATTCAGATTAAGACCAAAATAAAACCTCAGAGGAATATAAAACCTAGAATGAGATAGCATAGAGCAGTGGACTTCAATCAGTAAACCTGTGTTCAAATCTGTAGTCTGACACATAGTAGCTGTGTATCCCAAGTCACATCACACACACACACACACACACACACACACACACACACACCACTTCTCAGTGCTAGAGAACTATCTGAAAATATACATGGGAAAGAAGGTGCTGATTCCATTGACTGAGACAGCTTCCTCACCTGGAATATCCCTATGACAAAGAAATTACAGTTCCAGTCTCTATTTTTAAAGCATGTCTAACTATTTTATTACTCTACTCAAAAATTCTTCAGCACCTTCCTATTACCACTAGGAAAATACTGAAACAATTATTTAATTGTTGCCATTTAAAAAGACCTTTCACAATGAGGTTCCAATTTACTGCAGATTTAATTCTCAATATTCTCCCTTAATCACTCTACCAAACTAGTCTTCTTGCTCTTCCCCAGTACAAAACATTTTTGATTTGATCATATTTAGTATAGTTTCAGATAATCAATTTTCCAGGACATCTTTATTTTAATATCTGTACTAAATAAATAAAATTTAAACAATCATTACAAGCCTTCCTCTTAAGTTGAATGTACATTGATGATTCAACTATATCAAAATCCAAATTATTTGCATGCAGAAATCACCAAAGATCAAAGTTGTTTCAAGTTCTCTTCATCCTTAAATACCTTTAATTACAAATAGGACAAGACAACAGGTACAAACATGTTTGTGCAAATTAACTTTAAACATACAGTATGGCTTAAAAATCATCAATTGTTTCTGCATCATAACCATAGTACATTGGCTGGCCTGATCTAGACATCACAATATAACTCAGAATAACTCAAACACATTCTAAAAATCCATGCAAATGCACAGAATACACTTTGTTCTATGTGATGTTGAAACATTTTTTAAAGAACAAGAGTTTTTTAAATGCTGTAACAATAGTTAAGATAGGGGGCAGCTAGGTGGAGCAGTGGATAGAGCACTGGCCTTGGAGTCAGGAGTACCTGAGTTCAAATCCAGCCTCAGACAATTAATAATTACCTAGCCATGTGGCCTTGGGCAAGCCACTTAACCCAATTGCCTTGCAAAAAGAAAAAAAAAAAACACTATAGTAAAGATACCAAATGAAACTTTCCATAGATTCTGAATTTAATTAAAGAAATTAGATAAAAAAATAGTTAATTTATTTCCTGGACATTTTTTTCTAACTTAAGAATTCAAAAAGACAATGGCTTGGTCTTCCTTTCATTTTCAAACCCTTTTATCAAAAAACTTAAAAAAATTATGTTTAAAAACAAGTTCAACTCATAAATCCAGTCAGTTTTATTTTTTAAAGTTAAATCAGGGCAGTGAAATTTATACAAGCATAAAAGCTCAAGTTATTTGTCACTGAAATTTTAAAACATTCAGGAAAAACTAATAAACCACCAGCCTGAGCAACACTGGCATGGATATATATGCTACAGTTCAAGCACCATAACCTTAATTCTATATACATTCTAAATAAGGAAAAAATATTCCATAATTACAATTCCAGAGGTTTAGTTGTTGGCAGTAGCTGAACCTTTGCTATTGGATTCTTTGGAGAACCTTTATACCAAGCCCTTTCTCTTCCTGATGGTTTCCTGACAACATTCTTCTCTTGGGTAACAACAGAAAAAGCTGTACTTGTATTTACAACAGATTTCAATGATTCATGATTAGTTAGGTCATCCAAAACTGATTTGATTTGGTTCCCAACTATCACCTTCGGTTTGCAAATTCTTGTAGGTCTCTGAGAAATACTCCATGAGTGGGGGTGTTTCTTTATCTTTATGCAAGGTTTAGAAGATAACTCTGTGCTTGAGTTGGAAGTTAGCTCTGTCCTTGACTGGTCACATGGCATTGTCTTTTGCTTATGATTTGAAAAAAGATTATTAGTAGAGGAATTGTTTGATATGCTTTCTCTATGAGAAGAAAGATCACTATCACAGCTCATGGATTTAACCAATGGGGAAGGTACCTCTCTAAAATTGGCCAACCTCCCTGATTGTCTATTCATTTCTATTAAGGAATTTATCCTCCTGACAGACTGACGAACAGGAGTACGCTGAAATTTCAACGGTGATTTGACTTTGCTTTCAGTTCTTGAATCATTTAATGAAAGTTTATTAAACCAATGGATGTGGTCTGAAACCTTTCCATGATCTGTCTTTTGAAAATCCCCTGGAAGAGTTTTATCACAAGTTTGTATCAATGACTGTTGCTGAATAGTTCTTATCTTCTTAGGTTGTAGTATGTGACATGTAATCTCTCCTGAAGATTCAGTGACGACTTCCTCAGAATTAGAGCCACTCAATTTATTTTCTTCAATACAAATTTTTGTCTCTTCCATTTTAATGATTTCTTTGTCCCTAGGGAATTCTTGTTGATTTGTTTGATCCTTCTTGGGAAATTCTTGCTTAATTAAGCAGTCCTTGGGCATATTTAAATGAAGATTCTCATTTGACTTAGTTGTTTTTGGAATTGTAGGGGATTCCATAGTACTGTCTTTTACTAAATTTTGAACTTGATTTACTAAGAAGTTTTGCTCTGAAACAATGGAATCCTCTTTGTTGGTATGACTTTCATCATGCATTTCCTTAGATAGCACTGTCATTTCATGACAGTCTGTAGCTTCAAATAAAATCTTTTCTGGGCTAAATTTTAGATTAGGTATTTCATCTAATTTTTCTTTCCTTGAATCAGATTCTGATGGAGGACTGTCACTAATCAAAGCATTAAGATTACTTCCAGATTCAGAAAATGCTTTCTGAATTTTCACTAAAGTTTCTGCAGTTAAATTATTTTCATCTCCACTAAGAGAATTTCCCATTAGGCTGTTCTCATGCTTATCATTTACATTAATATCTGTGAGTTCACAAGGAAATTCAGGTGACATTTCAACCATCAGGTCAGGTTCAGAAGGATTTCTTTCCTTGTCAAAAGTTTCTACAAGTGATGTCCCATTTGTTTTAACTTCTTGAAAATTGGTATTATTTGTTCCAGTCCAAGACATGCGGTAATTCACATCTCTTTGTCCCGGAGTTAGCAAATTTTCTTCAGATTTGCTAATACGCTTTGACCCTAAAAATGAAATGGTTCATAAATTAAATATATTTAATTTGAGACACAAGTGGCAGTTCACTTTATTTCTAAAACCTCTATATTAAAATGAATTTATTCCAATATTTTAACACAGGAAAATTTTTAAAATGAGAAAGTGGACTTCCATTTTAAAGATAATTTGTCAATTATTCATAAAAGTCATCAGAATACTTCAAAAATAATAGAATTTAATGCCAAGATGACTATAAATTATCTTTTCCTCTGCTAATCTTTACTATTTTTTCTAATGAATTATGAAGGTATTACACATACATACCTTTCTTTGTTAATCTTTCATCAGCATCTGGGCTGAAAAGCAGTCCAGTTTTTACTGATTCAATCCTATTTTTAAAATCTTGTTGACTTGCAAGTCTTCGTCCAACATGTTCATATCTATTCACACCAGAACATCTGTTCTTTTGAGAAAAACAAATTTTAAAAGTTTGGGTTATAAAATTAATTCCTAAATTATAAATTATAAGGTAAAGGGAAATGATGATTTCAGAAAAATAACAAGATTGATATAAAAGAAATTGAAAATAACATTCTAGAGGAAAGTCTTACTTAAAATAACACAAAATACAAAACGTGTATAGAAGTCAATCTACTAAATAATTACATGCTTCCTATAGAAATAAAAAATGACAAATAAATGGAAGGAATTTTGTGCTAATGTTTAAGTCACATCAATATAATACAAATGATGATATAACCAAAAACAATATAAAGATTCTAATGCCATTATAATCAAATAATTGAATATCTTATTGATGTAAAATAGAAAAAATTTCATAAAGGAACAAAATCATGAGGAAAAAGTAGGAATCTAAGAAGTATTTCTAGAAAACAAATTAATGTATTATAAAGGAGTAATTATCCAATTTGCTTGATGCTGGTTAAAAAATAGAAAAATGGAACACTAGATTAGCAGTCATCAAAATATGGTCTGCAGACATCTGGTACAAATCCCTGGGACCCTTTCAAAGTATCTAAAGAGGTATTTTCATAATAAATATTGACATGATTTGCCTATTAAAGTACTCTAATCTTCAAACTATTTATATGAGGTCATATTTTCTTCATTTCAACAAAATCAATATATCAAACAGGTTCTGTGCCTTAGCAGATATGAGTTCTATTAAGTCAGTCATTTAAAGGGATTTGCAAAATTATGTAAAACAATGTCATTCTTCTCTCTAAATTTATTTGGTTTTGGAAAATAATTATATTTAGTATGTGACAGCAACTATGCTAGGAGCTAGGGCAAATACAATAAATTTTTAAAAGAATTTCTGAGAAAACATGAAAAAAGCTTGAGAAAAATGATGTACAAACACATTATACTATATACCATAATAAACTCCGAATGGATATATGATCTGAAAATTCAAAGTCATAGCATTAAAATTAGAAGAAAACCAGATCAGGTCTCTTTAAAAGCTATAGCTTAGGATAGATTGCTTACCAATCAAGGTTAGAGGATAAAACAAAATTTTGATGACATGAAACTGAAGAACTTTTGTACAAATTTAATGGAATTAGAATAAGGGAAGCAATTGACAGTGGGGAAACTGTATAACAAAGCTCTGATAAATATCTGATTTTCCAGATTTAGAGGGAACTGATATGGATATAAGACTAAAAGTCATTCCTCATTGGTTAAAAGGTAAAAAGTGTATGCAATTCTTAAAAGAATATAATGGAGGCAGCTAGGTGATGCAATGAATAGAGCACCTGTCCTGGGGTCAGAGGATCTGAGTTCAAATGTGAATTAGGCAGTCACTTAACCCCAACCCCACTGCTTTGCAAAAACTTAAAAAAAAGATTACTTCAAATCATTAATAAAAGAAAACTAAATCAAAATAACATTTCATTTCATGCCTAGAAAAATTAATAAGGCAAAACTAGAGGAGCTGTGGAAAGACAAAAATATTAAAGTGGGAAAAGACACAAATAAACAAAATATTTCTAACCACTATTTTTGTAGCAAGTGGAAACAAGAAATGTCTAAAAAAATTATGGTGTATGAATGACAGAGAGATACAGTATGAAGCATGTAATTTCAGACATGGCCAACATATTGAATCATTTTGTTTTATTATGCAAGGCAAGGTCATGGCTTCTATTTTTGGAAGAAAGATTTGTGGAAAACTATGGAATAGTAGGTAATGACAGTGATACCCCCCAGCCCAAACACAGACACACACAGACACACACACACACACACACACACACACACACACGTGTCAAGGAAATATTTTAAAATGCATAAAAGCTCAAAAGCAGAAAGAGCTCAGAAGGGAACAAAGAGCAGTTCTGTTACTATCAAATTAAATTTAAAATTTACTGAAAAAGAACTAAATTGTTACTAAAGCTGAGTTAGCTCAACTATTCTGGAAAATAACAATTTGGAAATAGCTTAAGACGAGAGTCTAAAATATCCATATCCGTATCCTAAATCCTAGAGACCACTAACTGTCAGGCATATACACCAAGTAGGTCAAAGAGAAAAAAGGTTCCATTTTTACCAAAATGGGTATATATTTTTGAAGCAGAAAAGAACCAGTAGCAAAGTAAGACAGATACACCATCAATTGGAAAGTAGACAAGCAAACAGTGACACATGAATATAGTGAAATATTGCTGATGTTTTAGAAATAGTAGGCAGAGGAAAAAAAATAAGTCAAATTATGTGCCTTTTTACAATAAGCTGTTTAATCTTATGCTTTAAGCTATACCTTATGAAAAATAGATTACAGAACCAACTATGTTACACCATTCCTAGGAAATAGTATATATTACAGAAACATTATTGTATCATCCCTAACTGCCTCTCTGTACCAGACCTTGAACTGATATCAGCTCTCTTAGTGTCCTACCAACTAGATACAATAGCTGCTGAGAAAGATTCTACAAGGACAGAGAGGTGAAGGCTAGAATTCAAAGTATATCCCAAAAACAAATTGCTTGCTCTGTTCCTCAGAAATGAATTTTTGTTATCCCTAAACATCCTGACATAATCTTCCTACTATGCCTATGCCAACCCCTAGTACATAGTTATCCCCTGCACCCTACTAGCCACTTACCCTCTAGAGATAAAGCCCATATACAATAACCTTATACCTATGCATTAAAATGTGAGTCATCATGAAATTCTTTCACTATACGGACCTAGTACACCACACATGAGCACCAAACTACATTACTGCTATGCTGTAAGAAATTGCTAATATGAGGGCTACAGAGAAATATGCAGTCTTTTTTTTGAAATAAAGTCTAGAGAAGTAATCAGAACAAAGAATTCAGAATATGTAATGACAACATAAATGTAAAAAATAAGGCAAGGAAAACTCAATGCAGTGAAAAACATTATGATGGAGGAAGAGAAGAGAATGCACCTCACTCCCTCTTTTTTCAGATATTAAGGATTATGCATGTGGGCCATCATATATCATTTCAGACTCAATTGATGTATAGGTTTGTTTTATTGAACTATATTCTTTCTTATTCTGTTATTCATGACAGTTACCAAGAAAGAAAGAGGAGATATAGTGGAAAATGAAAAATAAAAACATACAAATAAAAATGCTCAAAACTTTAAAAAGTATAAATTCTTTGCAGTTATCAGTCTAGGACATACAAAAACATGAGAGCTGGAAATAAGTCTACTCATAGTGCAAATTTTACTTGTGGATAAAAAAATTGAGGCATTCTTATCAGTATTTAGTATTAGTAGTAGTAGTATTTAGTAGTATTTATGATTTGGTATATTTGGACAAATTAATCACTAAAATTACAAGTCTGAAATAATGAATGAAAAAACAATGAAAGAATGAGAGATACTTACTACATCTCTGCTACTTTTCTTCAGACTAAACTTGAGACGAAGAGATCTTCTGACCTTTTCTTTACGACTTATCTTAGGGGAGAAGCAACCTGCCTTTCCTGACTCCGCCCTAATAAAATTTTTTTTGGTAGGAGAGGGAAGAAATAAAGCAATTTTTGAAAACAAGACAATCTAAGTTATATATGTTGCCAACAATATTCTTTTGGGGGTATAAAATTTAAAATTTAAAAACAAAAAACCCACAATAGGTTTTAGGTGCTCATCTCCTAAAAGAATAAAAACTCTTGACGAAATACTAACTAGCTCTGGACTCTAGCAAATCATAACTTGATGACATCATTTACTACATGAGAGGTTGAACCCCATGATTTTTAAGGTCTATTCTAGATCTAAAATTTTATTAATAGTGGAAATATGAAAGTTTTGTTTGTGTACCATTTTAATGTTTTTCTGATAAAAGCTATTCATAGTCCTTTGATTGGGACTAAACAGATTTTTAAATAAAAGTAAAATATTAAGATTATATATTGTAGGACAAAGGAGAAGCGGTTTTTAGATGGAAAATCTTTTTTGATTGATAAAGAAAAAAGAAATTGATTAATAAGAGCATATTAACAGGGAAATTTTCAAAAATGTTATATAATTAAAACCAAATCAGTTTGCAGAAACAATAAATAACTGAAAGCATGCTATCAAAATAATTTAATCTTAAATTTCACTGGATAAGTTAATTATTGAGGCAGACAACTTACTTACCTGCACACTTTTTTGCTTGCAATCCTTTTACTTCGCCTCTGAACACCTGTACTAAACACATTACTTCCACTGATGGGTATGGGAGAGATTGAACTCTGGGAAGATGCACCAGGACTTTCTTCAAATTGAACTATAAAAGTACCATAACATTTAATACTTTATTTTTTTTAATGTACAAAATAAAATACTAACTTTTAATTGACTTTTCAATTTCAAAAAATATTTTAAAAATTTTGATTCAATAACCATCCTTTAACTAAAGTTAGATTAATTTATTAATTTCATACTTTAGGAAGATCAAAAAAATGTTTAACTTTGTTTTAAATTCTGTTAAAAAGATATAAATGGAACAGACTACTACATTCCTTCTTAAGTTTCCCATTCCTGCTTGTTAGAACATTATGTTAAACCTCTTTGATCTTCCTGTATTTTTCCTTTCTTTGGTTTCATTTCATTCTCCAGATTCTCTTCTGACCTAAGTGCCATTTTCAGTTTCCTTTGTTGAATCAACATCCATGTCCCTCTCCTAACCAAGAATATTCTCCAAGTCTGCCCTGTGCCTCCCTCCAGTTTCTCTCTACTCACAGTTACCACCCTAATTCAGACTGTCTCACCTTTTCCTGAAGTATTATAATAGTAATTAAACACCTAGCTTAAGTTTCCCCCCCTTTCCAATGCATCCTCCAAAATAATCTTTCTATAACACAGAGCTGACCGTATCACTTTCTTAAGAAGCCTCAGTGCCTTTGAGGAAAAAATACAAAATTCTCAGCTTAGTATTTAAAGTTTCACCATCTAGATACAAACTGCCTATTTCCTAACACTCTTTTTCATGTAGTCTATGTCCCATATAATCCCACCTGCTGACCTCTAAATTTGCTTTAAATTCTGCCTTAATGTTTTTTTGACTAAAATGCATTCAATCCTTATCTCTGCCTCTTAAAATCTCTACCATCTATTTTTCAACCCTCACCAAAGTTCAGGTGACACTCCTATGATTTTAAGTTCCCTGAAGGGCTTTTCAATTTCTGTCTTTGGAGGCAAAGGTTACTGAACTGAAGAATACATGGTGGGATATAAGGTGTAAAATTGGAAAAAGCCAAGAAACTGGTATGATGAAATGATGCTTCTCTTCCTACTAAAAGCTAGTGACCATGCAGGAGACACGTGGGGGATGATGGGCCTAAATTACTGTGCATCTGTACTTTCTCTCCCAGATATGTATTATATCTATCCACACAGGAAAAAAAATGGATAAAGAATGTCTATTGTCAATATTTCATAAATGAATATCTTATAGTTTGTCTAATGATATGTCAATAGAGCTGTAAATAGCTATTTTGGACAACCATTTAGAATTATGCAAAAAGGGAGATTCAAGGGAAGAGCCAAGATGGCAGCACAGAACTAGGCAGCTCCTAGTTTTTCCCT
The DNA here is from genome assembly GCF_037893015.1 of Macrotis lagotis. Lineage (NCBI taxonomy): Eukaryota > Metazoa > Chordata > Mammalia > Peramelemorphia > Peramelidae > Macrotis > Macrotis lagotis. Next base: position 192,912,500 of record NC_133661.1, read on the forward strand.
AACCAACTCTAAATGAAGCCTTAACACAGACCATAAAAGCTACAGAATCCATAAAAAAACAGGAAAACAGGTTCTCAACAAGATATCATGGAGGAACTTCACTATTCATGGAGAGAGAAAAAGGGAGTATAGTCCAGCATAGGCAGGAGAGTAGAAAAACTGAGCAGGAGGCTCTTAGCTACAATGCAGCTCAGGTCCAGGCTCAACAAGTTAACAGTGCAGTAAACTTGGAAGATAAAATTCAATAATAATAATAATAATAATAATAATAATAATAACACCACCTCAGAAGAAAAAAGTAATGGCAAAATGTCTATGTGTGAAATTTCAAAGAGGTTTCTGAACTGGCCTCAGATTCAAAAAGAGCTCTCTCAAAAAAACTGGGGCAGCTAGGTGGCACAGTGGATAGAGCACTGGCCCTGGAGAGAGGTGTACCGGAGTTCAAAATCCGGCCTCAGACACTTAATAATTACCTAGCTGCGTGGCCTTGGGCAAGCCATTAACCCCATTGCCTTACAAAAAAAAAAAAAAAAACCTAAAAAAAATAAAGAGTTCAAAATTTTTTTTAAATTGTTCTCTCCAAAAAGAGGAAAAAGAAAAATGGGTCATGCAGGGGAATTATGAAAACTTGACATTAAAAGTGACCAACTGGGAAAGGAATATAACTCATCAAAAAAATAAAATTAACCAACTGAAAATGGAAACACAAACGCTAACTGGAGAAAATAAAACCCTAAAAATTAAAATTGGACAAATGGAAACTAATGATTCCATGAATCACCAAGATTCAATCAAACAAAACCAAAAGACTGAAAAAGTAGAAGAAAATATAAAGTACCACTTAGGAAAAACAACTTACCTGGAAAAGAGATTCAGGAAAGAAAATTTACGAATTATTGATCTACCTGAAAGCCAGGAGTTTGGTCATTATCACGCAATAAAATTATAATGTAAAACTAACCTAATATTTTAATATAATAAGATAAATCATTCTTAAAAGAATTCACCAATGACCCTGAGATCTCAAAGTAAAAACTCCGAGGAATATTGTAGGCAAACTTCAGACTTCTCAGTTAAAGAAGAAAATACTGCAAGCTGTCAAAAAGAAGCAATTGAAATATCAGGGAGCCACAGTCAGAATCACACAGGACTTATCAGAGTCAACATTAAAGAATCAGAGGGTCTGAAATATAGGGCAAAGGAGTTTGGATTGCAACAAAGAATCAACTACCCTGTAAAAATTCAGTATATTAATATTTCAGGTGAAAAGATAGGACTTTCAAACTTACTTCAAACTTAAAAAGACCAGAACTGAGCAGAAAATTTGATCTTCAAATACATGACAAGGGATGCATAAAAAGGTAATTGAAAGAAAAAAAAATTTAAGTCAGTAAGACTAAGAAAAAAATATTTATCAATAAGACTCTTGAGAATTGTATTTCTCTTAGGTCAGTTGAAAGGAACATAATTAGACAGAGGGTGTGGGTATAAAGTGATTATGATGAGAAGATATTTATGGCTCTAGAGAATTGTACTTCTATTAGGGACAACTGAAAGGAATATACTTTGACAGAGAGTACAGGTACAAGAAAGGTCCTAAAACGCTTAAGACTTGAAAAAGGAATATATAAGGAAAAGGTAAAGGCATTAGAGGATAATCAGCATCACATAAAGAATCATAATGGCTTTATTATAGTAAAGTGAAAAAAGGGAGAGTATAAACACTGGGTTAAGTTTACTCTCAACAGATTTAGCTAAAAGAGCCAAATGAGCTTTGAAATTTATCCTATCATACAGAAAAGTAGGAGGGAACAGGGGAAAGGCTAGTGTGAGGCAGATAGCAGTCAAAAGTCAAACACTGATAAGGAGGGATAAGGGAAAAGTACAAATGGGGGAAGACAGGGTGGAGGGAAAGAAAAAGTTTTTGCACAAATAAAACCAATGCAATTAAGAGAAGGAATGCAATAATCTAGGAAACAATTTTCAAAGCTTGTTTTTCTGTAAGAAATATAGAGTAGAAAGACTACAGAAAAATCTGGAAAGACTTGCATGACACTGAATGAGGTGAGTAGAAACAGGAAAACATTGTACACATTAACAACATTTTGAGATGATCAGCTATAATGACTACAGCTCCACTTAGTAGTTTATTGATCAAGGACCATCTGAGAAACAAGTCATCTAGATCCAGTGAAAAAATATGGAGTCTAAATGTAAAGCAAAGCATACTATGCTCACTTTACAAAATTTATGTATGTTGGGGCAACTAGGTGACACAGTGTATAAAGATTCAGCCCTGAAGACAGGAGCTGAGTTCAAATTCAACCTCAGATATTTAAGAACTGCCTTGCTGTGTGACCTTTGGCAAGTCACTTAGCCCCACTGCCTCGCAAAAAAAAAATTTAGCTGTTCTTTTTCTCTCACATGATCTTTTTTTACCCCTTCAGTTCTAATTCATCCTCTCTAATGTCTAATGTGAAAACATGTTAAAAAAGATTGTACATATGCAGCCTATATCGTATTGTTCATTGCCACAGAGGGAGGAAGAGAGAGTGGTAAGAAAAATGTGTAATTCAAAAGCCTGCAAAAGGATGAATGTTGAAAACTATCTTTGCATGTAATTGGGGGAAAAAATAAAAGTAGGGAAAAAAAGAACTATATAAGTGACTAAAATGACCACATGCTTTGACCAAGATATTACAGTACTTCCTTATCAAGGAAGTCAGTGATAAGAAGAAAGTTCTCATATATAGAAAAATATTTACAGTAGCACTTTTTGTGGCAGCAAAGAATTGAAAAAAAGTAGATACCCTTCTGCTTGGGAATGGCTAAACAATTGTGATGAATTAATGTAATGGAGTAATTCTTTGTTATTAAAAAAATGATGTGATAGAGAAACCTGGAAAAATTTACATAACAGATTCAGAATGAGGAAGAGTCAAGAAAACAATATATAGACAATGATAAAAATAGTGATGGAAAGAATAACCACTGCAAAAAATAAAAAGTGAATGTTGCGAAATGGAAAAGTAGATAAGCATGGCTCTAAAGAACAGATAGAAGACCTCCCTATCCCATTCCTTTGAAGAGATAGTAAGGTATATGGGTATGGAGCAATGCAAAATTTTTTTGAATTTTTTTTTTAATATATGGATTAATTTTGTTACATTTCTTTATTCTTCATTTACTTTTCTTTAAAATGTCTTTTGTTTTATAGGATGGCTCTGTGGGAAGAGATATTGAGAAAAATTCCATTGAGGTAACAATTAAGATATCAATAAAATTCATTTTGAAATTTCTTTGTTCAAGGCCTCAAGCTACAAAGAACCTTGCTTATTCAATGAGACAAAAATCAAACGTTAAGTACTAGAAAGATTCCGTGGCTTTAAACTATACAAATGTGATCCCCAGCCAAAAAGAAAAGTATATATAAAAAACATAAAATTCGATCCCAAATACAAAAACCTAGATTAAGCCTATGAATGGTGTCAGTAGACAGTGGCAATTTAATACATCAAATAGTGAATTTTATGTATCATAAACCTCTATGTATCAAAAACTTTCAAGTAAAAAATTATCAGCCCACGCCAAAAATGAAATAATTTTTCAAAGTGGATAATAAGAATAAGAGTTTATCATGTTAAACTAGACCCTGTATCTTTCTGGAAATATGGTACAGTAGAAAAAAACATACTGAATGTCAAAGACATTTAAATTCTAGTTCCAACTCTGCTACTAAGCAGTAGTAGATATGATTTTGGACAATTGATTCAAATCTCTAGCTTTCAGTTTCTGCATCTATAAAATAAGGAAGTTGAACCATGATCTCTAGAGATACCTTACAACTATAAAGATTTATAATTTTACTTACATAAAGTAATACTGAAAAGTACCTTTGCATATAATTGGAAAATAAAACAAATGACTTAACAGTGATGGTGGGTGTTAAATATCATAACATTTTCTAGAAGTCTAATTCTACTTAAAATAGACAAATCCGATCAATTATTGTCTTGCTAACAATTTCTTCTCTAAGAAGATGCAGTACACTAGTAGGGAACTGGAGATTAGGAGTTAATTCTCACCAATAGAGATGTAGTGTAATGAATAGAGAAGAGAACTAGTTTTGGACACTAGGTTCAAGTCCCAACTCTGACATATACTGGCTAAGTGACCCTGGGCAAGTCATTTAATTTCTAGATCAGTAATATCAAACAAATAGAAGCAGGAGGTTACTAATCTGTACTAAGGATTCCTGGGTTGCATATTGAATTAGTTTTAAATTTTGTTATCTATGTTTAGTTATATTTTAATTTATTTTGTTAAATATTTCCCAACTACATTTTCATCTAATTCTGACTACATGGAGCCTCATGTCTGTGGTCTCTGCTCTCAGTCACTCTTTAAGGTACAAAGGTATACATGGGTATTAATAATTTCCTCACCTAAGAATTTCCTATTCAAATGAAATCATTATAGGCCTTAACCTTAACAATGAAAAACTGCTAAGCAGTAGTAAAGTGACCCCCCCAAAACTGAGAAAGTTGATTGTAACCACATCACCTTAGAGGGTAAAGGGTAGGGGCTGAAGCTGTGATTTCAGTAACTGGATCTATGACTTTAATATATAGGGAACTCTCAAGTAAGCAAACTCCCCATACCAACTTATAGTCTTAGAGAATTGCCCAGAACACTGAGAGGTTAGCGACTTGTCCAGGGTCACCCAGTCACTATGCAGTAGACCATATGTCCAATCACAATCCAATCACAATCATAATCAGTTTCCTCAATTCCCCTATGCCAAGTGGCCTCTCCAGCCTATTCAAGAGAAAGGAAAAGAATACTAGTCAGAGTCATTTATCCTAAAATTGAGTAAAGCTGGTTTTTTAAGTCAACTGCTGATTTTAAATCAGCTTTTTAAAAAAATTAACTGTTGATTTTAATTACAACAAAAAGACAGTCTTTACTTTTTGTAAATTTTATACAAAAGATAGACTATGTCTTAAGTTAATAGAGCAAGTGCTCAAGAACAAAATTCTGATTTTGTAATTTGTGTACTGAGAAGGAAAATTTGTTTTTTAGGGGATACAGAAGAGTAGAGATAGAAACATCTAAATATGAGTGGTATTATAAATTATTTCATGATTCATTATCTTAAACGAACAAAAAAAGATAGATGGACAGACAGAAAAAAGAGAGAAAACTTTATAAGAATACTATAAAGGAAGAGTAAACCTCAGATTGTGAAAGCTGCTCAAGATAAGCATAAACATAAAGAAAATTTATGTTTGGAGTAAGACTAAGGAAGAAATAGCTATCTGCTTAAAGAAAGATAATATAGAGGATAGAGCACCAATCCTAGATTCAGGAGGATCTGAGTTCAAAACAGGCCATAGATACTTAATAATTCCCTAGCTATGTGACCTTGGGCAATTCATTTAACCCTGCAGCCTTGCACAAACCAAAAAGAAAGAAAAAATTATGTTAATTAGATGACTAAAACAAAGCAGAACTACACAAATATTACTATGTCCCAAGATTCTCTAAAAGGAGAATGATATTCACAATAGAAACAAAGGGAAAATTATAGACCAAGACTGGTAATAAGGGTAATGATAAAGAGATAACACCATGCCACTTTAAATCATACTAAACTAATTTAATTTCCTTTTAAACTGAAGTTTACTAGACGAATAATTAGGCAGCTAGACGCCATAGTCAACATAATGCCAGGTCTGGGGTCAAAAAGACTCCAAGTTCAAATCCAGTCTGATAGATATCAGCTGGTATGATCCTGGGCAAATCACTTAATCTATTTGCCTCAATTTCCTCAATTATATAATGGGGGAAATAACAGTTTCTACCTACCACAGTTGTAAGAATCAAATGGTATAATAGTTATGGCACAGTGCCTGGTACATAGTAAATGCTATATAAAGTTATTTCCTTCCCTAGTAGATGAAGGAAATGTCATAAATTGTATATTGATCTCAGCATTTGCATTTTGATCAAAGATTTGACTAAAAAACTAATTATATTATTGTGAATTAGATACAAAACTACAGGATAAACGTGTGTGTGTAGAATAGTAAATAAAACTGTTGTACCTAGGCTAAAAATTAAAAAGCATAAAAGATATAAAAATTCTATCTTCTATGATCCAATGATTCAATTCCCTATACCAAGCAACTATAAATAGTGACAAAAATAGATTAAAATAGGTTTAAAAAAAATCACAGGAAGTAATGCTATTCTCTGTGCATATCAGTCATCAAGAATATTATGTCTAGCTCTGGGCAACGCATTTTAAGTAGGATATCAAAAACAGACTATCTCAAAAGAGATCACAAAATCATATTAATAGGAAAACAGCTGTAAACACTAGAAATGATTTTCCTAGAAAAGAAATGTTTAAGGAAGTTATGATTGCCCTCCAAATTGGTACCTTCAAATATGCAAAGGGCTATCATGCAAAAGAAGATCTAGACCATTTTTGATGTCTGTTACTAAAGGGTAAAAATCATGAAGGGGGAGTTTTTTTTTTAATTCAGGTGCCATACTTAGCATCAAAAAGGACCACTATCTTAAAAACAAGGCTCAACTAAGCATTCTCTAAGAGCAGAAGCCTGGGATCTTCTGATGCCTAGGTTGGAAACTACAGAACTTGAAACAAGTGTAAAGTTGCTTATGGCAGTAAGATATTTATTGACCCAGACAACAGGTTCAAACCACTCCTGGCTCCCACTATTCATAATAAGAAAATATAAAAGCATCATCATAAGATCCTGAAGATTTTATTTCTTCCTAGAGTAACAGTTGGAAAAGACCTCAGGAAGACATCTATTCTAATCAAATCAAATCTATATCTGGACAAGAAATCTCTTTAACATCCCTAAAAGGTGGTAAACTAGACATTAAAGGTCTCTGAGGGACTAGGGATGGCAGGAATTCACTATTTTCTGAAATAATCCATTCTATTTTTGGATAGCTCTGTTAGGAAAATTCAATTCAGTTTAACAAAGATTAAGTGACTAGCACAGGGCAGCTAATGAATAGAGCTCTGGGATTGGGATGAGAAAGATCCATCTTTGTGAGTTCAAACATAGGTTCAGACATTTACTTACTCATTCACTTAACCCTCTGTGCCTCAGTTCCTCATCTATAAAATGAGCTGGAGAAACAAATGGCAATCTATTCCACTATCTTGGCCAAGGAACCCCAAAATGGAGTCACAGAACAGTCTTGACACAACTGAAATGACTGAGCAACAAGTGACTATTCTGAGAAAGATACTAGACAAATAATGATGTAGTTCTCTTGAGAAACTCATATTCTATTGTGGGAAAACAATATATACACACAAATAAAGTGGATTGACAGTGGAGTGGGATCAGGACAAGATATGTGGATATACAATATACAATATACCGTAGTTGTGCTTCCAAAGAAGTTAGGGATTCTAAAAAAGAGCCGAGGAGGAAATGCACTCCATACATGAAAACAGCTTACTTAAAGGAACAGAGTTAGAAGACATAAAATTGTATATGTACTAGGAATAGTTAGGCCACTTTGATTGGAACAGGGAAAGTATGAAATAAAAGAAAAAAAAACTTGAAAGATAGGTTTACACCAGATTGTGAAGTGCTTTAAATACCAGGCTAAAAGATATGAGAAAAGTATGTTGTCACTGCCACCTTCTCTTGGCTGAGATTGTTTTGGCTATGGATGCTCCAGAGAGCATGAGAAAAGAAGTTATCAGTACTGGAGATACTATCTTCTGAGGAGAACCAGGTTTCCATTGCTGCACAATTTTAAAGAAAGAGTTAAAAGATACAAAAATTTTAAAAAATAACTTGGGGTCATTAGAAGGTTCAAAAGAATACCTGAGCAAAGAAGGATTATGAGAGAGTAAGGCTGACAGTACAGGAAGAGATAGGAAGAGAAGATTTTTGCCTCCTTTTGACTGAATCACAGAACAATGGGAGTAGCAGTTGAGAATGACCTACAACTAAAAGACTGAGCACCAAGTCAGTGCAGTTCCTCACTGCTTCTGTTTCCCAGAGGCATAGTTCTAAAGTAACAGTAGCAGAGAAAGATAAGCTGGTTGCTAGGCAGAACTCATGCTTTAAACTCTTCCTGAATTCTCATTCCAAAATCCTCAGTCATCCAGTATGTTTGTGCCATCTGTACTTCGATAAGTAAATTTGTATTTATTTCACCACCACACATTATTATGACTTACTATGTTTTAGACAAAGTCACAGATTCAGTATAGGGATATAAAAAATAACATAGTTCTTGTCCTCAAGATTTACAATTTTACACAAAGTATTATTGCCATAAAATTACCAAACTGTCAATTAGACTAGCTTAATCATATGTCGACATAAGAACATCACACTGACCCTCTGCCAGGCATTACTGTAACACTATGGTGCCTTGATGACATGGGAAAGACCTACATCTAAAAGGTTATGGTCTCCCACTGTATCCAGACCAAGACCAGAAGTCCTGTTTCCTATATTATAAGGTCACTGGGTTAAGACAGTGCTAGAAGAGGCAGTGAGAAGGATGTCTTTGCACAATATTCCCCTCACTTTAATCAGCATAATGTGCTTGTCATGTCATCATTCATTCACTTGATGACATGGTTTTCTTCAATTATGAAAAACAACAATGACAATTTTAAACAGAGTGAACATTCAATTATTTGTTGAATGACTGAAACACACAATTCACTGTTTGATAAATGAGGCTTCACTTAATAGTAGAAATTCTATTTCCTACCTGAGGCAGGTGTTGAAACACTACTGAAGAGACTACTTGGTAACAACTCAAAGTTTAAACTGGCTTTGATGGACTTCCTTTTTTTACTTGAAAAGCCATGTGAAGAATCTATTGGTAGTTTTCGTTTTGTCTTAGGTGTAAGAATCACTGGTGTCACTGATGACAGAGCTGTAATTTAAAAAATTATGCCTTTTTTTCTTCAAAAATGTATTTTAACAGACACATTAAACTTTAATAGATCATCTAAAAAACCCTGTTATTTTAAAATATATATCCACCTTTTGAGTAGGTAATAAGATTAAGGGTCAAATAAACATCACAAAGTAAGGCTATGCAATAATTTAAGTTGAAAATATATTACAAATACTTGCAAGAATCTTAATACTGGTAAGTAGTAACCTGAAAGTCAACCAATGAGTATAATAAGGCAACTGTGTTGTATTTTATACAAACAACCATATAAGAAAACTGTACTCAGAAAGTTGAAACAAAAAATTATTTTAACCTGAACATATAACAAAATATGAAAATTTTTTCTGAAGTTATATATACTTTTTATTTCCCAAACTTTTATAGTAAACAACTTCGCATACAATTACACAGGAATGATAATATTAACTGGTTCAATATCCTGGTAAAATTTATAATAAGAAAGTTCATACATCTCATTTGCAAAAATGTTTGATCCAGAGTGTAATAAGCAACTCACGAATATGCTACATGTTTAGCAATTCCTAGTCATGAAGAGAAGGAAACTGTTTCAACAGATTAAAATATGGACAAGCTGCCTAATTTTCTAATCTCAGAATTGCTAATACAATATGACCAACATCACTAGCAGTTGAGACTCATATATATTAATCACTATATGAGGGAATTCTCTATTTGAGAGGCCATTAATGTGGAATCCATAGTCTCATAAAAAATTCTTGGATAGATTTCAGGGATTCAGGGATTTGGATAGGAAAAAAATTACATTTTTATTTCAATATCACTGATTTCCTTTGTAATTCCCTATATTTCTTCTTATATATTTATAAAAATATGTCAAGAAGTATATATACGTAGTGGATAGAGCACCGGCCCTGGCGTCAGGAGTACCTGGGTTCAAATCCGGTCTCAGACACTTAATAATTGCCTAGCAAATGCAAAAACCTAAAAAAAAAAAAAAAAAAAAAAATAGAATACACACACGCACACACACACACACACACACACAGATCTGTGCAGTTATAAATATTTCACAAGACTACTGACAGGGTCCATGAAACAAAAAGAAATTTAAAAACTCCTCCATTATTCAGCAATCATACTGAATATTCTACCTTATTTGGAATTAATTTTTTTTTATTTGCAAGGCAGATGGGGTTAAGTGGCTTGCCCAAGGCCACACAGCTAGGTAATTATTAAGTGTCTGAGACCAGATTTGAACCCAGGTACTCCTGACTCGGAGGCCGGTTTTCTATCCACTGCACCACCTAGCCGCCCTTCTATTTGGCATTAATGTTGATAATTTTCCTGTTAAAAAAATCTAATTTTGACTAAACCCAAATAAATTTTATCATAAAACATTGCAAAAGCTTTCATCTAGTATTATTACATATAATACCTACCATTTTTCTCCTGCTGAGGTGTAGTAGAGGGTGTTCTGTTAGATTTAAACTTATTCAGTGCTCCACTAACAAAATCTGAAATACAGAAGCAATCATGTCATGTTCTAGTAATACATTTAAAATCTATGCCTTAATAAAAAAAAAAATAAAACAAATTGTATCAACATATACATTTTAATTAGGTCAATGTAAGAAAAGATATCACATATGGAATTTGATACCCAATAATAATGAAATGCAAAGAAATTTTGCATCTTTTAAAAAACCAAATCTCTTAATTAAGCAATTAGCATCTCTCTCAAGAAAGGATATTTGAATTCAAATAGTCAGCACAGTATTTATGAATGTTTCCTAAGCAAAAAAAAAAAAAATCAGAAGGTACTCTTACCTTAAGGGAAAATGCTAATTGAAAAGGAAAAGATTTTCATGAGTAAATGAAATTCATGACTAAGTTGTGAATTTTCTAAATATGGCTTTGGAGTTTTAAAGAGAAACAATGTATTATGAAGCCAGATGTTGACTTAATCATTCACATTTATGTAACATTTTCCAAGTGTTTTCCTCCCCATTTGAGTTCAGGCTCAATAGTTTTCTTCTATGGCTTTAAAGAGCATAGTTTCAATCTGGACTTTAGGGATATATATATCTATTGGCCAGCAAGAATCTATTGTGTATAATGTCCTCCTTCAATATACCCATATATACAATTGATGATGACTATTTTAAAAGTGTATACAAATCTCAGATAAAATTTGAATATAAGTAGGAGGCATTATAAAACAATGTACATTCACTTCTGCATTCAAGTCTAGAGTCAAACAAGACAATCAACATAATCACTGAAGGAACAAGATTTGGGTCATACTGCTTTCTCATTGATTTAAGGTATTATAAAAAATATGAACATAATTACATTGATAAGTAGAGTGGAGATTTCTACTAAATGACCCAAACTTCACTACAGATATGCAGTTCTTGCAGGCTTGAAATTAACTAATTAGCATGCAAAGGGCAATAAAATTGTACCTACACTTTTTAACCAACAATACTACTAGATCTATACCCTGAAAAGATCATGAAAAAGGGTAAAAACATCACTTGTACAAAAACATTCATAGCAACTCTGCAGGGTAAAGAATTGGCAATTTGAGGGGATGCCCATCAATTGGAAATAGCTGAACAAATTATGGTATATATGTATGTGCTAAACACTATTGTTCTATAAGAAATCATGAAAAGCCTGCAAAGACTTGCATGAATTGATGCTGAGTGAAATGAGCAGAAGCAGAATAACACGCGGTGATAATCAACGAAGATGGATTTGTTCATTTCAGCAGTACAATAATCAAAGACAATTTTAAAAGACTTATGATGGAAAATACCATCCACAGCTAGAGAAGGAATTGTGGCATTTAAATGAAGATCAAAAGTTTATTATCTTCAATTTTTTAAATGTTATATCACATGTACTATATCATTTTTTTAAATATTCTTTCTTCCCATTAGTTTTGATTCTTCTCTCATAACATGATAAACATAGTAAAGCTTTTATCAGATTGCTTTCTATTGGGGCTGGGAAGGGAAGGGAAGGGAGAAAAATGTAAAACTCAAAATCTTGCAAAAAAAAAGAATGGTTAAAAACTACAGCTGCATGTAGTTGGAAACACAAAAAACAATTTTTTTAAAAAAAATTAGGTAGTAATAGGAAGAAGGGATACCAATCTCTTGCAATCAATATTTCTGAGTTAATTAAGAAGGTAACTAAAAATACTGAACTGAAACAAAATATAAAAAAGGAGGCCTCTGGTAAAACAATATATATCAGGAAGGTGACACTGTTAATATAAGTGAACCATGTGAAGGGAAAAGTTAGTCCTAACAGTTGATACAAATTACACTGTCCTTCAAAGGAATTTCACTCCAATATCACATGAATGAAGAGATTTGGCATGAAATTTAGAATTTATCAGATTTAAGCTTTTTTCCTTGAATCCTTAGAGGGGAAACTGAGGACAGATCCATGAAACTGACTCTTAAAGCTAGAGTTACAAACATTCAAGAACTGTTGGGATAGAAACTAAAAGGAAAGTGACTTTGTACTGACATAATGACTGGGTGCAAATATGTACTATTTGATATATAGAGCACTATCTTTTGACATACAGATGGAGGCATAAAAACCTAAAAGGAAATAGAGCACTCTTCCTTTTCTCTCCCAGTAACTCAAGCAGGATGTTATCTGTTACTGCACTTCCTCAGTCCCAGGGGTAACTTTGAAAAAAAAAGAAAAATATGGATATAGAGAGATAACAAAAAAATAGGCAATAGGATTATAGGCCATTGCAGTTAAGTTGATAATAGGAAAAAATAAAGTTTCATAGAATCCTACAATTTTGTAGATGAAAGGAATATTAAGAGTCCATTTAAAAGCATTTTTATTAGTCCTGGAGACAAATGTAAAGCTCCTCTTGCTGCACCGAAGGAAGAAGGTACAAGGAAACCACATGGAAAGAGGTAATTGTTATTTTTCTTTCTATTTGTTTATATTTGTATTTGTTCTTTTTGTGTATCCGTCAACAAACATTTATTAAGCACTATTATTTATTAAGTGTCAGGTACTGGGCATATAAATTATATAGGTTTTAGGCTTAATCTCAAACTGGCATTTTAATGTATATAGTCCTATCTTTAAAAATAAAAAATTGTTTTGGATTTATGTTTGTATTAAGCTATAATTTCTCTACAAGATTTAAGTTTTATTTTGGTCTTGCCTGATCTGTGTGATTTATTAAGGTTTAATCTATGAAAATGTAATCTACCAAATGCAAAAGAATTAAAGAGTTTTTGTCATCATCCTCCTAAATCCTAAAAACTGCTTCTGAAGACACTTAGAATAGATGCTCTCTAGGGTCCTTTGTAACTTTAAATTATATGAGTCATAAAATATATTTGACTTTAAAGTGTTGCAGTTTTATTAACTCTTTCTTTATAATATAACTTTTATCTATTCCTCCCTTTTTTAATACTACCAACTTAGACCAAATCTTTCCTATTTCACATCTAGATTACTGCAAGTCTTTCTGGCCTAAAAATAACCCTGCGTACTGTTAGAAAATCTCCCAAAAATATTATTTCCATTCTATTAATACTCTGGTCAAACTTAAAGATCAAATCTTAAATTTGATATCTGTAACACAATAAAATCTAATCTGTTGGTATCCAAAGGCTCATTTCCTAATTTCATCACTTATTGCTCCTCCACTTAAATCTTTAAAGTTAGTCTACTCATTGTCTCCCACAAATATCATGAACTTCCACATCTGGATTTTGTCATCCAAGCCAAATATTACACTTATTTGAGTAAGCAAATAAAATTCCTATGAGCCTTTCCTAACAAGTTATTTCTCTTCAAGCCTGGGGCACTTTTTAACTGTACTAGTCATTTAACATAATCTTACACTTCTTCATATTGCTATTTTTAACTTTTTAATAACTGAAGCTTTGTCTGATTCTGTCTTTGTAATTACCTATGTGGCATCTTGGACAAGTCACTTAACCTCTATGGAGCAGTATTCCCAGCAGTAAAATAAGGAGTCTGGAATAGATCCTCCTATCTCAAAAATTCTATAATTCTAGGAGTTTATGTCTTATCTCTCCAATTAGATTGTGTATCAAGAAGCAATAATGTAATATGCTTCTTTACATCTCTCACAGTCCTTAACATACAGAAGACACTAAATTTTTGTTGAATAGTCAGTTAATCTTGAAGAATAATAATACTCACCACCTACACTCTGTCTTCTCTTTCTCTTATGTTCAATAGGAGATTCATATTCACCTTCTTCACAGCCATCTAATGATGGAGTAGAATAGGGGCCATCAAGACCCAACATGACTGGTATCTTTTCTATGATAAACTCTGGCACACGCCCTAAAGGACAACATGGACAATATTGATTTTACTGTGTTGTTGTTTAAAAAAATAAAGATAATCTACGCTAAACTTCTAATAGAACAGGATCGTAAATCATAGATACTACTGAAAGAAGCTTCAAAAGTCATTTGGTCCACCCAAATTTTAAAGTGATAAAATTGAGATTCAGAGGGATTAAATGACTGGCCCCAAGGTTATGTAAGGAGCAAGCAAAAGAATTAGGAGTTCTCCTGAAGCCTAAATCCTTTAATTCAGTCTAGTGCTCTTTCCACTATAACATGCTGCCTCAAAAATTTTAATGGTCATCTGGGAGAAACTGCACTGAAGACAATTCACCACTTCTTACCAATATCAGCTGCATGATCAATAAGGGTCTTTACCACTGCAACTTGCAATCGAAGTTTTTTTTCTGTGTTGGCTGACATTTTTTCATTTCCATCATTTGATTGTAAAAGGTTTGGAGCAAATATTACTGCAAGATTACTGCTATCCATTTTATTCTCACCAGCTCTTTAAAAGGGGGGAAAAAAGTAGGTACTATTAAATGTAGTCAAAATTTAAATTAAGATATAATTTCAATAACCTTATTTGTAGAGACTCTTACTCTACTGGCTATGTATAAAGCAAATACTAAAGCTCATCAGGAATTTAAGAATTAGGAAATTAGGAAATTATCTCATCACACTCAATTTGGATCAATATACAACATGGAAATGATAAAAAAGAATTAGAAAATTAAAAATTTTCTAAACAGACAAAATAATTTATAAAGTGTATCCATGCATGTAAAACTAGTATTTTATTCACAGCCACATTTCTCAAAATCCTCACTCAATACTTACTTTTCATTTAACACATAAAAATAAGAATCTGGACTACTGTATTTGGTTTCAAAGTTCAAGACTGATTAGTAGTAATAAAACAGAAGGAGTCAGAGGAACCTAGCTACAGGTAAACACAATAACAGCAGTGAGAAGTGATAGGTAATAGCAAAGGGAAAAAAAGAAAAAGGATTAAAAACAATCAGAAACAAGAACTCAAAATGATACCACATGATGGACCTTCTAAGATAACTGCCTTGTATCAAAGGAGATGACCATATTACGGCATAGTTGTACTGACATTCAAGATGATGAAAAAATGAAATTGTATGCAATTTATTCCATTTGAGAAGATAAGGAAGTATGTAAATAAATTTTAGGAAACATTTCTATCTCAAATAGTTGAAATAAAAAAACTACTGGTGCTTTAAATCATAAATAGCTAGGTATTTAGAACAACTAACTTCTTAAAGTTTCCCCCATAGTTAAAATTTTTCTGTGCTTGATCTTTACTTACCTAAGAGAAACATTCCTGAGAAAGTTAAAGAAGTATCGTAATATATAAATTATACTGTCAGTCATAAGACAAGAAAGCAACACTGTAGCAGTAATCTTCTCCTCTGTTTCTAACTGTTGAGCTTTGATAAGAGCTTCATGGAAATCAACAGGAAGGATGGGTTCTGGCAACTCCCTAAAAAATTGCTTAAGAAGTCCTGCAATATCACACGGAGGTGCAGAAGACAGACAGTTTTCACCACGATCCAATTTGCTCTGAAATAAATTTCAAGTCTTTAGTACATTTTTGATTTAAGATCTTGTTTTGATTAAAAAAACTCAGTTTATATCTCAGGATAAGGATTTTTTCTTAGTAAATAAACTTTATTTCTTTTATTTATTTGCTTCTGGTCAATTTTAAAAAACATATCAAAAAGCCTGACCAACAATCAAAAATATTTAATTTCTTTACAGTGTTCATATAAGCTACAAGAACTTTCCTCAGAGGGCTTTCTGTCACAACTATATCTTTGAGAATTATTCACACCAAAGAGAAGTGTGAAAGAATGAATATAAGGCTGAGCTTGGGAATTAGAAGACCTGGGTTCAAACCCTTCTCCTAAAAATAACTATCTGTACATGAAGTACCTCACACAACTTCATAGCAATTATTTAATAAGTCATATGGGTTATGATGTGGGAGAGAATTCACCTGCTTGAAAATCATAAACCCTTCATGTCAAATCTGAGAACTTTAACAACAAAAACAAAATTTGACAACTATGAAAAGAAAAAAAATTAGTCAAGTAATATGCTTACCTTCAATGCTTTCAGACGAATAACTGATCCAGATTTCCTAAAAAGCCCTTCAATATGAACATGCTCTTCCAAAGAAGTACAAGCATCAACAAGGAAACTGAAAAATGCAGGTCTTATCAATGCATTTGATCTTACAAAAGTCATGGTAAATGAATATGCTTATCAAGGTGCATCAACTAGTTGTGAAGACACCACTCTGACACTTGACCTATAATTTATACATTGTTCTTTAAGGGTACCAAAACTGTTGTTAGCATCTCTAAAAACCTATTGTGCCCCTATAAACTATATTATATAACTACACACACACACACACACACACACACACCAGCAAATCTTTCCTCTGATTATCACCTCATGAAATACAGCAAACTCTTTAATTCAATTCAACATTTCTTAACATCCCATGTGCAAGGTGTCCTAGACACCACAGATATATAGATAAAAACTTCCTTCCCCTCAACATGTACAACATTTACATACATAGATAAGTATATAGAGTAGAGTTGAGAGACATAATAACTAGAGTAAGAGGAAAAATAGATCAGGAAAGACTGTGTGTAATATGAAAAACCAGGGACTACAAGAGGTAAAAGTAAAGAGAAAAATTTATTATACATCTGTGAGACAGTTTATGCAAAGGAACAAAGGCAGGAGACTGAGTGTAATAAAGAAGAATAATAGCAAATAGATTAGAAAGGTAGGTGAAAGTTAGATCACGAAAAGTTTTAAATGCAAAGTTTGGGATTTTATATTTATCCCAGACCATAGAAGCTCCTGAAACTTAAAGTAGTATTGATTAGACAACCTCTTTTAGAAACATCAAATTGGCAGCATCTTAGATGATGGATTTAAAACAAAGAGACTTGAAAAAACAAGACCTGGTAACTAACTGGACTGAAAAGGTGTGGGAGTAGGGAATCAAAGAAAAGATATTGACAGATGACTGACATTCTGAACCTGGAAAATGGGGGGGGGGTTGTTCATTCAATCAAACAGGAAAGTTTGAAAATGGATAAATTTGGGTAAACACAAGTTCCATTAAAAAAAAGTTTATTTATTCATAGGTTCTATTATTATCTCATTTAATTTACTTTTTTATTTACTTTTCTGTGGGACCTTTATTTCTTTGCCAATATTATTTGTTCAATCTTCAGAAGACAGAAATTATATTTTTTTATATATAGAACAGACAGAAGGATATTCAAAAATTGTCTGTAAATAATACATGTTGTATCAATATTACAAGGGCAGCTCTGTGGCCCAATGGATAGTGTGTTTGGGCCTAGAGTCAGAAAGACATCTCTTCCTGAGTTCAAATCTGGTCTCAAGACACTCACTAGTGACTCTGGACAAGACACTTAAGCCTGTTTGCCTCAGTTTTTTCATCTGTAAAATGAATTGGAGATGGAAATAGCAAAACCACTCTAGTATCTTTGCCAAGAAAATCCCAAATAGGGTCACAAAGAGTCAGTTTGACTGAAAACAACTAAAAAACAATTCAAGGCTACCTCTACAGATTCAACAGCTCTCTGAAGTAAAGAAGTCATAAGATTTGAACAGATTTATTAACATGAGATTTGTTATCATTTTTTCAATACATGTATACTTAGAAATTCTTTTAATAGAATATTAAATATTTTCATAATGAATTTTAATAACATTTTGTGATCATTATTTACAAAAGCTTAAGTACCTCAATTTAAACATAATTAATCTTATACTACATTTCTTTCCAAATATACGCATTCATCTAATAAACATTTACTGAATGTCTATTTGTCAGGTAGGGTATCATAACAACAATATATTATCATTAATGTATAGATTTCAAAGTGGAATTATGAAGTTCATAAACAACTACAACATAAAGATCCCAATTTGAAATATCAACTCATTTTTGAACCTTGAAATTCACATTCACATTATACTCTATGCTTACTTTCATACTCTGCTTACCTTGGAATGTTTCCATATTCTGGTATAAATGACTGGGGAAGCACAGAAAAAGGCACTCCAAATATTTTTCCCTAAAATGTAAAGTCATCTGCTATAAGTGTCAAGATAAAAATTTACAGGTATAAGCAAAGAATGTTTGTTACTTAAAAAGGAAGATAAGAGGCAGCAAATGGATAGAGCCCCAGCCCTGAACTCAGGAGAATTCAGGTTCAAATGCATCTTCAAATACTTAATCACCTAGTTGTATAACCTTAAGCAAGTCACTTTAACCCCTTTGTCTAGCCAAAAACAAAAAAAGGAAGATAAATTTACGATTTCAGGGAAGGAATTAAAAAACAGACTCAAACTAGGATTATGAGATTTAATCAGTCATATAAACTAAAAGGCATAATAATTGACTTTGGTGACAGGGAGTCTTGAGAACAAGACTACTAGAATCAAATACTAAACTACATACCTTACATAAATAATGTCTAACAATTATGCTAATGAAGAAGTAACAGAGCATTTAGATCACTACTAACATACTTTAAAGTATCGTTATTAAACTTTTTTTTTTTAAAAAGGCCTTAAGTAAGTTTAAGGCTTCCCTACTGGTACCTTTTAAAACGTATGTTTTTCTTAAATCACCTTCCACAGCTTTGTAAATACAAACTGCAAGCAAATTCAAATCATGTGATTTGCAAGTTATACACACACACACACACACACACACACACACACACACACACACACACGCTGGGTTAATTCTGCGGATGATGAATGTTATAATTATATAAGTTACAAATTTTCTAACAAATGTTCCAAGAAATATTGAAAGCAAACCTTAAAAATTCTGATCAAAGAACTTCTATCTTCTTTCCTATTATTTTTATTAATTTTTTTAAACTATTTGCAATACACCATTTTCTTAAGAGTATGCCAGAGGAACAACTTGTACTCAGTAGTCCTGAACTTCAAGTCAAACTTAATTTATTAATTATGTAGTCTTTGACAAGTCACTTCGTCTCTTTAAAGATTATATAATCCCACATAAGTATTAATAATTATTAAAATAACATATTTTTATAACATGCAGGTTTTTAAAACTATAAAACTGCATGTTATAAAAATGAGTTATTGTTAATAATCTGAAATCAGATTCTGAGATCCTGGTAAATAATAATATATGCATAAGTATTAAAAGAATTAAAGACTAAAAATTTTCTCTAAGTCGACATTAAACATTTAAGGAAATGATTCATTTAGAAAACATCCCATTACTATAAACTGATAGGATTAGAGAAAAGCATTTACAGTGTTTTAAAAAAAAAATCAATCCATAATCATTTGTTAAGCTGTTACTATATAATATGGTATATAGTCAAGCACTGCAGATAAAAAATTCAAATAACACTTTCAAATGGCTTATGTTCTGGAATGTAATTAAGCACAAAATAGTTAAATAGGCATGTTTTAGGGGAGGAAAGAAAATCAGAAAAGGTTGAAAGTGATATTTCATTCAGCTGAGTCATGAAAGAAGAAATTCTATGAGGCAGAGGTGAAAATGGAGTGAATTGCAGGCATGTGGAGATGGCAACTGCAAAGGAAGACTCAAGACATATCTAGTACATGAGGGACACAGATAGCTAGTGTGTATGGATGAAGGTATAGTGAGTAACATATAATGAGGATGGAAAGATAGGGCTTTAAAAGCTTAGTAGAGTTTATATTTTATCCTAAAGGTAATAGGGAATCACAGGTGTTTATTGAGAAGGAACATTAACAAGGTCACATTTAAGCTACAAGAATATCACTTTGGCAGCAATTTCTAAGAGTGGAATAGGAAATGGTTTGAGGCAGAAAGAACAATTAGTAGACAGTTCAGTAATTTAAATGTGAGGGTTTGAACTAAGGAGGTAGCTGTGTGAATAGAAAAAAGGGTCAGGCAGAAACAAGAAATCTGGCAATTGTTTAGACATATTGGGAGTTAGGAGTTAAAGGTATAGTGAGAGTGAAATAGGAAGTTTCAGAACCTGGGAGACTAGAATTGTGATGGCTTTGAGTAGAAAGAGGAAAGTCTGAAGAGAAGTATGAGATGTTTCGGGCCTGTTGAGTTTGATATATCTCCGGGACAGCTAGTCTTTAATGTCCAGAAACTGAATTAATTCTTAGATATCAAGTCTGAAATATCAAATAGGTAAATAGCAATGTGGGACAGAAGTTCAAAGGAGAAACTGGGGCTGGACATGTAGTATGTAAGTCATCAACATAGGTCATGGGTTAGGTATAGGACCTGTGATTTCACTAATATAGAGAACTCCCAAATGAAGATACTTATTCTGCCAATGCAGACTGGCACCTTCTCTGCAACCTATAGTGCTTAAATGCCTAGAGCACTGAATAATTAAGTGACTTGTCAGAGAATCACACAGGAAGTCTAAGTCAGAGGCAAGCCACGAATCCAGGTATTCCTGGCTTCAAGGCCAGCTTTTTAACAATGGCTTTCAAGTCATATGTAAGAAGATAATTAAAATCCTGGTAGCTGATGAGGTCACTAAGAGAGAAATTTGTTCATGTAACAAACATCTACTAAACATTTACTATGTTTACTATGTACTAGGCTCTAAAGAAAGATACAATAACAAAAATGAAACAAGGAAACAAGGAAAATACTTTTCATGAAAGAGAGGAGAGTAGAGGGAAAGAAAGAAATATGCATAAATAAATACATAATATATAAATAACTGAGAGGGAGCACTGGGAAATGGGGTATGGAGAAATTGGAAAAGGGTAGGTTAGACTTCAGCTGAACTTTGAAACAAACTAAAGATTTTAAGAAGCAAAGATTGGAAAAATAGAATTCTAGACAGATGGGATAGCTTCTGCAAAGATATGGAAGCAAATAGACTTAATTTAGCCACATAGTGCAAAAAAAAGCAGAGTAATGTGTAATAAACCTGGAAAGACTGCCAGATGTCAGTTTTTGAAGAACTTCAAATCCCAACAAGGCAGCTATAGTATTTAATTATAAACTATATCTTTTTGAAGAAAAGAACCACACAGTGATACCTATGCTTTAATAATCACTTGGTACCTAGGTGGGAGATGGATTGCAGAGGGCAGAAACCTGACCTACATAGAGCAATTAGGAAACTACTATAATAATCCAGGAGAGAAGTTACTTGAATTAGGGTTATGGAGTGAAGGATTAGAAAGATGTTTTGTAGATGGAATCAAGAAATGATTAGATACAGGAGTTGAGAGAATGAAGAGTTAAAGTTGATTTCAAGTTCACAAATCAAATTAATTAGAATAGTCAGGATCTCAAAAGAAAAAGAGAAACTTCAGAAAGGTACAGGTTTTTAGGGAAAATCAAATGAGTACTATTTTGGAAATGTTGAACTAAAGATGCCTGTGAGACATCCACCTGTTAATGACTAAAATGCAGCTGGTGCTTCAAGGCTGGATATTGAGGAGAAACACTAGAGTTAAAGATATAGATAGGGGAGTACAAAGCAATGATAGCTGAATACTGCAAGAATCCCAATTACCTGCTTAGTGCTTTTTACACTACATAGATTTAATCCAATGCCTTCAGCAGAAGTCTAAGCATTTGTATAAATTGAAACTCATAAATTTTTGTATTAGAAACTATTATTTTGAACTAGTATAAAATGTTACTATAAACATATAAGACATTCATCCTTAATGATGTGCATTCTCATATTTGAGTAATGACTTTTTGTCTGATACAATGTGCCCACTAGTCAATTTCTACTCTAGTAACAAGATCTTAAGTATTGTTCCATACTGAAAACATGGTATAGATACTTGATAAGATTCTTTTAAATTGTGAAATATCTTGATTTTTAGAGTGGGGGGGAAAAAAATCAAGGGCTATGTTCTGCAAAGGCCTCTAACTTTCAATCGTTTTAGTCCCTTTTATTCATTTTTAGAATGTAATAATGCTATCTCAAAAAATATATGGTTCATATCAAGTACCCTAAATCTTTTCCATTTCCTGTAATTTTTGAAAATACTATCTAAATGATATATACAATCTTGGGTAGAAAGTGAATGAAACAGCTGAAGAGACTATCATATCGGTAAATAATTCTAAGTAGAAACAAAAAACTCAAAATAACTACCCAGTTAAAAAAATGTTTTATGACATATAAAGTTGACAATACCAAATATTAAGTTTTGGTATAATCAGGAGATTTCAATTAATCATTATACACTGTGTAACTTTAACAAATATACACAAAGGGGGGTGGGGTAGCTAGGTGGTGGAAGGGGCCCTGGACTCAGGAGTACCTGAGTTCAAATCCAGCCTAAGACACTTAATGAGTACCTAGCCAAGTGGCCTTGGGTAAGCCACTTAACCCCCATTGCCTTGCAAAAACTTAAACAAGTAAAGTAAATAAATGAATAAACGATGATAAGAAATAAATAAAACATATACAAAAGGACCACTTACAAGCTAAATTAAATAATCTTACAAATATACACATATCCATTTCTAGTATTTGAGCAAAACTCTTCCTGCACATTTACCAGTTTATATAAAAACCATTCAGAAAGCAACCATCTTTTTAAATGAACAAACCTTACTGACAGCCTATAAGTCTCAGAAATAAACACAAACACTCATTATGAGTCTTGGATTCTCACCTGAAATACAGATAGTATAGTATATACGTCAAAAAGTGGCTGTAAGGATGGAGCAACTTTAAGGTACTCTAATAAGTTAGTTATAATCGATAATAAATCTTGAGATCTTCACCAAATGGTGCATATATTAGATCCTTGTGTAAGATTGATAAGTAATCTAGGTTCTGAGAGAAATATATATATATATATATATATATATACCTTATATATACCATATATATACATATATATATATATATATATATATATATATATATATACACACACACACATATCTACCTTGATGATTCTGGGCAAGCCACTTAATCTCTGGGCCTGTTTCCTGTGTAAACAGTGAATTAGACTCCAAAGTTCTTTTCTACTTCTAAACAGGGAGTGGGCCAGGAGGGCTAGGTCAAGGAAGACCAGGGTTTAAAATCCAGCCTCCAACACAGAGACAAGTCCCTTAAGGTCGAAACCAGCCTCAGTTTCTCCATCTCTAAAATGGGAATAATATAGCTTAGCGGGCTATATAATTGCACTTGCCACGGCGCCTGGCACAGTTTTCTATATGGATGTTGGTCACCATTCCGTCCTTTTTTCTGAACCAAACTAAGGCGTCGCTTTGACCCATGTGCCCCCCCCCCCCCCGTCCTCTTCCCCGGACTTACCCCAGGAGCCACAGCCGCGGATTCCCGCCGGCCGGGAGCCAGCTGTCCTCGGCCGCCCTTGACCTTTATGCCATAGGCCGCTCGGAGATGCTGCGCCAAGGCCAGCCTCAGCAGCCCGCGGTCCCTCATGCCGCCGCGCCCGCCCTTCCTCCTCGTCCTCGTCCGCCTCCACGCCTCGACCTTCCCCCGCCACCAGCCCTTCCACTTGCTACAAGCCCTCAGCGTCCCCGCCCTGCGCCCGGCTCCCTTTGCACTTGCACCCGCCACTCCCGCGCCCCCTTCCCCCGAGCCCCGCCGCGGCCTCCCCACTCCGAGGCCCGGCCGCGCTCCTTCCCCGTCCCTTCCACAACGCGTCCCGCCTCGACCCCTCCGGCCGCTCCCGCCCGCGGCTGTGCGGCCTTCCTCCACGCCGCCCCCTCCTGCCCCCCGAGTCTCAGCGGCGGCGCGGCGCCCCCGGCCCCGGCCCGCGGCCCAGCCGCAGGCTCCCGCGCCGCCTCCAGTCCCGGGCCCCGCCCGGGCTGGCCGCTCTCCGCCGTCGCCTCGTCGCGCGCACGGAAGCTACCTCCCGCCCGGCCGCCCTCCTTCAGCCTGGCTGCGCCCCGGGCCAGCGCATGGCGGGCCGCCCGGAAGCCCGCCGCCCCGCGCCGCCCGAGCGGGAGATCGCCGCCCGGACACCCTCGGAGGCTCAAACGGCAGCGCCAGCCTTCGCTGCGGCCTCTGATTGGTCAGCTCGCCATTCAAAATCAGGACCCCAAGAGGCGCCTAAAAGCGGCCTGACTCGGCGCCCGGCCGGACCCAGGGAGCCCAGTCACGGGGGGGGGGGGGCCAAAACAAAAAAAAAACCGATCACCTTGGGCCTAGCTCTTTCTTAACGATGTTTACTGGAAGTGTGTGCGAAATTCGCGCATCTCGCTGACAATACTCAGGCACTCACAGTAGACACCTAACCCTCCCTCCACGTGTGAGGACCCGGGGTGGGTCCAGCCCGGGCCTAGACAAGGCGGAAGTCTGGGCGCCGCCGCGGTGGCCGCGCGCTGGGCAAGTTCCTCCGTGGGTCTGGGAGAGCCGGGTCCGGGCCATCCGGGCCACAGCCGGGCGCAGCACCAAACGCCGGAGGGTCCGGCGGGGCCGGCACGACGCCGAGGCTCTGCCCCATCGCCCCTGCCGCCTGCTTGTACATAAAGAATCCGCGGCCTTCCTCGAGGATGACTCTTCTCCCCGGGTCCCGCTGCTCATTTATAAAGTGAAACTTAAGACAGGCCCCAAAGGAAAGGGAAGGGCCGGGGTCTGACCCAGCCCCCCCCCCCCCCGCCGGGGCTTAGTTTGGGATTTCCAGGTGTTGGGAGAGATTTATCAGAGACTCGGAGGCTTATCACAAAACACACAGACGTCATCTGGAGGGATTCCACAAGTCGGGAATCCATCCCCAACCTCCCCAAAATTGCAGCCCCCAATCAGTGTGCTCGCCCCCAGAACTCCAAGGACCCCTTTTTGGGGGTTTTCTTGGCAAACATCACTTGGCAGTGATGCTGCCTGCCATTTCCTTCTCCAGCTCATTTTTTCAGAAGAGGAAACTGAGGCCCAGGATCACGCAGCTATGGTAAACAATCTAACGCTAGCTGCAATCCAAAGCCCTCTTCAAACGAAAGGTTTTAATATCCCAAAGATGGACCTGGAAGGGAAAATAATGGCAGACTTCCTGCACAAAGTACCTTGGGGGAAGTGATGAAATTTGAGGTTTAAAAACTTGTAAACAGAGAGATAGGATTTATCTTGCTATCAGTGAGAGGAGTCAGCAGGAGTTGAAGAACAAAGGTTACATGCCTGAAAAGGGTTTATGGACTCAAATCTCCTAAACCCAGCCAAATAGCTATTTATCTTTCCCAACCCTACAGGAAGGTAAACTGGAAGTATGGGAGGGCTCCCCTAAGGTCTCCTTTACTAAGGTAGAATTTACCTAGGCTCCAATTATCATATGGAAGCAAACTTCCTGCCTGAACTGAAGTAAATATGTTCTCTTTTTATTTTTATTTTATTTTTTTCTTAGGTTTTTGCAAGTCAATGAAGTTAAGTGACTTGCCCAAGGTCACACAGTTAGGTAATTATTAAGTATCTGATGTCAGATTTGAACTCAGGTACTCCTGACTCCTGAGGCTAGTGCTCTATTCACTGCACCACCTAGCTACCCCTATTTTTTTTTTATTTTTGCAAGGCAAGGGTTAAGTGATTTGCCCAAGGTCTTCTTGCCACTTAGCTGCCCCTGCATTTCTATTTACTCTTTGTGTGGCTAAGGGCAATCACTTTACCTCTTTGGGTCTCATTCTTTTTTGTCTGTAAAACCAGATGATTCTATGAACTTTTCAAGGTCTCTTCTAGTAATAACGGGATTCCAATTCAGATTCACTACCTAAACTCCGTTAAGGAGGTATCTTCAGTCTCATAAGAGGAGTTAAGATAGTGAAATGAGGTTGGATGGTCCCAAGGGCACTTCTTAAAGGACCAGTAGGTAGGAAAGCAGCACGTTAGGATTATCATCATTAAAAATGATAGTCTATAGTATATATGATAAAATTATATGTTTTACATAATACTATAATACATACAATGCAATGCATATATACATACTTTATGCACACATAATTTATATAATAATAATAATTTATTATTATTTATTGTGATCATTTCTAAAACTAAGTAAAATTTAGGAATTTTCTCTGGCTGTATCCCATCATTGTTGCAACTCCACCTTTTTGACTTCCCTGGCTTCCTTTAAGTTCCAATTAAAATTCCAGCTTTTACAGGGAACTTTTTCCACTCTGAATTCTGGTAACTCTGTTAATTATTTCCTATTTGTCCTATATATAGATTTTGTGTGTGTGTTTGTGTGTGTGTGTGTGTGTGTGTGTGTGTGTGTGTATATATATATATATATATATATATGTATATATTTGTTTATGTTGTCTCCATCATTATAAGCTTCTTGAAAGCTGCAGCCTTTTTGCATCCCCACTGCTTAGCACAATGTTTCACATATTAGTAAATGCCTATTGCTTGAATGTAAATTGGGAACAGTGAGAAAGAAAAGATTTCTCAAAAGTAGGCCTTAAGTAGAGTCTAAAATTTTGTCTTTTTGTCTATTTTGAAAATTTGAAAATTTTTTGAAAATAACTGGTTTTATTGTAATTCTATATATTTTATGCATTTTAAAAAAATTATTCTGAGAAAGGATCCATAGGCTTCATTAGACTGCCAAAGGGATCTCTGACACAAAAAAGTTAAGAACCACTACTTTATAAAGGAAAAATACTTCTTAAGAGAAGACATGTTGTCCCAGGTTCCTAATTATCCATTTTAAAATCCCTGTTCTTGACTTTTTTGAGGGAACTATGTTTCAAAATTATAAAGGGGGATAATAATAAATCCAAAGATTCCAGCTTTGATAAAAACTGCTGGGGAAACTGGCAGAAATTAGGCATAGACCAACAGTTTACACCCTATACCAAGATAATGTCAAAATGGGTATAGGATTTAAATATAAAAGGTGATACCATAAGCTAATTAGAAGAACAAGGGATAGTTTCTCTGTCAGATCTACAGAATGGAGAGCAGTTTATGACCAAAGAAGAGATAGAGAAACATTATAAAAGATAAAATGGATAATTTTGATTACATTAAATTGAAAATTTTTCCACAAATAAAACCAATGCAGCCAAGATCAAAAGGAATATAGGAAGCTGGGAAATAATTTTTACAGCTAGTGTTTCTGACAAAAGGACTAATTTCTAAAATATAGAAACAACTGAGTCAGATTTATAAGAATACAAGTCATTCCCAATTGACAAAATGGTCAAAGGATATGAAAAGACAATTCTCAAATGAAGAAATTTATCAATAATAATATGAAAAAATGCTCTAAATCATTATTGATTAGAGAAATGCAAATTCAAACAACTCTGAGGTACCACCTCATACTCATCAAATTGGCCAACATAACTAAAAAGAAAAATGATAGAAGAAAAATATTAGAAGAGATGGGGGGGGGCTAGGTGGCATAGTAGATAAAGCATCGGCCTTGGAGTCAGGAGTACCTGGGTTCAAATCCGGTCTCAGACACTTAATAATTACCTAGCTGTGTGGCCTTGGGCAAGCCACTT
The DNA here is from genome assembly GCF_037893015.1 of Macrotis lagotis. Lineage (NCBI taxonomy): Eukaryota > Metazoa > Chordata > Mammalia > Peramelemorphia > Peramelidae > Macrotis > Macrotis lagotis. The sequence continues at coordinate 192,940,388 of NC_133661.1, forward strand.
AACCCCATTTGCCTTGCAAAAACCTAAAAAAAAAAAAGTGGGAAAACTGGGACTCTAATGCATTGCTGGTGGAGTTGTAAACTTATTCAACCTTTCTGGAGAGCAATTTGGAATTATGGCCAAAGGACAATAAAAGTATGCATAACCTTTGATCCCAAAAAGATTGTAAAAAAAAAAAAAAGGAAACAACCTACATGTACAAAAATATTTATAGAAACTCTTTGTAGTAGCAAAGCTTTGGAAATTTAAGGGATGCCCATCAATTGGAGAATGACTGAACAAACTATGGCATATGAATGTGATGGAGCACTATTATTCTATAAGAAACCATGGGGGATGGGACCTCAAAATAGCCTGGAAAGACTGATACTGATTGAAGTGAGCAGAACTAGAAGAACACTGCACACCCTAAAGCAACATGGGATGATGATCAGCTATGATGGACTTGATCATTTCTTCAGTACGATAATCAAAGACAATACCAAAAGATTTGTGATGGAGAATACAATCCATATCCAGAGCAGAAACTGTGGAGTTTAAATGCAGACCAAACTTTACTATCTTCAATTTAAAAAAAGCCTTATGAATTATGTCATTTTTTTCCTATAATTGTTTCTTCCATTTAAATGTGATTCTTCTTTCGCAACATGATTACTATGGATCTATGTTTACCATGTTATAGATATAGAACCTATATTATATTGCATTCTGTCAGGGGGGAAGGGACAGGGAAGGGAGAAAGGGAAAAATGTTAAAAAAAAATAAAAAAGATTGTTGAAAACTACCATTATATGTAGTTGGAAAAATAAATAAAGAAAAAATTACAAAGGGAGAGGAAGCAGCTTGGAATCATTAAAAGTATTATTCAGTTTTCCAAATGGAATCCAGGTTGATTTTTTCTCCTATCCAATTCTGGTAATTGGCTTATCTTCAGTGTCCAACCAAGATCCAAAAAAAAAAAAAAAAAAGAGAGAGAGAAATGGATTAATTCAATATTTCATCTCTGATCTCAGCAAAATGCTTACGTCATTTCTTTATGGACTGCTTGGACAATCAAGAAGCTATGGAGCTGGGGTGGAGCCAAGATGGAGGCAGGAGAAGAGCCTCTCATAGGTGCTCTCCAAAATATTTCAAAAAAGGGGCAGCTAGATGGAGCAGAGGATAGAACACCAGCTCTGAGTCAGAGGACCTGAGTTCAAATCCAGTCTCAGACACAATACTTACCTAACTGTGTGACTTTAGGCAATCACTTAACCCCATTGCCTTGCAAAAACAAAAATATTTCAAAAACCTTAAAATTATGACTCTAAATTTTTGAGAGGCAGAACCCACAGAAAGATCCAGTGAGGCAATTCCCCAGTCCAAGGTAACCTGGAAAATAGTGGGAAAATTCTGTTCCATGGGATTGGAGGGGTGGCAGCACCAGAGTGAAGGAACTACAGCCTCAGGGCACCTGGGAGCTCCTCCCAGCAGCAGAAGCAGTTTCCTGACCTGCACCCCAGGGAGTACCAAGCACAATCGGGAAAATCAGCAGGGAGACCTCTGCCAAAGCAAGCTCAAATCCAGGCTATCAACAGTTGTGGCACTCAGCATGGTTGGGACACTCTGTGGCCAAGGCTCTCGGCATGGCCAGGGCAGCCCAGATCCAGGAAATGGAAGCAGGCCCCTGGAATCACCCTGGCTCCCAGACAGCTGCACCCTGAGTGCTTAGCCCACCAAAGGTAACGGAGTGGAGGGAGACTGCTGAGATCTGTTCTCTGTCCCTGGAACAGTACTCTGGGGGCTCTGACCACATTCAGACCCTGGTCACAGTCTAGGCCCCCCATAGAGCTGGAACTCCATACACACACACACCTCACAGCCCCATGGCAGAGGGATGAGCTTGTGGTCATTCACAGACCAGGAGAGCAGTCAGAGCCTCACACACTGAGGTCCTTGTGGGGATGTCCCAATAATATTCAAAAGTTCAGGAAAGGGGCGGCTAGGTGGTGCAGTGAATAGAGCACTGGCCTTGGAGTCAGGAGTACCTGGGTTCAAATCTGACCTCAGACACTTAATAATTACCTAGCCATGTGGCCTTGGGCAAGCCACTTAACCCCACTGCCTTGCAAAAAAAAAAAAAGAAGAAGATCAAAAGCTCAAGAAGCACCCTAAAACCAGGCACAGGCTGGGGAAATGAGTAAACAGGAAAAAAAAAGGAACCTGACCATAGACAATTATTTGGTCCCATGGCAGACCAAAATGCTTAATCTGAAGATGAGAAAGTACAAGCTTCTGCATCTAAAGACTCCAAGAAATATAGAAGTTGGGCTCAGGTGATGACAGAGCCCAAAAGAGATTTTGAAAATCAAGTAGGGGAGACAAGAAAAATTGGGGAAAAAAAATGAGAGATACAGGAAAAACATGAAGTCAGCAGCTTAGTCAAGGAGATCCAAAAAATGTTGAAGAAAACATGTTAAAAACCAGCATAGGTCAAATGGATAAAACAGTTCAAAAAGTTATTGAGAAGAATGCTTTAAAAAGCAGAATTGGCCAGATGGAAAATGAGATAAGAAAGCTCTCTGAGGAAAACAAATCCTTCAGATATAGAATGGAGCTAAAGGAAGCTGATGACTGCGAGAAATCAAGACACAATAGTTCAACACCAAAAGAATGAAAAATTAGAAGAAAATGAAATATCACATTGAAAAAAAACAACTGATCTGGCAAACAGATTCAAGAAAGATAATTTTAAAATTATTGGGATACCTGAAAGTCACAATCAGAAAAAGAGCCTTGACCTCATTTTTAAAGAATTCCTACAGCAAAATTGCCCTGATATCCTAGAAGCAGAGGGTAAAATAGAATCCACTGATCTCCCCTGGAAAGAGATCCAGAAAAACAACCCCAGGAATATTATAGCCAAGTTCTAAAACTGCCAAGTCAAAGAGAAAATATTACAAGCAGCCAGAAGGACACATTTCAAATATCATGGAGTGCAGTCAGGATCACACAGGACTTAGCAGTAGCTACATTTAAGGGCACATAGGGCTTGGAATATAATATTCCAGAAGGCAAAAGAGCTTGGAATGCAACTGAGAATCAACTACCCAGCAAAACTGAATATCCTCTTCTAGGGGAAAAGATGGACTTTCAATGAAACAGTGGGATTTCAAATGTTCCTGTTGAAATGACCAGAGCTGAGCAGAAAGTTTGGCCTTCAAGTATAGGACTCAGGTGAAGCATAAAGAGTGGAGGAGAGGGGCAGCTAGGTGGTGCAGTGGATAGAGCACCGGCCCTGGAGTCAGGAGGACCTGGGTTCAAATCCGGTCTCAGACACTTAAAAATTACCTAGCTGTGTGGCCTGGGGCAAGGCACTTAACCCCGTTTGCCTTACCAAAAAAAAAAAAAAAAAAACTAAAAAAAAAAGAGTGGAGGAGAAGAGTAAACTATGAGGGACTTAATGATGATGAACTGCATGATAACTGCATGGAAAGATGATACTGATAATACTCATGAAACTCCTCATTTAATAGAGCAGGTAGAAGAAGCTTTTGCAGATGAAACACAGGAGAGAGCTGAATTTAAAGATATATTGTAAAAATGGAGTCAATGGGTGGAAGGGAAATGTACTTGGAGTAAGAGAAAGGAGAGGTAGAATAGGCTAAAATATTTCATATAAAAATATTTAGTGTAGCTTTTGCAATGGTATGGAAGGGGGGGGAAGGTGAGGGGGAATGAGGGAACCTTCAATCTCATCGAAATGGCTCAGAGAGGAAATAGCATACACACTCAATAGAGTATAGACATCTAGAGGAAAAAGGAGAGAAGGGGGACAGGGAAGGGGGGATGTGCAGGATAAAAGAGAGGGTAGATCATAGGAAAGGATAGTCAGACATAACACATTTTCATTTTTACTTTTTTCAAGGTGCTGGGATTGGGTGACCTGTCTGGGACCACAGGGCCAGGTGGTTGCTGGGTCTTTGGGGTGGGATGTGGGCTTGGGGACTCTTGGCCCCAGGGCTGGTGCTCTGTCTGCTGCACCACTTGGCTGCCCCACAGCATGTTTTTGAAGAGGGACAGAGATAAAGGAGAGAGAAACTATACTAGATGGTAGTGGGGAGGAATGGATGGAGGGAATTACAATCAGCAACAGCAACTGTGGAAAAATATGGAAGTAACTTCTATGATGGACTTATGATAAAGAATGTGATCCACCCGAGCCAGCTGATGGTATCAGAATACAGACTGAAACACACACACACACACACACACACACACACACAGAAGCTATGGAGCATCTTGGTTCATTCTTTCAACAAGAATTTATTTAATATCTATGAATTGCCAAGCACTACATTAGATGAGTCCCTCAAGAAACTTAACAGTCTATCAGAGAGAAATAGCATGGTCTTTTCTCAGGCTTCATCCTTCTTGACCTCTATGCATTCTTCTTTGATTACCCTCTGTTATTTTTGGTTTTTGGAATATCCTCTTCTGGTTCTCCTACTTATTTGACTATTCTTCTTCATCATCTTTACTGGAGTTTCATCCAAATCATATCTACTAACAAAGGATGTGCTATAGGGATCTGATAGGCCTTTTTCTTCCTATTTCACTTGATTTTTTTCAGTTACCATTGATTCAATTATTTCTTTGCTGATATTTTTTAAAAATCTACTTATCCAGTAATGACCCCCCCTATTCTTGATCTCCAGTCTCACATCTTGAACTGCCTATTGGACATTTCAAACTGGATATCCCATAAATATCTTAAATTCACCATGTCCAAAACTGAACTCATTATCTTTACCTCCAAATTCTCTTCTTTTCCTAACTTCTCTTTTGCAGGCACTCAGGAAGCATGGTTGGTCAGGATGTGGGAGAAAGTAGCCTATATTAAAACCCTGAAGGGAACAACTATACCATCTGGCAGCTTTCTAATATTAAATATTATTGTTGTTATCTAGGTGCTCAGTTCAGCTGTTTGCATGTTGCCAAGAGAGTATAAGTGATGTCAATATTCTCTAAATTTCAATGCCCTGGATCAAATTTGATTTTCCACACCCTAGTTATGTCACTGTTTTGTCCTGTTTAACTTTTTTAATCACCGACTAAGAGATGGCACGCTTATCAAATTTTCAGGTGACACAAAAGGAAGGATAGCTAAGATATTGGATGATATAGATTTCAAAAAAAATCTATTTAGTATAATACCCTGGACTATATTCATTAGGATAAAATTTAATAGGAATATATGTACACTTAAGTTCAAGAAATCAGGTGTTCAAATGTTTAAGATTTATGTGAAAGAGATCAGAAACATTAGTCAACTCCGAATTCAAACTGAATTAACTTTGTGACAAAACAATCCTCACTCCCCAAAAATGCTATTCTTTGCTACACTGATAGAGGTATACTGTCTAGATCATGGAAAGTGATAGTCCTACAATATTCTTACCTTACAAATGACATCTGAAACATTCTGTTGAGTTTTGGTTACCACTTTTCAGAAAGGACAATGTTAAACTGGAGAGTATCTAGAGGGTTACTTAAGATGGAGAAGGACTTCTAGATTATGCCACATAATAATGAAGTTTGTTTGTCCTTCCTTCTCAAAGAAGACCACAACATCAGGGAGGTATTGCCATAACAAGCACGTGAATTAGATTTTTTTTAGTGATGTGGGTGCTGTATTAAGTCACCAATCTCATTTTCTCCTCCTGAGCCATCCGAGTCCAGTGTCCAGATATGAATCAGGATGACTGGAGATGGCCCTAGATGCAGGACAATCGGGTTAAGTGACTTGTCCAAGGTTACACAGCTAGTTAGTATTGTGTCTGAGGATGGAGTCGAACTCCTGTCCTCCTGACTCTAAGGCTAGTGCTCTATTATCTGTGCCACCTAGCTGAAGACTTGGCAATAATTTGATAGCTGCTAGTTCAAAAAGTGGTTAAGATTTATTTTGCTTGGTCTTGGAGGGTAAAATTAAAGAAAGATTTAGACTAGATATAAAGAGAAAATCCTTCCTAACTGAGCTAAGTGAAAGTGGAATGACTGGAGGAATTTATTCAAGCACAGTCTATATGCATACTCTATTCATTTCAAGGATACTATTGTCCTTTCTAAAATGTAGTAATCAAAACAGAGCCCAACATTCCAGATGTCATTTGTAAGGTAAGAATATAATAGGACGTATCCACTTCCCACATTCTTTATCAGTTAAGGAATGATGTATACTAACTACTCCTTTCCAGCTCTTAGACCCCATAATCCTTTTATACATTCCCCAATTTTCAAAGCCAACAATTTGGAAAAGATCATGTTTGGAGCTACTGCAATTTTGTACAATGTAGTTTTTTATTTTTTTCTTCTGATGTGGTATTGCTTTTCACCTTGGCCTTTCACCTTTGATTTCATAGAGGTAGTTAATTTCAAAATGATTCCTATGTAAGTAACTAGTAACTTTTTTGTCTTAAAAAGTCATCCATTAGGGGGCAGCTAGATGGCGTAGTGGATAAAGCACCGGCCTTGGAGTCAGGAGTACCTGGGTTCAAATGTGGTCTCAGACACTTAATAATTACCTAGCTGTATGGCCTTGGGCAAGCCACTTAACCCCATTTGCCTTGCAAAAACCTAAAAAAAAAAGTCATCCATTCATTTATACACACACACACACACACACACACACACACACACATAATACAAAGCTTTTGAGGTATATACCAAACTTTGACTTTTCATATTTTTTAATCCTGGGCCTAGGAGCTCCCAATCTTAAATAATTATTGTTGTTTTCCAGGTACTAAGTTCAGTTGTTTCCATGCTGTCAAAAGAGTATAAGTGATGTCAGTGTTCTCTAAATTTTTTAAGGTAATCTTCAACATTCCACCCTGTTCTCACTTTCAAGTCACCAACTACCAAAGTGTGTGTTTACTTAGTTGATCTTGTCAAGTCTTTCATACTGTATCTCTATTTCATCTTCATCAAAAGAAAATAGAAAATAGAAAGTATCTAGCAAAAGGACTCAATACATCTAAGTGATGCCCTATTTAGCCAGGTTCATCATAAGTAGTTCAAGCTAAAATGACCAATTTGCCTGCTATTTGCCTTTGAGCAGCCCATCAAAACAACATCTTAGCTAATTCTTCTATTCAGTTCTTTGAAAAACAAATAAACAAAAAAAAAGAAAAAAAAACAAATAAACAAGCCAAAAAAAACCCCGTGAACCATTCTTCATTTAGTCACAACTTTTTTATGCCTTCTAGCTTCTTTTATTGCAGGAATGTCAAAATGAATGCAAATCAGTTGTTTCAGTATAGACTCTTTAAACAAAGATCACACATTTAGAAGACCAACACATTAATGTTTGTAATGCTGATCTGAACACTTTGCTGTTGAGTCAATCAGTTCTATCTAACATGTCGTGATCTCAAGTACCATAGCATTCTAGGTCCTTAGTCCATCGATATTTTCCACAGCTCACATTCACTGCTTCTATGACATAGCCTATCCATCTCATCCTCCGTTGTCCCCTTCTCCTCTTGCCTTAAATCTTTCCCAAAATCAGGGTCTTTTCCAATGAGTTCTGTTCTTCTCTTTATGTCATCAAAATATTTAAGCTTCAATTTTAGGATTCATCCTTCAAGTGAAAAGTCTGAACTGATTGAAGTATTGACTAATTTGATCTCTTTGCTGTCCAAGAGTCTCAAAATCTTCATCAGCACCATAATTAAATAGTGTCAATTCTGTGATGCTGAGCTTTCCTTATAGTCCATATCTCACAGTCATACACTGCCACTAGTGAAACAATATTATTGATTATACAGACCTTTGTTAGTAAGAATGGCTATGTTTTTAATGTCCTAGCCAGATTTACCATAGCTTTTCTCCTAGGAAGTTATTAATTAGTAATAGTTATAGTCATTATCTGAACTGATAGTTGAGTCCCAAAATATAACATTTGACATGCTTCAATTTCCTCTCCCTCTATTTTTCAGGAAGTGATGACCAGTTTCCATGACCTATTTTTTTTTTTGGTTAAGCTTCAAGTCAATTTTTATACTTTTCTATTCTCAACAAGAAACTTCTTAAATTCTTCACTTTCTGCCATCACAATGGAATCATCTGTATAGTGAAGATTGTGGATATTTCTCTCAGCAGCCTTAATTCCCATTTTAGTTTTATCCAACCTGATATTTCACATTATGTATTCTTCATATAATTTAAATAAGGTAACGAAATACAGCTTTGTCATACTCCTTAACCAATCAATTGTTCCATGTTCACTTCTAGCTTTGCCTCTTGACCTGTTTATGGTTGAAACAAGATGACCTTGGTACTCCCATCTCTTTCAGTACTCACCATATTTTGTTGTGATCCACACAGTCAAAGATTTTAGTATAGTCCATCTTTTTTCCCTGAAAGAGGATGTTCAGTTTTTCTGGGTAGTTGATTGTCAGTTGTAATCCAAGCTTTTTTGCCTTCCAGAATATAATATTCCAAGCCTTGTGAGCCCTTAATGTAAATGCTGCCAAATCTTGTGTAATCCTAACTGTAGTTCCATGGTAGTTGAATTGATTCTTTCTGACTTCTTGTAGAATTTTCTCTTTGACTTGGGAGTTTGGCTATAATATTCCTGGGAGTTTTTTTGGGGGGGAGATCTCTTTCAGGTGGTGATTGGTGGATTCCCTTCATTTCAGATTTATCCTCTGTTTCCATTGAAGATCTCAGGGCAATTTAGCTGGATTATTTATTGAAAAATGAAATCTAGGGTCTTTTTACCCTGGTTCAGATAGCCCAGTAATTTTTAAATTATCTCTCCTGGTTTTGTTTTCCCAGGTCAGTTGTTTTTCCAATGGCATATTTCACATTTTCTTCTAGTTTTTCATTCTTTTGGTTTTGTTTTATGGTTTCTTGATTTCTCACATAGTCATCAGCTTCCTTTAGCACCATTCTACATTTAAAGGAGTATTTTTCTTTAGAGAGCTTTTCCAGTTGGCCAATGCTGCTTTTTTTAAGGCATTCTTCTCCTCATTTGCCTTTTGTACTTTTACCATTTGCCCTAAGCTGTTTTCTTCAGTGTTATTTTTTAATCTCCTTCACCAAGTTGCCAACATGGTTTTTATGATTTTCCTATATCCCTCTTATTTCCCTTCCCAATTTTTCCTCTAAGGGATTACTTGCTTTTCAAAGTCTTTTCTGAGCTCTTCTATCACCTGAAACCATTTCCTATTTTTCTTGGAGGCTTTGGATCCAGAAGCTTTGACCTTATCATCTTCTGAGTGTATATTTTGATCCTCCATAGGACCAAAGGAATTTTCTATGGTCAGATTCTTCTTTTTCTGTTGGTTACTCATTTCCTCAGCCTATTACTGATTTACCACATTTTCAAAGTTTCGGGGGATTTTTGGGACACCCCCTCCCCAACTTTAATTCCTCCAATGTCTTGTGAGAGGCTCTAGCTGCCCATATGACCTGTGCTCTGGGCTGTGAATGATCACAGATGCTCCCCTCTGCCCTGGAACTGTGAGGAAGGTCCCTGCTCCACTATGGTAGTATGGGAGCCCAGACTGTGACCTGGATCTAAGTATGGGCAAAGCAACAGAGCCCTGCTCCAGGGATAGCAGAGAGACTCTCCAGTCTCTCCCTACCCCCCCTCACCATCTGTGAGCTAAGCACTTTGGAAGCAGCTGCTGGATTACTCCATAGGTTTCTGGGCTACCATGAGGCACTGGCCTGGGCTCTGTGCTCACTCTGGTGAGACATGTCGACCCTCTAAGCTGTCCCCAGTGATCCCTGGACCAAAAGGCCTGGAAACCACTCCAGCTGCCATGGACCCAGGCATTCCCAGGGACCCAGGCACCCTGTGGGCTGTTCCTGAAAGGAACAAGACTTCGGCAACAGCTGTGCTGTGTTTTTTTCTGACCCCTATTCCTAGTGAACAGACCTTTCCTGCAGATCTACCAAGTTATCTTGAACTGGGAAATTGTTTCTCTCAATCTTTTTATGGGGTTTGCCCCTCTAAAATTTGGTTAGAGTCATAATTTTATGACTTTTGGAGTGGGGGGGTGTTTCTCAGAATTTCTGTTTTCATGCTACAATCTACCCCCATTGCACATTTAAGGAAAAATTATCTTTCTGCTGTTATGTGGAATTGCGCATTCAACTGGACAATCTTCCCCTTTTTCCTTTACCTTTAACTTTCCTTTCTCAGTTCTTTGTAAAACCTTATCAAACAGACATCTAATTTCAGTATTTCCCAACTGATGTTGTTCATGTGTAGAATCATCTTTTGGATTATTGAAAAAGAGTTTTTGCTATGACCAACAAGTTATCTTGACAAAATTCTATTAGTATCTGCCCTATTTCATTTTGTACTTCAAAGACAAATTTGCTTGTTTGATTTTTTGATTTCCTACTCTAATATTCCAATCCCCTGTGATGGTGACATTTTTTGTTACTGTCATTTCTAAAAGTTGCTGTAACCCTTCCTAAAACTGAGCAGCTTTGACCTTTTGGGCATCAATGGGTTGGAGCATGGACTTATAGATTTGAAAACTTTGTAATGCTTAACCCAGTCTGACTCCTTCCTCAGGCTTCTATCATCATCATCATCATCACAGAAATGGAAGGGGACCACATATTACTGAGGATTGTTTTGTATTTTTACCTCTTTAGTATCTAGGCCACCATGGCCAAAGAATTCATCACCCTGTGGCCAAACTTGGGGTAATAAGTCTCCTAATACTTAGTTGATCTTCATGGGGCAAATACACTCAATCATTGAATCAAATTCAAAGAATTCCTGATTATTTGAACCTGTCAAAACTTACGCTACCCTGGCATAGTCTTCAAGAGTCCATCATTACTTCCAAACAATGATGTAGCATCAGATTAGGGTTTCTGTTGAGGAATGGGGAAACATAAAGATTATATAAGAAACATTCTTGGGAGGCAGAGCCAAGGTGACAGGGTAAAGGCAGGGACTAATCCCAAGCTCCTCTAAATACCTTTAAATAATGACTCCAAACAAATTCTAAAAAAACAAAAAGTAAGAAAGAAAAAGTGAAATAATTTTCCAGCCCAAGACATCTTAAAAGGTCAACAGAAAAGGTCTGTTACACTAGGGTGAGAAAGGATCACAGGCCATGTCAGCATAGAGCCAACCCCAACCAACCAGGAGCAGGTCTTGGGAGCCACTGCATCAGAAGTGGCAGCAGCTGCTTTCAGAACTCTCAACCTACAGACAGTAGGGGGGGTTGAACAACTAGTCAGAAAGGTCTTTTGCAAAGTGAAATATACTCTGTCCAAATTAATAGCGATATTGTAAGATACACGATCAGCTTTTGAATGACTTTGCTATTGTCAGCAATACAAAGATCCAAGGCAACTCTAAAGGACTTATGATGAAAAATGTCATCCAACTCCAGAAAAAGAACTGATGATATCTGAAGCATATTTTTTTCCAACTTCATTTTTCTTCAGAGTTTTGGTTGTTTGGGGGGGGGGATGGGGAGGCTGGGTGTGTTTTTTGTTGTTTTTGGTTTTTTTAGTCTTGAAAAAAGGTTACCTAGAATATAGCTTCCAAAAAAGACAAATAGGGTAATAGTTCACTTGTTTATTATTCACTTGACCCTGCTAGTCAATAGAACTGGACTCAGAAAAGTTTTGGGGGGGGAAGCATATTTATACACAAGTACAATCAGAAGGTGGGGTCTTCATTACATGGGATTTTTCAATGCATGTCCATCAAAGGAATTCCTTGATGTGTTTGAATCACGTCCTTCTAAGGCAGAAGTATTGTCATCAATAATTTCATCAAGTTTCAGGAAAGGCCTTTAGCTTTGCTAAAGGATTTTCACAAAGAATGGAGAAAGGTCTAATCTTGATGGGAGACTGGATGGCTAGTTTACTTAAAGACCAGGTTCCCTTTATAACTGAGGAGTTTCACTCTTTACAATTGCTGATTTGATCTGATTACCAGGAAGTACTCTGTGTGAAAGGTAGCTTTTTAACCACTTCTCTTCTTAGAGCTACAGAAAAATAAATTATATACATATAAATGTATATATATTTTAAAGAGTAAAATTCATTGTTCACAGTCTATATTTTCTTTCACAACATGACTATTATGGAAATGTTTTACATGACTACATGTGTAATCTACATCAAATTGCTTACAGTCTCAATGGGAGGGGAGGAGCTTGGGAGAGAATTTAGAACTCAAAGTATTAAAAATGAATGTCAAAAATTGTTTCTGTGCATAAATTTTATGTGTAAAATAAAATTTTAAAGTAAATGAAAAAAGTTGAAAAAATGCTTTGCTCTATCTAATACCTCCAGTCGGTATTTTGGGAAAATAATTTGAGATAGGTTGTGATCCCCAAATCATATACTGCACATTGTTCATGGGAGAACAAATTTAGTTTATGTGTAAATAGAAGAATAAATATTGTGATGAGATCTGTCTAAATTTTTAACATTTTCTATATGGGGAATGCCTAATAGGAAATCTGTGTGAAGGAAAGCTTTTGCATATCTTCTTCTGGTTGAAGAAACAACAGAAAGGGAAAGTTGAATGGGGAAGAGGATAATTTAAGGTGAGAAAAGAGGATTGGAGATGGCTGACTGAGGAGTTTTCTGGCCATCCAAGGCCCTGGTCATACTGTTGTCCTATGATACTTTACTTTCAGGTTAGACTCTAGAGGACATGACTAGAAGTCTGGTAAAGCAGAGGAAACCAGTGGAGTCTAGAGAGAACTGCTTGATCAAACTGCCAATTCAGAAATGTATGACTGAAATAAAATTGCCAGGATAAAATCCTTTTGTATATGTGATTGGAAAGGAAAGAAAGAAAACTAGTAGTGTTGTGCCTTTCTAGTTGAAAAGAGGCAAGTCTTTGTAAAAATTGAGTAAGAATTGCACAAAAGCAGCCCACTCTAGAATATTCTCTTTTTACCCAGACTCATGTGATTCTACTTTGCCGACAGTAAATATAGGCTTGAATTTAAATATAACTTCTGGTGTGATTTTTAAAAAATTCCAAATTTTAAAATAAATAAAATGGAAGTTATTTAAATTGCTAAAATAATTCCTAATCTATAAAATAATAATTCTGATACTGATTAACTGAGGCTTATTTCTGCAAATAGGTTCAAAATCTACCTAAGACAAAGGTTCCTAACCTTTCTGTTTCAAGGATCTTAGTAGTGATCTGGTGAAGTCTTGAACCCCTTTTTAGTATAAGTTTTAAATGCATGAAGTAAAATAAATATGATTTCAAAGGAAACCAATTGCATTGAAATAAAATTAATAATATTTAAAAGGAAAAAAGCAAGTTCATGGCTTCTAGGACAAGAACTCTTGACTGGAGTCATGAGCTTTTTCTATTTGTTGAAGTGAAGGGATTTTGCTACTCTTAGAATTAATTTCCCACTTTATTGTTGAATTTCACACCAATGAAATGACCCACTAAACTTGGATAGAATTCCAAGTCCACAACCAATTGAATTTCCCAATTAGAGTTTTGGAAAGCAAAGATAATTCAAACAGTGACCATAATCAGTCTTGGGTTCTGCAGAATAAAAGTTGCCCATTCTGATAGGTGACCTGAAATGATTTGTATCTTGACCTTTACCTATTAACCAGATTCCAGAGACCCTTCTGTCTCTGAGGGCCAGGTCAATTTCTGTGACTAATCCATCCTGTAAATTGCTAACTTGACCCCCATTGACATTCTTGCCGGAGGATATGTGCCCCCCATTGAAGGGCATATTCTGGCAGGGAAAGAAAATTAGAGGAAAGACTCTAGCAAAAAGGCAAGAAAGAGGATATCAGCAGAATGAGGAACATGGGTGTGAGGTCAAATAACAAAGTGAAATTATTTCCATTTTTCACTGAAATGACCTTGAATACAAGATGTGAAAACATTTCCCAAGTTAATTTGATATATTTTTCTTTAGTTACACCAAGTAAAGAAAGGGTTTATTTTGAATTTCTGACAATGTTATTTTTCATTTAAAGACTTCTGATGCAATCATTATAGTTCACTCAATTCACTCAGTTCCCTTAATAAATATTTGCTGAGTATTTGCTCTATGAAGCATTATACTAGTTGGAATACAAAGAAACACAACACACCCTCTCTGTCCTTCCCTGGGACCAACATTAAGAAAAGACTCCAGTCATGCTTTATCTCACTTATGTCTGGACTTTCTCCCTGATTCTTTCTCTAGGTTCCTCTCAGACTTCCTAAGCTTTTTAGCTCTTTTATGTATTGTCTTCCCTAATTCAATTAGAAGCTCCCTGAGTATTTTGTATCCACAATACTTAATGCTTTGTCTGACATATAATTAGTACTTAGTAAATATTTTAGCTACCTAAGTTGTTTGTAACTATCTTGGGAGTAAAAGTCATACACCTAAAAAGTGTGTATTTTTTTAAAAAATTCAGTATTTTGCTGATGCTATTTTTCCTTTCTTACATCAGTCACTTTCCAGTAACTCTTCCTCCCCTCACACACAATCATGAAGAAGTAAATAAACAATCCAAAACAGAACAAATGACACAGAGGTAAGACATAAATTGTTAGATTTATAGAATTTTCAAGATAAAAGGAATCTTAGACATAACCTATTCCAGAACTCTTATTTTACATATGATGACTTTTTTGTATCTCTAAATTCAAGTTAAATACTATCTATACTCTCTTCTTAAGTGAAAGGAATAGTATAGGCAGTGTTACGGGTTTAGTCAAAAGAAAAGCCTCTGTGACTTAGAATAATATGTGAAGACTTTGTTGAGAAAGTGAAGATTGAGTTTGGTCTTTAAAAATGATTATGGATGGAACTGGCATTGTGGGGGTAATGAAGGAGAATATGGGTAATAATTATAGGTTGAGAGAGGGATGGGAAAAAGGCCTAAATGAGTGAAGGGTAATAACTATGAAGATATATAGTTTAGGTAGTGAAGGTAGGTAGTCTTTTTATCCTCATTTTCAGGATGGAGGAAACTGAGATAGAGGTGAAAGTGACTTGTTGACTTACTCCAGGGTCAACTCTCTAGCGATTGAAGGATGGCAAGTCACAAATCCAGGTGTTGGAGTCTGTCTGGGCTTTGCATACAGTTCAACATTGATACCCCAGGAGCAATATTGATGCCCTTGAAGAATATCTTGTAAACTCAGTAAAACCATATATGGATGTGAACTTGATGGAGTCAAAGTAATGCAGGAACTGAGCTAACTTCAGGTAACTTCCCCCACCACTTACCCATACCTAGGTAATATAAAGAAGAGTGTTATCAGAAAGTACTTGGGGGGAGATGTTTACATATTTATTCTTGCTATAATTTCAAATATGCCAAAAAGCTAGAGATTGATGCCTAATAGTTGGGAGTGGAACATAGCCCTTTTGGAGCTCCAGCAAATGGCATTAAGGAAGACACCTCTTCTAAAATTCTGGGTACACTAGAACCTAAAGGGGGTGGGGTGGATATATAGCAGCCTGAATCTCTAAGAGTGAACCAGAGCTTGCTCCTTAAAAGCAAAAACTTAAAACAAAGAAAAGCAAGCAAACTTTCCCTTTACCTTAGAGAAAGGTTTTAAGATTTCAGCACTAAGCCCAAGTAGAAAAAAAAAGGAGCCAAATGATAAGATTATGGTATTATTGTCTTGGAGTTCAGTCTGAGGAGTTTCAACAACATAGTTTCAGTCTTGATCTAGCTTTTTAGACATCTTGTTAGGAACTGGATTTCTGTTCAAGCTGGGCTCTTGCTAAGAGCCTCTCAGTTTTTAACTTCATTGAGCAACTATAATCTCTACCACCTCCTTCAGGCTCAACTGCAAACCCTCTGCTGGATTACTACCATGCTCTTGTAGAAAGAGTTATGACTCTTAACCAGGCAATAAATTCCTCAGTTTTGTCTTCTAAGGTTGGAGGTGGGATGTGATGACGTTTGTCCTTTGTTCTCAAAGAAGATCATGACACCAGGGAGGTGATGCCAGTACAATTCAGTGAATTGGATTTGAGTGAGGGGGTGCTGGGCTAAATCACCAACCTCACTTTCTCCTCCGAAGCCATCTGGATCCAGTGGACAGATATGAATGACTAAAGATGGCCCTGCATGTGAAGAAATCAGGTTTAAGTGACTTGCCCAGCATCACACAGCTAGTAAGTGTTTGAGACTGGATTTGAACTCAGGTTCCCCTGACTTTGAGGTGGGATAGAAAGGAAGGGTCATCCTACTTAGCCAATCAATGCCCTTAAGGATTTAGGTTCTCCCTTTCACAACTCTTTCTGCTACTTTCTGGGGTCTCCACCCTACAACCCTCCCCTCAATGAAATTACTTACCTCAAATTATGGCAATTATCTGAACCATTTCCCAAATCTTCATCCCTACAGGCTGAAACAATGCCCATTTGCCCAGTAACCATCAAATAATTCTGGGATTCTGGATTCGCAAGTTTATTTATTTGTTTAAAAACACTATGACTTTTCAGTTGGACCACAAAGACAAGTATGGGAAAGCTACAAAGGCAATCTATGTCCTCAGACGTGTTCGTTGTTTATATTGGATACTCAGTGTTTTTCATATGCAAAAGAACCCCAGTCTCATATCCTAAGGTTTAATTTCTTTACACAGTCTAAAATGATAATATTAGCTAACATACAGAGTTCACTCTGTGCTAGATGTTTTATCCAATTATTATCTCATTTGATCATTGATTGGACTCTGAGAAGTATACATACAGAAAAAATGAGAGACATTCTTACATTAGAATTGAAAGACCTGGGAATTTTGATCTTGAAATACAAAAGGTTTAGGGGACTCGATAATAGTCTTGAGTATTTAGAAACAATGAGGGATAGTGTGGGGGAGAATGGTAGAAAGGCAGATTTCAATTTAATGTAAGAGAAACATTTTTTTAGAGTTGTGCTGATGTAAGATGGGCTACATCAGGAAGTTGTGATTTTCCTTACACTGGACATTCTCAAGAAAAAGTTATGATTCTTATTATATTTTATAAGGGATTCATGACCAGTTTGGGGCAGCTAAGTGATACAATGGATAGAGTGCCAGGTCTGGAGTCACGAAGATTCATCTTTATGAATTAAAATGTGACTTCAGGCATTTAGGAGTTATGTGACCCTTGGCAATTCACCTAACCATTTGCCTCAGTTTCCTCTTCTTTAAAATGAGCTGGAGAAGGAAATGACAAGCCTCCCATATCCTTGTCCAGAAAACTCCAAATGGTGTCATGAAGAATTAGACAAGACTGAAAGGAGTGAAACAAAAAAGAGAATAAAGCGCCAGTATCCCTGTTACAGATATAGCTGAGAAATCATACTGTGATGCCACATTCCCTTTGAAGACAAGAGGGTAGTTCAGGTTCTCCACTCATCAGTCACCACCAAAACAATAGAGGAAATGGATTAAGAGAAACAAGGCAAACATACTATACAAAGAAAGAGAATGGGCTAATTTGAAAACTCCCAAAGCTAAACTAAGAGCAGGGATTAAAGAAGATTTGGTAAATTCTTTTAGTTCCTGAATTTCTGTATCGAAAACAATGTGACTGGCATTTTGGCTATTTTGTGATCTGGAATGTTGTAGATTTATCTACTGGAAAACTGAGAGTACTCTATGGGATTGGATTTGGAATTTGGGAGTACAAATTGGATTCCAAAAAGGTTCTCATCAACTATTGAGGAGGTGGTTGACTACCTTCAAACTCCCCTTCCCCTCTCCCCATACCTCATTGACTATGAAGAGGGTAAGGACCTCAATAAGCTCCCAGTCAAATAAACAAGTTTCAGAGAAGCCCAAATTCCTTGAGTCAAAACTCCAACCACAGTAAAGTCTGTGGTGATCATTTTGGCCAAAAGTCCCTTCTTCCTTTCCGTGGGAGATAATATTTTGACCAACAATTTTCCAATTATTCCTCTAGCATGAACCAGCACCAGTCTTGAAACACTCAGTTTCATAACATGTCCAGGGTTCCTGCTTCCTCTTCTTGGTGTCTGATCCTATTTGACCAGATAAAACTTCTATTGAAAAGAATCTTATAAATCCTATAAAAACCCAGGGCTGGCATTCCTTCAAACTGGGCATTATAGAGGGGTCTGACCTGTTTCCATCCTTCCTAGTTACTCTTTATATTGTGATTATCATCCCTGACTTGCTTTCCTTTCTCTTTTCTGACTGTCCTTTTTGTTTTATGTTATGTCTTGTGGTATTCAAGCCTTCTCCATGTCCTGTACCCTAGAATTCCAAACCTCACTCAAACTACAAAAAGTCAAAGAAGCTGAAGATTTGGTGAAAACTCCTATGCTTTAGAGTTAGAGAACTTGAGTTCAAATTCAGCTTCTCTCATTTACTGCTTAGGGAGGTCATCAGACCTTTTCTGGATTTAGTTACTGAGAGTGTTAGATTAAATGTCCTTATTAGGACCTTCCAGTCCTAATTTATGATCTTGTGTAACAGAACAGATTTTGCTTCCTCATCACTTTCTTCTCCCCTCCACAATAAGTTTAAAAGTAGTAAAAATCTGCAGATACTATCTGGAAAACTGGTGGTGGAAGGGTCAAAACAAGAGTGGAAATTATCTTGATTTTGTTTTTTCAGTTTACACCACTAGATGGCACACTACAATTTCTTTAGAAAGCACCATCCGGCTATGTGAGCTGTTGAAGTTCTCATAATAAGACTTTAAAAATGACAAAATGAGGTTTTTTTTCTGAAAAGGAATCCTTTTTTTTGTGTTCTAGATTCCCTTCTTTATCTTTTGGGGCAGGAAATAAAACTAATTGTATTATTCATATACCATCTAGCTTGAGAGGTTATACAGTAGAGGTAAAATTTGGAATTAAAAAAACCTGAGTTTAAATCTCAGTTCAAATATTTATAACTTATATTACCAAGGGAAAGACACTTAATCTCTCTGTGCCTCAGTTTATTTATTTGTAAACTTAAGAGGGCTAGATTATCATTAAGATTTGGTCTATTTTTAAGACCCAGAATAGTACTCTCAAAAGTTCTGTGTATCTTTTAACATACACTGCTACTAAGTGAACTGGTGAATAGAAAAAGGAGTGGGAGGGAGCAGAATTTTTGCAGGGAAGATTATCAAATAAATTTGGGACATGTTCAGTAATCGATCCACAAGCTTTTATTAAGCACTAGCAATGTACCAGACCTGTATTGGGTTCTGAGGATACAACTACAGAGAATGAAATAGTCTCTCAATTCTTAAGGATTTTATGCTTCTTGAGACAAGTATGTATATAAATATAGAAACAGAATAAATACAGGGACTGGCCTTATATTTTCATTGATATTCAAGGGACTTCCAAACATGGATATGGCACCTTCTTTGTGTCTTAAAGCCATAGAGTTACCTAGAGCGATTAAGTGACCTTCTCAGGGTCATACCACCTGTGTGTCTCAGAGAAGGTAATTGAGAGCCAGATTTCTCTGATTCGAAGGTGAGTTCCCTTCTGTAAAGCAAAACAGATAGTGAGGAGCATTATTGAAGCATGTAGCACAGTCTTTGTAAAGGAACAAATATACGGGTGCTATGTGTAAAGAAAAGAACAGCTGACTTGATTAGTTCTTAGCAAAACTCAGAATGTGAAAGGGGAAGTGATGTACAAGATGGAAAACTAGGTTGAGCCAAGTTGTAAAGAGTTTTGAAAGCTAAGCAGAGAAGTTTACATTTTAACCTGGAGGTAATATAGGAGCACTGGCATTTATTTATTTCATTACAGTATCACACACATACACAAAGAGAGAGAGACTTTTTCAATGTATTTACTATGTTTATTTTCTTCTTCCTTTTTTCTTTTTTTCTTCTTAAAAATATTCTTTGTAATGTGAGATAGCTCTTTCAGAGGTAGGAAAAGGAAACCTGGCAAAAAATTTAGGCCATGTAAAAAAGAAGATTAATTTTATTTTTAAAAACAAAATATTAATAAGGGAAAAAAGAAATAAAGCAGAAAAAGCATGTTGGGGCCAGATTATGCCCCAGATTAATATCAGATTAAGGAATTGATATTTTTCCTCAAAGATAATCTGATTCACAGGAAGAATTTTGATGCCCTCATCAGAAACAAGTTTTTTTTATTTGTTTTTTAGTTTTTGCAAGGCAATGTGGTTAAGTGGCTTGCCCAAGGCCACACAGTTAGGTAATTATTAAGTGTCTGATACCGGATTTGAACTCATGTATTCCTGACTCCAAGGCCAGTGCTCTATCCACTGTGCCACCTAACCGCCCTGGAAACAAGTTTTAAAGAAAGGAAGTTTCAGGGGGGGAAACATTCAGTTACATGTTGAATCTGAGCCTTCAATTTGTTCAGAAAGGCATTTCATGGTATAGTGGAATGAGCACTAGTCCCTAGAGTCAGAGATCTTAGGTTCAAATCTCATTTCTGATATTTCCTAATGATGCAGGGAAAATATGTGGAGAATTTTGAAAGTAGCAGAAGCAAAATCTGTCAACTGGGTGGAGGTTCTTGAAATTCTGCCTCCTTGGACACTATTGATTGTATCACGTCTCCTCTTGTATCTTATCCTTCATTTCCCTCTTGATTTAACCTTGACCTGGACACTGGTGGGCAGGAAATGATGTGTTAAAAATTGCACCTCAAGTACTTGAGACAGGAAGGACCAGCATGTAGATTTCCATTGGAAGTTATCTGGTCCAAAGTGAAAAGACTACACCCCAAGCACCCCACTCTGTCCAGCCTACAATGGAGGGTACATAACAGGAAGAGCTGCCCCTTTGAGCTCTCCTGTTTCTTCTGGCCTCCCATACAGAAAGATGAGCATGTGTAGCTCCATGGGCTTCACCCTGTGGCCTAGTTAACTCAAGCCTCATACCTGCCTGCCCTTTTATCTCTCTCTCTCTCTCTCTCCCTTTCTAGATTACCTGAGCCTGCCAACTGATCTGCCAATTCAATCAGCAACCCACTCAATCTTCTCTTTAACTCTTCTTAACTTTCCTATCACTTTCCTATGTGTTGCAACTTCTTTAATAAAATCTTTATTTTCTTTCCACACCTGCATTCCCAGGTCTGAATCGTGATTCCTCACAGGCAGTAATCGAACTGAAATCAGCAACACTAAGACATCTAACATCTCTGAGTTATCTTTAAAATGTACAAGTTAGACTAGATTGCCCTGAATCTATATCAAACAAGCAGCTGACTATAAATATGCCATTCATGAGAGATTAAGGATATATATATATATGTATGTATACATATATAAACATACACACTATATATGTACAAACATACACATATACATAAATACATAAGCATATACAAGTATATATCTAAATTTTATATATATATATATAATATATATGTCATCTGTTATAGTTATAGCAATTGAGTACATGGGAACTGCTAAGTTCAAGTAAAGTAGGGAAAAAAGTGAATAGGATCCATTTTAGACCCTTGATGGATACTATACACTTAAGGGAAGAAGACAGATGATAAACCAGCAAAGCAGAAAGAAAAATTCATATAAGATAAAAGCACACAGCAATATAAGTCAAAGTTGGACAGAGTAATCAGAAGGAAATGAACAACAGTTCCAAAAGATGCAAAGAAAACTAGTAGGTTGAGGTCTGAGGAAAGGGCATTGAATTAACAGTTAAGAATCCTTGGTCACCTTAGAGTAGATAAATAGTTGATAAGAAAAGTTGAGAAGTAAATAAAGGGCAAAAAATAATAATAATGTTTGTCCTTCATTCTGGAAGAAGACCATGACATCAGGGAAGTGATGTTATGACAGGCACATGATTTGGATTTGAATGAGGGGATACTGGCTAAGTCACTTGGCCTCACTTTCTCCTCCAGAACCATCTGGGTCCAGTGATCAGATATGAATCAGAATGACTGGGGTGTGAGTCAATCAGGGTTAAGTGATTTGCCCAAAGTCACTCAACTAGGAATAGTTAAATATCTGAGGCTGGATTTGAACTCCTGTCCTCCTGATTCCAAGGTCAGTGCTCTATCCACTGTGCCACTTAACTGTCCTAAAGGATAAGGAAATAGAGGCAACAAGAATAGGCAGTTTTCTCTTGGAACTTGTTATGAAAGGATAAAAAGGTACAGGATGACAATTTGAAGGAAAGATGAAAAAATGGGAATGATCCCTAGGGCAAGTTCCTGGAAAAGGTGAAAAAACCTGAAATCAAGGTCATAAACAAAGGTATTTTCCTTAACAAGACATACCACCTCTTCTTATCCAATATTTGCTCTTGGAGACTTGAGCAAGGAGAAAAAACAATTGAAGATATAATGGTTTTTGAATTATAAGAAGGGGAAATGGGAGCTCATACTGGATAGCCTCAAATTTCTCAAAGAAGTAGGGAAGTTCTATGCTAATAGGGAGTAACATAGGTACTTTAAGGAGAGAGAAGGTTTGTAACTTTTGTTATAAAGATGTAGAGAGACTCAAAATAAGAACAATATACAGTGAGGCCCAAGCGAGATTAGATAACATCATTTTTGTAGAGGACTCAAATCTGCATAGTTACCATGTGTTCTTCCAGTGGTATATGAATAAAGAAGGTAGATGATGGCATCTACCCCGGGATGAGAATTGAAAGGGTGTGAATGATAGTAGGACACAGGAGCAAAAGATTCAAGGATAGAGGACAAGTTCTAATTAAAGGTGTTAACTCAAATGTCAAGTTTATAATGAAAAGAAAATAAGGCTAGAGCAGGGTGGATGAATTAAGAAAGGAGGAGGGACAAAGTGATTGGAAGTCATAGTGAAGACAATAAAGAATGCAGTGGAAAGAACAATAGATTTGGAGTCAGAATGATGCAGGGAAATGATATAGAGAATTATGATTGTAGCAGAAACAGAATCTGTGATCTTAGATGCAGTTAAATCTTGTTAGGTGGAGGTTCCCAGCTCTTGAGATGTAAACTAACCCCCTGTTATTTGTATCTTTTTCCTCTTTTCTCCTTCACTTTAATCTTGACCTAGACATTGAGTGTGATAGTAAATGACATGTTGAACTTGGAGGTTGAGCACCTTGAGACAGGAAGGACCAGTATGTAGCTTGCCATTGGAAGATACCTGGTCCAAGGTGTAAGACCACTCACCAATGCCACCCTCTGTCCAACCTACCATAGAAGGGTATTTAACAGGAAGTGCCACCCCTTTGAGCTTCTTGCTTCTTCCAGCCTCCTTAATCCATCTGGAGCATTGTAGGCCTAGCCAAGTGACCTGGCTAAGCCAAGCCCCCGTGGCTGCCTGCCCCCACCCCTTACAGACTTCACCTGGCCTGTCCTCAGGGTGTCTGCTTTTTTTTTATACTAATTTTGGCCAATATATTTTTTTCATTATTCAATTAAATTTTTATTTTGTTTTTAATTTCAAATTCTTTCCCTTCCATTTTCCCTTTTCCCACACATTAAGAAAATTTTTTAAAAAACATGGTCTAAAAATGTGTAGTCAAGCAAAACAAATATATATGCATGTATACATATATTTTGCTCTCTGAATTCATCACCTCTTTTTTATTTTTTATTTATTTTTTTAAAGAAAGATTTTATTTTGAGTTTCACAATTTTTCCCCTATTCTTGCTTCCCTCCCCCTCACCCCCCCCACAGAAAGCATTCTGTTAGTGTTTACATTGGTTCCGTGTTATACATTGATCTCAGTTGAATGTGATGACAAAGAAATCATATCCTTAAGGAAGAGAAATAAAGAATGAGATAGTAAAATTACATAATAATATAACACTTTTTTTTCTAATTTGACAGTAATAATCTTTGGTCTTTGTTCAAAGTCCATAATTCATTCTCTGGGTACAGATGGTATTCTCCATTGCAGATAGCCCAAAATTGTCCCTGGTTGTTGCATCAGTGTTGGTCATCACCCCCATGTTGCTGTTAGGGTACACAATGTTTTTCTGGTTCTGCTCATCTCGCTCAGCATCAGTTCATGCAAATCTTTCCATGGCCAATATACTTTGTAACAATATTTTGCCATAATAAAATCCTGAGCAGTTTTAACGTTCCAGAAAGCATGCAAATTCCTTTGCCTTTTCAATGGCCTTAAATCTTCTGTCTTCAATCTCTAAATCTCTAATAACTGGCAACAAGAAGATCAGGATTCATCCCTTGGCTCTTCTACAAAGCACTTATGTGGTTTTGAGCAAGGCACTTAATTTCTTTTGACTTTCAGTTCTCTCATCCATAAAATAGAGGGGATTTAAATAAATAGATAAAAATAGATGACCTCTAAGGTTCCTTTCAGTTCTAAATTTATTCTCCTATGATCAAATTTTTGAGTAGTGGGGCAGAAAGAAAGATGGAATGAGAGGAATTTATGATCAGAGAGGGAAATTTGAAATTCCCAATAATGAAACCAGAGGTAGAAGTGAAAACTGAAACCTAACTTCAAGATAGATATAAATTCCTTTAAAAAGAAAGGAGAATTATCTGGAAGCCAATATATTACAATAACAAAGATTCAGATGGAAGTGATGTACACAAACAGGATGAACATCAAAAGAAGAGAAGTTGCAATGATGACCTGGAAATTATAGAGAGGATTTAGAGAGACTCCTGGCTCATTATGTTAGTATGTACAAGAAAAGGAAGGGGCAGTCAACCTTGGAGAGGGTAGGCAGGGATTTCTTCTGAGTAGAACCATATTTCTGTGGCGTAAGAATAATTAATGATAAAATGAAATATATGATGAAGAGAAGGGGGCGAGGGAATGACACAAAGGAGGAGGATAGGAACTGGGAATAGATGGGACTGAACTAAATAGGAATGAAAATGTGGGAAGTGATATCAAGAAAGGAGGGAAAAATTCAGAGTTAGAAGTTTCTATCCAAACATCATGTACTAACTAAAGACTGACAATGTTCCTAGTGGCTTTAGGTACATACATTAGAAAGGCCATGTGCTGACCCTAAGAGACTTTGAGACTTCTGCTCAAACCGTGGAAGTTCAGCATTCTTAAAGTTGTTGTGCAGTTATTTTTCAGTAATGTCCTATTATTTGTGTCCCCATTTGGGGTTTTCTTAGCAGAGATACTGGAGTGGTTTCCCTTCTCCAACTCATTTTATAGATGAGGAGGCAAATAGGGTAAAGTGACTTACTTATAGCTAAAAGTATCTGAGGCTAGACCCCCAAGAGAGGGGTCTTTCTGACTCTAGGTTGGGCACTCTACCTACTGCAACAGCTAACTGTCCTATTATTATCAATAATAATGTATAATTAAATTTATTAATTAAATACATATTTATATATAATACATAAATACATACAGTTTATATGTAATACATTCATACAAAACTATATAAAAATATAATTAAATACATAAATGAATCAATAATGTATGATTAAAATATTAGGAAGGAATAGTTCTAGACTTCTTGATTTCTGCAAAGACTCCTTGAATTTCTTGATGCCAAAATTTCAACATTAATCAAAATGTACTCTGAAAGGGACCTAAGTACTTTCAGCAGTAATAGGGAACCACTGGAGTTAACTGATTAAAGGGAAGGGGACAACATTTTCATCACCAATTACTTTATGAATTATTGAAAACTGTCAGGGACCCTCAAAAATCCCTATGTTCAAGTGGGTAGATACCTATCCCCTGTCATGGGGATCTCTGAGAAGACTACACACTTTTCAAGTAGTACTCTGAATAATACAGATTGGCTAAACTGTGACCCAGAAATATTACTAATTAGGTCTATAAACCCATAAGGAGATCAAAGAAAGAGAAAAATTCACATGTACCCATATGTACAAAAATAATTATAGCAGCTCTTTTGTTTTGCAAACATCAAAAACTGAGATGGTACCCTTGAATAGGGGAATGACTAAACAAATTATGGCTTATAGAAATGGTTTCAAAGAAACCTGAGAAGATTTATATGAACTGATGAAGAGTTAAGTGGACAGAAGCAGGAGAAAAAAAAATTGAACAATAACACCATTGTAAAGAAAACAACTTTGAAAGATTTAAGATCTCTGATAAATACTATAACCAACCATGACCTCTATTAGAAAATATTCTTAGTATCTCATTTGACTGCATTTCTAGAATGTCTCCCTCAGAATGTTTAGGGTCTCTTGTGTTGAACTTGAATGCCTAACCCCTAGTACAAGGGCATTTCTTTGGGGATGGGAATTTCTCTTTTATACATTTCCCTCAGTAGCATTTAGTGTTTGTCTATTTATTCTGCATGCCTCCCAAGAAGGTCAATAAGATTGTAAACAGAAGAGAGCACCAGATCAGTCAAACAAATTGCAGAATATTGAAAAGGTCACTACAATAAAATATGTCACTATAATCCATAGAATATATGAGGCATTTAAATCCTAATGCCTTTGACTTTTGATCAAGATTTATTTGAGAGGGGAAGAATGCACAGCCCCCAATACATTTTTATAGCTAAAATTAAAACAGGGATGGATTCACTCAACTCCAGCCAGCAGTTCTAAATTCACTGAACTACCTTATATGCCTGGGAGAATTCTACTCCTATGGAATTCTATGGGATTAGAAATATTTTTGAAGCCTTCTCTGCATGGTAGAGAAGGCATGGGAATACATATTGTTGTCATAAAACAACTAAACAAGACTGGGCAGATAAACATCATGAGGTGGTGCTGATTTTCAGGATATTTTGTTTTTAATTCTGGTTTCTTAGAGATTAGGGAACTCTTTGGACTGTGGGTCTTCATTTTCTCTGACCTTCCAAGCTTTATTCTCATTCTCTATTCAGTAGATCCAATTCTAGAACTATGAGATTATTGCTTCTGACTTTGGGATCCTTCTAGAAAGAAAGTAAAATTTGGTTAGCAGAAATTTTAACACTGGAAAATACAAGGGTGGAAGCAACTCTTGGCCTAAATTAATACCAAAGAATTATTTTACCCATCTGCCAAGATAAATCTCAAAATTAATGCTATTAACAATATTCATTTGTAATTTTTAGACAAAAATTATGATATATCCTGCCATCTGCTAAATTCCTCCAAATAAGTGAGATTTCTCCTTTTCAGACAAAGGCTCACTTCCAACTCAGGCATTTCTAGGTATGAATGAAAAATCATTTATTAAAAATTTACCACGCACCAACCACTAGATAAAGTACCGGAGATATAAACACAAAAGAAAAAAACATTCTGTGCCCTCAAGGGAGCTTATATTGTAATAAGAGAAACGACATACCTAGAAAAATGGGTAGTCCTCTAAATTTGCCCATCCAAGTTTGTTGTTCTATTTGTTTGTTTTTATGATTGATGGTATCACCTTCCTTCCAAACACTCAGTTACAAAATCTGATTCACACAATCATTTAAGTAAAACACTTTTGATCTGCTCCTTTCTTTCACCTCTAATATCAGTTATCAAATCATGCCAAAGTTATCTCTATATCATCTCTTTACATTATCTCTTTTCATTCCCTCTTTAACTACTAATATTGACACTACTTTGGATCAGACTCTCATCACTTCTGCCTGAAATATTATAATAGCTTCTTAACATATCCCTACCTCTAGTTAATGCTTCTTCTAGTCCATTCCTCATATAGCTACTAAAACAATCTGCCTCAGGAGTAAGTCTGATCATGTCATTGCCCTGCTCAAGAACCTTCAGGAATAAAATACAACTTCCTTAGCCTGGCTTTTAATGCCCTTATCAATTTGACTCTTTGTCCACAAAGTACTTTTCAATTTAACCAGACTACTAACTGTTGTTGTTTTTCATTTGTTTTCCTGGCAAAGATACTGTATTGATTTGTCACTTTTCCCTCCAACTCATTTTACAGATGAGAAACTGAGGAAAACAAGGTTAAGTGACTTGCCCAGGGTCACATATCTAGTAAGTATCTGAGGTCATATTTGAACTCAGGTCTGTCTGACTCTAAACCTGGTGCTCTATCTACTGCACCACCTTGAACTCAATGTAATATCTACTGTGCTTCAGAGGACAGGTTACTCTCTCTTCCCAATTCCCCCATTCCCCATCCTAGAGTGAATATATTCCCTTTTCAAATCTACCTTTGAGACCCTTTGCTTCCTTTTAGGCTCAGTTCTATTGCCATTTTCTCACTGTAACTGTTATTGATGTTCCTTGGACTTTACTCCTGGAACCATCTGCACTCTGAATGGCAAACTTCCAACTTATTTTGCCCTGATCCAGACCATCATCTTTCTTCCTGACAATTTATGTTATATCAAGGGTTCTTGAGATCTCCATCTAGCCATCAGCTCTACCTTTCTTCTATCAGCATTTCTTCTCCCTAAATATATCTCATCTGTACCACAGATTTAATTGTTGGTACTCTAAATGTGAGATCCTTGTCCAATGAACAATGAGTTGACTTTTTTTGAGAGAACCTTAATTTCATTGACATAAAGAATTTGTGATGAAGAAATATCTTCTTCCAGTACTGACCAGCACTTACACAGCAATTTGTAGACCTTAAAGAATGCCTTAGGCACTGAGAGGTTAAAGTGACTTACCTAGACTCACACAGCTAGTATGTGTCAGAAGTTCCTGACTCTCAGGCTGGCTCTTCACCTTCTGTCACATTATCCTTCTCATAAGGTCAGGAACACTAGAAGGCTGCTCTTAGAACTTTGTATGGAACTCCTGGAGGATTTCAGTGAGGACAAAGACAAGTTTCATACCATATGAGAAAGCACAGGTTGATAGCAATCTATCTATAGTATTAAAATAACTTCATCACTATGGTCACAGATTCATTGAATCATTGAAACACTAAAGATACATATATGTCGCATCCCACTCAGTAGAATGCAGACTCCCTGAGGAGATGGGGCCAGTTTCTCTTTTGCATCATCAGCACCTAATTCAATTGCCTTGAAATCAATCAGGAAGCACTGATTAAGGGCTTGCAAAGCACTTCCATATAACAGGTATTTAAATGTCTTTTATGTAAATCTGATACCTTAACAAGAGAAACTATGGCAACACAAAATCACTTATGGGGATGCTGGATGAAAGTGGAAGTACTGGTAAAGGAGAGATTAGGTTTAAAGAGGAGGAGGGGAAGGCTAGTTTCAAATCCCAAGCTAAGGTTGCCTCCTTCACTATTTTGACTCCAGCCAGAGCTGGTTAGCCCTGTGTATGTAGCCAGAGGAGATGCTAGATTTTGAGCAAGTGGAAACATTTCAATCTTTATATAAAGTTCATTTCAGTGGCCAAATGCACATATCATGGTCCAACTAGTGCCATTTTCTTAACCATGAATCAAGTATACATGAAAGCAAAGATGCCCCCGGCGATACAATTTCCCTGAAGCAAGTTATAGAGTATAATTGATTGCAAACATTTGGTCTGCTCTGGTAGTTTTTCATATTTCAAACTGACAGAAAATATCCATTAAGAGAAAAGTGGATATGCTTCTTGGGGAGCTGACAGAATTTTTCTTCCTATGATTTTTAACAATATAGCTACTGTTTTCCATCGATTTGACTTTTTCTAATTTAACAGCAGTACAAGGATTTAGCTATAGAGGGCAGTAAAGGTGCATGCAAACATCATTTAGCATAACATTTGTGCATAAATAGGACAGTGATGTCTATTTGTAAATGTTTATTCATTATCCAGTGGAGCCATGTGGGCCTATTAAAATTTATTAAAGGATCTGAGAGCAATGGAGGTCAAATATGCAATCTCATAGATCATAAGGGTCTTGGCATTTTCTGAGGTCCTGTCAAGAATGGTCTATAAAAACCTTCTTTTTGATATCATGTCATTCCCTTTTTGTGCAGTGATATGTCTGATGTGAAATGTTTTGGTAAAAGAACATTATATACAAGTCCATCTGGGAAAAGATTGTGGAAACTTAGATATAGATAAGATAACTCAGAAACCAGATATAGATTCTCTTTGGTTGATACCTCAAAACATCTTTCTCTGGGAGTCTTCAGGAGATGACTTTATGGATTAGATTTATAAGATTGGATTTATAAGATATAATGTACCTAAATGGATGGTTCTAGGTACAGTGACCTCTGAAATGTCACTGACTTTATAACATAAAGCTGGAATATATGGGCTTCTCATCATTCTTTGCCCAAGAACCTAGGCAATTTGCAACACTTTCTAATATACAAAACTTACCAGAGGCCACATATAAAATAGGGGGACACAGATTTCAAGGTACTGTGAAGAGAAAGGAGGTAGCATTTACTAGGTAAGAGCCAACCATCATTTTTCACATTCTAATGGCCCAGGATATGGAATCAAAGAATAGCAAATTCTCTCCCACCACCAGTCTTATTTCCAACCTGATCTTCACAGTCATATACTGAGGGAAGCAACACAATGGAACAGGGACCTATCTTCTTCCCAACACCCACACCAACTGCCACCGATAAAAAAGACCAGGAGGTCCAAGAGTAGTGACTCTACCTAATCCATGATTCCTGCTTCTAGTCCAGCTTCCTGAGTCATCATCAATGAAACAATTCCCATAAATAAAGGGACAGTCACCACCACAAGCTGCCAACCAATTGAGCAGACAATCCAGACAAGCTGAAGGAGTAAGACATCTTGAGGGAGAGACGGGAGGCAGCATGTGCCAGGCAAGTCAAACCATTACCACCAATTGAATTCCACTCTCTTCAGACCCTGATAGAACTTGTGCAGGATCTTGAACCCAAGAGCCTTACAAATAGCAATGTTTCCTGCCAAGTCTGCTCAGTCATCATCCTGGGAAGAAACTCCTATGGAGATGTGGTCTTGTCCCTGTTTCTGCAGTCCTTCCAAGCCACAGCTTAGAAGTCTCAGAAAAGAAAGCTCTTAGCACTGAACTCTGGCACTGTCAAATGGTTTCAACACCAGAAACTGATATTATTTTATCAGTGGAAATGACCTTTAAGAAAAATCAACAAGAGGGAAGAGCTAAGAAGGTATTTTCAAGGAAGTAGCTGTCATTGTCCTTGTGACATAAAACTTTACCCTTTACTCTTAAGAACTTTGGGTCCTTTCCATTTAACTTGCATCTAAAGCTTTCCTTATATATTGCTTCCCCATTATAATAATGTGAGCTCTTGGAGATCAGGGACTCTCTTATTTTCCATTTATATCTCTAATGCTTGTACAATGCTTTATACATAGAAAAAAACTTAACAAATGCCTTTTCATTCATTCTTTCAAATATAGGAAAATACACCTAGAATAATTAACCCTTCCTTAACCCCCCTATAGCCAAATAAGTTTAAAATAAAGAGATCTTACCTAATTTTAATTTTACCTCCCTCCCTCTCTCCCTCTCTCCCTCCCTCCCCCCCCTCTCTCTCTCTCTCTGTACCCCTTCTCCTCCACTCCCCCCCCCAAAATTTTTTGCTTTTAAATGCTGCCAGTGAGCAAATTCTCTTGAAGGAGAGGTTAGTCCTTTTGTTTGGATTATTGACAACAGCTGCTGTTTTCCTTCCTGCAAAAATCAAATGCTTTACCTCCCCAACTGGGCAAAAAAAAATGAGATAAGCATTTCTTTAACATCTACTTTGTGTAGAACAGATTAATAGGGCAGATCCACAAGTATTTGCAGCTTTAAAAATCTTAGAGAATTTCTTGGGATATCTGAGAACTTAAGTGACTTAGTTTTGGTTTAAAAAGTTAATATATATTTGGGGCAGGACTCAACTCAATTCTTTCTGACGCTAAGAAACACCTTTTAACCACTACTTTATAGCCTCTTTAAAAAATTCTAAAAGATGCCATGCTATCAACTAGAGAAGTATGAGATATGGTTTATAGGGTATGGTCCCTATACTTGAAAAGCTTGTAATTTCAATATGGAAATAGATTAAATAAATAATATAATGTATGATCATATATGTGCTAGATGAGCAGAACAGACAATAGAGGTCACAAGAAATTCAGAAAATCACTAAGGAAAATTATGAAAGGCTTCATGGAATTGATGGGAAAGACTTAAAGAAAAGATTTTATTTAAATAAATATGCTTGGCAGGAGAATTAGCTTGAACAAAGTTAGGAAGTTGGAATATGCAGCCAATGAGATAGTGTCAATCTGAGTGACTCCTGTATTTTAATCTTGCTCAATCTTTGGACAGCTAAGTGGCACAGTGGATGGAATGACAGCCTGGCATCATGAATACTCAACTTACTGAGTTCAAATCTAGCCTCAGATGCTTCCTAGTTTTGTGATCCTGAGAAAGTCACTTAAGCCTATTTGCCTCAGTTTCCTCTTCTATAAGATGACCTGGAGAAGGAAATGGCAAATCACTCTAGTATTTTTGTCAAGAAAACCTCAAATTAGGCCAATGAAGAGTCAACCATAGTAAATAAGAGCAGAAGTGAACAAGAAAAACAACTCAATTGGTGAGCAGCCTTCTCCAACTCCTGGATGTCAATAAGTTTCTTTTATCTAATTTTCTTGAGTTTGCCTTCCAAACC
The DNA here is from genome assembly GCF_037893015.1 of Macrotis lagotis. NCBI lineage: Eukaryota > Metazoa > Chordata > Mammalia > Peramelemorphia > Peramelidae > Macrotis > Macrotis lagotis. The sequence goes on from NC_133661.1 coordinate 192,972,824, forward strand.
AGGAATTTTTTTTTAAAACACATAATATCTTTGGGGAATAGACTAATTTAACTATTTGGAAGATTCTAGTTTCTAGGCATGTGAAGAAACTTAATAGTGAACTTCCTTGCAGAGAAAAGATAACTCTAGTCCTGACCCATTCATCTGGGAATAATCCTAATGGTTTAGAGGGATTTAAGGATCATAACGGAAGCCTGAAGGCTCCTGTTTTTGAAATCCTTGACTTGGTTTGAAGCCAACAGTATCTAGCAAGTTCTATAATTTTATGGTTAGACTCTTTAGCTTATGTCAAACTCATGCCCACTGACTCAACAACCTTATATAACCCTACTTAATGAAAAACTTTGAAGTTGGCCTCAATCTATGATGTTTTTTAAACATAAATCTCTAGGTGCAACATGAATTCTGAATATTGCATGAAGGACCTCTGAATTTATTTTCCTCTAACAACAATCCACTTCCAAGGTATAGAATTATGAATGTGACTCTCTTGGTAACGATTAGGTCAAATTAAATGATTTTGTAGCTCAAGATTTATGGCCATTTTTTTCATAGGGTAGCCTCCCTGTCATTGCTCAATATATCAGGCTGAACTTTTATGTACAATGTGCTCAGAAATAATTTCAAGTACAGATTTCAAGGGGAATGGGGAAGTTTGGTATCATCTCCTTCGAGGAGATAAAATTTATCTTTCATGTCATCAGCTTAGATAATTTGGATACTATTTTTGAGCCCCAACCTCCAGACTTGGGTGTTAAAGTTTTTTGGGGGCTTTGTTAAGGGGCAAAATTTGGGAATGAGCCTCAGAATGGAAGGTTTCAAATTTGTTCTATTGTAAATAACTTGCTTGGAACTATTGCATTTGAAAGGTAAGAGTAGGGATTAGTTGAAGGCATGAGATGGGAGGAACTCAGAAAGAATTTTGATTGATTATAGTCAGTCAACAAGAATTTATTAAATGTTTATTATATGTTAAGCACTGAGGTGGTGGATATAAAGAACAACAAAAACACAATCCTGGCCCTCAAATAACTCAAATTTCTTAGGGGGGAAGAAAATATGCCATCAATGTTCAACATAGAAGATACTTAGTTTTTGTTCAGACTCTTCATGGCCCCATTTGAGGTTTTCTTGGCAAAGATATTGGAATAGTTTGCAATTTCTTCAACTCATTTTACAGATGAGAAAACTGAGCAAACAAGGCTAAATGACTTACCCAGGCTTATAGAACTAGAAAGAATCTGAGACCAGGAAGAGGCTCTTTACTGACTCCAAACCAGTATCTATCTACTTGACTTCCCTCAGAGAAGATATATCCTATATAAATGGAATATAATCTCAGAGGCAAGTCAGGGAAGGGTTGAAAGAAAGGAATAACAGAAAAGGATTCTTAAAGAAATGTGATCAGTTGAGTCCTGGAGAAAATCAGGAAAACCAGAAAACATATCACATAATTATTAAATCTCAGAACTAGAAGAAACATTAGGAATTTTCTAGTCAAACTCCCTTATTTTAGAGTTCAGGAAATTGAGGCTCAGAAAGGAATAGCTTTAACAAGGTCAAGACTGTTGATAATTTAAAGTACCTTCCTGAGACAATATGATGTTAACAGTTTGGAGCTGGTGTTAAATTGTGCAAAATCAAGTGGGATCAGAATCATAACTAGGACTGGGGCAAACCCGGGTTTTGTCCCCAAAATTTAAAGGGGGACTTGTGGTTCTTTTGGGAATGAGTCTCAGAATGGAAGGTTTTAAATTTGTTTTATTGTAAATAGCTTATTATTTCTCTCTAAATGATCCCAAGTAAATGTTGCTACCTAACCAAGAGGCAGAATGGTACCATGGTCAGTCAGTCTTGATGCTGAGGGTCAGTATTCAAGGTCTACGTCTCATATATACTCTAGTGATAGTAACTCTAGTAACTCTAGTAATTAGTAACTCTAGTTATATCACTTAACCTCTCAGTGCTCTAGGCAAAATTCTCTTAGATTCTATGGTATAGAGAATTTACTGAATTTTCCCCCAGTTGATATTTTATTTTATTTTTCCTATTACATATTACAAAAGTTTTTCCACATTTATCCACATGCATATTCATAATTTTAAGTTATACTGTCCCTTCCCACTCCCTCCCCTCAGCAGTAAAGAGTCTGATGAACATTGTACATATACATTTGTGTTTAACATGTTTACAGATTAGTCCTTTACAGTATAAGAAATTAGGTCTAAGGGAAAAGAAAGAAAACCATGAGATAGGAGGGAAAAATATAAGAGAAAATTTTTAAAAAGTGACCATAGTGTTCAATCAGATATTGTAGTGTTTTTTTATTTTGTTTTTTTTCCTCTAGATATGGATAGCATTGTCCACAACAGGTGTCCTAGGGCTGTCCTAGCTCTCTGAACTGCTGACAGGAACGTTGATAAGTTGATCAATTCACAATATCGTTGTTAATGTGTTCAGTGTTCTCTTGGTTTGCTCTCTTCGCTCTGGATAACTTCCTGTAATTTGTTCCATGCTTCTCTTAAGTCGGAGAGGGTACTGAATTTCATTGAGAGGCAATTTTCTCGTCTGAAAATTCTGTATATCAATAAAATCACATTCTAGTACCTATTCAGATTCTTTACCTCAAGTGAGTATTCTCCTGCCTGGCCCTATTCTACATCAGCCTCTACAACAGCAACTTCATGATGTTCAAGATATCTACCTATAGGAAAGAACCCTCTCCCACCTGGATCTGTCTAAAATGATTGATTTAAGATCCATTTCATAACACACTAGGGACATTTCATGCTGTTGACCCTGTTTAACAAGAGGGATAACATAACCCCTCTCTTCATACAAGTTAGGACAATTTTTCCTTGAATGAATGAATGACTATATAAAGCATTTATTAAGTTTACTATTCACAAACTTATCACTTGTAAAGCAATATACTTAGGGTTAGGGAAACAAATAGAAAAGTGAGACAGTCCTTATTTTCAATGGGGGAGACAACACTTATGGAAGTTTTCAGTTGCAAGTCAGATAAAAAGCCCTATGGTCCTTAGGGTACAGTGGCAACGCAGATAGTAGATAATACTGTTCTTAAATGTCATTTTCTTAGATAAAATCACATCAGTTTCTGATGTTGAATCATTTGATACTGTCATGGACTCTGCTGGCATGAACTTTCTTTCCTAATCTTTAATAGTTATGATTGCTGTAGCAGTGGCCAGGATGTATCTCCACAAAAGATGACATTTGATATAGAAGTATCTAGGCATCTGCTTCCCAGGATATTAGCCTTGGCTGCTGGGCTGGAAGCATTGCTCTTCCCAAGGCTCTTTGGTTCAGGGTTCTGGATATTTCTATCAGAATCTGAGGGGAAATACTAGTCAGAGGTGGTAGTTTGACTTGCCTGGCACATAATGCCTCCTATCTCTCCCTCAGGATGTCTCTCTGATTTAGCTAGTCTGGCTTTGCTTACCTTGAGTGTGCGAGTTGGTGTTAACTGGTAGGGATGGCTGGTTTTTTCTTCATAGGAGTTACTTTAGTTTATGAATGGACTGGAAGCAGGAGATGTTGCCATTTCCAGGTTCTTGTGCTTATCCACCTGTTGATTGCAGCTGCTTCACAGTTGCTGCTGGTGGTGATAATAAGATAACCCTCAAAACTTGAGAAAATTCTCCTGCTGATTTTGCTTGCCTTGCCCACCATGATATACAAAGCAAAGCTTCAGAGTGCCCTTGCAGCTCTCTATAGTTTCTTTGTCCTCAGACAACAACTTTTAAACTTTTTTAAACTTTGAACTTTTAGAGCCTTGAGCCAGCCAAAACTCAAAGATTAACTCTGAACTTTTTTAAGGGAAATAAGCCTAACTTCTATAGGGCATATTATTCTACTGTACCCTGGCTTTATTTTTTCTACTTGCCACAGGTACAAAAATTATTGGCATTGTTTTAAAGTAGGGGCATGCATTTATTTGAGAATCTAGGTGAGGAATACTTCAAATATTGAAATGCTGTAAGCAATAACACTTAAGCAGTGTCTCCAAATTACAAAGTTGAATTATATTTTGAAATGACTCCTAGGAGAACCTAGAGAAGTGCCAGAGAGAATTTCCCAAAGGCATTTTGTTTGAGATAATTATAACTATTTTTGAATATCCTCAGGTTTTCTTATGGCTAGATGGTTCCATATAGTGTTGGGTCTAGAATCAGGAGGATCTGAGTTCAAATACAACTTCAGATATTTACTAGTTATATGATCCTGGGCAAGTCACTTAACCTCTATTTGCCTTGGTTTCCTTATCTACAAAATGGAGATAATCATAGTACCTACCTCTAAAGTTGGTTGTGAGGATCAGATGAGAAAACAATTGGAAAGCACAGCATGGTGTCTGGCACAACATATATAAATTATATACCTATGAATTATATGAATTATATAAGTGTAAGCTATCATTACAGCTGTTAAATATAAATGCTGATTGGGTAGTGGAATTGAAAGGAGGAAGATATTCTTAGAGAACCCTTCAAAGTATTTACCTAGATACTTCTATACCAAATGCCATCAGATAAAATCTGAGTATTTTCAATGTTCCAAACTCAATTCTATGGAAAAGAATGTGGAAAATTAGCAATTAAAAAGACATAAAACCATAAAATATTAGTTACTTAAGTGGATTTGTAATTTTTCCTTCCTATAACTTGAGTGTCTGCACATATCTTGTCCATGTGGTATATTCAATATGATGGGGACCTTCCTTGAGATTTCTTGACATTGTCTGGATATCAACAGAACATATGGGCAGTCTGTCACTTTGATCATTTTACCTTTTCAATCACATGCCTTTTTAATGGCATAATTTATTCCAACTCTTTCCTGTGTAAATCTTCATTGCTAATATATCATAGCCCACTCATATCTTCTACATATTTTCTATTGTCTTTTTTATTAGTAAGAGCTTTAAACTTGTGAAGAGCATGGTATTTAATTTCTTGCAGTCATGTAGTATCCCTGAAGGTAAATTAAGAATCACACAGTAAAATCTTTCCCTATACAAAGTCCAGCTGAAAGATTACATTTCAATTTTGATTATGAGATGCAAAATAAGAAGAATTTTGTAGTTGTCCATGGATCAGATATTAATAGTCCAAAGGCTAATTTTTCTTGTATTCTGAATCTGTAAGCTTGTACAGACTTTGGTGGTGAATTCAACCCAATATATTCATAAAGTTTTCATGGTCAAATTTCCTTTTTGTAATTATTATAGTTAGGACAGCCTTAGAAAAGACTGACACATTGTAATCTCTTAATAAGTGATTTCTGCTTGATTGATTACTACAAAGCCATTACTATACTATTATGAGTGTTGTTATTTGTTATAATAAAAAATATAAGCAAGAATAACTACAGTATATTTTCATAATTATTATGAATTATGTGGTTTTGATTTCTGTATCACTAGTACTTAGGACTGTGAGTGTGCCTGGCACACACAATCATTAACAAATGATTGAGTAAATGAATGATTGATTGAAAAGATCCAAGCTCTATACTTACAAAAATATCCTCTTTAAGTTCATTGGAAATGTTCTCAATCTAGTTCAAGATGACATCTTGCTTATTTAAACCCCTCTGATTATTTCTTGCGGTATATAAGACCTGTGTCTGCACAGACTATGGGAAGCTTATTTCCAAATGAAGTTACCCCTGTAGTTTTTCCTAATTTTCCCTTTGAGAATAGTCATAGGAACTAGTTGGCCAGATATGATAAATTCACTACCAAATGTCAGTATTGGGGTGGAAACGAAGCTGGAGAAAAGGCAGCAACTTGCTAGAGCTTTGTTCTAAATCCCTCCAAACACCTTTAAATAATGCCATAAAATAATTCTTGAAGCAGAAAAACCCACAAGTGAAGGGGGTGAAATAATTTTCCAGTCAAAGACAACTTAAAAGGTCAGCAGGAAAGATTTTGGGCAGTGCCAAAGCAGAGCAAACCAAGAGTAGGCCTTGGGAGCCACTGAATCAGCAACAACTGCTTCTGGAATTCTCAGCCCACAGACCATGAGGCAGTCAAACAACTGATCAGGAGATTAAAGGTATCTCTTCACTGGCACTGATGGCAGGATTCTGTCACTTTGCCCATACTTGGATCTGGATCATAGTCAATCCCAGGATGAGGAGGAGCACTAGCACACTAGAGCTTGCAGCCACAGTGAAGCAGAGACTCCTGTCAAAGTTTCAGGGAAGAAGAGAGTGCTTACCCCTTCACAGACCAGAACACAGGACAGAAGAGAAGCAAAAACACCTTCCCTTAGTTCATATCACCTTCAAAGAACTGAAAACTTACAGGTCTCTAGAAGTATCTCTGAAAACATCTGCACAAATCCTTTGAAGTTTGGGACAGTGCATCCCCTACTCAGAAAGCAGAACCCCACTTAACAAAGAGTTAAAAGTCAAGAAATAGACTTAAAAAATGAACAATCAACAAAAAAATTCTGACCAGAGAAAGTTTCTATGGTTACAAGGAAGATCAAATATCAGTACAAGTAACATTTTTGTGGGTATAATTTATAACAACATTTATTTATTTATTTGGGGTTCTGGGGGGGGGGGTTAGGTTTTTGCAAGGCAGTGGGGTTAAGTGGCTTGCCCAAGGCTACACGGCTAGGTAATTATTAAGTGTCTGATGCCGGATTTGAACTCAAGTACTCCTGACTCCAGGGCCAGTGCTCTATCTACTGCACCACCTAGCTGCCCCTATTTACTTATTTGTAACAGAAACTTTAAGAAATCAGGAAGATGAAAGTGAGGTGAAGAGTCACCTATCATTAAGAATAAGGCTTCCACAAAAGTTTTTCTATTTAAAAGGCAGTAATGAGTTGCTTAGCAACCCTATGAGTGAAGAAATCAGATTCCTGTTCTGAAGCTGTACCCTTGAGGATTTTCTGGGAGGGGTTTACCAGTAGGTGTTGATCATTTAGTTGAAAGGATAATTTGTACTAAGAATTTAAGTTGCAATGAATTCAAGACTACTGCCAACAAAGAAGTTTATGGGGAGAATGGTAGGTAATAGGATTTTTTTTATAAGTGGAGGTAGATGATTAACCAGATATTCTCTACATCTGTTGTATCCAAAGGGACAAGATATAATTTTCAGCAGCAGGGATACAGGAAGAGTCATAAATAGGAATCTTGATACTACAGATAGTTGGACAAGTAATGCCAACAGATAAAACATAAAATGTGCCCTCAAACCAACTATGTAATACAAGAAATAATTAAGACAGTTTGTGAGAAGGAGAATAAGTTGTCTTATGTAGTAGAATTGCAGAATTAGAGAGGTCTAGCAGGTCCTCCAGTCCTCAAATTTTTATGTTTTGCTATCTTTTCACCTAATATTAAACTGATTTCATATTCTTTCTGTTTCATAGAAACATTTAGGCAAGACTAATTCTTTGTAAATTGTATAGTAGGTCACTTCCAAAAATGGTTCACATTTGAGGCTCTGTTGACATTTCTTATTTCTTTAAAACCTGACTTAAAAATCCAGAAAGAAGATAGTTTGCAAGGCAACTAGATAGAGCACTACATAGAGCATGGGTCTTGGAGTCAGGAGGACTTGAGTTAAAATCCAACCTCAGACATCTATGACCTTAGGCAAATCAATCAACCCTACATTCCTCCCCCCCCAAAAATAAAATAAATAAAAATAAGAAAACTATATTATAGTGGCAAAAGGACTGGTCCTGCAGTCAGGGAGACTTGGGTTAAAGTCCTGCCTTAGATATACACTAGTTGTGTAAGCATGAGCAAGTCATTTATCCTTTCAGTATCTATGGAATTTCTCTAAAACTGTAAATTAAATATGAGTTGATCTGAATAGTTTAGAGAGAAGATACTTATAACAATAAAATTATTTTATAAATAAAATTTCCATGATAATAATCAAATAACAATCACTAATACTATGGAAAATACTATGGAAAATTTTGAGTCCATCTTTTTGATCTCTTGAATATGTTTGATATAAGACATCTCAAGTGTATGCTGTAAGACTTCTGAAATTTTCATTCTCCAAGCCTGTATGCCCTAAACTTTACTGGGAAAAACATAAGAACTGGCTAGTAGAATGCAATTCTGATTTCTTGAATGATGCACTCACTACTCTAAAATGACTCATTTTCTTCAATTGAATCTGTAGGATTCTTTTTATACAAGAGTACCCTTAACCACTGAAATTAAATAGATGATTCAGTCAAGCTGCTGGCCCTGGCACAGAGTTAACAGAGCCCTTGCCATTGGCCAAGTGTATAGGAAAGGAAATCCCTTCCCCCTAGGGAAATGTGTGGGAGGATAGGAGGGGAGAATCCAGGAGAGGATGTTGGGTTAGATGATCACTAAGGTTCCTTCCAGTTCTAAAATCAATGACTCTGTAACTCAGGGTTTGATTAGTTAGTGATTACTCCCCTGTCTTTACAATTCAAGGGAAATGAGTAAGAATCCCAGAACTAGTTTCAGACCTCTCACTGAACTTTAGAGGTGAATCTCCACAAGCTAGTTCCATTCTATCTCTGAGTTGCCTTCAGGCTATATGGCAAGTTCATTATCCTGTGTTACCCTGAAACACTGAAAAGAAAATGGATATACATAAACCTGATTCTGATATCTATTGTTCTAGCTAAGGATTTATTTATTCATTCATTCATTTGTTCGTTCATTCATTTATAATGATTGCTGCTTGCTGATAATGTGCTTCATGACACCCTTTATCCATTCCATCATAAACTCAATTCTCTGGCCCTTAATTTTTTTTAACGCTATTTTATTTTATTTTTTTTCAATTATATGTAAAGATAGTTTTCAACATTCATCTTTTTGTAACCTTTTGAATTCTATATCTTTCTACTTCCCTCCCCCCTCCTCATGATAGTGAGTAATCTGATATAAATTATACATGTAATCATGTTCAACACATTTCTATATTAATCATATTGTAAAAGAAGATTCAGAATTAAAGGGAAAAACATGAGAAAAAGAAAAACTAATAAAATAAGTTTTAAAAAGTAAAAATAGTATGTTTTGGTCTACATTCAGGCTCCATGGTTTTTTCTCTGGATGTGGATGGCATTTTTCATCACAAATCTTTTAGAATTGTCCTTGATCACTGAACTGCTGAGATGAGCTAAGACCTTCATAGCTGATCATAACACAAGGTTGCCATTAAAGTATACAATATTTTCCTGATTCTGCTCACTTTACTCAGCAAGAGTTCATGCAGATCTTTCCAAACTTTTCTGAAGTCTATTCACCCCAGGACTAGGGCTCTCACTACAGTGCCATTTAGCTGCCCACCCCTCTCCAAAGGATGTTACATTTCTGCTTTCAGAAGAGAAAAAGAATAGGCAAGAGGCTGACTATCTTTTTCCATGTCTGAGAGGTATACTGGACTAGAATTATATATCTCCTAAATATTGTTGATCTATGGGCACAAACAAAAATTAGAGAGAAAGTTGTTTATTTTCTGTTTGTTTTTTGTTCTTGAAAAGAACCATGACATCAGGGAGGTGATGCCATGGCATGCAAGCGAATTGGATTTAAGTGAGGGAGAGCTATGCAAAGTCACCAGCCTCAAATTCTCCTCTGGAGCCATCTGAGTTTGTTCACACTCTTAGTTCTGCCCCTTCTCACAAAAAAGAGGTTACACAAAAGACCATAACAAATAATAAATTATGGATAAATACCTTTATTCAAACATATAATAAAGAGAAATTTTAAAAAATTCTAACCATTAGAAGATATCAGAAAATACACAAGACTAAATAAAATTTTTTTCTAGGATCAAGGTAAGATTTCTAATTAAATCAAGATAGACCCCAATCTCACCCAACTATTTTTACATGGAACTGTTGAAGCAAAAGTGTTCAAAGATAATTTAGTATTTCACTCCCAGAGCAGACTTGGCTCTAGGAAAGTATCTCAAAGTGAGTAATGAAAACACTTCCTTCCCAATACTCCCCAAACTCTTGAGACAAGCAGACTCATTAGAATACTCCACTTATGCTTCTCATTAGGTCATAAGGAGGGACCTTTCATTAGGCTCTCCCAAATTGCAATAGCATTTTGCAATCAACTATTATGACCTCATCTCATTATAACTTCTACCTAAGCATCTCATTACATCACTGCCATTTTAAATCTCATTAGATTTTTCTCCCTTTCTATCTTCTAGTCCCAGAGGATGTTAATTCTGGAAACGATCTTAGTGATCATCTAGTCCAACCCTTTTTCAAATAAGAAACTGAGGCAGAGAAATGAAATGACTTGTCCAAACACACATTATGGCAGAATACTTATGAACACTTTCTAGAATTATGCCTATCAAACAAGTACTTATTGATGGTGGCTAGGAGGTATGGTGAATAGAGCTGAATAAAGCACTGCTCTTGGAAGTCAGAAAGCCCTAAGCTTAAATCCTGCTTTCAGACACTTGTTCAGTTGTTTTAGTCATGTCAGATTCTGTTACTCCATTTGATGATTTTTTGTCAAAGATACTGAAGTTGTTTGCCATTTATTTCTTCAGATCATCTTACAGATGAAGAAACTGAGGCAAATAGGGTTAAGTACCTTATCCAAAGTCATAGCTAGTGAATGTCTGAGGTCAGATTTGAACTCCTGATTTTCTTACTCCAGTTCTAGTGCCCTATCCATTGTACCATCTCAGGTACTTATTGTCCCTAACCTTTGTCAATTCATTTGACCTTTCTGGGTCTCAGTTTCCTCATCTGTAAAATAGGGTTAAAATAATTCCTACTTCATAGGCTTCTTGTTAGGAACAAATAAGATATCAAGGTTTTATAGACCTTAGAGTTCCATAAAAATGTTAACCATTGTTAATAGTGGCCTACTTCTATGCTAAGTACTATGGAAAATAGCAGTGAAAATCACTGGACCTGAAATTTCATTGGTGAAAGGAATTTTCAGGTGAGGAAACTCCTTCTACCAATGCAGGTCAACATCTTCTCTGCAATTTGTAGTCTCTGAGTATTGCTTAGATCATTGAGAAGTTATGTGACTTGTCCAGTTATCATTTACTGTAACTAGTATGTGACAGAGGCAAGATATAAACCCAGGTCTTTCTGCAAAGTCACTTCTCTCTATCCCCTAAGCTAACCTGACTGTGGAACACACAAAGAAATTTAATATAAGGCCATTAGTTTCATGAAGTTTGTAGTTTAATAGAGACAAATTACATGAAATATTCCAAAAACTATGAAATATCAAACCTGACAGAAAGTTCTAGGTTCAGATCATGCCTTCAATATATCTTGGCTGTATAGCCATGATCAAGTTCTTTAACCTCTTAATATGCCTTGAAATTCTCACAGTCACAGTGTTCTCTGCACTTATGGAATCACAAAACACTACCTAGCCTGTGTGGTTTGGAATATACAAACAATACCAGTTTTAAGAAAGGAGAATTCAGTATGGATTGGGGTAACTAAGCTTCCTTGAGAAGAAGAGAATTGAAATGGATTTTGATGAATCAGTAGGTTTTAGGGAAATAAGGTAGTGATGGTGGTCATGGGGAATAAGGGGAGGGAAGGAATAGAAAATAATTTTATTTATAGGGAACATAGGATTTTGAACTGATAGGGACTTGAGAGATCATCTCTTCAACTTCATTTTATTGATGAATGGGGAAAAAAAAGCAAGGCACAGAAAGATAAGGAGATTTGGTTGGAGGGTAGAAAGTTGCAAAATTGGGATCTAAATTCAGGTTTTTTAATTCCAAATCCAGCTATACTCCAGACTAGGGAAGTAGTATAAGCAAAAGAACAGATATAAGAATAGATATAACATGTTCAAGGAATGATGAATAAGTCTGTTGAATTGGAGTGGGAGAAATGAGAATTAATTGCTGAGGAATAAGATTGGATAGATGAAGTGGAGCAAGATTATAAAAAAGATAGGGAAGCTTGATTGATTTGATTTGACACAGGGCAATGGGTAGTTACTAATGATTCCTTTTTTTTTTTGCAAGGCAATGGGATTAAGTGATTTGCCCCAAGGTCACACAATTAGGCAATTATTCAAAGTCTGAGGTCAGATTTTAACTCAGGTCCTGCTGACTCCAGGACTGTTGCTCTATCCACTGCTCCTGAACTATTATTTTTTAAAGCTAAGATTTTCTAAAAAATCTGATCTTACAAATTGTTCAAAATTGCAAATAACAGAAAAATACACATTAAAACAATCTTGAAGTATTGGATCATAGCTATCAAATTAGCAAAGAAAGATGAGGGGGTGGAATTGTTGAAAAGAATGTGGCAGAATAGACTTACCAATTCAGTGTAAGTGGAGCTGTGAATTGGTTCAACCTTTCTGGAAAATGGTTTGGAATTATGCAAGTAAAAATTTTCAATCGTTCATACCTTTTGAGCCAGAGATTCTGTTATTGGGACCCCAAGTAAGTTAATGCTAGGAAGCTGGATCTTTATGTATCAAAATATTCACAACTTTTTATTTGTGTCAACATAAAACTAGAAATAATTGTATGTTCTCAACAACTGAGAGAGCTGACAACTATAGTATCTGAATTAAATGAAATACTGTTGCACTGTAATGGAAGATAAAGAATTTACAAGTGAAGAAGCAAAATAAACTTAGGTAAAATAGAATTTAAAATATATAATATTACATTATATATATACATATATATATATATATATATATCATTCATACTAGAAATAAGGGAAGACTTTTAAGAGATGATTCAGAGTAAAGAATGCAGAACCAAAAAGACTATTAAAGTCAAATCTAAGGAGCAACAAAAAACATTGGGCAAATGCAAAAATATCATCAAAATTAAAGCACACACCCTTCCTTTTTATTTTTTTAACAATTAGTAAGCTACAAAAGTAGGACCTGATTGTGTGTGTGTGTGTGTGTGTGTGTGTGTGTGTATTATCAATCACAGTCATAGTTTTGGATAGTTTTGCTTAACTATTTGGGGAAAGATACTTTATAGAAGAATGTGTTTGGGTTCCTAGGAAATAGGTACTGTTTCAAATTAAAAAGTATTAATGAATTTTATCTTCTGCTTTTTTTTTTGCAAGGCAGTGTGATTAAGTGACTTGCCCAAGGTCACACAGCTAGGTAATTATTAACTGTCTGAGGCAGGATTTGAACTCAGGTACTCCTGACTCCAGGGCCGGTGCTGTATCCACTGCACCACCTAGCTGCCCCATATTAATGAATTTTAAAAATATATTAAATAGACCATACTATAAAGGAGAAAAGGAAAGATTCCAAAGAGGTGGAAACTGTCCTTTGTGTTTCTAGGATAAATACATCCAAGAGAGGTTAATTACCCCTCAGGAAATGAGTTTATAAAGGTAATCTTCTAATCTTGATGCTCAGTGAAATAAGTGACACTGTAAACTAGGTCTAGTTATTACAGTTTGAGTATGTGGAGGATAGAGAAAGCATGGAATGATGAATAGGAAAAGAAGGGGAAAGAAGCCTTTAAATTGCCCCATGCACTCTACAAATATTATTTGATACTCACAATAACCTTATGAGGTAGTTGCTGCTAATACCTTAATTTTGCAGTTGAGGAAACTAAGTTAAACATAGGTTTAATGACTTGGCCATGGACACTGCTGGTGTCTGAGGTTCAATTTGAACTTATATTTTCCCAATTCCAGGTCCAGCATTGTTTACCTTGCTGCCTCAATAATCACTGACATGATCATGAATATGAGATAATACTATTGTGAATTCATGTCAGTGCAGTGCAAGTCAATGCATACTGTGAGTTTCATGTTTCTTGAAAGGAGATCCTGGGCAATTTGAGTTGTGTTTTTGAATACAGGTCCCAAGAGGGCCTTGTAGATAACCTTCTAATAAGGGTATTAACTATAGTGGAGACAAGGGTCCCCAGACTCAATTCAGTCAGTGAAATTCAGGATGGATCCTAATGTCACTCCTATGTAGTGATATCATTTGGGGACATTGAGGAGAGATTCCTGTCAGATAAGGACATTTGGCATGAGACATAATTCTGATGAATCAGCACAAGAAAAGAGAAGGCTCAGGAAGAGTCAGATAAACCTGGAATCAAAATGTAAAACAAGGGTAAATAAAGGGCCAGATAAGAGATGTTTAGATAAATGTTTTATCTAAAGCATTTACTTATGAAACTGAATTTGAACTAGGAAAAATTATGAAGCCAAACATAGGCAATATCAGTTTTTAAATGATTAACTCAGTAAAGTCCCTGAGATTGAGTAATTACACTTTAATTACAGGATGTCTAAGAACCTATGTGGTACATATAGTGCATGATCACAAAGGCACTATGTGCAAGTCAGTCTCTCAGAGGTTCTGCTAACTCCTGAGATTATGACAAATGAATTGTATATCTGCATTGATGGATACAGTTTCTATACCTAGAGTTTTTGATCAAATGAAATCACAGGTCTGGGGGGTGGGGGTGGAGATAGACAGAAAGATGGAAACAGAGAGAGAAGAGGAAGAGAGGAGAGAAAGAGTAAACAGGGAATGAGAAAAAGAAAAAGGAGGATGAAGTATATGAGAGGAAAGGAGAGCAAGAGAGTATAATCTATATAGATAAGTAATTAGGGAAATGGACCCCAAATTTTCCAATTAGAAGTCATCACTGGGGCGGCTAGGTGGCGCAGTGGATAGAGCACCCACCCTGGAGTTAGGAGTTCAAATCAGGCTTCAGACACTTAGTAATTAATTACCTAGCTGTGTGGCCTTGGGCAAGCCACTTAACCCCATTGCCTTGCAAAAAAAAAAAAAAAGTCATCACTTATTTTCATTCTACATTGTTCCTGGAAAGGTGGAGGCACAATTGACTGCCTATGAATTCACTAACCATAAATAAATGAATGAAAAGCACTGGTTAGACATTTGTAATATGTCAAGCACCATATTAAATGCTGGGAATATATAAACAAAAAGCAGCACAGTTCCTGCTCTCATGGATTTTAATGTAACTCCCTATATATTCCCATCCCTGGAAGTCATTCCTATGTGTTATCTGCCCATATTAGAATGTAAGCTACTTAAGAACACAGAGACAATCTCATTTTTAATTTTTTTTGTTCTCAGGCTTACATTGTATGTGACATATAGTAAGAATTTTATAAATGATTTTCTATTTATTTTTTCACATCAATTGCCCAGAATCCTAAGTCCCAGACAAAGGATAAAATTCCCTGTCCTTAATGAATTTAGCTTATATTTAATCTAGTTTGAAGGGGAAAAAGTGGATACTACCTATGATTTCTTCTGTGGAGAACTCACAGAACAGATTGGCATCTCATCTATAATTTATACTTTTATTTATAGTTCTAGGAAGTTGCCTGAGAGACTGGGAAATTAAAATGACTAGACCATGGGTCACACAACCAATATATGACAGAGGCAATCTGACTTCAAATTCTTTTTTGTTTGGGGGAAGAGGTTGCAAGGCACCCAGTTAAGTGACTTGCCCAAGGTCACACAGCTAGGTAATTATTAAGTATCCGAGGTTGGATTTGAACTGAGGTCCTCCTGACTCCAAAGCCAGTGCTCTATCCACTGTGCCACCTAGCTGCCCTTGACTTCAAGTTCAGCATCCTATCTTCTAGTTGCCTTTAGACTAGAGCTTATAAGACTATAATTGGATCTTATTATTGAGAACTGCTTGACTAGTCAATGGGGGGGGGGGAATCTAGAGAGAAGGGAGAGGATTTGGAACTCAAATTTTAAAAAATGAATTTTTAAAATTGTTTTTACCTGTTTGGGGAAAATAAAATGTTAAATATATTTTTTAAAAGAGTATAGACATAATTATTATGTAGGTCTCACAAATCTCAATTTGACTAAGAGAATTCATTATTAATTCACTATCAGGGCAGTGTGGAGTAGGTAAATTGTGAATTTGTGGGAAACATCTCCTCAGGAAAAAGTAATCTTAGAAGTCAAGGTAACAGAACAACAGGGTAGCTCAGACTGACAAGGACAGGATGAGCCTTACTGATTTCTATTTTGACAGAGGTGTCTATTATATTAGAGATCTCTGTCCATACCAGGATGTCTGATGAGATTAACAACAGACTAAACATCTACACTAGAACAAACCTGATCTTTGACAACACCTGAGACACCAAGGTTAATGTCTTCTTTAAATCATCTGATAGCCTATCCCTATTAAATCAGCCTTGTCTAAATAAGCAAAGTGGCTGAGTAGCCTCACCTCTTTTTACCACTTGTAATGTCATACTATATCTGTGTAAACCCTGAGTGTGTGTGTATGTGTGTGTGTGTGTGTCCTTTTGTTGCTATCTGTGCCCATTAGCTCATAAGATTATACTTTTTAATCTTTTAGTCTTTTTTGTTTAGTTATTTCAGACTCTTTTGAGACCATTTGAGGTTTTCTTGGCAAAGATGTGGGAATGGTTTGCCATTTTCTTCCTCAGCTCATTTTACAGATGAGGAAACTGAAACCAATAGGGTCAGGAATCTAGTAAGTATCTGAAGCTAGATTTGAACCCATGAAGATGAGACTTCCTGATTCCAGGCATACTATCCATGGTGACACCTAGTTGCCCTACCTTATCTCCAGCCTTAGCTCCTGATAAATTGATATTTTCTCTTCCCATCAAAGTAGGAGGATCTTAGGACTTCTAGATTGAGGAATTCCCCAACTACTGTATGCCAGACACTCATTGTGTTTTAAGCCTGAAAGCCAAGAGAAGACTGTCATCAAAAATGAGCCAAAGTACTAAAAAAATGAGCTGTGAACTGGGGACAAAAGTCACCATCCAGTAAAATAGTCTTGGTTCTTAAATTATTCACTGAGTGCCAAGTGAAATCAGAAATTACGTCTATTTTCATTCCATCACAGAATAAATGAACCTCCTGACTAGGAGCATGGGTTTGGTGCTGCTTCCATATTTATGTCACTGGATCAGCAGTCTCTATCCTCAGGGTCCTGTATGAAGGAAGCTTACAGTAACATGTCAGTATTTTGGTATGAGAAGTTGTCTGACACTGAAAAAAAATGACCCACAAAAATCAAGAATTTAAAAAGAAGCCTCTGAGATACTGGCTTATATGAACAACTCTCATGAAATAAAACATCATTAGGATTTGGAATATAATATAACAGAATATAATATAACAGAATATAATATAACATAACATAATATAACATAACATAATATAATATAACATAACATAACATAACGTAACGTAACGTAACGTAACATAACATAATATAATGTAATGTAATATAATATAATTAATATAATATAATATAATATAATATAATATAATATAATATAATATAATATAATATAACATTGGAGATAGAAAGGAACATTTAATTCAGGACTCTTAGGTCAATTGAGGTTACTTTCTGGAGCAGTGGATAGAGTGCCAGGCCTGCAATCAAGAAGAACCGAATTCAAATTTAGTCTCAGTGACACCAGGTAAGTTATTTAACTCCTGTTTGCTTCAGTTACCTCAATTGTAAAATGGGGATAGTAACAGCTATAATAATATCAAGAATAATAACTTTTCAGGGTTGTTGTGAGGATCAAATGAGATACTGGTAAAGTGCTTAGCAATTTAGGGAACTTTGTAGAGGTGATATAAATGTTTACTCCCTTTCCTTCTAGCTAAGAAACTAGTTTAGAACACATCTATGTAGTTTCAACTGAATTAACTTCCTTCTCCCTAATACTTTGCTCTCATCTACATTTTTAGAAACTTTGATCTTTAGAATAGTCTCATAAGATTGGGAAGAAAACAGTTATTATCTCCATTTTATACCACAAGTAGACTAAAGCTTAGAGATGGTAAATTATTTGCTTAAGATCTCTCAGGACTAAGGGTGGGCAGAACAGATATTCAAATCCAATGTTTCTTTCCCTCTTCCTTACTAAAACCCCTAAAGATAAAAGATGGAGTTCATATATCATGTCTCTTATGTTTGTTCTTTTTCCAATGTGCATAACCCCTCCATCCTTCTGGGCATAACTACCCAGACTAACTCTCACATGTCCCTTGCCTTTTCCCCTCCACCGTCCAAATGTTCTTTTGTATTTTAAGACAATTAGACTAGGGATTCTTTTTTTTTTTTTAGTTTTTGCTAGGCAATGGGATTAAGTGGCTTGCCCAAGGTCACACAGCTAGGTAATTATTAAGTGTTCGAGGTCAGATTTGAACTCAGGTACTCCTGACTCCAGGGCCAGTGCTCCATCCACTGCGCCACCTAGCTGCCCTAGACTAGGGATTCTTAACATATTTTGTATATTTACTTTGATGGTCTAGTGAAGTCAATGGACCCCTCTCAGAATAATGTTTATTGCCGACATTTATAATTGACCGAAGTGCTAAATTTTGGGTAGAAGTTAATAAAAATAGTGATGGAGCGGCTAGGTGGCGCAGTGGATGGAGCATCGGCCCTGGAATCAGGAGTACCTGAGTTCAAATCTGACCTCGAACACTTAATAATTACCTAGCTGTGTGACCTTGGGCAAGCCACTTAATCCCATTGCCTTGCAAAAACCTTAAAAAAAATAGAGTGATCACTTTGTCCTCCATCCAAATTCATGAACCATCTAAAAATCTATGCATAGAACTCCAGGGTGGTTGTGGTGGTGGGAGGTCAGTGTCAGTAGACTTATAATTTAAAAACTTTGAGTTGGAAGAATTATAAGATAGCAAGGATCACTATAAAAAGGTCATACAGAAAGGTAATTCACATACAGATTTTAAAATATTGAACACAAGTGAGATTTAAACAAATAAAAGTGTATAGGTTGTCATTAGGTACTTTTAAAACTGAACCTTTAGGATTTATAAATAATTTTTTTTGGTTTTATGGATTTTTCCTTTGGCTTATATAGTTGGCACCTTTTAAATTCTGCCTTCATTTATTAGAAAAACCACAGATCTTCAGAGATGGAAAGGTTATCAAAGGTCAAGTGTTCAAACTGTACCTGAAGAAGAACCACCTTGATAAAGTCTCCAACAGGTGGTCAGTCATCCATCCTCAGCAACAACTAACTGGTGACATAGTGGAAAGTTGAGCATGTAGTCAGGGAGACCTGAATTCAAGTCTAATCTCAGATACTTAGTAACTAAGTAATTCTGAGCAAGTCACTTAACCAATTTGCCTCTGTTTCCTAAACTGGAGATAATTACCAAGACATCAAATATATCTACTTTCAAATACAGACTATTTTTCTTCTTCTAAAGGCACTCTGCCTTTTAGTTATAAATCCAAGCTAACTAGAAAATAACTTACTAAATTTAGCAAATATACAAAATAAGTAACTCAGTTTTTATATGTAGATATGAAATGGCCTCATGTTTTCCAGGTATTTTTCAAATGTGATTATGTAGGTTGTGAATTTAATAAAAATAGATCCACTCTCTTTTTATCCCATATCTCTGGATAGGTGCTCTACAAATACAGTCCATGAATGAATGAATGAATGTCTGGGAAGAGGATATGAAGGATGGAGAAAGAAATGATCCAATTCAATAAGAACTGCTTGTTAGTCATTTAAATGTTCAAAGAGCAAAGAAGTGGGGAAAGAAGAGGGAGGAAAAGCAGAGGCAAAAGGCTGGAGTAATTAGTCCCTTGGGTAATAGAGGAAGTTAACTCCTACCATTAAAGTAGTTTTCAATGCTTCCACTTGAAAGAAAATACAGAAGCAAACTCTGGACACTTATTCCATTTATAACCAAATGGAACACAAATATAAACTGTGGGTCTGATGTGAAAGAACAGAGGATGATTTTACACTGGGGGTGGAACAACCTGAGGGTGTTCCATCTCTCAATTCATTACCAAGCATTTGTCTATGGCTTTTAGGTAATTGAGCAAATAAAGCCCTTGACAACCATTCCCCACTCAGACTCTGAGACAAGGTAATTAATTAGAAGCCAGAAGGGGGTTGTTAACAGCTGCTAATGAACCACTATTGAGGGAATTACTTACTAGGGAACTATAAGATGCTGTAAATGTGCATGAACAAGTAGCTTCAGTTCAGCAATGTCTCTTGGTCATATCTCTTCCATTGAAGGGAAGGCCTAAGTTGTGAAGCAGGGCATGGGGGTTTTCTATCATGTGACCTGTATGAATTTGGCTTGTTAATCACAAACCTTTTGGAAAATCTCCAAAACGTTATCAACAGAAAAACAGTTTTGACATTAAATTCCATTCAAAAAGCTTTTATTATGAATCATTATGCATCATTTTATAGAAAGGAAATATCAGTGTGGGCTTGAAACTATGAAAAGATTTCAGATGATGAAGAATCTGATGTAAGTTTTGAAGGATAGATAGTTTGGATAGAAATAAAAGAAGGAAACCTGAATTCATGATAAGTACATGATACTGATTTACCAAATTCCTTTGTAGGGGTGAAGGTAAAGACTCATTGATATACCAGGTGATGAGGATACAAAGTCCAAAGTGAAATAATCCTTCCCATCTCTCAGAGACAGAAGGCAACGTATGCAAGGCAAATCAAATCACTATCACTATCTTGACTATTCTTTCTTCTAAGACTCTGGTGGGGACAGACCAGGATCCCTAACCCAAGAGTCTTGGAAATAGTGTGCCCCTAACCACCAGGTCTGTTTCTATCTCAGCCCTCACAGGTATTACCATGGAGAATGGGACACTTTCCTCATCTTCATCCTATAACAATTACTAATCAATTGCCACCAAAAAGCAGATAAGTTCTGGAAATGGAAGTACCCCCTGAATGCCACTCCTGCTTCCAGCTTAGCCCTTGTAGCTATCTCCAAAGGAGGCATTTTCTGCAGAGAAGGCACCAACTATCCTCTCCAAGTAACTTTAACAGAGTAGACAAGCTAGCTTAGCTGAAGCTGAAAGGTGCCCTGAGGGAGAGATAGAAGACAGCATATGCCAGGCAAGTCAAGTCAAGTCACTACCCCAACCTTGACTACTGTGACTACCATTTCCCCTTAGACCTTAATGGGGAAAGCCTAGGGCTTTGAACCCAAGTTTTGGGAATAGCAATACTTCAACCCACTGACCTCAGATATCATCCTGGGAAACAATCTATAAAGATGTGGCCTTGTTTTTGTACATTCTGGTCCTGCTGTCACAGCTCCTGAAGAGTCAGAAAAGAAAGGTTTGCCTCCAAATTCCTTGGTATTGTCAAATGGTTCAACATCAGAAACTGATATAATTTTATCTGGGGAAATGCCAGAGAAGAAGACACATTACTATCTGTTTTGCCACTCTCCCCTAAGGACCACTGAACTTTTCCTTCTGATTTACAGCTAAAATCCTCTCTCTCGGGATGGCTAGGTGGCAAAGTGAATAGAGCACTGGCCTTGGAGTCAGGAGTACCTAGGTTCAAATCCAACCTCAGACACTTAATAATTACCTAGTTGTGTGGCCTTGGGCAAGCCACTTAACTCCATTGCCTTGAAAAATCTAAAAAAAAGTTAAAATCCTCTCTCTCTGTCTCTCTCTCTGTCTCTCTCTTTCTCTCAGATATATTTATACACATACATATGTGTGTGTGTGTGTGTATGTGTACATGTGTATTATCTCTCCAATTAGACTATGAGTAGTAAAGATACATTTCTGGGTTTGGGTACAGCTATCAATCAAATATATATATTAATTGAGGACTTGATTCATTCCATCCTTTGTACTCTTGGTAAAAAATAATACTGTTCTTCTGAATCTTCCAACTGGGCAGGAAGACAAAGAACAAA
This sequence comes from Macrotis lagotis, assembly GCF_037893015.1. Classification (NCBI taxonomy): domain Eukaryota; kingdom Metazoa; phylum Chordata; class Mammalia; order Peramelemorphia; family Peramelidae; genus Macrotis; species Macrotis lagotis. The sequence continues at coordinate 192,994,598 of NC_133661.1, forward strand.
AAACATCTAGTGAGCTATATTAAATGATATCAATAAAATATGTAAGTTTATGGTGTATATTCTGTTTCCAGTAGTCATAGAAACATACAAAAGTGTCAGTTTGGGCATGAGACTGGAGGAGATAGACAGTAAGTTCGGGGACAACATCTCCCAAGGGGGAAAAAAGTAACATTATTAGTCAAAGAACTGGAGATTCATCATCGTGTAAAGACAGAACCTCATTCTGTATTTCATTCAACAACAGAATGAACCCACTGATTCTATGTTGAAGGAGGCTTCTATTATCTTAGAGATCTCCTGCTTCACCAAGATATTCTGATAAGACTAATTGAAAAGAAAATATCCTCATGGGAACAAACTTATCTTTGTCAATACCTAAGACCCCAAGATTAACATGCTCCAATCCCATGGTTGGCACATTCTCCCCCCAAATCACCTGACATTCTGTTCCTTTTACTCCACTTTCCAAAGGAAAGTTGGCTGAACAGCCTCACTGGATGACTGGACCCTTTTTGCCAGTAGCAATGTCACCCTAAGACCCTGTAGAATTATATTTTTGTGTGTTTGTATCCACCCATTTTGGTGCGTTGCTATTCAAATGGCAAATATTAACTGATGATATTGAACTTTTTATCTTTTCTTTATATGATCTCATCTCCTAATTTATTGACCTCCAGTCAAATAGACCCAGGTGGGAGGAATCACTCTCCAGAAGGATTTTAGGTTCTCTGGATTAAAGAATGCCCCAATTAATTATGTTTCAAGGAGCAGATAAGTGGAATTTGAGATAGGTTTTGAAGGATGGGTAGTTTGGATATGGATAAAGAGGAAAAGAAAATATTTGGATGGCACTGACTCAAAATATCTCTGTATCAGGTTGAGGATAGAAACTCATTTGAATATTGGGAAGTTTAGTCCCTGTGCAATGCATGTATGCAAAATCAAGTTTCTTTAAAAAATGAAGGAACTCTGGCCTTGAGATGTGTTTATGAACTGCAGACATGTGTATCAAGTTATCATTTTAGCAGTTCTCAAAATTTTTTAATATGAGAATTCCTTTATATTCAATAATTATTGAGGATTAGGTTATATCTATCAATATTTGAAACTAAAGATATAAAATGGGAATAATAATAATAATAATAATAATAATAATAATAATAGCCACTCCTATATATCCCAGAGTTGTAAGAATACAATGCAATAATATTTGTAAGGCACTTTGAAAAGCTTAAAGCATTTTATAAATATTTTTGTTTTATGAAAGTCACTTTTTCCCTTTAATTGGAAAATAAAGTAATTTTATATTTTGAGCCATGTGATTCTGAGTGATTATAAGGAAAAACCAATAGTTATTCTTTAGGTGAATGTGAGATACTGACATTCCCAGGTTGAAATCTGGTAGGGACAATAAGTCAAAGAAGTGAGAGGTCCTTAAATTATATTCCGGTCATTCACATTAGGAGGGAGCCTCTGACAGTTACATAAGCAACATAAATATTAAGAACAAAGGCACAAAGTTGAGAATGAGTAGGTATACACAGAGTATAATGAAAGATTTGCTTTACTAGGAGTTAGATTTCATAAAAGGGAGTATGGAATTATAGAGCTTAGAGAACTGTTTTTGTGGGATATAGGGAAGGAAACTAAATGAAGGAATTCATCATATGGCTGCTGATTTATAGTTTGAGTTTAATCTCTCCTTACATGGGTTCTGTTACCAGTAAAATGGGGAAGTTAAGTTATTTCAGTCAGACAAATCTTTCCCTGGATAACTTGTTCTACTTTTCTTTGCCTTCCCATTCTTGAACTGTCAGACAATACCTATTCACTTTTGAAATGATACATTCACACTGACTTCAAGTGACCACATTCTATTCATAGTTACTAGAAATTGGAAAGAAGCTTTGGATTTCTTCTTAAGTTAAAGGAACATCAGATCAAGAGTTGTTCCTGATGAGTAGGATTATATTTAATCTGATTAGGATCTTTGTAGATACCAAGTATGAAGCATGAGAGATAGGAAAAAGCCTTCAAGTTAGATATGATCAAGAAGAGAGCAATACAGCCCTTAGGCAAGTTCAAAGGCTAGTAACAATGGAGACATTTTTATTTTCTCTATAAAAGTCATGAATACCCTTATCAGTAACTGACTAAATTGGACCTAATTGTAGATTTGACAAAGACTCTTTAGCAAGCATAAGAGAGTTCCACTCTATTTTTAGCTACAAAATGCCTGGTGCTATGCCTATTCATATAGCATTTTCAATTCTAATTGTCTTCAGTGCTGACATGAAAGTTAATATTAATCTGCCAACTCATTCTGATTGGATTGTTTTGGAAGTCACTCCAAAGTCACAATGGCTAAATGGGATGAGGCTGTTAAGACAGAAATGCATTTCAGTTAATACATGGGCAGCACTGAAGCTAAGCCAGTGCCAGCCCTAATTCCCAAAAGAAAGCAAATCCAGAATAATCCACCTTCTAATTCTGCACAGACTGGCACAGCACCAAATAATATCAGGCTTGCACCCTTTTCACCTCTACATCTCAAGCTAGTCCATCCTGGACTGAATCACCCTCTCATTCACTCACTTTTGAGATCAGTAAGCATTAGACATAGAATGCTCTGGTCTATGTCAGCACAAATCTTTCTGTGTTTATCTAAAATAAGAAAATTTTGTGTTAATATGTGTTGTTCAGAATGCTTCTTCTATGTGGATCTTTTTTTCCTCACAAAATTATTAGCAGTAAAGGAATCCATATTTGAGAGATAACAAGCATGCTTGTCCTTAAGCAAATATTTTAAGCAAAAATTGGTTCTGATTTTTCATCATCCCTTTCAGTAACTCTTCTCCATATCAAGAGCAAATCTTAGGTATAACCAAGATCGTGAATTAGAGACAACCCAGCTGAACTCTCTTAATATTCCCTTCTCAATGATTTTAAATTAATGCCACATATAAAAATTGGAGTGGCAGAGTCAACAAAAATCAATATGAGTCATTTTTTCAGCCTAAGAAAGCTTAAGAGGTCAGCAGGAGAAGTTTATGACACAGGGGGGAGACCTGTCTGTATCCCAAACACACCTGGTGGCAACAGCAGTTATAGCAACAGTAGCAGCTTGCAGAACTTTCAGCCCAGAGACCTTAAGGGCGATCAGAAAACTAGTCAGAAAGAGAATACAGAGGACCTTTTCCTGGCATTGGTTATAACTGGCAATGACTGACAACTCTATTGCCCATATACAGTTCTGGGTCACAGTTCCAGAGCAGAAAGGAGTACTGGAGGTTGGTCATAAGGGAATGGGGCCCTGGTAACAGTTCCAAGACAAAGAGAGTACTAGTGCTTATAACAGAGATCCTTCCTGGCAAAGATCAGGGTAGGAGTGCAGTGACTATCCTCTCCCAGGATTACCTTACCTTGGAAGCATTGAAAACTTGCAAATCTCCAAAACTAGCTCTGAAAACAATAGCCTGAAGAAGCCTGAAACTTGGAACAGTATCTCCCCATCCAAGTGAGCAGAGTCTAACTTTGACATTAAGTTCAATATCAAGAAATAGACTAGGAAAATGAGCATACAACAGAAAAAGAACTTGAACATAAAAAGCTACTGTGGTAGATCAAGACATAAACCCAGAAGAAGACAATGATGTCAAAGAAATCACAAAGGGCTTCAAAGAAAAATGCTATTTGGACTCAAGACCAGCAAGAGTTCCTGGAAGAGTTGAAGAAAGATAAGAATTGTAGAGAAAAATTGGCAAAAGAAACGAGAATGGTGCAAGAAAATTATGAAAAGAGAATTAACTTGATAAAAGAGGCATGGAAAATATTGAAGGAAATAATACTTGAAAAGCAGAATTAACCTAGTGGTAAAAAGATATACAAAATTTTACTAAAGAAAATGATTTCTTAAAAATTAAAATTGGACAAATGAAAGAGAATGACTTCATGAAACTCTAAGAAACAATAAAACAAAGCTAAAAATGAAAAATAGAAGAAAATGTGAAATAAATAGGAGAAAAAAATTATTGAACTAAAATAAATTCATGATCAAGGAAAAGATCTATATATGATATTTCAAGAAATTATCAAGGAAAAAATTGCTCCAACAAATGGAAAGAATCCACCAATCACATCCTGAATGCAATTCCAAAATGAAAACTCCCAGGAATAGTATGGTCAAATGCCAAGGCTCCCAGATCAATGAGAAAAAAACTTCAAACATCCATAAAGAAATAATTCAAATATTGTGGAACCATGATCAGGAGCACATGATATTTGTGTGATTAGAAGAACAGAGGATTTGGAATGTGATATTCCAGAAGACAAAGGGTCTAGGATTACAACCAAGAATCACCTACTAAGCAAAATTTAGTATAGTCCTTCAGAAGGAAAATGGATATTTATTGAAATAGAAGACTTTTAGGCATTCCTAATGAAAAGTCTAGAGCTGAATAGAAAATTTGACATGAAACAGAAGACTCTAGAAAAGCATAAAAAGGTAAATATGAAAGAGTAATTGTAAAGGTCTCAATAAAGTTAAAATATTTACATTCTTACATGGGAAGATGATTCTTATAATCTCTAAGAACTTGATCATTATTAAAGCAGTTTAACAATGTTTACTAGACAAAGGACATTGCTGTGAGTCAATTATAATGAAATGATCTCCAAAAAAGTGAAGGGATAAGAAAGAAGGCTACACTGGAAGAAAGGGGAAAGGATATATAGAACAGGGAAATTTTCCAACATAAAAAAGGCAAGTAAGGAAGAACTATTACAATGGAGGGGGAAATGGGGGCAAGGCTCATTGGAACTGTTTCAAAGAAGGAAGAATTTTATATATATATATATATATATATATATATATATATATAATCATATGCAGAAATATAACTTAATAGAGAAATAGACAGGAAAGGGATAAAAGAAAGGGGTAGGACTGGATAATAAAAGTGAGGGCAGATTAAGGAAGACAATGTTTAGAAATAAAAAAGACTTGAGAGACAGGATTAAAAAAAGAGAGAAGGAACAGAAAAAATACAATTATTAATAATAACAGTGAATATGAATGGGATGAAATTAGCCATTAAGGAAGTAGATAGCAGAATGGATTAGAAATCAGAATTCAACAATATGTTGCTTAAAAAAGACACATTTGAAATAGAAAGACACCTACAGAGTTAAGATAAAGGACTGGAGTGGAATCTAATATGCTTTCGCTGAAGTTAAAAGAAAGGTAGGAGTAGCAATCATGAGCTCAGACAAAGCAGAAGCAAAAATAGACCTAAGTAAAAAAGATTATCAGAGAAACTACAATTTTGTAAAAGGTTACATAGCTAATGAGGTAAATAAAAAATTTTTTATAGAAAGTTTCTCTGATAAAGTTATATTTCTTGAATATATTCTCAGTATAGAACTGAATTAAATTTATAAAAATAAGGTCCCCTCCCCAAATGATAAATGGTCAAAAGATATAAACAGAGAGTTTTCAGAAGAAGAAATGAAAACTGTAGTCATATGAAAAAATTCTCTAAATCATCATTGATTAGAAAAAAGACAAAACAACTCTGAGTTACAAATGTTGGAGGGATGAGGGAAAAAATAGATACACTAATGGATTGTTGGTAGAGTAATGAATTGGTCCAACCATTCTGGAGAACAATTTGAATCTAGACCCAGAGAGCTATAAAATGGGGCCTTTTCTTTAACAGAGTAATAACACTACTAGGTCAGTGTCCCAGAAAGATCAAAGAAAAAAGGAAAAGGACCTATATGTATAAAAATATTAGAATGGTTCTTTTTGTGGTGACAAAGAATTAGAAATCAAGGGGATACTTATCAATTAGGAAATGACTGAATAGGTTGTGGCACATGATTGTGTTGGCATACTATTGTGCTGTGGAAAATGATGAGGAGGATAGTTTTATAAAAACATGACAAGATCTATAATAATAATGTTTGTACTTTATTTTTGAAGAAGCACAACATCAGGGACATGATGCCATGACAAGTACATGGATTGGATTTGAGTGAGAGCATGCTGTGCTAAGTCACCAGCCTTACTTTCTCCTCCAGAGTCATCTGGCTCCAGTGGCCAGATATGAATCAGGATGACTGGAGATGGCCCTGAATGTGAGGCAATCAGGATGAAATGACTTGTCCAAGGTCACACAGCTAATAAGAGTCAAGTGTCTGAGGCTGGATTTTGAACTCCTATCCTCCTGACTCCAAGGCCAATTTGCTATACATTGAGCCACCTAATTGCCTGGCAAGATCTAGATGGATTGTAGCAAAGTGAAAGTGAGAAGAACCAGAAGATCACTGTAACAGCAACATTATAGTGATGATCGACTGTGAAAGACTTGGCTACTCTGATAAATACAATGATCCAAGACAATTTCAAAGGACTCATTATTAAAAAAAAATATTCACCTCCAAAGAGAGAATCGATAAACTCTGAGTGCAAATTGATTTATAATTTGCTCACTTTCTTCATTTTTCTTGATTTTTAAAAATATAGCTAACATGGAAATATATTTTGCATGATTTTATATTTATAATTAATATATTACTTTCCTTCTCAATGGGTAAAGGAGGAAACAGAAGTGAATGAGAGAAGTTAGCACTCAAACAATTTAAAAGACAAGAATGTTAAAGAAAAATAAGGTGATTTTTTTTAAAAAGCACCCCTATCCTATTCTCATATGTCTAATGCCTATCTGTTTCATTCTTTGATTTATTCACAGAAAGTTTCTAAATCCCTTTTAAATGCAATGCAATGAAAAAAAAACAGACTTGCCTTCAAGGAACTTATATTTCAGGAGATATGGACATTTACTTTCAAAAATCTACATTTAAGCCAGATAAACTCACTTGCACTAAAAATATAAGTGACCCATAAAGAGTAGTATATTATTTTTCCTTAGAGATATTCTTGTTGAGACACTTATTGATGCTGTAACCTTGGGAATGGTCTCATTTTGAGTTTCTGGATTCAAAAAATTGGCTTGTATAGGTTTTATACATGCAAATAAAGAAAAATTACTGGCTGATATCAATTCAACATTGTCAGTCAAACTCCTTGAGAAAGTTACATATATAGTGCCTCTACCTTTTCACCTCTCTTCTTAATATTCTGTAATCTGACTTTTGACCTCATCATTCAACTGAAAATACTCTTACCATTCTTACCATCAATCTCTTAATTTGCAAATTTGATAATTTTTTCTCAGTTATTCTTTTTGACTCTCTTTGGTATTTGACACTGTTGACCACCATCCTCCTAAATGCTCTTTCCTTTCTGGGCTTTTGTGATTACACAAGAAACTGCAAATCTATTATTTACAACTTGCTATTCCTTTTAAATATATAATAAAGTTTCTTTTTTTCTTTTTATCCTTTTTCACCCCTCTCCTGCTCTAGAGATGACTACCTTTAGACTGAGTACCTATCCTTTGTTTTCTCCTCTATAAAAAATGAAATTGAATGAGATGGTCTCTTAGATCCCTTCTAGATCTATAACTATAATTTTCTGATCCTATGTCAAATGTCCTGTTTCTGTCGAGGGCACCACTGTCCTTCTAGTTACCCACTTACCCAGTTACACAGACTAAAAACCTCAGCATGATCCTCAACTCCTAACTCTCATTTCCCACACACATTCCATCACTAGGGTGATTAAATGAAGAGAGAGAAGAGATGATCAATCAATTGGCATTTACCAACGTGGCAGGCACTGCTCTGGAAGATGAGCATCTTATGGGAGGAGCAGAAGGAAGCCGATTTCACTAAGTCACAGTATACACGGAGAGAGTGAGGTCTAAAAAGATGAATAGGAAGAAGTCAGGACTCAAGGGTGTCCTACAACCAACTTGAATTAGCTCTAAGAACTTATTATTAAATTTTCAACCCACATATTTATTCCTCTGAAATCAGCAGACACTACAATTCAGGGCTTGATTTTTTTGTTCTATTGATTGTCCAGACTTAGGAAAGTATGGGAGAAAACATAAATAATGCAGATTAAACTTAAAACTTTGTCCAGTATATATATATATGTATATATATATATATATATATATATATATATATATATATATATATATATATATATATATATATATTTGAGTATCACTGGTTTTTGTTTTTTTTTTGGTTTGGCTTTTTTTAATTTAAGGCAATGGGGTTAAGTGACTTGCCCAAGGATACAAAGCTAGGCAACTATCAAGTGTCTGGGGTTGAATTTGAACTCAGGTCCTTCTGACTCCAGGGCCAATGTGCTATCTACTACACCACCTAGCTACCTGAGAGTCACTGTTAAGCATTTATCAGATCATCCTTGGGAAGATGCAGACCTGGACATGCACTTCATTATCCCCAGAGAAATAACCCTTTCATTTTTCTATGTTGTTTCCTGTGATGAGAGCATGGGCAGCAAAGTATTGCAGTGGATAGAGAGCAGGGCCTGAAGTCAGGAACTGATTTATCTTCCTGAGTTTAAATCTGGTCTCAGAAACTTACTAGCTGTGTGACTTGGGGCAACTCACTCAACCCTATTTGTCTTAGTTCTTTAATTATATAATGAGCTAGAGAAGGAAATGACAAACTACTCCAGTATCTTTGCCAAAAAAAACTTAAAATGGCATCACAAAGAGTTGGACACAACTGAAACAATTGAACAACTCCTATGGTAAAGTTCTATTAATTCAAAATGCACATTTGGTAGATTATTTGTATTACTAGTTTTTGAAAAATAGGAAAATCATTCATTACATTGTTATTAAAACTCCTCCTGATATAATCTTTCCTTAATAATTGAGAAGGTATTTCAGGATCATGTAGGACCACCATATATAATAATTTTGAGCAGCAATTAGTAGGGTGTAGTAGAATAGTAATATAAAATGAAACTGGGTTGATTTTGCATTGACCTTATTACACTGTCTAGAATTCATTCTCTTGAATACATTCCAAATAGTCTTTTTACTTATCATTTCACATAAATATGCTCAAAACATAGAGGGGAAAGCAGTTTATATTCTGGATAAGCAAGAGTTTGCTATGTAATTCACATTGACCACTGATTATATACAATTTATTTTCCTGAAGAATCCAAGGCAATGGGTCATTTTAAAATATGGATTGCTTAAACTGTGTCATCTTCCTTATTACTAATTCAGGGCTGACATTTTCTCTCTATTCACAAAGTTTCAACTTCAATAATAAGATTATATATATGTATATATACATACATATATATATATATGCCTGTATATATATATATATATATATATATATATGCCTGTATGGTGCTGGTTCTCATTTACAGATTCAGTCTAATCCACTCTAACAACATCTAAAATGCAAGGCATTATGTTGAAAATATAAGGGTAAAATTGAAAAACAGTTTGAGCCCTAAAGGAGCTTCCACTCTATTAAAACCCATAAATCTCTACATGCATCATTACTGAATTCTGCCTATATGTAATAAACTGAAAATAACTGGGAAGTTGATCTGATTAAACCAAGCCAAAGGAAAACCCAATCTGCTTCATTTATCTGTAAATTTCATTACTCAGCAAGCTTCTGCCATCTCCTCACAACCCATCTGTTTCAGAGTATTTCCAGGAACATTATCAAACTGTTGTGTTAATTTTTTCTTTCCTGTATTGTCCTGATAATTTCCCAGGAAATTATCAAGTACAAAGATTGTCAGGCAACAGGTTGGCCTGGTGGGCACTTCATGACTCAGCACTGGGAACCTTTTTTTTCCCTTTGAGGAACTGCTACCAAATTCACTTTGGAACATTGTGCTGGTGATGGGTGGGTGAATCATTCCCTTGCTCCCCTAGGCTGCCTCCTCACCTTGGTGAACAACTCAGATATCAGGTCAATTCACTGCTGAGCTGGGTTAAGCAGGTCAATCAACTGTTATGCTATCTCCCTATCAGGTTTGGTGGCTTCAGCTGCCAGAATATTCTATCACTAATTATAGTTGTTGGTAGGTGGCTTCTCTAATGACTTCAATATTCCTGTTCTCACTGGTTACCTCGATGTTCCTATCACAGTAATACATAGTCACTTAAAATAAGAACATATGCTAAGAAAGAAAAAGTTTTTACTCCCAGATGAGAAGCAGCAGTCATCCATCTCTATTTCCCTCCCAAACATGGACAGCTCAAAATAGAAGACTTTTCATTATCACAGTATTAACCTTGAGTCATCATGGACAAAACAGGCTTTTGAGGTTCACTTATTAGCTTGGAAAAACTCCAGGAATGTTTTATATGTCCTGTAGAACTAATCAGGTTGGGCAAATTTGAGCATGTCCAAAATACTGAGCCCTCATTGACTCCTTTATAAATAGATTGACTTGCCTGAGAAAGAGAGGCATTTCTGGTACAGCCAGTGAGATCAAGTGTAAGAACTTCATGAGTTAAAATTGAGAATATTTTCAGTTAATTCTATCAAAGATCAGGCATAATATAACAACATCTATGAGATGAATGTATGATTAAAAATTTTATATTCAGATTTGGTGTCTTCTTCAAGAACAGTCAGCAGTCTCCACAATGACTTTTATAAGGGTTATACACCCTAGAATAAATAAAGTTATGAGAGACATCCCTGTTTTTTCATATCACCTAAATATGATGTCCCTAGTATACATAAGTATATAACTAGAGTCTACAAATTACAGTCTGGCATGATCCATTCCCTTCACTTCAATTTACAGGTATTTTTTGTCAGGGAAATGAATGTGTTTAAGGGTTTCAGTGAGGATCAATTGATTCCTGCAGGGTCAGATAATGACCACCCACCTTCATTTTTAATTCCACACCACATAACTTTGCCCCAAACTTACCTGGGGTGATCTTTTGGAAAACACTTTGCTTTTGTAGAACAAAATCTTTGAGGTTGTTTTCTGAAGATTTTCCCAATTCCCCCAAATTCTAGTATTCTCCCCCCGAAACTACCTTGTATTAAACTACTCAGTATATATTTGTATATGTATTAACTTCAAATTTATATGTATAAATATATGCCTAAGTACTTGTTTCTCCCATTAAAATGTAAACTCATTGCAAAAAAGAGATTGTTTCATTCTTTCTATTTCTCTTCATAGTGCTCAGCACTAGGTCCTTACATAGTAGGTCCTTAAAAATACCTGTTAATCGATTGAGACTTCTGGTCATGGTTTTAGATTAAAAAATACAACCATATGAAACACCATTTGTTTATTAAGGTGGAGAATACATGACTGGTTAGAGTTCAGCAAATACCCTTCTTTTTCTAGCCAAGTTCACATCTGCCAACCTCCTGGGCATAGCACCCAAACCATCTGTTTATTTAACTTTTGCTTGAGGTAGGAGGATAGGGGGGTGGAGATAGATAAAGTTAGAAAACCTTCCTCTATCCCCTTAGGTCCCTAGATGTACTCAAGATCATCTGGTGCATGAAATCCTACCATCATGTTCAAGTACATTCATGGGTACATGTCTACCAATTTTTTTTACTAAGTAAATAAGAGAGGTGGTCTGAGCCAAAGGAAAAAAAAATCTCTTGCATTTTGGGAATCTAAGTGGGCACCCCCAAGAAAGAAACTTATTCTGATGTTACACTTGGATTTTTGAAATAAAGGAAAATATATTTGTAACAGGGTCCCCAAAACTCTAAATGCAAGGATTTCACAACTTCTGACAGACATATCTGAGAAAATAGAGGGAGGGCTCAGGAATTTTCAATAATGCAGTGATCCAATTACATTATGGCATAATGTCATCACTGCTTATTGTTTAAGTATATATTACATCTAAGTTCTCCAGTAGCTTGTATCACTTTCATGGAAATAGATTTACCTCAAAGATACATGTAAAAAATTAAATCACAAATAAAAACATAAAGGGAAAGTCACTCAGGTAAATAAAATTCCCTAGAGCTATACTACTTTGTCAAAAACGAACTTACCTGGCTTTCTTATTCTTCCTATTGTCATCACACTTAATCTTTATAAAGGGGAGGGGAGGGAAGAGGAGGGAAGGGAAAGGAAGGAGAAGGGAGAATAAGTCTAGATTATAAATTGCCTATATACTGTTTCAATGGGAAAGAGAAGCTAATGTCTTTATTGGGTCTGTTTATACCAGTTGTTACTTTCTTGCCCCTAGATGAATTGACTTGTCTTCTTTATAATTGTACAACTTGTGCCTTGGAATGTATAACAAATATTAGTTACACAGAAGAATTCTTGCTGATCTACAGACAAGATACTCCATCTTGGCTCTGGGCATTTTTTCTGACCCTACACCTGAAATGCTTTGCTCCTCACCTCTGTTTACTGGCTTCTCTGCCCTCCTCTAAGTCCCAATCAAAATCCCAAAAGTCTTTCTCATCCCTTCTCAATTCTAGTGCCTTTTTCTTTTAATTACTTCCTATTTATCTAGTTAGAAATTGTTTGTACAAATATGTTGATCTTTTGGTCCCTTATTAGACTGTGAGCTTCTTGAGGGCAGTAATAATCTTTTACCTCTTTCTATATCCTCAGCATTGAGTACAGTGTAGACTGCTGTTGTATATTAGTTTGAAGGACTGAGCTTATTCCTAGAAAAAAAAGTATTTGTTAACAACAAAATCAAAATTTTTTGCCACCCCAATAGATCAGAGAATCATAGAGTTTGCAGTTAGAATAAATTTAAAAGATCATCCATTCCAACCCATATCCACATCTTGAATATTGTCCTGTGGTCATCCAATCAGTGTTTAAATACTCTAATGATATGGGACTTACTAACTCGGTGAGAAAACACAAAAAAAAAAAATAGCACAAAAAGAGAGTTTTTATTCATGTTCAAATGAAATTAGTCTCTCTAGAATTTCCAACCATTGTCCCTAGTTCTACCCCCTCCCCCACCACACAAAATGAACCCAATTCTATTTCACATATCAGATCTTCAAATACTATCATATCCCATCTAAATCTTCTCTTTCTTAAGTCAAACCTCCCCCACTTCTTTCAAGCAATTGTCATGGCATGGTTTCAAGTCTCCTAGCTATCCTGGTTGCCATTCTCTGGACACATTCCAGCTTCTTAATGTTCCTTCTAAAATGTAGGACCTAAATCCAGAACAGAACATAATGTTCTAGAAATTGTCTGAATAGGACAGAATATATCTAGAGATCATATCTTTTGCTCTGATTGCTCTATTTTATTATATACATTCTAAGATTGAGTTAGCAGAGGGAAACATTTTTAGACTTAGTCAATGTGGAAATTTATTTTACTTGACTATGCATATTTGTTAGAAAAGTTTTGTCTTTCTTTTTTTTCAAATGGGGAAAGGAGGAGGGAGAGAGAGAGAGAGAGAGAGAGAGAAATAAATACTTGCTAAATGATAAAAGATAATATGTTGTTTTAAAAACAAAACAGCAACCAGCTCTTAATATACAAAGAATTAGGAAGACAAAGATAAAAATAACTGCTCTCTAGGTACTTACAGTAAAGAAGAGGACACATTTGTACACAAATAAATATAATACAAACTAGAATAGCTAGGGGCTAAAAGGAGAACTAGTCAATTAAATAAAGCTTTTAAAGCATCTATTAGGTACCGGCATATGCTAAACTCAAAGGATACAAAGAAAGGTTTAAAAAAAGTCCCTACTTTCAAAAAGCTCACAGTCTAATAAGGGTAATGACATGCAAATAACCATATCCAAATGCAATATACAAAGTATACTGGAAAATCCCTCAATAGAAGGGTGATTATAATGAAGGGCAATCAAGAAAAGTTTCCTGTTAAAGGTAAGATTTTGATTAGTCAATTATTTTCCTTCATTCTTGAAGAAGACTTAAATGATAACACTCTGTTCAAAGCTAGGTCCAGTATGCAGGATTGACTAGGGAAGAGATTAAGGTCAAAGAAAGTAGGTAGGAATACTTCATATTAATGATGAGGACCTAAAATAAAATGATGTCAACCTGAATAGAAAGGAGAAAAATAGATACAAGTGATATTGCCAGGTGAAGAATCAAAAGAAGACAACTACTGGCCATGCTTAGCATGGGCACTGACTTAGCAGGTATGAAATAAATGCTGGCTGACTTGATTGGATGTGAGGGATGAGAAAGAAGGAAGTATCAAGGATAGCCTCAAGGATACTTGGGATCATGGTGGTATCATCAATAGGAAAAAGATCAAATTAAATAAGAGTGAAGTTAAAAATAGTGATGGAGATGAAAGTCAGATAAGGAGTTAGTGAGTGGATCATAAGGGAAGAGAGACAGATCATACTTTATATTTCTTTTTCAAGGCAACATGACTGGTTGCAGGGCTTGTTCCACATGGAGATAATAGTTCCATATACCTGATACCAGCACTAAACTGAGGCAAAAGTCTTTAAAACTCTTCCAACAGTTTTCATTCTAAAGTACTCTGTTAGCTGAACCCTTCAGGAAAGCTAAAAATCATCATAGCTTGTATTATTTAACATTTAGCAGGCATTGAACATTTCTTGGATGACATTTGCTAACTTGTGACAAGTTGAGATATATTGATGCGTTCTATGAAGAATTTAGGTATCTAGATAGTATAGTGGATAAAATACTGGCCCTGAAATCAGGAGTTAATGAGTTCAAATTCAGACACTTAATAATTGCCTAGTTGTGTGACCTCGGACAACTTACTTAACCCCCATTGTCTTAAATAAATAAAAAAAATTTTTTTAAGAATTTAGGTATCAGAGTATAAAAGAATCTGAGGTAAGTCTGAATAGCTCAGATGGTCTTCTTGTTGATACATTTAATTGTGGTTCCTTAGGAACTTTAAAGAATAGGGTGTACTAGTGCTCTATTTTTTGTATAATGATGGTGAATGGATACTAATGAAGTACTAAAAATGGATTGACCTGGAATGAGTGCCCCAAAATAATTAACTAAGTGAACTCAAAAGAGAAATTACAAGGATTAGAGGAAGAGTACATAAAGGCAAAGGACAGAAATAAGGTTTCTGGAAATAAACATAAGAAGGAATAAAGGGGGTTCCAAGTCAGAAGAACCTGGAAGATTAGTACAGAGTCATCACCTTTCAAAATAATCAGAATTCCTGGGCTTTGTCAGAGTAAAGTTTGAAAATGTTGAAGAATCACTTCTGATTCCTCATACTTCCCATGTCCCATAAGTGCTTTTTTTTGGTCTAGATCAGATTTTGTTGTTCATTCTTCATTTTTGAAGAAGTCCAATGACACCACAGGGTGAGATCCTGATTTGGACATGAATTGGATTAAAGTGAGGCCCTTTCTTCCAGGATCAGCAGAGTCTTTTTGTCTGGTCCAGACCAAATAATGAGATAGATGTGATTTGGTTTCAGTATACTACCACCAGTCCTTTTTGTGTATTTTCAGTTCTGTTCCCCTTTTTGCCCTCCTGCTGCCTTCAGTGTCATGTTGATTTCCTGCCCTTTGTTCCATTCATTCAAGGACATACTATCCATTAAGCTCCAACTATATAATCTAATAAACTAATCTATATTATAAGTTCAATGTGCCAAAATGTTATATGCTATGACTACTATATGACAGTCATAAGTTTTAAGTACAGGACTTCTGGAAGCATAAAACATTCCAAGGACTAACTGTAAGGGGGCCTATTTGGGGGCAAACAGGGCCATAAGTTCCCCTTAAATCACGAACTGTAGTGACCCTATGATCATAGAAAATTGCTTTTATTGTAATATTTTCCCACAGAAACAACAAATCAAATCAACTAGTTTTTATTAAATACCTATTATATATGTCAGTCATGTGCTAAGCTCTGAGATTACAAAGAAAATTAAGACAGAAATGAGATGTTATGTAAAATTGAGCAGAAATCAATTTTTTTAGATTCACAGTACAGATAGGATTAACCTGTCATTTTAGTCATCTCTGTTTAACAATGATCCATTCATCATTATTTAGTATGTTAGAGTACTAATGAGCACTGAATAGAATTGAGAAGGGCAATTGTCAAGGATCAGAAGTCAATTGTCAAGGCTGTCTTTCTCTACCTTCTATGTCAAATCCCACTTTAGGTCTTGGTTAAACCTAGAAATGGCATCTGGAAGAGAAATGGTTGTTCTTTAAATTAGGGATCAGCCCTGGCTTGAAGGACCACCAGGAGACCTTTCATTTATCTAGAGGGATATTAGGGTCAAGGTCAAGATATGCATTGGTAAATGTTTAACAAACAACTCAACCATACAACCCCCCCCCCCCAAAAGAGTAATCTTGAAACACTTAAATTTAAGCTACATTATTGACATTTTCTCCACCTCTTTCCTAGGTCCAGACAATCAACAAAATAATAAATCAAGCCCTTATCTATAACCTTCACTAATTTCCAAGGTTTAGACAATCACACTGAAAATCTAACAACTGACTCTCATGAGTTGGTACAAGCTTACTTTGGTTGAAATTCAGGGCTTATATGAGGATGGGAGTAAAGGTCAAATTTGCTCCTCAGTCCCTTGGCCATGTCATACCCTCTCTAGCATTCTCTCCCTGCATGCTCTTAACAGGTTTATTTTCCCCAAGGTCATTATTTTCCAAAGACCCTCCTGAAGATGAGCTAAAATCAAATGTTCTAAGGTCTGGAGAAAGAGTCACATTCACCTCATATCTGCTTCTTCCTTGTGATCTTACAGATATATCTAGACCATGAAAGTTGCTGCCATAGTCAACCAAATCTCACAAAATAAAATTGTTTGGCTATCTCACCACTGTTACCACAGCTCTAGCAACTACATATGCTTGTCTTTAAGGATATAATGTAGCTTTGTCTGATAAATTGGGAGGAGGTAGGGGACTAGGATTCATTGTAATAAGAATGAATGTTTTTACAGTGGTGGCCATCATCCTTGTTCCAGTGGGCTTACTTTGAGATTACAAGAGGTCTGTGCAATTCCTTCTGAAGTCCAATCCTAGAAAGTTTCTGAGAACAACAAAAATAGGGAGAGGGACTAGATCTTGGAAGGTAGCGGATCTCCAGGTACTAATGATTGCCTTGAAAGCAACCCTGGAAGAAGCAATAACTGAGAGCAGAGCGTGGAGCCAAGATAGCAGAGTAGAAAGAAACAATATAGCTGAGCTCCTATCCACAATTCCTCCAAACATATTTATGATATGCATCAGAATGAATACTGATGGGGAAATTCAGAAAAAAAAATCCCAGTGAGTCCTTTGTATTGCCCAGGTTGACATGGGGACACAGAGAAGTCTGTAGACACTGGGGACAGAGCCAGGGAAGAAAGACTCAGCTCATACCCAGGGAGAGACTGTGCATAGGCATAAAAGGAGGTCTCAGACCTATATCAGGTAATACCAGTGGGGACAGATGTGAACTGGAAGCTTTACTAACCACTACCAAGGTTGATCTAGGGCAGAGTGAGAAGGGGACCTTTGCAATGCTGGTGACAATACTCTTTGGTAGAGAGGCCTTAGACAGAGTGTACTAAGAAAGGAGGAAGTTCAGAAGCCAGCCACAGTGGCAGTGACAGAGGGATGATGGCTCAGACCTCAGGCATGGATCTTAGTTCCAGTCATAAGTCCAGCCTACAGAGGAATAGCCAAAGCAGGAGATCAGAACAAAGGGAAGTCTATATTTCTGCCACCTTGAACCAGTAAAGCTTTTCAGCTGATTGATAGAGATTGAATCTAGCAGTAATCTATATTTGAACAGACCTAAATCCAGATCAGGAACTTGAAGAGTTCCTAGGGTGCAGGAATAAGACTTTTCTGGATAAAATTATTTTGGGAATTTGCAAGCCCTCAGCTTGTCCCTGAGATCTGGGAATAATACAATGATCAATACTCCAAGAAAGTAGCAGGACCTTCCCTCCAGATAGCAAATTTAGGCCTAATATCAGGTCCAAAGTTAGGAAGTAGCTGTAACATTGAGTTAAAAAAGCCAAAATAAAAACAAAAAATTCTCACCATAAAAGTAGTATGATGACAAGGATGTTCAAGATATAAATGCAGAAGGAAAGAATGACTCCAAATCAACTATAGGCAAGAAGAAAAAAATATAGAAAAAATTCAAATAGAATTCCTGGAAGAGATAAAGCAAGAAGTTAAAAGAGGTAAAAATATTTTTACAAATGAGATGAGAAAATAGGAACAAAAAATGGAAAAGACATGGGATGTATAGAAAAAAAGAATCAGGGGGTGGCTAGGTGGCGTAGTGGATAAAGCACCAGCCCTGGAGTCAGGAGTACCTGGGTTCAAATCCGGTCTCAGACACTTAATAATTACCTAGCTGTGTGGCCTTGCGCAAGCCACTTAACCCCATTTGCCTTGCAAAAACCTAGAAAAAAAAAAAGAGAGAGAGAGAGAATGAAAAGCCTGGCATAAGAACCATAAAACCCAGTCTAAACAATAAATTCCCTAAAAATTTGAATGAATCAAATATAAGCCAATGACTTCTTCATGAGAGAATCAGAAATACTAAAACAAAGTTTAAAAAGGTGAAAAATTGAAAAAAGTGTAGAGTATCTCATAGCACAATAGCTGACCTGGAAAACAGATCAAGGAGGAAAAAAATAAAGATTCATTGGACTATCTGAACACTATGACTAAAAATAGAGTCTAAATGTATTCTTTCAAGAAATCTTAAAAGAAAACTCCCTATGTCTCTTAGAACAAAAGGGCAAAGTTGAAATAGAAAGAATTCACCAGTCTCCTTTTGAAAGAAATCCCCAAATGAAAGTTTCTAGGAACATCATTGCCAAAATCCAGAGCTTTCAGATCAGAATTAAAATACTGAAAACAGTCACATAGGAAAAATTTGAGTATGAGAAACCGTCAGGATCACACACAATTTAGTAAACATTATTATAAAACAGCAGAAAATTTGGATTACAATATTCTAGAAAGCAAAGGAAATGAACTATTAGTCAAGAATTACTTTCACAGAAAAACTGAGAAAAATACAAGGGAAGAAATATATTCTTAATGAAATAGAGAACTTCTAAACATTTCTGATGAGAAGACCAAAGGAACAGGAAAAACTTTGAAATTCGCAATGTTGAAAAGAAGCATAACAAAACATAACAAGAATGAACAACGATAAAGGACTAAGCAAGAATAAACTGCTTACATGCAAATATAGGGAAGTGATATATATATACCCCTTCTGAATCCTGTCATTATCAGAATTGATAGGAGTCCAATTAGACAAAAATTAAGAGTGGTTCTGTTTTTTTCTTGATAATATTAAGAAAAGAATGGAAAGGAGCCTCTAGATGGTGCAATGGCTAGCACTCCAGTCTTGGAATCAGAAAGACCTGAATTCAAATCTAACGTCAAACACTTACTAGCTGTACGACCCTGGGCAAGTCACTTAAACCCTATTATTCCCTCCCTGCCAAAAAAAAAAAAGAATGGAAAGAGAGAGGAAGAATAATACATCAGAGTGAGAAAAGAAAAAAATTAGAGAAAATTATTGCATGCAGGGTATATGTGTAGATACTAACAAAAAGGGGGGACCTGGTGGTAAGGAGTGTCTGATATTTGAACCTTGCTCTCATTTGAATTGGTTAAAAGAAGGGATACACACACACACACACACACACACACACACACACACACACACACACACACACACAGCTAGGCACCAAAAACATTTCCTTCCTCAAGAGGGAAATAGGAAAGAAAGGAGAGAAAGGAAAGGAGATTTAGAGGATGAGTAAATTAAGGAAGGGATTATTTTAACAAGGATATACCAAAGAATTTATGACTTTTTTGACAAAGGATGGGAATCTAGTGGAGTGCCTATAAATTGGGGAATGAATGAGCAAATATATGATGGAATATCATTGTACTGAACTCTAAGCAGCATAATTGTCAACCAGGATTCCAGAGGTTGAATGAAAGTGCAAAGGATTTTCTTCTGATTGACTATACATGTTACTAAGGTGTTTTATTTTTCTTAGAGTCTCAGTTGGAAGTGTGTAGAGGGGAAAGATTGAGATGGGAGCATAGTAATGGCTTGATTAAAAACAAATAAAATATATATTTTAAAAGAAGCAATTACTAGCTTAGAATATACACACACACACACATATATATATATATATATATATATTTGTGTGGGTGGGTGTGGGTGTGTGCTTATGTGTGCCTGCATGTGAGTGTATATATGGTGATTGAACTGAGGAGAATGATGCAGACTTCTTGCAAAAGATAAAAAGGTGGGAAAAACATCTCAAGCATGCAAACTATAAAGCTAGGGGTGGCTATTATTTAAAAATACTATTAACTCAACATGTAAGTAGGAAAAAAAATTATGATAATCTAGACATGCTGATATTGTTCTGTTTAGGAAAGAAATCTCCTCAATGGGGATTGTGCCTTTGATTTCAACAGACATTTTATGATGAATTAATCCAAGCCCATGAGAGGTTTATTTCCACAGGTAGAAATTCATACTTCTACAAAACCTTGAATCATGAAATGAGTCATAGCACTTCAAATGATGAGTAGGGCAATAGCAGTTACAATGTCCCAAAAAGTCCATGCAGAACACAATAATAGCATAACTACTAATTATTGGGTTAGAATTGGAACCCGGGTCTCTTATTACAAGTCAAGGATCTTGACTTGTATTTTTTCTATGAGATACTTTCTTTCTGTTAGTGGATTAGTGGTAATGATAATCTTGATGATAATGAAAGGGTACTTTGTCATGGCCCTTTGATGGCAACAGAGGGTTGTGAACCATTGTCACTGCAATTCTCAGCAATTGAGAGATGAGCTCTGAGCTCTTTCAGAAGGCAGTTGTGCTGAATTGAAACCAAAAAAGGATATGTCTCTGCTTTTACATTTCAAAGATCCTTTTTAAGCTTTAGTAGCTTATGATTCAGGAGAAGATCTTATGATTCACTAACCATTCCAACCAAAAGTCTGTGAATAAGATGAGGAAGGCACTACCTATGG
The DNA here is from genome assembly GCF_037893015.1 of Macrotis lagotis. NCBI lineage: Eukaryota > Metazoa > Chordata > Mammalia > Peramelemorphia > Peramelidae > Macrotis > Macrotis lagotis. Next base: position 193,015,568 of record NC_133661.1, read on the forward strand.
AAACCCGCCTATAAAAGAATAAAAAGCACACAGGGTCATGAAAGTCATCCAGGAGAGAATTTAGACTCTGAAACATCTGTGGAAAGCAAATCGGGGATTAGCAACACTGTTCATTGGTCAGAGAAACTGATATCATTGCCATTCTGCCAAGTAATCCAACCAATCCCTGGTAAGAGGGGTAGCTATGTCACATTTCCATTGGCTAATGGACAGGGTAGCTGTTGTCTCCATGGGTGCCTAGGGAATTAATACAAGGGTTTGTGTGCCTAAAGCCTATGGCTTTTAGCTCCTATGAGAGCCAATCTCTTTTTCCAGTCTATCGGAGCAGAAAAGCAAGGGCTCTCAGCACATATGTCCAAAACCCTGGCTCCTCATGCACAGTGTCCCACTCTGGGAGCTGTCTTCAGGACACATGAAATATTACACATACTGAGAAAGAAAGATAAAGCTGTCTGCAAGAATGTGACAAGTCTCTCATTAATTCCAACAACATATTCATGTTATTTTTTTTTCCTTCCAATTCTGGGATTGGGTATTTGTGTTGATATTTTGGTTTGCTGAGGAAAACAATAACAACAATAATAACACATTTATATTCAAGGTTTGCGAAGGATTTCAAATATAGTATTGCATTTTCTTTTCATCACTACTCTGTGATGTATGTACTATTATTATCACAATTTTTACAGACAAGAAAATTGAAATTGAGAAAGTATAAGTGACTTGCTCAATCTCACAGATAGTAAATACTTGAGACAGGACTTGAAGTCAGGATTTTCCAATTTCAAGGCCTGTATTCTATTCTCTGTAGCACCTTTTTATTATTCAGTCCTTTTTCATTTGTGTGTCCAATTCTTCACAACCCCATTTGGGGTTGTGAGATACTGTAGTGGATTGCCATTTCTTTCTCCAGCTCATTTTACATATGAGGAAAAATGTTACATATGAGGCAAAAAATGTTAAGTATCTTTACCAAGTAAAGATCCAGTTCCTTTACCAAGAAAACCACAAATGGCCTCAGGAAGACTCAGACATGACTGAAATGACTGAAAAACAATGACAAGTTAATGTAATCTGGATATGAGTTAGAATATCCTCTATAAGAAGTTCAATAAGTGTTCACAGCCCCCCACTTAAAGAGCTTAAAAAATGAGGAACTGAGGAAACATGGGAAAGAATCTGTTGTTAAAGAATAGGACTTCAGTCTGACTTCTGCTGCTGAGGTCCCTTTCAGCTCTATATTTATGCAACTCACTGCCTCACAGAACAGGTCCCTATTTGTAGGATTCTTATTGTTTGAAACCTTTTCCTCAAATCAAGCTGAAGTCTGCTTCACTGCAACTTTCACAACGTTGGCTTGGGATCAAGAAAAATCAACCAGCCATTCAGCAAGTATTCATTAAGCACCTACCACATTCCAGGCTATAAAAGCCTGATTTTTTTTAAGACATTAGAGATGCATAAGAACAACATTTTATAATGTATGGAAGCTGTCCTTGAATTCAGGAAATCCAGGTTCAAGTCCAGACTTTGATTGTGCCCCTGGGTAAATTACTTAATCTGTCATTGCCCTCAGGCCAATTTGATGCAAGCTCTCATCCTCTCATACTTGAACATTAGCCATTTTTCTCTCCTAAATTCCATTGGTTCCCTTTTACTCCCTGGACCAAATAAAAAATCCTGTTTGATTTTAAAGTTCTCTATAACCTGGTGCCTTTCAACCCTTCCAGTCTTCTTACACCTTACTCTCCATATATTCTGCAACCCAGGGATGCTGATCTCCTTCACTATTGCTTAGAAAGACACTCCATTTCCCAACTCTGCAGTTTCTTTTTTTTTAAAAGAAAGATTTTATTTATTTTGAGTTTTATAATTTTTCCCCCTATTCTTGCTTCTCTCCCCTCCCGATTCCCCATAGAAGGCAGTCTGTTTGTTTCCATGGTATACATTGATCTAAGTTGAATGTGATGAGAGAAATCATATCCTTAAGGAAGAAAAATAAAGTATGAGAGATAGCAAAATTACATAATAACATATTTTTTTCCTAAATTGAAGGTAATAATCTTTGGTCTTTGTTAAACTCCACAATTCTTTCTCTGGATACAGATGGTTTTCTCCATTGCAGATAGCCCTAAATTGTGCCTGATTGCTGCATTGATAGAATGAGTAAGTCCACTGAGGCTGATCATCACCCCATGTTGCTATTAGGGTGTACAATGTTTTTCTGGTTCTGTTCATTTCACCCAGCATCAGTTCATGCAAGTCCTTCCATACTTAACCTGAATTCCCATCCCTCCTGGTTTCCAATGGAACAATAGTGTTCCATGACATACATATATCACAATTTGTTAAGCCATTCCCTAATTGAAGGACATTCACTTCATTTCCAATTCTTTGCCACCACAAATAGGGCTGCTATGAATATTTTTGTACAAGTGATGTTTTTATCCTTTTTCATAACCTCTTCAAGGTATAGACCCAGTAGTGATATTGCTGGATCAAACGGTATGCACATTTTGTTGCCCTTTGGGCATAATTCCAAATTGCTCTCCAGAAAGACTGGATGAATTCACAGCTCCACCAACAATGTATTAGTGTCCCAGATTTCCCCACATCCCTTCCAACATTGTCCTTTCTGGTCATATTGGCCAGTCTGAGAGGTATGAGGTAGTACCTCAGAGATGCTTTAATTTGCATTTCTCTAATAAGTAATGATTTAGAGCAATTTTTCATATGACTATGGATTGCTTTGATTCCTCAACTGTAAATTGCCTTTGCATATTCTTTGACCATTCGTCAATTGGGGAATGGCTTGTTTTTTGAAAATTTAACTCAGTTCTCTGTATATTTTAGAAATAAGTCCTTTGTCAGAAATACTAGTTGTAAAAATTATTTCCCAATTTACTACATTTCTTTTGATCTGGGTTACAGTGGTTTTGTCTGTGAAAAAGCTTTTTAATTTAATGTAATCAAAATTTTCTAGTTTGTTTTTAATGATGTTCTCCATCTCTCCCTTGGTCATAAACTGCTTCCCTTTCATAGATCTGACAGTTATACTACTCCTTGATCTTCTAGTTTGCTTATAATATTGTTTTTTTATGTCTAAATCCTGGATCCATTTGGATCTTATATTGGTATAGGGTGAGAGGTGTTGGTCTAATCCAAATTTTTTCCATACTAACTTCCAATTTCCCCAACAGTTTTTATCAAAGAGAGAGTTTTTATCCCAATAGCTGGACTCTTCAGGTTTATCAAACAGCAGATTGCTATAATCATTTCCTGTTTTTGCACCTAATCTATTCCACTGGTCCACCACTCTATTTCTTAGCCAGACAGTTTTGATGACTGATGCTTCATAATATAATTTTAGATCTGGTATGACCCAACTCTTCATTTTCAATGACTGTCCCCTGTGTCTAGAAGGTTCTCCCTCCTTGTCTTTGCCTCTAAAATCCCATTTTTTGCAAGAGGATTGTTCCTGTTAATGACACTGCCTTCTCTCCATTGGTTATTTCCATTTTATTCTAAATATAGTTGTAACATGATTTCATTTGGTTCCCCCCCACAGGATGGTAAACTCTTTGAGAATAAAAACTATTTTTGCTTTTCTTTGAATCCCTGGAATGTACTTAATAAATTTTGTTGACTTAAATCTCTCACTGGGAGATCTCTACAAAGATGAAAATCACAGGTTTGATAAAAAAGTAAAGTTTAAAAATAGGCTATGTATATTTTTCACTGAGGCCATACATCCTTCCCCTAAGTAGCTTATATCCTACTTTGCAGAAGAGGGGAAAGAACTTTAAATGTGACAGAAATATAGTATCATTTTCTCTTATCCAGAATAAACATCTCCAATTCCTCCAAATAATCTTGTATAACTATGAAAGTTTCAGATTACCCTGCCACCTTGTCATTCTTCTCTGAATTTCCTCTAGCTTGCCTCCTTGAGTACTTGGAAATGTTCTCAAGACTCCAGACCATAGCTGGTCATAGAGTGTGGTTTGGGTGTGTCAGCACATTAAGCACAATTAATTCTTTGTATGCCTCTGCTCCACATGTGTTCTGGCCTTGACAGAAGAGAACATAATTATAATTACCTCCTTTTGTATACTGCACACTGAATATCTACTTTAAACTTTCTTCTCTGTGGAATGAGATTAATTATGGCTGTATCTCACCAATCACATGAACATACTCTTTGGTAGAGAACTAAGAAAAACAGGTTAGAAACTTATACCTAAAGTTATTACCAACAAATCTCTATGGAAATGTTGGGGAATCACAGATATTAAGTCTAAAAACAAAATAGTAGAATTATGTTAAGTATAGAGGTGGAAAATAGTTTTAAGATATCACCAATGTTACTAATTCAATGTGACTTTAGAATGAAATCATATCAAACTGAATAGAACTAAAAGAGAAATGAAGTGTAACATGTATACAAAGTCACCTAATAGGACTATTCTCATAGCAAAATATAGTTGGGGTATGGGGGGCAGGGAGATATTTTCCTAGAATTCAATGACAAAGGCTCCTTGTTTAAATTTTTAGAGCAGAGACCATGGATTATGATTTGGTATATTCCTGGAAAACATCATCAGGTCATCATGCTCTCTCATCTTCCACAGACTCTGAGGGAGGAATACATATGCATTAATCCAGGGATTGAGTTCCCCATGATCACATCTCCCAATAGTTTTTCAAAACTGTTGCTAAAGAAGAGTTGGAAAGAGAAGACAGATATACAACAGTTAAGAAGGAATGAAGAAAGAGTGAAAGAGAGAATGAAACAAACAATTGCAAAGAGAGACAGATACAGAGACAGAGACGGAGAGAGAGAGAGAGAGAGAGAGAGAGAGAGAGAGAGAGAGAGAGAGATTACAAGTCATCTTTGCAAGACTGTAAAAATCAAAGTTACTTCTTAGATCCTTACCACTCATATACTGGGCAGACCCTTAGAACAAAAATATTTCACAACCTTAACAAAAGATGTTTATTTTGAATTTACATTAGTTATAAATTATTCTGTTTATTTCTGTGATGCCTTTTAAACATACTTTCCATCTATTTAACATAGATTTACTATTGTTTTATAGCTTTATTATCTTTAATTATATCTCTGTGAGTATTTTTCATTTGTTTCTGCTTTTTTGATATTTATTAGCTTTATTAACTTTAATTACACATCTGTAGTTATGTATTTTCTTTTGTTTCTCCTTTCTTTATATTTATTAGCTTTATTATCTTTAATTACATCTTTTAGTTGCTGTGTATTTTTCTTTTTGTTTCTGCCTCATTTATTTAAGCTCTTTCTCTAGAATAAGCAATACAAATTAACATTTTCATATTTCATAAGTTCCATGCTTCCTGATTTAATCTCATATTTGTCAATATATTTTGTGATGGGTCTATCTATGAATCTATGGGATAAAGACATTTTTAATGATGAATACATATATAGATATAAGAAGACAGGATGTGAGTATAGTCTACCATTTGTGTCTGCAAAAATATATCACTTTGCTATCCAGATGAGCACTGCCAAATTGGGCTTTAATAGTAGACATTACAGGCTCTCAGGAAATAGTCCATGCCAATGGCAGACCTAAACAAAAATGTGAGCTGGTTAACTTTGTCTCCATACTCAAACTACTTCCTTTTCTAACACAGAGCATTTTCCTTTACTTAAGGTTCCAAGCCTCCTCATGTAATCACCCTGGTTGCCCCCTTCAAGCCTCTCCTGACTGGTAGAATCTATGTTTCAGAACTATCACTACTATTTCTCCATAACAAAATTTAATATATTTTTATTCCCTGCTCTCAGCTCATGTCCAAGTAGGAAATAATGTGTTTTTTAACTTGAAAATGTTTATCATGTTCAAATTCAAATGACCTTCTGACAAAGCTTTTCAGGCATTATGGCTGTCAACAAGTCTAGGGAGCAGCAAGGTGGCATAGTGGCTAGAAGACTGGTACCAGAGTCAGAAGGACTCAAGTCCATTTGAACTTAGATGCCAATAGATGTCTGACCCTGAGCAAGTAATTTACCCCCAACTGCCTCCAAAATCACAAACACAAATAAAAAATCAAGCATTTATTAGGCATTTATTCTGTGCCAAGTGTCATAAACAAAAAGATAGGCTAAAATAATCCCTACCCTCAAGGAGTTCCCATTCTAATGACAAGTTACTAGAGGAATATTATTGTCCAGATAGGCCTTTTAGCATCACTGAGATCTTGTGTCATGTTATATAAGTTAGGACCACAGATTTTGAAAGCTAGAAGGGATTTCCTATATTAGAACAGATATAAGTTGTGGAATCAGAGAACTTGGGATCAAATGTTAGAGAGGATGTAAAAAAAAATATGGGATACTAATTCACAGTTGGAACTGTGAACCAATCCAACTATTTTGGAGAATAGTCTATTCTCCAAACTTTCCAACTCTCAGGGAGTTGTTAAACTGCCTATACCCTCTGATCCAATAACATCACTACTCAATCTGTTTCCAAAGATGATTAGGGAAAAAGAAAAAGAACCTATATATTCTAAAATATTTATAGCAGCACTCTTTGTGGTGGCAAAGAATCAGAAATTGTGGAGTGGCAAAGAACTGGAAATTGTGGGGATGCCTGTCAGTTGGGGGAGTGGTTGAACAAGTATGAATACATACATATATATATATATATATATATATATATATATACATATATATATATATAATTGTGATAGAAGTGACTCTTCAACATGTCTCTTATCTTGTTTCCCTTTGCTGTGCTAACAAGAACTGATAAGCTTGATGAGCTTAGAAAAACACGGGTAGATTTGCACAAAATAATGAAGAAAAAATGAAAAGAACCAAGAGAGTAATATATACAGTAGTCACAGTGTTGTTTAAGGAAAAACTTTGAGAGATTAAGTCATTTTGACTATTATAAATACCTAAATTAAAGACAAAGGACCTATGAAGGACAATGCTATCTGCTGGAGAAAGAACTGATAAATAGAATGATTATACATACACACACACACACACACACACACACACACACACACCTATTTATGTCTAATGATAGACATCTCTAGGGAAGAAAACAAGAGGAGAGGATGAAAAAGGAAAAAATTGAGTTATGTGATAACTTTATTACATATTTAAAATAGCAATATATATAATATATAATATATTTGTAGTTTCATGTACAATCATCTTTTTTTCTATTCTACTGTTATGGAAATGTTTATTTTGTAAAGTTCAAAATAAAGTAAATTAAATTTTTAAAAAATCTTACCTAAGATGTTTACCCTCTGTGGATCTCAATTCCTTTATTTATAAAACAAAGGGATTGTACTAGTTGATCTTTGTTAGGTTTTCTTTGGCACAGCAATGGGATTAAGTGACTTGCCCAAGGTCACACAGCTAGGTAATTATTAAGTGTCTGAGGCAGGATTTGAACTCAGGTCCTCCTGACTTCAGGGCTAGTGCTCTATCCACTGCACCATCTAGCTACCCCTACTAGTTTATCTTTGAAGTCCTTTCTGGGTTTATGATCCTATGAACTTTTGGGGGTATCTTCAACACATATATAGCACAGTTCCTTGCACATAAAAATAATAGCTAGCATTTCTTTGGTACTGCAATGTTTGCAAAATGTTTTATATGAATAGGATTTATGTGTGTGTTGTCCCCATAATATGTCTGTACTACATAAATTGTCTAAATGTGACCCATGAGAGGATTTGATAAATATTTATGGAATCCTACCCACCCCTTTAAGGGTGCCTGCAATTTCTGACTTCAAGAGAACATGAGAAGGGTCATGAGATTGTTTTCTTATCTCTAGGAAGGGTACTAAACAAAAATTATAATGGTCTCTTTTCCTGAAATACTGTTAGTGTTGGGACACAGCTTTAGGTTCAGAACAAAAACTGCTTTCCTGGTCACTAGACTTTAAGTGAGAAGTGTTACCCCTAATTTATAGCCACCAACCCACATATTACCAGTTACACAAAATTCTATCACAAAATGAGTAAGCCAATTATTCAAAAAGCAAGCAGAAAATGGAGAAGTTATACAGATTAGAATACACCAGAAATACATAGAGTGAATGAATCTTTCCCCTGGGAACAAGATATCTCAACTCAAAAATAAGAGAGAGGCCCTGATCTTTCCCAATTTTCTAACAGGGAAGCAAGCCAGTAATGAGACATATTAAAAAAGTCACTTCTACTTCTAGAATCGTTGTCTGTTTATCTCTCCATACTTCTGGAGTTGATCCTGAAGAGTCTCATACAGCATTACTATAATATCCTTTATTAATCTGGAGCTATACCTAGCTAACAGTACCAAAACCACCCCAAGCTTGGTTAGCCTTAGTTACACATGTGTTAGCTCATTTCATCTTCACACAACCCTGTGAGGTATTATTCCCACTTTAGAAATGAGGTTGAGAGAAGTTGTGTTTCGGCCAATGTCACGACTAATAAGTTTCTGAGATAGTATTCAAATTCAGACCTTCCTGACTCCAAGTTCAGCTTTCTATCCACTATGCCCACCTAGCTGACACATACTATATATATATATACAGCAGGGTTACACAACATATATACACATATATGTATATATATTTAGTGTTTTTAAAATTGTTGAGAAAATCAGGCAAGATAATAGAAATATAAAGCTATATAAATATAATGTATTATACAAATATAAATTATTGTTATTATTATGCAATCAATGCAGGTACTATTTGACTCTGGAAACTGTTGCCACCGCAGGTTCAGAAGGGAGTTTTTAAAGGCAAAAATATGACTCTACCAATAGACTAGTCTAATCATAAATAAAATATTGCTGTATTTAATTAAGAAAGCATAGTAAAATTAATAACAAGGGAAAGAATTATCAATCTCAGTACCTATACATACAAGAGTACAATGTTTCCCATTCTCACGTGTCACTGGGAAGGGAAACAATCCTCAGAAAACTAACTCCAAGGTAAAGAAAGATTGCATAAAAGCTAGCACCACAATTTCATCTCTTGTCAACCAGTTCTGCCTTGCTGCTTTTTGCCTCTACCTCCTGAAATTACCTTGGCACAAACCTGGAATTCCCTTTACATCACCTCTCCATTCACCTCTCCAGCTGATCTTCTGCTCTGCCCAGCTAATTTTCATTTGCTATTCTTTGTTGCTGAGCTATTGCTGCATCTGCTGTGCTCCAACTGTCAATCAATATTGTGGCTTTGTCTTCCTACAGGAATAGGCACATTTATATTATTGCTTTCCCAAAAGATTTCCCTTGGTTAACATGCCTATAAGGATAATCATCCAAATTTTAATTCTTTTTTCCTATTCAGACCCACAAGCCTCTGTGGCCTACACACAAAAGGGGTCCTTAGGCAGCAACTAAGACTTTTTCTTTCTTGTTAGTACCCAACCTAAAGTTTTCCAGACCACACTCCTAACAAGGTTAGGTCAAGTGAATTCTTTTAAACTTCCATCATGACTTTTGACAGCTAATTCCAGAGTAATGCAAATTACTCAGAAACCTCAATAAATGTCTTAGGGGCACTTAGCAATACTGGAAACCTGATGTGTCATTTTAAAAAACAGTTATTTTTTTTTTGGTTGATTGACTGGAAAGGAGGGGTCAGAGTCCTTTGAATTTCTGCTGCTATGTTAGAGGACCCTATAGATATTAGTGGAGTTGGTTGTAATACTTGGGATTGCTACCCTGCTCTGATACTTGCTAACTGGTGACCTTAGTAAAATCATTTAGTATCTTTCAGCCTGTATTTGCTCATCTGAAAAATAAGGACAATAATAATTTTCACATCTTATTTCTAGCATTATGGTAAAGAAAGCACTCTGTAAGCTTCCTATAGCAAAGGGTCATAGAAATATAAAGCTGAAAAGGACCTCAGAAACCATCTGCTCCAACCTTCCCATTTCACAGATAAGAAACTGAGTACCAGGAAAGTTAAGGGGCCATAACCAAGTTCCATAGTAAGGATCAGAGACATAATTTAGATTCAGCTCCTCTAATTCTAGGGCCATTGAGTAGTTCTTACTTCTTTAAACAAATTACAACTTTCTTTATCCATAAAACAAGGGGATTGAAATACGAAATCCTGGAGCCTCTTTCAGTTCTAAGATTCTTGTAATTTAATTGATATATCTGGGGCTAGCCTGGGAACTTCACAATCATTCACAAATTATTTTCCCCCAAAAAAAGTACCAAGGTCCAAAATAACTAACATATATGAACTTCCTGCTTCCTAAATGATTCTTTGATTTTTGCCTTGGAAGAAGGAGGAAGGAGAAATCAATCTAAAAGCCGTGATGACAGAATGAAAGGAGAGTTGACCTAGCAGTCTCCCTGGTCATTGACGCTGTTATGAAGAAAAAAAGTGAGAGTGGAGAATATGTCTTGAGTCTTCTGCAACCTTTCTCTAGATAATTGCTCTGATGATCTAAGAGCAAATGAAAGTGACAGCCAACCTCACACTCTTACCCTGGCTGCTCTCAAGCAGGAAATAACATAGATGCAGCTGAATCACTAACATTGGGTAAAGTTTAAACTTTGATAAAGATGTGACCTAAGGGTTTGGATTGGGTGGAGAGAATTAGAAGTCTGAGTTTATCAATTTTTCTTTCCTTCTCTTCCCACTTCTAGGAATCCTCCCAAAGCCACATGCCCATAATAATTTAAATCTCTGTTCTCCTGTGGCATATGGAACTCTTTAGGTGCTATAATCACAGAGGGATTATTTCTGGTTTGCTAATGGATGTGACACCTGCAGCAATTACTAAACAGTTGACCTAGAGTTGGGGTTAGTAATCCTAATTTGTTGTTTCACCAAGCAGTGGAATTGAATAGATTATTAAGGAATAATGGGATAATACCTCTATGCTGCTTTGGCTATGCTCTTCTGCTCCTTACTGCCCTTCAGTTACTCTAGTTGAAATAAAAACTTCTTATCATTAGTTAAATCTTTCCTCTAATGAGCCCTTCCCTCCTTCCTTGTCTGCTTTTGTCTATATTGTGGCAACGGTCTCCATCAAGTCAAATAGAGGTGACTTTCCTGTGTCTCCCTCACCTGGTGAAGTTGAACATGTTGTTCTATCATAGAATATAATCTATGAAAGTCTGACAGTTCCTTTTTTTGAGGGGGGGGAAGCATTTAATTTTGTGTATGTTGCATTGATGACTTTCATCTTTACTTCACAGTTATCTACCACCCTACCCCCTTGTTATAGGCTTCTCTAATGCTAGTGGTCTCAGTCCAGATACTACACTGTGATAAAAAGTTGATGAACAATTAACAAAAGGGGTACTTTGTCTTAACACAGCAGGGTTATACAACAAAGACACAATGGACAGTCAGCTTCTCTGCAGGCAGCCTCCTTCATCTCCATATGGAAACATATCTGGTCACTGGGCAGGACATAAAAGTCAGGAATTTCCATTTTTTAAAGAAAACTGCCATGCTAAAGAAGTTCATACTCCATGAGAATGGGAGTTTTTATGCCTTTAAGTGACTAGGAAACTGTGTCAGGGAACCTGGGTCAATCAGGTCTGGGAGGATGCTTTGTGTCCTTTTAGGTAAAGTTAATCTCTTGCTGCAGGTGGGAAGGAGAAGAGATGGACCAAACCAAGTTGAGATTTTCTCTTTATATAGAATTTTTTAAATGAGAAAGCACTTCATAAAGTTTTCTTCTTTGATCATCACAACAACCCTATGAACAAAGTACTAGAGGTATTATCCCCATTTTATAGATTTGAAAACTAAAATTTGGGAGTTAAGCTTCATTACCCATGGTTCCTCAGATAGATAGTATTAAGGGTGGGATTCAGATGTAGGTTTCTTCTGATTTTAAGTCCAGTTCCTTGAGTCACATTCCTACATTTTTATCTCTATGAAATTTTTATGAGAATAGTCTAAGCATGGAGCAGAGGTAACCTTGTGAAAATTTGGGATGGACACAGGTAGACTGTTGTCAATTCTATTCTACAGAGCCCTTAAAGTGATACATCAGACTGGGGGCTGTATAAAATATAAGACCATTGTATCTCTCATTTGTTACTTAAAAAAACATTTGAGTTGATAAAACAAAAGGGAGTCTCAGGAGCTCTCTTCCAATATGGTGTTTCCAACTCATGTTTAGATTATATCCCATATATTACCAGGAAAGGAATTTTTGAAAATTCTAAGAGTTTATTTTTTGCTGATTGTTTGAACATTTTAACTAGATATACCAAAGTGCAAACTTAAAGTATCTCCTCCAATAAGATGTGTCCCACACATATGTTAAGGTCATGTGAGGTTCCTTGATAGATGCAATCACCATAGAAATAAAACTTTATTCCTATGATGCACTTATGATGACTTTGATAGAGTTATAGATTATAGGATTAGAGCTGGAAAGTAATCTTAAAAAACACTTGGTTTACACTACTGAGTCTATACTCTGAAGAGATGATAAAAAAGGGTAAAAACATTACTTGTACAAAAATATTTATAGCAGCCCTGTTTGTGGCGGCAAATTGGGGAATGGCTTAGCAAACTTTGGTATATGTATGTCATGGAACACTATTGTTCTATTAGAAACCAGGAGGGATGGGATTTCAGGGAAGCCTGGAGGGATTTGCATGAACTGATGCTGAGTGAGATGAGCAGAACCAGAAAAATACTGTACACCCTAACAGCAATATGGGAGTGATGTTCAACCTTGAAGGACTTGCTCATTCCATCAGTGCAACAATCGTGAACAATTTTGGGCTGTCTGCAAAGGAGAGTGCCATCTGTATCCAGATAAGGAGCTGTGGAATTTGAACAAAGTGCAAGGACTATTCCCTTTAATTTAGGAAAAACAGATATCTTATTGTCTGATCTTGTTACCTCTTAGACTTCTCTTCTTTAAGGATATGATTTCTCTCTCATCACACCCAATTTGGATCAAGGTACAACATGGAAACAAAGTAAAGACTGACAGAGTGCTTTCCATGGGGGTGGGAGGGAAGCAAGATTGGGGGGAAAATTGTAAAACTCAAATAATATCTTTAATAAAAATAAATTTAAAAAAACTTAGTTTAGTTCCTTTTTTGGTTATAGATAAGGAAACAGATCCAAAAATGTTATGTGATTTGTCCAAAATGAAACAAATGGTAAATGGCAGGGCCAGGATTAGAACCAAATCCCTCTCTTTGGAGTCATATCCCTCTATATTTCCACTGCACTATACTGTGAGATATAAAATGGGGGATTCATGATCCCCAAATATTTTCCTCCATTACTATAGAGAATGTCTTGTGTAGAATCCAAAAGGAAAAGGATTCCCTAGTGTAGGTGATGATCTGCTACAAATGCTTGGCTTCCTTTGTCTCCCACCTGCAAGAAACCTTTCCTGATCCTTTTTATTGTTAGAGCCTTCCTTCCGAGAAGATCTCTAATTCATCTTGTGTATCTTTTCTTCATATATAGTTGTCTCCCTCAAATAGATTGTAAGGTCCTCAAGGTCAGGGACTATTTTTCATTTTTCTTTGTATTCCCACTGCTCAGCACAGGTCCTAGCAAGTTGCAGGTGCTTTATAAATGATTATGTTGACTTGACTGACATATACATCAAGCCCTAGAATGTTCCAAAGACTCCTCAATGAGATTCATGACCAATCAAAAGAGATCAGTCTAACATTTTCGTAGAAACAGTGGAATGTAAGCTTCTTTATGGTAGGGATTGTTATATTTTTGTCTTTTCATCTCCTGCTGGCACAGTTCCTTCCACATAATATTTAATATTTGTTTAGTTGAAATAAGTCCATAAAGAAAATGACAAATGTATAAATAAAACCTATCTTACAGACTATGTATATATGATATATAATGTATCTATTATGTGGATTTTTTTTCTTATTTGCTTCAGTTTCCCCTCTGTAAAAGGGAGATAATAATAGCTCCTACTTCACAGAATTGTTTTGAGGATCAAATAATATAATAATTGCAAGGTGTTTAGTACAGTGCGTGGAACATAGGAAACACTATGTAAATGTTAGCTATTGCTATTGTGTTGTTAACACAAGGCCATCTGAAAAATTTTCATTTCCAGAGAATGTTTCTCATATTCTGACTTCACATAGGACACCATGATATTGGCAAACATTTTTGGTTAATATTTGTCTCCTTGTTTGGTGTCTCATTTTGCAGTGATATATCAATATTTCTTTGGTTAATGCTATCTGCACATGTATTTATTACAAAGGTCAACACCACAATCCAATCATTTCTTATCATCTTGTGTTATTCTGATTCATATCCTCCTAGAAAAATCCCCAAAAATGATCTACTCAATGAGCTATGAGTTAACATGATTTTGTAGCAATTTTCTACTTCTTTTAGCATTCTGTGGGTATTAATGCAGAACAGAATCTATGTATTTATTATACTTTTATTCTAACAATATATCCAGTTCACCTCCTTTTCTGATTCTACATCTTTATGTCATACTCAAGTCATCATTGGCAAATTCTGTAGCCTATTTATATTCACATACATTTATCTATTATCCTTTAGGGATTGGGTCAATCATTTATACAAGAAAATCCAAAAAAAAGACAAATTCATATGGTCCAGATTATGACATACAAATAAATGAGTAGGTCATTAAATCAGCATGTATCTTGAAAAATCACTGTTGATGGGTGGTGAACTGAGCTTAGATTCAGATAAAATGAGAGGTTATTTAGAACATTAAATTATCTGAAACTATTTGCTGCTTACAAAAAGTTCATTTTTAAAAATTCTTGATATTCTTGATGATGCTATACACTAGCAAACCATGGATGAATCATAATTTCAGATGACTATAGGACTTTGAGAAGATACATAAATAATGAAGGCATTGGTCATGTGGTGAGAATGAGGGATAACCAAATAGCAGGTTCAAGGTTCACTGTGTTATGGATATACTCAAAAGCATATTCATACCTGGCATTAAGATGGTTTTGGTTCTCTAGATTTTTGGTTTTTTCCCCACTTGTGTGAAGACTAGGAACTCAGAAGTGTCCCTGTTGGTTATACAACATCTAATAGAATTATTTCATCAATTTTTATCCCCAGAACTGGGAAAAACATTTCAAATGAAAAATGATCAGAGTCAGCAGTTTAGTCTTGTCATCATTTTATCTTTGTTCTATATTTTCTCCAAGATCCTACAATCTGGGGGCAAATCCAACTTTCTAGGGATTTGTACCCATAATCTCCTATACATTTGGGGGGAATCTATACCAACTCATACCTCTAAACTGCCTACAACCCACATTTGAATGTAGTCATAAATTACTATGTTTACTCACCATTTCCACAGCTATACCATTCTCTAATTATTTTTTCTCTTTTTTTACAAGATCATGCTAGATCATTCCTTTAAATGCTTTCCCCCCTCTCATTCTCAATATTTTACTTCTATTGTCCACATGTATTGAATATATCTCATAATCTCAGTCACAAACACCCAACTCACCTAATTATATCATTTTTGTCAATTATAATAGTCATAATTATATCCTGACCACTCTTTATGGGGGGGTGGGGGTAAGAGAGAAATGAAGAGAGAGTAATTGATCACTGAAATATCCATTAAATTGTGAGTTCCTTGAAAACATGGATTAGTTGGGGTTATTTTTTGGGAGGAGGGTTGCCTTTCTTTGTGTCCTCTTTCACAGTATCTGGTACATGGTGGGTACTTTAAAAATGCTAGCTAATTGACTGACTGTACATCTATGAAATCTCTTGAATATGAAGGCACAATTGTTTCACTTCGGAGTTTGTCATACTGGTCTCCACAAAATTTTAAGAGAAGCCAAAAAAGCACTTTGGATATATTATCTAAGGTATATTTTTAGAAAGACATAGGCAAGAACTATTCTGGATATGAAGGCATGCATAGATTGTAATCTATACTTGAGGAAGGAGTAACCCCACCAATGACATCATGGATCCATCATTATCAGTTTTAGCCAGTTTCCTGGAATCATCAAGGAAATATGTTCAAATACTATGAAGTTTTCTATTTGTACAAATATATTCAAGAGAATTCAAATAACTTCTTTGTAAGACTTTCTTATGCCAGAGGGCTATAGACACTATAATAGCTTGTGGCATGTTAAGTGTTAATCAAGCTTCTCTATCTTTTGTTCTACTGTATCCTCTATTTTCTGCTGTCTTAAATCTTCCTCTGACACTCTTGGTGGAAGAAAAAGCCAGGATAATTCTTATTCCTTCTACTTTTGAAAAGACTAGAACTGATAGAATGAGATCTTTCCATGACATAAAGTATTTCCTGAAACCCCAACTGTGAAAACCCTCCCTTCCCAGACTAATTTTTGTCATATATTTTATACATCTTTGTGTGTATATATGCCATCTGGTAAAAAACATAGCAAAGATATCAAGGAAGAAAGGAAACAACAACAATGTATGTGACTTAAGGCTGGGGGACACAAATGAAAGCAAAAAAGAAAGACAATTCTTGACCTCAAGAATTTCAGTCTAATGGGGAACAGTTTAAAATGGAAGCCAGTTTCAATGACCCCCTTATTTTAAACTTGTTTAATCTCAGGTCAACAGGATGAATAGAGTGCCAGGCTTGAAGTCAGGAAGACTCATCTTCCTAAATTTAAAGCTGGTCTCAGATACTTTCTGTGTGACTCTGGACAACTCACTTAAGCCTATTTACCTCAGTTTCCTCATCTGTAAAATAAGCTGAAGGAGGAAATGACAAACAATTCTAGTAGCTTTGCCACGAAGATCCAAAAAAAAGGGGGGTCATGAAGAGTCTGACATAACTACAAATGACTAAACAACAACAAAAACTTATAGATTGACTTATTTTCAATTTTTCATGATTTCTTCCTCAAAGTAGACAAAAGAAAACTACAAATAAGGAAAGGTCCTGGCCTTCTGACCTGGTTTAACAAAATGCTTAAAATTTTTTTCCACCCAATAATAGAAAGTGACCTCCCAGTGAGCAGTGGTATAAACCCTGTAGAATTCTTCTGTGAACTACTTGTATATCACAGAATGTCAAGACTTAAGAGCCTTGTTGACTGAGGAACAGTAAGAGTTCAGTAACTAGATGCCTTAGAAGGAGACTTACTCCACAGAGAACTGTTTCAATTAAACATGAGTGACCTTAATGTGCATGGAGACACTGCCACTTACTATCTTCTTTACTTTTTTCTTTAATATTTAATTTGAGATAAAATTGTAGGAATTCCTGTGAAGCCTCTTAATTGGGATGCATACTATTTAATGGAAGTTTCTTACCACTCATTGTTACATGATTTAAAAAAATTATATAATATAAACCCATGGATTAAGTTATTCCCATTAGTATTCACACATTGTCAAGGGATAAAGCACAAGTCTTCTGCCCCCATCCCTCAGGTTGAGTGGACCCCTATGATGGGATTTAAAGCAAGGCGTGACTGAAAATTGGACAAGATGCAGGCATGGATGAGTTGTGATTTACACTGAAAAAATCACAGATATATTAAAGTAAGATATTAGTTGTACAATGGAAAGACACTAGATTTGGAATCAGAGGTCTAAAGTTCAAATTCTGGCTCTACTACTTGTTTCCTGTATGATTTCAGGCATTTAATATTTATTGGCATTGGTCTCCTTATGTAGAATATGAAGTTGGATTTTGATGACTCATAGTGTCCCTTTGTTCTCTAAATCTATGATTTTATGGACTCCATATGAAGGAAAAGTACTAGCAGGTTTTTGCCTTTTCCTTTCATTTTTGCTGTTTTTCCCAATCAATTAAGCATGCCTGTCTCTTTGTGACCCCATAAAGAGTTTCCTGGCTAAGATACTGGAGTGGTTTGACATTTCTTTCTCCAGGGGGTTAAAGTAAACAGAGATTAAATCACTTGTCTAGGGTCACACAGCTGAGTGAGTTTCTGAAGCCCAGTACTCTATCCACTGAGTCACCTGGTTGCTCTCATCTTTCATTTTAAAAATGCATTATTGCAATATCAAAGTATTAATAAAATAATGATGTACTTCCTTGCAACTTAACATGCACTATTTTATTAATATTTTATATTATCAGTGAAAACAACACATTTAGGGATTTCTACTTTTCAAAGTGTTTTAATGCACATAATTGTTTTGGTCCCCCTAACCACCCTGTGAGTTAGGTAAATCAGATGTTCTTATACCCAATTTACAGTTAAGACTTAGTGAGATTTAAAGTTATGTCCAAGATAAAGACAGAATTACAATTCAGGATTCCTGACTTTTTCTTCTGACTCAGTTCTGTCCATGGTACCATGCTGCCCACCAAGATCATTCTTCAGTATTTCAATATGCCAAAATATCCCTGATTTTATTAGTGTAGATATGTTTACCACTTAGGCAAATTGTGATTCTTCCATGTCCTAAGCAGGCAGTCGTCATGAGGTATTATGATAAAAAAACAAAGATAGCAAGGAAGAAAGGAAACAACAATTATTACATATTTACTATCTGGCAGGCACTGATAATATCACTTGGTGATTGATATCACGTTTTGGTGATAAGTATCTAAGTATTCTAGATTGGTCCTCAGATAACAGACACAGTCTATTGCCAAGAAATTGTGGGCAATGGAAAAATCATAAGTATTTTAGGCACTAGGTAAGAAAACAGCTGCAAATGTTGTTTTCTCAGTTTTGTTTTTTTTTTAGTTTAGTAAAACCTGCCAAGTAGTGGGGAGGGAATAAGTATTTGTTTGGTGGTGCAATAGATAGAAATAAGATGTGGAGTCAGCAAGATATTTATTCAAATCTGACCTGAGGTATTTATTAGCTGAGCAACTCTGGGCAAGTTATTTATCCCTGTTTGCCTCAGTTTCCTCATATGTAAAAAAAAGAACTGGAGAATGAAATGACAAACTATTTTACTATCTTTGCCAGGAAGACCCTATAGACAAAAATCCATTTTCCCCATCTTACAGCTCAGGAAACTGAAGGAAACAGAGTGACTTGCACAGGGTTACAGAGCTAAAAAGTGTCTACCAACAGATTTGAATTAAAGGCTTCCAGACTTCAGGAGTACTGAAGTCAATACTCATTCCATTGCTTCACCTAGGTACCAGGGCTTGCTTTCCACTGTCATAATCTTTGGTAACACAGGGCCACCTCCATGCCATAAAGAATTGGGATCTGCCTTTAGTAGAGAAAATAAAATCAAAGTTAATGACAAAAGTTTCCTGTGACTTTTTAACCTTATCTTTTTTTGATATTTTAATTTTACTTTTTTCCAACTCCATATTATGAAAGCCTTTCAACATTGATTCACCAAAATATTCATTAGTTAACACATTTTTCCACCACCCTTCCTTTTTTAACCCATCCCCTCCACCCCCTCCCTTCATTTAGATTCTGTGGTTTTTTGGTTGTCTTTTAACCTCTAGATGTGGATGGCCTTGTCTATAACAGGTGTCCCAGGGTTGTCCTAGATCCCTGAACTACTAAGATGAACTGCATCCATCATAGCTGATCAACTCACAATGTTGGTGTTAATGTGTATAATATTATCGTGGTTTTTGCTCCCTTCACTCAGCTTCAGCTCATATAATTCTTTTCCTGATTCTCTAAAGTCTGATCATTCACTGTTTCCTATAGAACAATAGTATTCCATCACATTTATATACCATAATTATTTAGTCATTCCCCAATTGATGTCCATCTTCTCAATTTCTATTTCTTTGCCACAATAAAAAGAACTACTATAAATATTTTTGAACATGGGAGATTCACATTTTTTGGATATAAGCTTAATATTGGTATTGCTAAGTCAAAGGGTATGATCAGTTTTATTACTCTTTGGATTTAGTTCCATATTGCTCTCCAGAATGGTTGGATTATTTCATAATTCCACCAATAGTGCATCAATGTCCAAAACTTCCCACACCCTCTCCAATATTGATTATTTTCCCTTTTTTTGTCATCCTAGTCAATCTGATAGCTGTGAGGCGGTATCACATAGGAGTTTTAATTTCTATTTCTCAAATCAATAATGATTTGGAGCATTTTTTCATATGATTATATATAACTTTAATTTCATTTGAAAACTGCCTGTTAATATGCTGTAACCAGTTATCAATTGGGCAATGACTTGAAATCTTATAAATTTGATTCGATTTTCTACATTTTTAGAAATGAGACCTTTATCAGAACCCCTAGCTATGAAAATTATTTCCCAGCCTTCTGTTTTCCTTCTAATCTTGGCTGCATTTGGTTTAATAAAACCCTTTTTAATTTAACGTACTCAAAATCATCCATTTTGCAATGTGCTCCATTTCTTGTTTTTCCAAAGATTCAACAGATAAGAGTATTTCTGGATCTGTTAATTGGTCTATGGTTTATGCTTTATGTCTAAATCCTGTGTCCATTTTGACCCTATTTTGGTATAGGGTGTAAGATGTGGTCTATGCCTAGTTTTTGCCATACTATCTTCAAGTTTTCCCATCAGTTTTAGAAAATAAGCTTATCCCAGAAACTAATGCTTTTGAGTTTATCAAACAATAGATTGCTATCATCATTTACTACTGTTTCTTTTATATCTATTCTAATCCACTGCTCCAGATTAAACAAAGGTTATCTATTTTATTGTTTTTGCCATAAAATCCATTCTTCGTTTTGTTATATTTTTGTTTTTCTTGCTTTCAATTTTATTATCTCTCTTTTCTAATTTGGTATTTAAATGGAGATCTTTAATTTATTCTTTTTTCTTTTCTTTTTTTAATTGCATGGCCAATTCATTGATCTCCTTTCTTTCTCTATTATATTCATATAAGCATTTAAAGATGTTAAATTTCCCCTAAAATGCTTTGACTACATTACATAAATTTTGGTATAATGTCTCATAATTGTCATTTTCTTGGATGAAATGGTTGATTATTTCTATGATTTGTTGTTTGATTCTCTCATTCTTTAAATTAGGTTTAAATTAGGCTAATTTCCAATTATTTTTTGGTTTATTTTTCCATGGTCCTTTATTACATGTAATTTTTATTGCATTATAATCTGGAAATCATGCACTTATTATTTCTGCCTTTCTGCATTTGATTATAAGGTTCTTTTGCCCTAGTACATGGTCAATTTTGGTATAGGTGCCATGTACTGTAGATGAAAAGGTATCTTCTTTCCTATCCTCACTAAGTTTTCTCCAGAGGTCATCATATCTAAATTTCTTAAGATTTTATTCAACCTCTTAGCTTCCTTCCTTCTTGATTATTTTGTGGTTAGATTTATCTAATTCTGAGAAAGGGAGGTTGAGGTCCCCCACTATTATAGTTTTGTTGTCTATGTCTTCCTGTAATTCATACTGCATCTCCTCTAAGAATTTGGATACTAGACCACTTGGTGCATATATGTTTAATAATTATATAACTTTATTGCTTATGGTGCCTTTTAAGAAGATATATTTTCTTTTCTTATTCCTTTTAATGAGATCTATTTTTGTTTTTGCTTTCTCTGAGATCAAGATTGCTACCCCTGATTTTTATTTCTGCTGAGGCATAATATATTTTGCATCAGTCTTTTACCTTTACCCTGTGTGTATCTCTCTGCTTCAAATGTTTTTCCTGCAAACAATATATTGTAGGATTTTTGTTTTTAATCCATTCTGTTGTCTGCTTCTGTTTCATGGGAGAATTCATGCCATTCACATTTACTGTTAAGATTATTAATTCTACATTTTCTTCCATGCTATCTTTCCCTATTTATATTTTTCTTTTTCATTTCCTCTTATTCTTCCTCACCAATGTTTTGCTCCCCTGCCCCATTAACCTTTCTTTTAAATTTTACCTTAAATTTTACTTTACATTCATCTTTGCCTTCCCTTTTGTCAGTCCTTTCTTCCTCTTTCTCCACCCCGCCCCCCGCCATTTCCCTGTAGGATAGGATAGATATTTAAACCTAACTGGGAATATATGATATTTCCTCTCTGGGTCAAAACTATTGAGAGGTGGGTTTATTCAGTGTTCACACCCTCCCTTCTTTCCTGCTACTATAATAGGTCCTTGTGCCTCTTCACCTGGTGTTATTTATCCACTAATGTCTAACCTTCTCCTAGTATAGTCCTTTATTTCATTCCTTTATTGCTTTAATCCTGTCTTATACCTACAAACCCTTTGTCAAAGTATATTCCTTTTATCTGTCCTGATAAAAGTACCATTCTCAAAGGCTGATTGATTGACTGCTTGCTTGCTTGATATGCAGCATTACCAAATAGTCATTAAATACACTCCCCTTTTCTGTTCCATTAGAAATACACTTCTCAAGAGTCATAAATCACATCAAATTATAATTGATTTATATCACCCACTCTTTTCAAGTACCCTCCATGGACACAAAATTCTCATGAACCAAAGCAACATGCAAAGCCTTTTTTCATTGAATCCTTTATACTCCTTCCTCCAAGCACACTCCCTCCAATTGTAGCCAAAGCATTAAGCAAAGCAAATTCACTTCATGATCTTTTCATGTCCAGTCCTTTCAAGTACACTCTCTCCTCTATCTCTATAGTACTCCAATCATAACCCTACAACCCTTCTCAGCTGGAGTATCAGGTACACTCTCTTCTTCTGCCCCTTTAAGCATTTCTCATGTGACTTTTTTCTTGCTACCTGTACTCCCTTTACTCTTTTTAATACCTAAAAACTTAGAAATGTTATTCTTTTCAATGACATCTGCAGTCTTTCTATGAGTTCTTACCTGAACTATGGATCTTGAGGAAATGAATTGACAGCTCTAATTGATTCTATAGTTTCGTTGCTGCCCTGAGCACTCTATCCAGGATAGGGCAATAAATTGGAATTTAGAGCAAAGGTGCTTAACCTTTTTTTTTTAAAAAAATAACATGGACTTCATTGGCCATTTGGTAAAGACTTTCAACTCTTTATCACAATGTAATTAAATATTTAAAATATATAAGATTACAAGGATAATCACATACTAAAATATCGTTATAAAATATTTTTAAAAAATTCTTGAACCCTTAATTTAGAGGGTGCCAATGGCACTGCCAAAACCCAGCAATGTTGCCCTCCCTTTCCTTCACCTTCCTGTGAAGCCCCTTCACTATCTCATTGTTCCACTTGCCTTAGCCCAAAAGCAAACATTCCTCTTTATGAGTCTGCCCTAATTGAAAAAACATAGCTATATCTAACAATCTACTCCTCACACAGGATACCTTAGAATTCCCAGATTTTCCTACCTCCCTAAGGATCTTGCTTAGGACCTCAACTTCTTCATGTATATGATAGCAGATACTTTGCATTGATCCACTCTCTGATATCTTCATGAGAGATTTTAAAAGGATAACTTTTCACCCTACCAATTTTCTGATTCCTTATAGTGTCTCATATGTATTACAAACCACCTTCATCCATTGTTATTAAGTGACTCCTCCTTATGTCCTGTAGCTTACTGAAATTCACTGTGATGTGTGAGGTTACTGTATATTAAAGGTACCCATAATTAAGAATGGATATTAAAAATTTGGTATATCCTGTTTTGAAGTCCTTTTTAAAGTTTTTAATCAACCTGGGACCTCAAAGTAGTGTAATATACTAGAGGGAACTTAAAATCTATAATATTCTACTTGATAATGCTTGATATTTGAAATAGCATATGCTGAGGCCAGTCTACTACAGTATCAGCTTTCTGAGGTGTTAAAAAATAACCCAGCAAGATCAAGAAGGAATAAAGATAACCATACTCCTCTTCTGAACTTTCTAATTCTTTCCTGTACAGTTGGTTGAGTGATTGTAGACTACTTTCTCTTTTTTTTTTTCTAGGGTCTTGCTTCAGGCAAAAGACCAGATTTAGTGGACCAATGGAATGAACCTAATGCAGGAAATCTCTTGGGCCTATGCAGTCTTTGAAAGAAGGAAAAAAGAACCTTGACGCACTCCATGTGTTTCAGGTCATGCTACTAGGTCTGTTTTTTCAGGAAAAGGATGTTGGGGAATCACAATGAAGATATAACATTCAAATAATTTAAAATAAAAATAAACTGCAAAGGGTTAAACCTGAATTGTTCAGGGTTCTGCCATTTCAAATAGCTCTTGCTTTTTATTAGGATTTAGTAGAAAATATCTTAGACTCTACTAAATGGGTGTTTGTCTTATACTCTATTTTCCTCCAAGAATTTTGGTCAGCTACACTGACCTACTTGATCATTCTTCATAAATTATATGGCAAGTCCCATATCTATGTCATTTCATTAATTATCTCCTAAGCCTAGAATGTTCTCCTTCCTTGTTTAACATTGTGTTATCCTCCACACCCTTCAAGGCTTAGGTCAAATCCCACTTTTAACAAAAGGCTTTCATCACCCTCTACCTCACCACCCCCCACCAGTTTGTTGTTGCTTGGTTGCTTCAGTCATGTCCAATCCATTTGGGTTTTTCTTGGCCATACATAACCAGAGAGGGAAAAAAACACAACCCCCACCACACACAGAATCTGAATATATATATATATATATATATATATATATATATATATATATATATATATATATACTATGTTCACTTTTTAAAAAACTTCTCATGTTTTTCCTTCCTCTCTTATTGTTTTCTTTATTTTCCCTTAGTCCTAAATTCCTCTTAGACAAAATGGCTAATATGTAATTAGGTTAAACACAAATGTAGTGATCTGTCATTTCCTTCTCTAGTACAGTTTTCAAATGAGGAAACTGAGGTAAACAAAGCCAAGTGATTTGCCCAAGGTCACATAGGTAGCAATTGTCTAAAGTCAGATTTGAACTCAGCAAGATGAGTCTTCCCAAATTCAGTGTCTGCACTCTACCCACTGCATCCCTCGGCTGTCCCCCCACCCACCATCAATGCTTTCTTTCTGTTTTTGCTTTCCAGCTACATAGTATATATCTTATATCCATTCTAATATGTTGTCTCTCCCATTAGATCATGAGCATATTGAGGCAAGGGATCATATTTTTGCTTTTCTTTATATCTTGAGCACAAAGCAAAGTAAACAATTAGTTGACTTTCCTGGATCTTTAATTCTTAATCTTAATTGTAGAATGGAAAGATTGGGCTTGATTAGTTTTAAGATCTTCTCTGACCCTGAAGGAAAGATCTATAGTCTATATTTCTTTATCCTTCTATATTCCAACCATTGCTACAAAGCGGCTTGGTCACAGAGTCTCAGACCTCTGAATAAGCAAGAAAACAATTCTCCACTGCTATAAATAAAAACCTTAAACCTGTCACACTTGGTTAATATCACCACGTTGGAATCCATAGACAAATAGAGAAGGGGCAAAAAAAAATAGGTTGCTTTATTTAGAAACTAGTGCAAGGAGGAAGAATAAATCACAAGTTTTCTGACATGTGGAGATTTCAGATACCTTATACCATAAGATTTTGGGGAAATGAACACTGTAGTCAATGCTACTTAACTTCTATAACACTTGGTAATAACTAGAGCAGAAGAAAAAATACGATGTTTCCTTTACTTCTGTTTATACAGATCACCAAGCATAGAAAGCTTGTTCAAATTTTTCTCCACAGCTTCTTACATATAGTTCAACTATGCATTAAACATCCCATAAAATAACTAAACAAAAAAAGGATTTGATGTATGTTTTGTCTATATCCATCTAGATGGTACAGGGGATAGAGAACTGAGTAAGAAAGATCTGAGTTCAAATTCTACCTCAGACACATATAAAGAAACTCTAGTCAAGTCACCTCACCACCTTAGTTCCTCATCTGTAAAATGGGGATAATAATGTGCATATTTCATATATATATGTATATGCAAATCTAACAGTGCTATGTAAATGTTAGCTATTATATGATACCTAATGTACAATAAGGTTGGAAAGGTAAGTTGGAGCCAGGTTGTAAGGGCTTTAGTTGCCAACCTGGGGATGTAAGTGGGAAAGGAATAAATTAAATCACCTTTACAAATAACATCTCAATTGATCCTCACAACAGCCCTGTTATCATCCCTGTTTTACAGTTGAGGAAACTGTGGCAGACAAAGATTCAGGGATTTCCTCAGGATCATTTAGCTAATAAGAGGCTGAAAAATAGATTTTTTTTTTACCTCCTATCTTCATAACTCCAGGCCCAACACTATGTATTGTACCACCTATCTTTAGAAGAGAAAAGACAGAAAATTATTGTATATGGTTGCAACATATGCAAAATCTGTGTTTTAAGAATATCATCATCTTGGTAACTCTTTGAAAGGTGGATTAGAGAGCAGGGAATAAACATTTATAGAGAACCTACTATGGGCTAAGTGCTTTATTATAGCTATTATCTAATTTGATCCTTATAATAATCCTGTGAGGTAGATATTATTATCCCCATTTTAAGGCAAAAAGATTCAGAGATTTGCTGAGGGCTATTCAACTAGTAAGCATTTGAGGCTGCATTTGAACTTGGATCTTCTTGACTCTACTGAGCCACTGTACCACCAGCTGCCTGAGAGGAAAGATATTGGAGGTGAGAAGAGGTCAATTGGGAAGCTTTTTCAGTAGTCCAAGTAAACTGAGATCTAGCCTTGACTCTGTAAGGTAAGAGATTGAATAAAGACAAAAGTAGAAATGTGAGAGAAATACTAGAGATAGAATGGACAGGAGTTATATGAAGATGGAGGGAGAGGGAAGAGTCAATAATGACTCCAAATTTGTGAATGTGGATGACTAGAAGGCTGGTGGTAACATCTACATAAATGGAGAAATTTAGCAAGATGTTATAGGCTGAGGAAGTAGTATATAATGACTTGAATTTTGGATATGTTGAGTTTGAGATGTCTATGAGACACTAAGTCCTTGGGAAATGAGGAACTCACCAATGGAAAAGTGAAGATGCAGAAGAGAAAAGGGTACAGAACAGAATCTTGACAGATAATCCCCATAGTGGGTAGGTAGAGGATGATAAAGTAAAGAAAAGGAAAGAGTGATCAGATAGATAAGAGGAGAAATAAGGGAAATGAATGCTACAGGTGTCTAAGAAGAAGAGTTAACAACAGTGTCAAAAACCACAGAGAAGTCAAGAAGTATGAGAAATGAGAAAAGACTAATGGAGTTAGAGTCATTATTGGAATTGAAACATTTTTGCTAATCTTAGGGAGAATAGTTGCATCTACCTATAGGTCACAAACTGTAAGTGGGAAATGAGGAAAGGAAAATCCATGGAAGGAAAGTGACTTGAGTAAGATCATTCAGCTAGGAAGACACTGGCAATTAGAAAAAGGCATGATTGCTCATATGAGCTCCATTCTGATATGAACTATCAAAACCTTTTTTTTCAAAAGAAAAGACACGTCGGGGGATAGACTGAAAATGACTGAATAGTAAGAAGTATACCAAAACTTTACCCTAAAATTTTTTTTGAGCAGAGGTAGAAAAAATACAAGACCAAGTCATGATCAGGAAATCTAAGAAAAAAACTCAATGCGTCATTTTTTTCCAGCTGAGATCAGCAAATGTAGAAAGACAAAAAAAAGTGGGGTCTGGCCAGGAATAATGCACTTTAGCACAGGAAGAGGCTTTGCAAGAGGATAAGCACAAAGATAAGATCAATCTGGCAGAGACCTGTACAGGATATAGGAATAGCTGCCAATTGGTATTTCTGGGTCCACACATTCAGGATGGACTAAGGAGGGGATTATGCACATTAGGGTTGGTTTTCAGGGTGAGGAAAAACTCATGGTCCCTAAATCTATATACTAAGCAAGTAACAAGTTCCAAAGCAAGCAGCAGCAGCTACATAACTGTGATGTTGGAAGTGGAATGGGTTTCTTAATTCTACTCTCCAGCCCAGTCTGAAGCCTTTAAAGGAATAGGGAAGTCTGCAGTTCTGTCACTGAATCAGCAGAGTTTTCTAACTAACTGAGTCCAACAGTATTCTAATGTAACGTCAAACAGAACAAGTCTATATATGGGCTTTTCAGACCCAAACCCAAGTCAAGAACTTGGACAGATCTGATTAGGGAGGTAATAATCAGACTATGCTCTGAATAAGACCATTCTGACCACACTGCTAACATGTAAGTTTCCAGTCTGAACTGTTTCTGAGAATTTGGAACTCAATACCCTCAAGAAAGCATCAACAGGACCCCAGATCAATGGTGTCAATCTCAAATAGAAATGGAATCCATTAAACCAAACATAAGGATCCTTGTGGACCATATACTGACTCAGAAACCACATATTAACATCATCTATGAACTATTGTATTTTATTTATTTTGTTAAATATTTCCCAATTATATTTTAACTGGTTGGGTCTTGGAGTGTTTGCCCTAAAGGATATAAGACAGATCCAGTTATTTCTTCCACAAATGTGTAGAGTCTGGTCCTAAAATAAAGTTTGAAGTCAAGAAATAGACTGAAAGTATGAACAAACAAAAAAGGAATAATACTATAAAAAACTTATTGGTGCCTAGTATGCTTAAGACATAACCCCCCCCCCAAAAAAAAATATCTACAAGCAAAGCCTCAAAGAAAAACCAGCGTTGGGCTTGAAATTCCCAGAAGAAACAGAGCAAGCATTTTCAAAAGACTTCTTTTAAATGTGTTTGAAAAAGAAGTGAAAGGATTAGAGGGAAAAACTGGGGGAAAAATAAGAGTCATGGAAGGAAGAAATGAAAAGGGCATTAATAGCTTTGCACATGAGATATAAAATCTTGCCCAAGCAACAACTCCTTGAAAATTAAATCAGACCAACTAGAAGCTAATGACACTATGAGACAGCAGACATATTGAATCAGTGGAAAGACTGAAAGAAGAAGAAAATGTAAGGCATCTCATAATGAAAAACAACTGAGCTGGAAAATAGAGAGGCAATTTAAGAATAATTGAACTTTCAGAAAGCCATGATGAGAGGGGGGGAAGGGGAGAAAAGGAAAGAGAAGAAGAATGGACAGTCACCTCCTGAAAGAAACCCCAAAATGAAAACTCCCAGGAACATCGTAGCCAAAAACCAAATGAAATTACCAGAACTGTGTTTAAATACAGGAATTAAGGGAAACAAAAAAAGTAAATATGAATGAACAATAAGAGGATAGACACTGAAAAATTGTTTACATTCTTATATGGGAGGGAAAGAGCAAGAATTTATTGATTAGCTACTATGTATGAGTCAGACACTATATTAAATAATTTATTATCTCTTTTTATAGAGTGAGGAAATGATATGCATGTCTCCTTAGAATCCTTTCATCATGAGGTATTGGAGAGGGAATCAAATTAGATATAGGTCTTAGAGTGGATTTATTATATTCTCATGATTGTAAAAGAAGAAAGGAAAAGAACAGGAAGAAGAATACTGGGTTGGGGAGGAAGGGAGAGAGGAAGGATGAGGAAAATTATCTTGCTTAATAGAGATATGCAAATAGAAGCATATACAGATGGATGAAGGGGTAGAGGGAACAATCAATACTTGAATTTCATTCTCATCTAAACAGGTGGAAGGAGGGAACATGAATACAGTTGAGTAGAGAAATACCTTTTATTCAAGAGGAAAACAGGAAAGTTAAGAAGGGAGGGTGGGAAATAGAAAACAAATGGAAAAATTAGTCTTAAGCAAAACAGATTCTAAGAATGCAAGTTGAAGGGTGCCCATCTACTGAGGAATGACTGAACAACTTATGATATATGGAAGTAATAGAATATTACTATATTATAAGGAATGAGGGAGGGTATGGTTTCAGAGAAATCTAGGAATACTTGTATGAAGTGAGAAGAATCAGGAGAATAATTTATACAATAACAATAATATTGTAAAAGTAAATAATCAAAACAACTTTGAAAGACTTAAAACTAACCAGCTCAATGACTATGATTCCAAAGTAATCATGGTGAAGCATGCCATCTACCTCTTGATATGAAAGAGAGGTGACAGAATCAGCGTGCAGATTGAGACATTTTTATCTTGAACATGACCAGTACAGAAATTTGTTTTGCTTGACTGTGAATCTTTGTAACGTGGATTTTGTTTTTCTTTTTTTCTTATTGGTGGTGGTGGCAGGGAGGGTGAAAGGAGTTTGAAAAAAAAAGATTTTCAATGATTGAAAATAAAATTTAATTAAAATAATTTTTGAAGAATGCTTAATAAAAGAAAATATGTAAAATTTGAAGTATAATATAAAGATGGAAAGGAGAAAAGACAATCAAAACCAGCTCAAGTTTATGTAGATGATGAGATAGTAGGATCAATCTGGCATTAATAAGAGATGGAGTGGGCATTTAAAATAAAGATTACAAGGAAATGCAAAGACAGAGAAATGAGAGATATAGAAAATTGTATAACAACATTCAGATATCCCTAAGGTTAGAAAGAATATTAACAATTCCTATCAGTATAACATTTTAAGGATAACAAAATACTTTCTTCACAATCCTGTTTGGTAGGAACTACACATATTATCATTCTGTTTTATTGATGAAGAAACTGAAGTTCACAGATTAAGTATTTTGCCCAAAGTAAGCCAGCTCCAAAGAGGCAATGATGAAATTCAATTAATTCTTATACCAGAACCAACACATATTCTCCTTTCCCTGGTACCATTGAAGAACTTAGAGATCACATCATTCAATTCCTTCATATTACAGATGAGAAATTAAAACCTAGATGGGAGAAATCATTTGCCCAAGATCATGTGACCAGTTATTGACAGGGATGTTACTAATCTGAGTTTTCTAATTCCTGATCCAATACTCCCTGGTACCTCCCTATAAGAAAAGTTTAGACCAGTGGAAATTCTTAATGTAACCTGTAGAGGGAAAGATGGATCAGTGATCTCATCCATATAAGCACTACATCCAATGAGACAGATTACAACCCATCTAAGCCTGTCTGTGATCCTTTTGTTCATGTCCTAACAAAAATCTTCACAGATGGTCCATCCAATAAACCAACAGATAGGTAAGATGGAATGTAGAAAAATGGGAAATTAGATAGTAAAGAAAAAAATAATGAAAATTCAAGCATTAGTTTGATAGGCAATGTGTAAGTGAACTGTTATTTTACACAAAATTATTGACAAATAATGATTTAAATTAGAGATGTCAAATAGTTGTGCAACTCAGAACATTCCCTGGTGAGATCAGAACTAGATTAAAATGTAACTGGGAAATACTCAGTGATAAATAAAGTGCAATACAACAAAAGTAATATTACATTTTAAAACTAGTCAATATGCAGACCTCAGGGAGTCTTATATAATGATTAGTGGCCCTTTTTTCTATTTGAACTTGATATTACTAGCTTAAAAAAATACCCTATCTCAGAAATATTCTCATTTTAGTAGAAACTCAAAGATTTAAACCCAAAGATTCAAAGGAATGAGCTTCAGATAGCAGAAGGAAGATTTTGTGATGGTAGATGATGGGTAAGACATTTTTGGATATAGCAGCTGTTCTAACAAGATTTAAAAGCTATCAATCAATAAGTATTCATTAAGTACCTCTGATGAGCTAAATTCTGTGCTAGGCACCTGGGGTAGACAGACTTACCCTATCTTTGTGAGTTAGGACCTAGTCTACTTAGAGCCACAGGTAGAATAAAGCTAGGTGGACTCTAGTATCCCTTCTATTAAAAAAAATTCCACTAGTCTATACTCCCATAATATTAAGCAGGTCAAGCAGATTGTTGGGACACCAAGTCACTAGGCAGGGATTCTAGAAACAAAATCAGACTTTGCAGCTCCCATTCTTCTGCCACAAAAGATCAGAAGGGGGCAGGCAATTTGACTGCCATTGGGTAGCCAACACTCCAAGGCTCCAAAGCAACATGGCTCAGCTATTTTCTATTTTTGTGTCAGATAAGAAAGGTATTTACATAGATAAATGATGGAGTGTTGGGCCTGAAGGCAGGAAGACTCATCTACCTAAATTCAAATCTAGCCTCACTTGCTGTGTGACTTCCCCTCCCCCCCAGGCAAGTAAGTCACTTAACCCCTTTTGCCCCAATTTTCTCATTCGTAAAATGAGCTGGGGAAGGAAATGGCAAACCACTCCAGTAGTTTTGCCAAGAAAATCCCAAAAGGGATCAAGAAGAGTTGGACATGACTCAACAATAGCAACAACCAAGAAAAAAACATCAGATGAGATAATAGTTGCCCACCCCAATGTGGGACCACATACTGTTGTTGTAGAATGGGGAAAGTGAATGTCATCCTGGTTCCACTTCAGGGCAGCTTAGAATGAATGAGCCAAATAAGTCAACCTGATAGCAGCTGCTCAGGTGGGAACATGAGCAAAGCAAGAGGGGAGGGGAGAGAATCCAGTGCTTGTTCTATCTGAGGATCCAGCAGGGGCCTCATGTGTGGACACTTTCACCCTCTCATGTAGTCAGAGTTCAATCTATTGGGCTACTTAGCATCATCAAAAGTCACATGTTTTATTTAATAATGATGATAAAAAAAATCCACAATAATTAAATTGCATGCAGCTGTATTGCTTCTCAGGAAAAGGCTAAATAGTTGGCAGGTCTCCTAAATTAGGATTAGGCTGCAGACCAGCTCAGACAATGCTTCCAGGCACAGAGGATGTACTGTAGAATCAGCTTGATGCAGTCTGATTTGATTACTTTCTCTGGTCAATTTGAAGTACTCTGGCCAAAGGGGAAAAAATCATCTTTTTAATCTGCAGCCCTGCTCTTTTTATTGTTAGAGGTGTCATTTTAAAAACATTGATCATATTTTCTTCTAAAACAGTCTCTGTAGTGGCCAGATGATGCCAATGAGGGTAGTACTAGAGAAGGAGGAGGGGTCAGCCTTCCTAGAACACTGAGTCCCTTCCTCAGGGAGGAATATTTTTATTTAATAAAAATAATTAAAGAGGCTATAGAAAAGTACCTAAATCTTCTGTATAAAGTTCTCCTTTTCTCTTGAACTACTCCCACTACTTCATTTCCTCTGATCATTGGAAAGATTTTCCAGAATTTTATGAAATGAAAAGAAGATAAAGGAAGACCATTCTGATGTAGAACTATGTGATACAAATCAATAGTAATATTAATACTAGCTAGCATTTGTATAATACCTATTATATTCTAGGCACTGTACTAAATGTTTTACAAATATTATTTCATTTAATCCTCACAACATCCTTGGGAGGTAAGTGCTATAATCATCCCCATTTTACAGTTGAGGAAAATGAGGCAGAGGTAAAGTAAATTGCTCAAGGTCATGCAGCTAGTAAGTATCTTAGATCATGTTTGAACTCAGTTCTTCCTGATTCTAGGCTTAGCACTCTGCCCACTGTACCACCTAGCTGTCTACACATTTGCCTGTCACTACTTGTCTGTAAATTGGTTGGTAAATCTTAGTTGCTTGAGGATGTTCACACCTAGCAATGATTTGAACCTGTGTCTTCCTGATTTTAAAACTATCATTAAGGGACAGCTAGGTGCCACAGTGGATAGGGCACCTGTCCTGGAGTCAGAAGTACCTGAGTTCAAATCCCACCTCAGACACATAATAATTACCTAGCTGTGTGACCTTGGGCAAGTCACTTAACCCCATTGCTTTAAATAAAAATTTATAAAATAAAAAAACCAAACTATCATTAAAGCTTTCTCTTAACAGTCATTCATAAATAAGTTTCACCCTTCTCTCCATTTCTTAATGTAGCAATACAGGAAGGTGTCAAGAAAGTCCAGAAATGCACAAATCTGAATTTGAACAAGTGATTATTCAACACATAAAAGAAATTCTTTACTTTAGAGAGTATTCACTCAAGCAGGATGGTCTTGGAGAAACCTGGAAAGATTTATATGAACTGATGCAGAGTGATGTGAGCAGAACCAGGAGAACATTATATGCAGTAACAACAATAGTATTAGGATGATCAGTGGTGAAAGACTTAGTCACTTTGTTCACAACATTTATCCAAGATCCAGGAAGAAAAATTCTATCCACCTCCAGAGAGAAAGCTGATAAACTCATTGCAGATTGAAGCATACTTTTTGAACTTTATTTTTCTTGTTTTTGTGTTATATATATATATATATATGTATATATATGTATATATACATATATATATGTTTTATATATATATATACATATATAGTGTTTTCTTTTGCAACATGACTAATTTGGAAATATGTTTTGCATTATTTCATCTGTATAATTCACATTATATATTATATTGCTTACCTTCTCAATGAATGGGAGGACAGGTAGAAGGGGGAAGAATTTGGAACTCAAATTTTTAAAAAATTAGCATTTAAAAATTTACATGCAATTGGGACATATTTAATGAAATAAATAAAACCAGAAAAAAAAAGAAAGGATCTAATATGTTTCCTTCAAGCCACACACTCTTAACAAGAGATTCAAGGCTAAAAGAGAGCCAAGGCTCCAAGACTGCAAAGAGAGTCAAATTTTCTCTTTCTTCATATTTGCCCCTACTTTAGAGAAAAACTCCAGGAAAAATCTCTAACACAAACTTAGATATAGTTTATGTGTAAGATCTCCCCAAAATGTAGGTAACAGGAACCCTATGAAAAAAGATCTCTGAGTACAATTTGGATAGCAGGTAAAGGCCTGTTGTTCATTTCCTCCAAAACAGAAAAAAGCATCAGATGCCAAGGATTCAAGAACCCATGTAAACAAGTAGAGGAAATATAAATCACTCAAATGACCCCATTACATTAATCATGCTCTCCTTAAAAGGTAAAGACTCTGTTTGGAGCTGCTGATCAAATACTTCACATTAACCTTGGATCTAGCTCTACCAGAGTAATTCACAAGGTCCAAAATTTCCTGTAAAACCAGGGTATGGCTTTCTTTAAACCTTCAGATGCAGGGTTTGCCTGATGGTAGTACTCCAAAAAACAGAGAACTAACTAAAATCTATTTCCTCTGGTAAGCTGATGCTGAATCCCAAGTTCAGGAACTCAACCTATTATGTAACCTGCAAGACTAGAAAAGGAAATAAAGGGCAGAGAAAGGCAACCAGGGACTCAGTACTGTCTCAGACTTTTCTAGGCAAGCACATTTTTCCCACCACTATGTGTTCCTGATGGAAGTTGCCACTGACACTATAGCAGGAAGAGGAGAAAATAGGTCTTCCCCCTCCTGCTTTTTTGAAAGTCAAAGCTAGAGAAAGTGTGGGAAAATAGTTTCAAATCAGAAGCTTTCAAAAGAGAATGGAGGGGCAACCAGGTAGGTCAGTGGATAGAACACTGGCTCTGGAGTCAGGAGGACCTGAGTCCAAATTTGACCACAAACACTTAATACTTATTTAGTTTTGTCACCTTGAGCAAGTCACTTAACCCCATTACTTTTCAAAAACAGAGAGAGAGAGAGAGAGAGAGAGAGAGAGAGAGAGAGAGAATGGAACCTCATTCTTATATGTTACAGAGTGGTTCCTAAAAGAATCTGCTCTGTCCCTCCTCTTCCCATAATGAAATTCAGTCATCTTTGTCCTAGATTTCAGTCACCAGGGACAAATCTCCTATATCATACCTGCAAGGTACTAGGTTTCACCTCCCCCCTTAAAGGGCTAATGTTAACTTTTACTGGAAGTACCCAAGTACATATAGACAAATGTTCATACCCTATAAATCCATCACAAAACTAGAGAATTCCAAAGAGAAGCTTCCCTGAACAAAGCTCTAATACACTAAAAATATATATTAAAAATACGACCTAATAACAAAAATTAAATTTATATATAGTTTCTCAGAAACATTTCAGTCAGGCAAGTCACTTCTTTGTCCCTTTATCCTCCAATTCACACACACACACACACACACACACACACATATATATACACACACAGTCATATATGTGTATATATATATATATATATATATATATATATATACAAATATAAAAATGTTTTATTTCCAAACAGATTATATGGGTTGTTGTGGGTAAGAAATTATATATTCCCCTTATCTATTCCCCAAAGCATCTAGAATAATCCTGAGTGGTGTATTGTTGTCATTTCAACTGGATCTAATTCATTATGATCCCATTTGGAGTTTTCTTGGCATAGATACTGTAGTAGTTTGTCATTCCCTTCTCCAGCTTATTTTCCAGATGAGGAAATGGAGGCAAACAGGGTTAAAAGACTTGCCCAGGTCACATAGTAAATGTCTGAAGTCATATTTGAACTCCTAAGTACAATTTTATTTAAGATATATTTTCAATATGTCATTCTCTCTTCTGAGGCAGATCAAGACTTTTTGATGCCTCAAAAGATGTTCTTCTTGAGGTTCTCTGGCTAAAAATAATATCAGCCTCTAGTCAAGATTCTCGCTATTATAGTCCATCATCAAATCCATAATCAAAAAAAGGTGTTTTCACTTTGGTAAGACATTTAAGGCCTTGTGTTCCACTGATATAACTCTTAAGAACTCAAAATCATATCTCAATGAGGCATCAAAATAGAATATTAGTAAAGGATGTTATACATTAGGCATCTAATGAACACTTGGTTGACTACACATAACTATTGCATAAATGAGGCACCTTTCTACATGGAAAATTGAATTTAACAGATATTTTTTAAAAAATTTATTCTTTTCAATTATATTTAAAGATAGTTTGCAGCATTCATTTTTATAAAGTTTTCTCTCTCCTACCCTTTTCTCCCCCACCCTAGGAGAGCAAGTAATCTAGTATAGGTTATACTTGTACATCATGTTATACATATTTCCATATTAGTCATGTCAACGGACATCTATTTAACTCTTATATTGTGCAAGGTACTCTGCTAAAGGTAAGAGGACATCCAATGTAAGAAGACTTTATTCATTGGCCAGCATACCATTCAGATCCTACAAGGAACCACTGTCCAATATTTCCTTCATGTCAATGAAAACCAACTCATCTCTTTGCTGTGATGGATGAAGAATTAAATCTAACTAATTTTCCTATATAAGCAGGGTGTAGATTCTAATAGATGACAAATATATCAAACCTTTTACTACATAACAGGGATATCTACACAACCTAAGCCATATTTTCTACTTGAACAATACTATAAAACAAATTTCTATCTGAAAAGGAATACTTCTGCAGCCTTGCATTCCCTGACCCATTTATACTGTGAGGTTCAAAGCCCCTCCAAGTCATAACTGGATTCCAAGTGAACTGGATTCCAACTCAAAACAGGATGCAGACATTTCACATGGTTCACTTGTCTCTCACTAAAGGATAAACAGATTTTCTCATTCTTCTGCAGAGCCAGGAAATTATTTTGATTTGAGTGTTCGTGGCAAAGGATGTGTCACAAAAATAAGTTTGCATAAGATCAGTTGGCATAGATCTTTTTAGGCATTCGAATTATATTCAAAGAAGTATTTGTGATTTGAAGTCAAGAGACCTAATTATCTAGCCTCAGATTCATCATACATACCTAAACATCTGGTGCACAAGTTATAGAATATTAAAGCTCAAAGTGACCTCAGAAATCATCTAATCTAACCCCTTCATCTAAAAAAGATGAAAAAATTGAGACTCATAAAGAAGTGGCTTGCCTGTCTTGCAGCAGCTATGTGTCTGAATCGACTCCATGGTATAATGGAAAGAGTTCTAGATTTAGTTAATTCTGGATTCAAATTCCAGACTTGTCACTTACTATTTGTGAGACCTTGGGTAAGTCACTTTGCTTCTGTGGGTTACCTGTAAAATGGGGGGATGAGCTAAATGATCCTTATGGGCTCTTACAGATTGAAAATGAATGATATTCTGAACCTAGGTCTTCTAATGTGTATACAGTCTAGGATACTTCCCATTGTTTATTTCCCTCGATTTAAAGAGGAGGATGGAAAGGGAAGAAAATCCAAAATTCAGTACTATTTTTTCAGTATTGCAAATTGAGATCCTTGTCCTAGGCCCAGTAATCAAGTGGAGTCACTTGCTGCTATAGTGACAGCAGGTAGAGGAGAAGGAAGGAGTCTCAGCAGCTGGTGATAGAAAAAGCTTAGATCCATAAAAATATCAGACTATAAACTCTTGATAACAACACCCCTATTTCCTATAGACAAAATTCAAAGCTATAATTTGCCTTTTTTGTACTAACCCCTCACTCTTATCAGGGCTCTCCTTAATATTCATTTCAAATTCTACTAGAAGGGGGCAGCTCGGTGGTACAGTGAATAGAGCACTGACTTTGGAGTCAGGAGGATGGAAGTTCAAATCCAGTCTCAGACACTCAACACTTAGTAGCTATGTGACCTTGGGCAACTCACTTGACTCTGTCTCACATCCAGGGTCATTTCCAAACATCCTGATTCATATCTGGCCACTGGACCCAGGTGGCTCTGAAGGAGAAAGTGAGACTGGTGATTTAACACAGCTACTTCTCTCGCAAATCCAATTCATGTTTTCATCATGGCTTCACCTCCCTGATATCATGATCTTCTTCGAGAACAAAGAACAAACATCATCATTATCCTCTCCTGGAAAGGATTGTACATAGGATAACTTCTAGGACAATGAACATCAGTACCCCTTCCCTTCACCATCTTTTCACCAAATTGTCACCAAAGCTACCCATATAACCTTGGGTAAATTTGTTTCCAATAATAAATTAGGGAAGGGGAAGAGAGTAAGCCTTTATATAGTACCTACTATGTGGAAGACATTGGACTAAGTACTTTTTACAAATATCATCTCACCTGACTCTTAAAACAACTCTGGGAGATAGGTGCTGTTATTATCCCTATTTCATAGTTGAGAAAACTGAGGCATCCAAAAGTTATGTGACTTGCCTAGGGTCACAAAGCTTTTAAGTGCTTAAGGCTAGATTTGAAATCAGGTCTTCCTGACTCCAGACCCAGTCTTCCATCCACTCTATCAACCTGTTGCCTCTATGAGCTCACATGAGAATAAAGTGATAAATCAGGATAGAATATTATAATAATGATTTTACAAATGACTCCTTTAAGGACTCACTGTTATAAGTAGCACCTAGGAATTTAAAGACTAGGAGTACAACTTGACTTAAAGATATAGTCTAAAAAAAAAAGGAAGTCAAGACATAAGCTGAGTTTCACTTCTGATTCTGTGCAAATAATAATAATAATTATGATAGTAATAACAATAACAACAGTAAAGTTAGTAATGCCTGATTCTCTGACTTGTGAATAAGAACCCTTATGTGGGTATTTTCTGGAGATCTGAATTGATAGGGTAAATCTGAATATATCTACCTCCACATTTCTTTTTTTTAGTTGTTTTTTTTTTGCAAGGCAATGGGGTTAAGTGGCTTGCCCAAGGTCACACAGCTAGGTAATTATTAAGTGTCTGAGTCAGGTGCTCTATCCACTGAACCACCTAGCCACCCCTACCTCCACATTTCTTAAAGAAAAGGACAATAAGTTCCTTCTAAGGCTTAATTATTGTGTAATCTCTAAAGGAAATCCTTTCTTGATCCCCCTCGGTGCTTAGTTTTCTTTCTCAAATAATCACTGTATATACTTATTAGTTCACACATTACATGTCCCAAGTAGAGTGTAAGTCCCTTCCAGATAGACTCTTCTTCCTTCCTTCAACATCTAGCATCAAGTATATAGTACCTTGCTCAGTACAGGTATTTAATAAGTGAATTGGACTGGATGAAGGTTTTTCCCTTAAGAAGCATTAAGGAGTGTGTAGTATTGTGACTTTCTTTTATTTTATAGAGAAGAAAACTGAGTCATTATTGGGAGGGACCCTAGAGATAATCTATTATTGTAATGTCTTTATGTTAAAGATGGCCTTGGGCAAGTCACCAAATCTCCATTTCCTTGAGGAAGTTGGATTCAAAGGTTCCTTCCTAGGTGGTATTGTGGCTAGGGTGGTGAACTTCGAGTCAAGAAGATCTAACTTTAAACTCTGCCTCAGATACTTAATAGCTGTATGATCCTGGATAATTCACTTAAGCTATATCAGTCTATTTCCTGTCTGTAAAATGGGGGAGAATAATAGAACCTCCTTCAAAAAAGAGATAACATATAGGGTGTTTGAAAAAACCTGAGGCACTACATACATGCTAGCTCTTGTTATTAAAATTATGATCCTATGATCCTTTAGAAGTAAAACAATATGTAATTATGTATTGTTGTATTATGTGATATAGATCATAGTTATAACTAGTGATTTTGGTACCTGTGGCAAGTTTCACAAAATGCATCTGGGTCTGGGGTTTGAAATGACCCTCAAATTAACTTTGGCAAGATAAATGGGGTTAAGTGGCTTGCCCAAGGCCACACAGCTAGGTAATTATTAAGTGTCTGAGACCGGATTTGAACCCAGGTACTCCTGACTCCAAGGCCGGTGCTTTATCCACTACGCCACCTAGCTGCCCCCCAAATTAACTTTTAAAAGCAAATTCAGATTTGTTTGAGCTTGTAGAATAGGGAGGGTCCTTAGGATACTATTCTGTGATGAAGGAGAGATCTTGAAACACCATCCATATGGCTGATGACCCCAGGACATCATGAAGCCCCCACTGGGAAGAGTGTTATGCAGAATGGTAAGGGGAAGTAAATATAATATTTGACTACTTATTTTAATTAGTTATTCTTAGTAATGAAACTGCTAGATATTAATGCTGATGCTGAGCTAAGGTGTTTCTATGCTGTTGACAGGATTTAAGTATTGTCTGGTAGTGCCCTCTAAAATTTTTACCTCCTCTAGTTATGGTTTTTGATTAAAGGTAAATATTATTGGAATTCAGAAGACAGGGCAAGCAGTGGGGGATGGAATCACTAAAGGTGACTTCATGAAGTATGTGACAATTCATCAAGACTAGGTAAAATTTGAATGAAAAGAGGCTGAAGGATAGAGAAGGAAATGTCACAGTGATGGTAAGAACACAAAGAAAGGTAAAGGGTTCAGAATAAGCATTTGGGTTTATAAGATAGTGAGAAGAGCCAGGACAGTCTAGAGAAGATAGTGTGAAGAGTAGGGTCAGATTACAAATTGCCTAGTATACATGTGCCATGAGGCAAATCATTTTCCAAAATATAACCACCAAAATTTACCAAAAAAAAACTCCAAAAACTAAAATTTTATTTGTATACTATTCTGTCATGTGAGAATGTGGGCTCCTTGAGGGTAATGTTTTTTGCCATACTATCTCGAATACTCATTATGGTACATAGTATATAGTAAGGACTTAATAGATGCTTTATTGACTAACTAATTCTTCCTTTAATAAAGGGCTGCTAATGAATGCCAATCTATGTTATCTTTCTGATACTCATCTATATCTGTATTGAGAGCATCCTAGATGAAAACATGGGAAATATTTAAGCAGATTACTTTCTAGAGAGGACCATATCTTCATGGTCACAATAGATTGTATCAACAGAGGCAGAGTATCTTGTCCAGGGGTAACAAACTCAAATAAAAATGGGATCACTAATCCATGTATAAGGTTCCCTAAAGGCTGAATGTTGACATTTTAAATATGTAATATTATCTTAGTTTAATTGCATTTTTATTTTTTGTTAAATATTTCCCAGTTGCATTCTAATCTGGTTTAGGCCACATTTGGGAGTATTCTGGGATGTAGGTGTCCTGAGGTCATTTGTCTGACACCTCTGATCTAGACATGGAGATACTAGACATTGTAATCTACACTGTTCATATCTCATTTGTAATATTATGATCTATGATTAATCATAGATACCATAGTTTAGAAAGAATATTGATAAGTTGGAGGATAACCAGAAGAGGGCAATTAGTATGTTAAAGGATCTCTAGACCATGTCCATGTATGGATCAGTTGAAAGAACTGGGAATATGTAAACCTAAAGAAGAGAGTTTAAAGGATCATAATAGGAGACTTAAAAGTTCAGAGTTGCTTTGGTTAGCCCCAGAGAACAAATCTAGGAGTGAGTGAGAGTTACAAGGAAGAAAATTTGATTTGATTTTAATAGAAGAAAAGTTCTCATTTATCATAATATCCTTCTTTTAAAAAAAAGACTTTGACTCATTAAAGATGTTTAAGATCCACCTGTATTATTGGTAGAGGTATTTCAATAAAATCATGAATCTAATGTTGTTTTTTAAAGTTTTTGGAAACGACATGGAAAAAGTTCTATGAAGAACTCAAATAAAAAGATAAGGTTTGCTAAATGTTTCTGTTCACAAGCAAAATTTTGCTAAAGGCATTGAGCCCCAGAATACTACAAAATCTTCTCAATAAGGTTTTATAGCAAGATAAAAAAAAATTAGGTCTAACAATTTTCATGGGGAAAACAGAGTAAATGAGAAAGCACACATTGTCCACAATCTGACAGAGAGCTAAGACAGACAGTCCATGGTTAGTCCATCAATATGTATTATCTGGAATACATACAACAAATGGACAATGAGCTGGGTCCAGAACTCAGTAGAGAAGGATGTGGGGCTACATCATATTGGAAAATCGGTCAGTGACTGACTGCTTCCAATTATTTTAATTGCTCAGTCATAAAAGACTCACATCTTTATACCAGTATTTTCCCAGTGATGTTAAATGGCTGTGAGTAATGGAACACTGTGATATTTGAAGAATCACATTACAAATAACACAACAATGGAAAATGCATGACAATCATAATTGGATGGTAATTTATACATAATAAATGATATCAAAGACATTATCAAAGACAAGTATGCCCAAGATATGTTTATAAGATTATAGTTCTTGGAATTTATAGTTGTCAGAGGTCAGTCATGAAACAAGAATGAGAGGCAATAGACAATTTGATTCCAATTGAGCATCAATATCTCTGAGATATTTAAAGGAGAGGACAGCTTTCAACATTTGAGGAAGAACCAAGGCCAGCATTCTCTCTCTGGCTATAGAGCTAAAGGAGCAAAATACAAATCCTCCTTCTGATGCTTACTACCTATATGACTTTTGCTAAGTCTTTTCATCTCCTTGTAGCAGAATTTCTTTATCAGTAAAATGGAAAGGTTTAAATAGATGGACCCTGTGGTTCTTTTCAGCTCTGGATTTTTGATCCTAACATTTATAAGAAATTATAAACAGAATTACATGAAATAAGAATGCATTAAGGAGTAGTAATATATAGATATAGACATGATGATGTATGTCCTTTGTTTTCAAAGAAGACCATGATATCAGGAAGGTGCTGCCATTACAAGCATGTTAATTGAATTTGAGTGAGAGGTTTGTGCAAAGTCACAAGTTCCACTTTCTCCTCCAGAGTCATCTGGATCCAGTGACCAACTACAAATCAGGATGACTGTAGCCCTGGAGGGTAATCAGGGTAAAGTGATTTGTCCAAAGTCATAGAGTTAGTAAATGTCTGAGGTCACATTTGAACTCAGGTCCTCCAGACTTCAAGATCAGTACCCTACCTAGACTTATAGCATGGTTCCAAATTATTTTCCAGAATTGTTGCATCAACTTACAATTCTACCAGCAATGAATTAGTGTTTCAGGTTTCCTCTACATCCTCTCCAACATTTATCATTTTCCTATTTTGTCATATTAGTCAATCTGATAGCTGTGGGTTGGTACCTCAGAGTTGTTTTAATGTGCATTTCTCTAATCAATAGTGATTTAGAGAAGACACAAGCTCAGAAAAACACAACCAAAACCTCAGAGAAAAATGCTAATTTGATCCATATCAACAAGAATTTCTGGAAGAGTTAAAGAAATAGAAAAGAAGAAAAATTGCGAAAAAGAAATGATAATCACATCTCATATACTGAGTGGGAAGCAGGTCGGTGATGAGTAAACATTTTTTTCTTTTTCAGTTTCTGAAAATTCTTTTTCAATATTATTGGGTTTTTTGTGTATTTTATTTTATGCGTTTTAAAACATTCTGAGAAAGGGATCATAGGTTTCACCGGACTTCCAAGGGCATCTATGACACAGAAAAAGTTAAGAACTCCTGCTGGAAAGCATACAAATAAGAATTCAGAACTTGGGAATCAAATCCTTTACTTCTGTTTTAGACGTCATCATCATTATTAACATCATTACATTGCATATCTTCATCTTCTATTAATATTCAATTACTAAATTTTGTGGTATCTTAGATGTTGGTTCAAAAGATTACCATAGTTTGATACATGGAATATATTCATGTTTGATTTTCTTTAGTGAAGACTTTAGTGAAGGATATAAGGAAAGAGAAAAGT
This sequence comes from Macrotis lagotis, assembly GCF_037893015.1. NCBI lineage: Eukaryota > Metazoa > Chordata > Mammalia > Peramelemorphia > Peramelidae > Macrotis > Macrotis lagotis. The sequence goes on from NC_133661.1 coordinate 193,059,716, forward strand.
TAACAGTTCTGTATGACTCTAAGCAGTCCTGGTTGCTTTGCTGCAGGGTTGCCCTAGTGTTTGGAGATGCAATGACTGACACTGGAAGTCTGCTCTATACAGATCATGGCTTCTCTCAGTACTGAAGACCACACTCCCTTGGTGGGTAAGAGGAGGGATTGTGACCTAAATGAAGACTTTAGGCAAAGCATGTGCAAAGTTACCTTGGCTTGTTCTCATCTCATTTTATGGGGTATTTATCTCTCAGGATATTTTCTCCACCTGAGGTCAAGTGTCATGCAAATTTCCAGGTGATAGACATAAATCTGGGTACTTTAACCATCCCCATTTGTACCTATTTCTACAACATTCAGCTTTCATTTCTTGGTGAAAAATAGCTTTTGTCCGGTGGTATCTTAACATGACTAACAGGGAGAATCTAAAGCCTACTTTGAAGACATTTTGGAGACATACTACAAGATAATTTAGTTAAATGTAGTTCTGGTAAGCTACTGTTCCTACAATCCAGATCAAATAGCTCCATATTGCCTATCAAGAAAATGTTTGGCTTCTTAGCTTGAATTTCAAGGCTCTTGATAAGCTGATGATGCTATCCTTTTTCATTTACTCTATCTTCTAGCCAAATTACAATGCTTTTTGTTCTATGTAACACCCCATTATTTCCTGCTTTTCTGCCTTTGCTTATACTATTTCCCAAGTCTCAAAATACTCTCTCCCACCATCACCATACTTCTGTTTTCTATATTTATTGAATTTCTACTCATCTTTTAAAGTCAAACCCAAATTTCACCACCTACATAAATCCTTCCCTGGAACTCCCAATTGGAGATGCAGCACTTTGCTATTATCTCTTGTTGCCATCTCCCTTGTTCATGTGTTTGGTTCTATAAGGCAGATTTTTGTGCATATATTACATATCCTCATTAGAGTATGAGTATATTAGAGTATATCCATATTAGGGTATGGACTATATCCTATCTAAATTTTTAGCACTAGCACAGTCCTCTGTACACTGACAGAACTTACAAAATATTTATTGAATAAAGAAAGAAAATAGAGGAGATAGACTTTTATAATTTCTTTAAAGCTCTTTCAACTAGGTTAGCTATAGAGAGGGCATTTTCTTTTAAGAATTCCTTAAAGAAGTAGCTATTTTGGTTACATATACTATTAGAAGCCAATCTTCTTAGCTATCTTTGACTCTTATCTTAATTATCAACTGACCTTCTCCCTTTACCTTCTAGTTATTTAGAAAAGAACTAATAGTAATAATATTCCTCTTTCCTACTCAGCTTTACCTCCAAAAGGTCTCAGAAAAGAAGAGCAGCATTGAGTCCTAGATTAAGGAGGAGGTTTTCTGTTGTTTATTGGGTTTGGACCTTTTTAGTTCCAAACTGATTTATCTTTCAAAAAAGGGGCAGTAATCTATATTGGTCCTCAGATTTTACATATGGGTTTAGAATGCAGAAAGTATGATACTATTTCTAACTTTGAATCATTACTAAGGAGCAGTTATATACAAATCAGCAAGAGGCAAGATAATTATATGTGGTCTGAAATAGTGGGAAAAAAACATAAAAATCCCAGGTCTTCCACTCATCATTATCATCATCCTCACATCATCCTTAACATCACTCTCCTTCCCTTTTCCCCTACTTCTGTATGCCTTCTCCCCTTCCCCCTTTTGCTTCCCTCTCTCTTTTTTCTTCTCTTTTTCTCTCCTCTTTTTTCACTTCCTTCTTCTCCCTCCTTTTTTTCTCTTTCTTTCTCCCTGCTTCTATTTCTCTACTCCCCCTTTTACCCCCTTGATTTTCTGTGCTCTGTCTCTCTCTCTGTCTCTCTTCCTCCCCATCTCTTTCTCTTTTTCCACTTCTTTCCCTTCTCTCCCTCTCCCTCCCTCCTTCTCTCAATGATGAAGGGGCAGAATCTCTTCAGATCTTTGCCTTAGTTGTTGTTATTGTTTTTCCCCTCTTGAGGTTTGGTTTGAAGCTGAAAAGCCATACGGCACTGTGTCAAAGCAGACCCAGGAGAGATAATCTAATTCCATTCTATTTCCTGTATCTTACATTTTTGGAGCTACTGTTAAGAATGAGAGCATCCATTTTTAGAAGTTGTTTTTGACAGATTTGCATATTCATATTAAGCTATAAAAATTCCCCATGGTCCATGTGCTTGCTATTCCTCATTAAATGTATATCTTATTAGCTAGAATTTATAAAGTGCTTAGAGATTTGTAAAATAATTTTATCAAAATTGACTTTATTCAAAAGGATTCAATTAGGCAAGGGTCCCATTGTCCCCTTTCTAAAGATCCTTAGCTACTAGCTAGAAGGGGAAGTGGTTGGGTTATAAACCCAAATTCCTTCCTAGAACAGCAGCATAAACAAACCAGACTGAGAATGTAGGCATGCAATTTCAAATACTTCAATACCCTTAACAATACCAGGATAACACTACCTAACCAGGCATTTGTTCAGTTATTTACAAAGGGGAAAGTCAGTACCTATATTTGTAACCACCTACTGAGCTCTATCTTATCTCTAACCCTACCTCCCAAGTCACATTCCATAGGGAATTATCTGCAGTTCTCAAGGACTACTTTAAAAGGTTCCTCAAGATGTCTAAGATTTAGAGCTTTTGAGGTTCAATGCCAAATAAATTACTTTTAAAGTAGTAGGGAAGATGGATGGTGGAAGAATATGAATGGACCCTCTCTGTCCCTTCTTCCCAGAGTGGACCTCCTAGCCCTGGTAGAGACTAATGAAGGAGCAACATGAAAAGATGCAGGTCTAGAGTCATCATCTTGTTCTCAAATTCAGATTCTGTAGGATCATAGATTTGCAATGAAAGATGCCTTTGAGGTTATTGAGTCCAGTCCCCTCACTTTACAATTGAGAAGCCTAAAGTCAAAGAGAGGCAAAGTAACTTGCCCAGAGTCACAGATACTAACAGTCTGAATCTACTGACTCCAACTCCAGTGCCCTATTTACTATATCCTATTGCCCTGTTCCAGCTCCTGGAGCCCATAGTATATATTTCCCCCACCCATGGCTATCACTGTCCTCCAATAAAGGAATCTAGATCTCTAAACTACTGATAAATTGTCAATGAGTTACTTTGTGAATGGTCCCATCATAGTCATTACCCAAAGCAAACTATAGCTCTTCAGGGTTTATCTACACGAAGACCTGGAGCAGATAAATGTCCATCTACACTATAGCCAATGTGATTCTTAACTGATTCTGTTAAATAGATTTGGCTTTAGATCTATGAGCTCCCCTGTGTTTATTCAACTTCAACAAACCATTTCCTGCCATTTAGGAGAGTCAGTCCTTATTCTTTCCCTCCCCCGTAAAAAAACAAACAAACAAACATCAAAGGGGAATTTCAATGTAGTATGAAGGTGATAATCTGGGGGAAATTGAAATTTCTCTGAGCTGACAGTTACTTCTTCCCAGCAGACTTCTGGTCCACATTTCTATCTACAAGTGTCCTCTACTGCTTTTAATTGGTTTAAGAATATTGTAAGGAAAGTCATACCAACCTGGGCCCCCTGGGAGTACTAGAGAGAATTGATATGACATGAATTTACATCTAGAGAAGTCCCCTTACCCAGTCATATAGATCAGATCATGTTTCTCTTTGCATAAGAGCATAGATTTACATCTGGAAGACTTCTTACAGGCCATCAAATCCTTCCTCATCACCTTATTTTATAGATGAGGAAATTGAGGTTCACAAAGCTTGCTATGCTTGTGACACAGGTACAAAATATGAGAGTGAAGAATTAGACTCAATACTTATAATTTCTGATTTTAGCACTTGAGCTGCTATTTCATCCTTCCCTTCACTACTAACTTAGTTCAGGTCCTTATCTTCTCATAACTGGACTGTTTTAATAAGCTAAGTTACAATACATAACAAATGTATTGTTAAAATGTTGTCTCTCCAGGAGAGAATGATGGTCCATGTAATCCCTGCTAATGGAGGTAGTGAAGTTGGTGATAGCTTGAGTTTTGAGGTGCTCTCAACTGCAGAAGAGCCAAAGAAAATCAGTTAAATGTGCTAAATCTCTCCCAGTCATGGTAAGCACCTTTCCACTACCCCACAAAAGTGGGGTCATCAGGCTGCCATCAGTGTAGGTCAGAAATAGAGGGATTGAAGTTTCTAGGTCAATCAGAAGTGGGATTGAGCTTTTGAATGGTTGCTACATATCAGCTTAGGTAAAAATAGGGAAACATAGTTTAAAAAAAACTATCCCTCTATAAGCCTATCCTTCTTCATATTGAATTGTAGATGAATACCTAGACTTAATCTTGCTTCTCTTGTTTTTTCCTTTTAAAATTTTTTTTTGATTTATTTATTTCCCTTGTCTCTTCTTAAAGATACCTCTATTAACCAATGATGAAACATACTGCACACTTCTTACCAGAGAGATAATGAACTCAAGACACAAAATGAAGCATTTTTTTTTTGCATGTAGACAAAGCAGGGACTTATTTTAGTTATTAATGAAAAATTTTTACAAGGCTTTTGCTTTTCTTCCTTCCTTCCTTCCTTCCTTCCTTCCCTCCTTCCTACCTTTCCTTCTTTTTTTGATCAGAGAAGGATTTAATGAGAGAAAATTAAGTTTTGTTATATGAAAATTAATTTAAGACAAACATATAGTTATTAATCACAAAGCATTATTTAAGCATTGTTGCATTATCGTTTTTGTTCATTGATTCATATCAATTGTGTCCTGCAGGAGAAGTAAAGGAAATTGGTTAAATGAGCTAAATCTCTCCCAGTCATGGTAAGCACCTTTCCACTACCCCACAAAAGTGGGGTCATCAGGCTGCCATCAGTGTAGGTCAGAAATAGCAGGGTCAAAGTTTCTAGGTAAATCAGAAGTGGGATTGAGCTTCTGAATGGTTGCTACATATCAGTTTAGTAATATTTTATATTACTTTTTGTATTTTATATATTTTACATTTTTTCTACAGTATAATTTGCATTGATAGACCCTTGAAGTAAAAACCATAGCATAGTATAATGGAAAGAGCATTGATTTTAGAGTCAATATAACCTTGGACAAATCACTTACCCTTTTTGAGATTTAATTTTCCATTTTCTTAAAATAAGAGAATTGGATTAGATAGGCATGTAGATCCCTTCCATTATTCCAATATATATATGCCCCAAGAAAAATGAATACCAAAGTATTCTACTTTTTGTTTCCCCATATGTTGAGGTTGTCATTACTAGTCCAAAATAAAATGTTTCCCTTTGATGGTGACACTTAGGGTTAACAAAATTCTAATCTAATTCCTTATTCCTGGCAGGTCTAAAGTCACCTCATAGGATTAATAGGTATTTAAGCTGGAGGGGAATCTCAGAAATCATTTAAATATGACCCTCTTATTTTATAGATGAGGAAACTAAAGCATTAAATCTAAATGAAATGATTTGTCCATGGTCACATAACTAGTAAACATGGAAACTAATAAACATAGTAAACATGAAATTGAATCCACGTTTCTTAACTTTAAGTAAGATTTTTCCATGTTTCTACACTGCCTCCCCTTCCTTTTCTAATGGATTGAATTTTCCTTGAAAATTTCCAGAGAAACAACTCCAGAACCCCTTTTGGTAAATCATTCTAGGATTGAATTACCTGCACCATCTGCACATTCTTCTTCCACTCTAAGCCAACACCCCCTACTGATTTTTTAAGCCCATTCATTTTCTTTCTCCAGCCACAGCTGCTTGCTATCACTCACATAGTCACTTCATATGATGGAGAGTCATTAAAATCATCTACATGACTTAACTGGGATAAAGTCAGGCTGTTTTTAGTGCTCTTCATGGCAGGACATGATGATCATCTAACAACAGGCTGTCCCAGAGAACATGCTTTCAGGACCATGTGATGAATCAAAGAGGAGAAAGCTGGAACAGAGAATTAATAGTTCTTAACACAATCCTCTTTAGTTCCTTGACCCTGATGAGCTCCGAGTCATGGGTTAATTAAAAAGAAAATAGAAGCATTTTGGGGAAGACACAGAAACAGAAATAAGAAATACAGATCCACCTACAAAGTAGAGATAGAGATAGTAAGAGCGCTATAGGGAGACAGACACACACACACACAGGCAGACAAAGATAGACAACAGGGGGAGAAAAGGCAAAAAATTTTAAAACTCTTTGGTTTATCACAAGCTTCCTCATCTATCTCTCCTACTCAGAAAGGTAGTCTTCTTTTAAAAATGTCAAAACAGCTTATTACATGTGATGGCATTGAATTGCTGTGTAAGGAAAGTGTCTCAGCTAATTCAAGTCAATGGACATTTATTAAGCACTTTCTCTGTAATAATAATAATGGTAATTTTGATATACTCATATTGACAACAAATCACATTTCTATAATACCTTGAAATTTGAAAAATGCTTTATACACATTTTCCCTCCCCCCCCCACTAATCTCCAGAACAGTGCTTATTATCCCCATTTTTACAGCTGAAGAAACTGAGACTCTTGAGGGTAAAAAGTCTTGCCTGAGATCTGAACCTTATCCCCTAAAAGTGGATTTAGGTTTCTAGATGACAAACCCCAGGATATTCTCTGAGGGAGATAAATTTAGATAAAAGATAGACCCTCTCCTAATAGTGGAGTTAATAAGCCTAGGAAAGAGATAAGACACATACATAGATAACTATTATGCAAAATAATACAGGAAAAATGATAAGCAACAAAGAAATACAAACAAATTCGAATTTGTAAGAGAGAAGGTCATTAAAAACTGGGGAGATCAGAGATAACTTCAAGAAGGAGTTCACATTTGAGTTGGACTTTGAAAGACAGAAAGAGGCTTCAAGAGATGAAGAAGAGAAGAAAGGGCATTCTAAGCATAGGCAACCATGTGAATAAGTGCTTCAAGAGCCAGAGGACAGTGGAGTTTGACTAGGGCAAAGTATAAATGCCTTCATTCTGGAGTTTATATCACTTTTCCTTTTGATAGATCAGCCCTCCCGATGTGCTGATCCTTCCCCAGAAATCTTTCAGTTCTGCTTAATTCACTATTTTTTCCATGAAACCTATGCTGACTCCCTCAAGAGAAGTACTTTCTATCTTTCAGATTTCTCAAAATATTTTTGTTGGAGTTCTCTTATGTACTTCTCTCATTCTGTCATACATTAAACTCATTTGAATAGTTCACATTAGATTGCAAAGTAAGAGACAAAGAGGATCCTTCTAAAAATGATGAGAGGGTGGGGGAATGATAATGGTATAGAAGAAAATAAGATTGTAATGAACTTAGAATTCTATTCATTAGAAAGATTGAGCCAGGAATACAAGTCTGCAAAGATAGAAGTATCACAGAATCATGGAATCACAAAAATTATCTTGAATAAGTTCTCAACTAATACTGGTTGATGACATGACTCTGGAGGGGATTTAGTTTTAAAGGACTGCTAAGTGAGTAAAAAAGAAAATTAAAGTTCTGAGTGCCTTTTCCTTCAGTGGGAAGGAAAAATGAAGGAAAGTTCAAGGAAAAGGAAGGAAAGAATACCTACTATATGCCAGACAGTTTGCTAGGATTTGGGGACCCTACCCTCAAGAAAATTATTTTCTAATGAGGGAGGAAACTGTAAATTTATAGGTCTGTGTTTGTTGTTGTATGTGTGTGTAAGAACTAGAGGGTGGTTTTTTTGGGGGGGATACACTGGCTACTGGTGGGATCAGCAAGGGCATCATGCAGAACGTGATGCTTGAACTGAGTTCTGAAGGAAACTGGGGATTCTATGAAGTTGCTAAGAGGCTAGCCAGCAGAAGGGAAAGCTGAAACAAGCCTCCATTCCCATTCAATCTCAGATACCAGGAGCAGGCATTTCCTAGTCAGGCACACATCACTTTCCATTCATCTTGTTCTAAACCATATGCTTCCTCTCTCTTTTGCCTCATGGACACAAATTGCTTCAAAATCCATTTCTAACCCATTCTTTCTTTTCTCAATGCTTAAAAATAACTCTCCTCAATGACCTCAATAAGTTAGAATCCATGAATAAGTCATTTGCCCAGAAGGTTACCACGGGGCTTCTATTTTTACTTATATGGTCTTATACCTAGGGAAATGAAAATGACCTCTCTTAGAGAGTTGACACTGACACCCATTTTTCTTTTGGCATCCTTGGAAATGGTCAGTTGTAATGCATCTTCTCTCAAGGGCTTAAACATGCTAATGGGTTTTCCTGACTTAAGAAAGTGTGTAAACCACAGGGCATGGGGCAATCTGGGCATTGAATATACAAACTGGCTACCATATCTCTGCACAGCGAAGCAACTGCCATAAAAAAGGGCAAATCATTGCTCTAATACTATGCTATGAGGCAGCGAGTTTTTCTTCTTTAAAGTACAAGTCACTCAACAAATACCTATTTCTTACACACACATACACACACACACACACACACACACACACACACACACACACATACACACAACCTATAAGAGAAACCCTAACACTTTTTTCTGCCTTTCTCCTTAAGAAAGGTAACATTCGTTTATCTCAATTCAAATTAATCCATCAATAAACATTTCTTTATTCCTTACTTAAGCAAACAAAATAAGGTACTATGCTCATTGCTAAAAGAGATACAAAAACAAAAAAACACAAGAGGAGTTTATATTCTATCAGGGGAAACAATGGTATTATATATATTGCATATATATTTTTATATGTATATATACACATATTTCTGTACATAAAAAATTAAAATAATTGTAAAGGAAATTTAGAATTTATATATTAGGGCAGATACATGGTACAGTGGATAGAGTACTAGATCTGGAATCAGGAAGGCTTTTCTTTTTGAGTTTAAATTACTTCCTAGTTGTGTGACCCTGGGTAAGCCATTTAATACTGTTTGCCTCAATTTCTCATCTGTAAAATGAGCTGGAGAAGGAAATAGCAATCCGCAATTAAGTGGATGTTTCATCTGGGATATGGTGCTGGAGCTGAGATTTGAAGGAAACTAGGGATTCTAAAAAGCATCGGAAAGGAGGCAAAGCATTCTAGGTGTGGAATGACTTTGAGATGGGAGATTAAAATGTTACATATGAAGAACAGCAAGGTCAGTTTGGCAGAATCATAGAGTGAATGAAAGTGAATGTATATAATAAAGTTGAAAGGAGAGGTTGGAGTCATGTTTTTGAAGGATTTTGAATGACAGGTAGGAATTTGTGTTTATCCTGGAGAAATAAGGAATAAGGAGCCACTGCAATGCATTGAATAGGGGAGTAATGTGTCATATTTGAACTTTAGACATTTAACTTTGGCAGCTTTATGGAGGATAGATTAGAGAGGGGAGAGAATTGAGGAAAGGAAAAGCAATTAGGAGGAAAGCAAACATTTATTGAGCACCTACTTTAATTAAGGGGCATTTATTCTGTCATATATGATATTTCTTCCTCTCTAAAACTGTTTCTGATAAATATTGTTCTAATACATCAGCAAAACCCCAGGATACAGATAAAATGTATATTCAGTTTCTGGACAGAGTTAAGTAAAAACAATATAAAGTAGAGATTGTGACTGATAAAATATATGCAACTTTACTCTTTAATAGGGTTTCATTTGCTAAAGGAAGGACAGATATTATTAAATTGGGTCAATATTTGTCCAATTATCTAATATTTTTATATGAATTTTGTTGTCTTTTAAAATTGTCCTCACATACATAACATGCATATGTGTTTGTATATATGTGTGTATATTTTTTCCACCTTTTCATATAACCTCTGGTTAATATGAAACCAAGGTAAAATCATATCTAATCAATATTCACTTTCAGTATCCTTTTCCTCCTCTATGAATCTTTCCAGGTCAATCAATAGAAATTATATGATAAACAATATAATGATGAAGAAGACCATTGGCTTAAAATGAAAGGTAATATGATCTAGTGGATAGAGAACTGGCCTCAAAGCCTAGACAATGCTTCTGACATATCCTTGCTTTGTGATCTCATACAAGTTACTTAATCTTTTGGTGCTCTGGGCAAATCTCTAACACTATAAGTTGCAAACTTAATAAAGTTTGAAGAAATAGCATCCCCTGGGAGCACCCTAGTCCAATAAAATTCTATGGCCAATTCCTATCCTTACTTAAAATATCTATGCAGATACCCTTTGATCCAGCAATACCACTACTGGGTCTATACCCTGAAGAGATTATGAAAAAAGGGTAAAAACATCACCTGTACAAAAATGTTCATAGCAGCTCTGTTTGTGGTGGCAAAGAAATGGAAACTGAGGGAATGTTTATCAATTGGGGAAATGGCTAAACAAACTGCGGTATATGTATGTGATGGAATACTATTGTTCTATTAGAAACCAGGAGGGATAGGAATTCAGGGAAGCTTGGAAGAATTTGTATGAACTGATGCTGAGCGAGATGAGCAGAACCAGAAGAACATTGTCCACCCTAACAGCAACATGGAAGAGATGATTAACCTTAATGGACTTGCTCATATCAACAGGGCAACAATCAGGCACAATTTGGGGATATCTACAATGAAGAATGCCATCTCTATCCTGAGAAAGAATTGTGGAGTTTGAACAAAGACCAAAGACTTTACCTTTACCTTTAATTTTTAAAAAATGTTATCTTATTATGTAATTCTGCTATATCTCATACTATTTGTTTCTTCCTTAATCATCACATTCAACTTAGATCAATGCATACTTTGGGAACAACATAAAAGACTAATAAACTGCCTTCTAAGGGGGTGGGGGGGGAGGGAAGTAAGATGGGAGGGGGAATTGTAAAATTCAAAATAAAATCTTTCTAAAATTTAAAATAATAAAATCTAAGACAAAAGAAAAATAAAATATCTATGCAGAGTAAATACACTAATTTCTTAAAACTCAAATCTGATCCCCCTATTCAATGAATTCCAATAGTTCCCTATTGCCTGAAGTATTAAATACAAAATACTCCATTTGGCTTTTAAAGCCCCTCATAACCTAGCCATCTCCTTAAGACTTATTTTCAACTACATACAATTCAATCCAGTGACACTATCCTCCCGGTTGTCCCAGGAATAAGACCCTCCATCTCTCAATGAACCTTTTCTTAATCATCCCCCAAGTCTGGAATGTTCTCCTTCCTCTACTCCAACCACTAACCTGCCTGTTTCCCTTAAATTCCAAATAAAATCCCACTATCCACAAGACACTTTTTCCCAATCTTTATTCTGCCTTCTTCCTTCTATTAATTATTTCCTATTTATTCCATGTTTGTAGCTTGCTTTGCTTATATTTGTTGTATCTTTTCTCCCAAGCAATAGCAAGTTCCTGGAGGGCAATGTATTATCTTTTTTTTTCTTTTTTATATCCCCAGGATTAAACACTTAACCAATGTTTATTAATTGATTGAAAAGCAAGAAAAATAAACCAAAATCCAAACTCTTAAAATCTGTTGCCCAAACCAAATCACCTCCCAATCCCAGGGGTGGAAGTTTGTGAGTCCATACCAATTCCTACCTCTTATATTAACTATGTATCTGGTGCCTCATATATATATACAAGTACTTGCTCACTTGATATTCCCAAAAGGTACTACATCTACATATCTGTCATGCCTATCATCTTCTGCTTTTGAGCAGGTTAAGTAAACTTCAGGTGCAAGGAGAAAGGGCCAAGATTTCAAAAGACTGACAAGGCTGGATTCTATCAAGTTCACAATTAGGCATCAAAAAGAAATCTCCATGTTCAAATATCTACCATTGGCAAAAAAGGAACCAATCAATGCCTGAACACCTCTACAACATAAGGTGGTCCATTAAAGAGGATCCTCATCATCACCATGGTCATTACTTTCCCCTACTTCCCTTTCAGGGCAGCTAAATGGTACAGTAGCTATAAAGTGTAGTCTCCCTGCCTTAAGTATCTCTCCCTACACAGTCCTACACATTGGTACCAAAATATCTTAAACAGATCTGAGCATTTGACTCCCCTACTCAACCAATTTCAACAGCTTCCTATTGCCTTGAGACTAAAAGATAAACTCCTCTCCTTAGTTGTTAAAATCTCACAAAACCTGGCTCCAAACCATTTTTTTCCTTTTCTCATTAGATATTTCTCCTCCTCTCAGTCAAGACATTAAACCCAGATAATCTGGTGGAGAAAGTGAGACTGGTGACTTTATACAGCATCCCCTCAACTAAACCAATTCACTTGCATGTCATGGCATCACCTCCCTGATGTCATGGTCTTCTTCCACAACAAGGACAAACATCAATCAGCCTTCACTTCATACTCTTTCATCTCTCATCACCCCATTTTTCATCTCTGTGTCCTTGCATTTGCTATCTCTCCTGCCTGGAATGAACTCATTCCTCACCTCTCTACCTCACAGAATCTCTTTCTTTCTCCAAAATATAGCTTCATCATGTACCATCTTGTACATGAAAGATTTTCCTGGTTCTCCCAACTACTAGCACCCTCCCTTCCAAATCACATTATATTTAAATACCTTTGTGTGCATCTGCAAGTTTTATCATTAACACATGGTGGCTGTGTGACCCTATGCAAGTCAATCTCTCAGTGTTCTGGGCAAATCTTGAAGATTTTTGGGACATCCTGTATATATGTATGTTGTATTAATTCTATTTTTATATTACATATGTGTATATATGTTATACACACTTATCTCTCCCAGTAGAATGTAATTTCACTGTAAATGGAGAGTGTTCCATTCATTGTACCTTTATTCATAGCTTCCAACATTGTGCCTTTGTCAATTGGTTGATTCCTAGGAGTCTTAGACCTAAAAGCATACCTAACCCAACTAGACCATGTGTAGTTTGAGCCCACAGTTTCTGATGAAAGAGTTCAGAAAACCTCCCCAATAAACAAAGCTTTTCACCCCAGTGAGGGATATAGTCCATCAAAAATCATCTATCAACTACTTGCTGTACCAAATACTTTACATGTATTATCTAATTTGATCCTCACCACAATTCCGAGAGGTAGGTGTTATATTATCCCCATTGCCAAAGGTCCCACAGCTGGTATCTGAGACTGAATTTGAACTCAGCTGTTCCTGACTCCAGGTCTAGTACTTTATCTACTGTGCCACTAACTGCCTCCAGGAAGGTTAAGGTCTGTTGGGGGAGTCAACAAGCCTTGCACAAACAGGTTATATTCAATGTTGAATGAAGGTAGACTAAGAGGAAATTAGGAAGATTAAGGAGGATTGGAAAACAGACTTTAGAAAATATGGAATTTGTGCTGACTCAGACATAGGTCTCTTATACAGTTACCACAGTTGCATATGTTTCTTTTGGTTCCATTTTGTTCACTTTGAATAAATTTGTATCGTCACCATGCCATTGGCAAAATAAATTCCTTTACATTCTTAGCACAATTTGTTCAAGCATTCCTTAATTGTTGAGCATTCAGTTTGTTGCATGTTCTTTGTTATTAGAAATAGTGCTGCTATGGATGGTGTTTTAAGATAAGTCTTTTATAAATGTTGTTAAAAATCTCACTGTTGGTATAAACCCCACAGTAAGATTGCTGATTCATGCTGTTTTCATACAGGATCTTCATTTGTCCCAGAATAGGAAGTCTCAGTTTTCACCTTATAAAGGAATTTATACAGAAGTAAAAGGGCTCTTAAAGTAGAGCTAGAGGCAACACTAAGCATCCTTGGACCCATCTAAAACATTAGCATCACTTATTATAATTATTCAATACCTCAGTAGATCCAAGTCCTTATTAAAGTGTGAACTCTGTGGTTGCCAATTATAGTCCAATCCTGCAATCTTGTTCCTGTCCTTTTTGGCCCTGGAAGCCTCCTGCCAGGTTCTTCTAATTAATACTTCATGAATACTAGTGTTACACTTATATTCAGATTGTCTTTAACAACTCTTATTCTTGCTACATGACTAGCCCATCATTATCATCTGATCATACATGTCCTTTAATTCACATCTTATACACAAATCAGTGTGGGAAGAAGATAGAAACCATACTCCCTTAGTGATATCTTGATGGTTCAATCCCCCCAATAACATGGTAACCTGATAGTGGAAAGTCCTCAACCACTACTGAAGGAGGAATAAAATATAATGAATTATGGAAAAATGTGGTAAAGCAGATATCTCCATCCACTGTTGTAATATCCATTTGGTATTCTTGGATTGGAGATACCTACAGTTTTCCCTAAATGAACTTCTTTAACAATTGGAAAAGTATTCGATCACCATCTCTTGTTCCCTTCCCCTGGACGGGGAATGTCACTCATTCCAATAATAAACCCTGCTAGTTACATGTCAGACATTCCCCAAGAAATCTCTCTTTTTCCCCTTCGCCAACCACCTTCCCCTTTCTCTTCCCCCTTCTACTTTGAAATAATATACTTATCTATTCCCAAATTGAGATAGAATGAGGCTAATTGGCTATGTACTCTAAGTATTTATGAAAAGTTATATAAAAACTAAATAGGTGTCTTGGAAGTTGTAGCTGCTAGTAGCAAAAGCAGTATTCATTTGTGAATAAATGTTTTCTGTTTGACTTTCTAGGCTTCTAGTTTTAAATTATGATCTTTTGGGAATCATCTTTTATAGCTGAACAGTTGAATGAGGGCTATACATTATAAAGATCTATTGAGGCTATTGTTTGCAGATTTAAAAAACACAAGGAAAAAATATAACCTTAAAAGGGCTTCTGAAGCAGGATATATGTTTCCATTGTATATGTAGAGATTATATAATTACTAGGCAAGAGGATGGAGTGCTAGGTGTGGAGTCAAGAGGATTTGAGCTCAAATCCCACTTCAGACACTTAGTTGTGATGCTGGGCAAGTCATTTAAACTCAGTTTCTTCAGTGTAAAATGGGGAAAATAACACATCTTACCTTGTTATGAGGATCAAAAGAAATAATATTCATAAAGCACTGCTAGATATCATTATTATTATTGTTACCATAATAATCTTTACAATAATCAGCTCTATCCATCAGCCTGCTTCATTCTCATGGGAAGGGCTTTAAGGCTTTAGGTCTGAGGCATGGATATAATGAGAATAGTTGTGATGAAGAGATTTTTTTTTCAGCTAAAATTTCTGACTAAAATAATTCAGTTTGACATTCCTGGGAATTTGATAGTCAAAGGTTCAACTTAAGTCAGTTCAACTGCTCTTTATCAATCAGTCAATATAGAAAAATTTATTAAATTTATTTATTAAAGATCTATAATATCTGGGGGCAGAGAAATAGTAATGCTTCCTATAAGCATCTCCCAACTCTCTAGGGAGTTGTTGACAACATACATAAAGTGTGAGATGTGTGTAGGATATATTTACCCACATGGATTGTCTAAAAATAGAGATACAAGGTCTGTGAAGGACATTGAGAGATGTGAGCTGAGGTTCCTGCTACCTCTAAGGACAAAGACCAGTTCATTGTTTACACTATTGTTAGCATGCTGACAGAGAGAAAGGTTAGATAGACCCCAGGAGTGCTATGAAACTGGGCATTCCACAGGTTAAAATATACCAGAAAATACAAAATGAGCTCTTTGCTGAAAGTAAGTTGGGATTTCAACTGAAACTAAGATAGATGCCCTAATGAGGAAAAAGTCTCCATAGTCTTTAAGGAGGCAAACTGGAAATCAGGAGTCTATTGAGCAGCTGGCTTTTCTTAGGTATCTGTAGCTCCTCTCTGTCTGATAGAATGTTTTTCTCTCTCCTTGAAAATACAGGTATTCAAAGCCATGTTATATTTAGTATTCTCTCTGCCAATTAGGAGTAATATCCCCATCAGCCAAAATTCTATAGTAAAGCACCAGTTCAATAAACATAGAAGGGAAGCAATCAGGTTAGGCTGGTGGACCTGAGCCTCAAAAGGCTTCTTGGAAAAACTAGGATTTGTGCTAGGCCTTGAAAGATAAATTGAATTTAGTTGAGGGGAAAGGAGGAGAGAGGATATTTCTGATGGGTTAAGTTGCATAAATCTAGAACCCCTACACTTCTACAATAATTTGGACTAGTATTCACCACACTCTCTTAAGTTACTATGCTCTTTAGTGAAGTTCAATTTTTTGTTTTCTCTATTTGCAATATTTTTGGCAAAGATACTAGAGTGGTTTTCTATTTTATTCTCCAGTTCATTTTAATGATGAGGAAACTGAGGAAAACAAGGTTAAGTAATTCTAGAGTCAAACACTACTAAATATCTCAGGCAGGATTGGAATTAAGGAAGAAGAGTCTTCCTGATTCCAGGCCTAGAATTATCCAGTGATAATTGAAATAACTGAACAGCAAAAGTAGTATAAATAAGGGCACGGGGTCTAAGCATGGCTTAAGGATGAGGGAAAAAGTCAACCTAAATGAGTAAAGTCTATATGCTAAAGAGTAATGGAGAAATAGAAATGTATGGTAGAATGAGGTCAGAATGAGGCTTTGAAGGTCATCATTGAGATTTAGGTTGACTGTTATGGTCCATAGGGAGCCATTGTAGATTCTTGAGTGACATAATGGAAATGTTCTTCATAACAAAAAATAAGTGGTGGTCTCCAAAGATGGAAAGAATCACAAGCCAGTCCCCAATTGACAAATGGTCAAAGGATATACAAAGGCAATTTACAGATGAGGAAATCAAAATGATCCATAGTCATATGGAAAATTGCTCTAAATCATTACTTAGAGAAATCCAAATTAAAGCATCTCACCTTTCAGATTGGCCAATATGACCAGAAAGGACAGTGATCAATGTTAGAAGGAATATAGGAAATCTGGGACACTAATACATTGTTAGTGGAGCTGTGAACTCATCCAGTCTTTCCGGAGAGCAGTTTGGAATTCTGCCCAAAGGGCAATAAAAATGAGCATACCCTTTGATCCAGCAATACCACTACTGGGTCTAAACCCTGAAGAAATCATGAAAAAGGGTAAAAACATCACTTGTACAAAAATATTCATAGCAACTCTATTTATGGTGGCAAAGAATTGGAAATCAAGTGAATGTCCATCAATTGGGGAATGCCTGAACAAATTGTGGTATATGTACATTTTGGAACACTATTGTTCTACTAGAAACCAGGAGGATTGGGATTTCAGAGAAGCCTGGAAAGATTTGCATGAACTGATGCTGAGCAAGATGAACAGAACTGGAAGACCTTTATACACCCTAACAGCAACATGGGAGTGAGGATCAACCTTGATGGACTTGCTCATTCCATTAGTGCAATAATCAAGGACAATTTTAGGGTATCTGCAATGGAGAATACCATCTGTATCCAGAGAAAGGACTGTGGAGTTTAAACAAAGACCAAAGATTATTACCTTCAATTAAAAAAAAAGTTTTCTTATGTACTACACAATCTTGCTCTTATATTTTATTTTTTCCTTCAATGATTTGATTTTTCTCTCAACACATTCAATTTTGATCAATGTTTAACATGGAAACAATGTAAAGATTATCAGACTGCCTTCTGGGGGGGGAGGTTGGGGAAAAATTGTAAAATTCAAAACATTACAAAAAATGATAGGTATATAATCGGAAAACAATTAAAATATTTATATTTTTAAAAAGGTGGAAAAACCTTGGAAATTGTTTTAGGCCAGATCTGACTAAGACTGGCTCAGTGGTTCAGGCTTGGAATTGAAACAAAATGAAACACTAATAAAAGTCCATCTTACATCTAACAAAAGTCCCTATTTGGGAAGGATATTCAACATTGATTTGGTTAGGTACAGCTCCCTTCCTCAGCCCCACCTCTGCATTTGTCATGCTCATTCAATAGAACCTATTAAATTAGAGAAGCTCCTGACTCCAACCCAGGGCAGACATGGGCAAGCAGAAAGTTCTGTTAATGGTTTAAGCTTTAATCCCCTGAAACAATTAAAATTCAAGGATGATTTCACTGCCTTTTAGGGGAAAAAATAACCTAACCCAGACATCGTTCCTTCCACCAGAGGATTAAAAAAAAAAACCCAAACTCCTCATTTTACAGATGAGGGGAAATGAGGGCATAAGTCAAGACTTATCCAAAGTCAAACTATGAGTTAATGATACAGAAGGAACTTGAACTTTGTCTCCTGATCCAATGCCCTTTCTATTCTAATGTACTTTTACTATATTTTTAAAAAGTAATAAAATTCTAGTCTGGATGAAGCATTTCCAATCAGAATGGAAAAGGGAAATAACATTCCTGTGGTCTAGCTCTGCAATAGAGGAACAAAAACAAATGTCATCTCCCTCCCTCCTCCTCAGAGTTCACATGTTTTCTGTAACCTTCTTCTCTCAGAGTTGAAATGATGTGGCTCACTAGATGCTTCAGAGGCTGCTAATGAGATTCAGTTATAATCTATTCATTTCATAGGCATCATTAGAAACTGAGCTTTCCTCATCATCAACAGTTCTTGATGGCCCACAGGGTGCATGGTGAGAGAATGAAGTCATGACCTCCGGGAGGTCATTGCTCCTCATTAGGCAGGTCTGAAGGAAGCCAGGTTGAAATAATCTTCTCTACAAGAAAGTAAAATTTAAGAGCCTAACAGAGAACACAGGAAAAGATATGCAGGAAAACGGTGGGACAGGCCTGAAAATTGAAATAGATTTATAGAATCAAAATCAGAAGGAACTTTTGAGGAACTATATAGCTCAATACCATTTTACAAAGGAAGAAACTAATGCTCAAGAGAATTTGAGTGACTCCTCCAAAACTCTCTGGTTCCAATGGCCAGATCTGGATCAGGATGCCTAAAGATGGCCCTGGACATGAGGCAATGAGAATTAAGTTACTCCCCACCATCACAACTTAGTACATGTCATGTGTCTGAGGCCAGATTTGACCTGAGATCCTCCTGACTCCAGGGTTGCTTCTCCCTCCACTGCACCACCTATCTGCCCAACCTATCTTGGGTAGTCACCTGGGGCCAGGAAGAGGTTAAGCAACACATTCACAATCACATAACCAAAACATGTCAGAGGCAAAATTTGAAGCTAGATCTTTCTGATTCTAAAACTGATAGTTGCATGGCCTTGCTATCTCTTCAGGTCATAATTTTGAACATAGATTTTCCTTGCAAGGATTGCGACAAAATATTCAATTATAATACCATATCTTTTTGAGAGTCTATTATTCAAAAACCACCTATTCTTGAAACTCAAGAACAAACATTCTTGAGGGAGTAACTCTGGGTTTACTTAGAAGGATCTAGACATGTGGTTAGAAGGGGTGAATTAAGGAAGATAGCTAACATGATAAATGACAAAATTAAAATCTAAATGCAGACAGAGGGCTGTGTGCTTGGTTTCATATAATCAATTACACAAATATAAGTTGGGGGATACATGGGAGATACACACAATGTTTCATGAGAAGAAGACCTGGGAATATTAGGGGTCTAGAAGTTCATCATTTGAAAATAGTATGACATAGCCCCCCCCAAAAAATGGCTAATATGATCTTAGTCTACATTATCATCATTGGAGATCTTTGAGTAAAGGCTGGAGGACTACTCTTCAGAGATATTTTAAAGGAGATCAATGTTTGGGGGCAACTAGTTGGCAAAATGGATATACCAGGACTTGACGACCTAAGTTCAAATCAGACCTTAGGCATTTAATTGGTGTGACCTTGGGCAAATCACTTAACTCTATTTACCTCAGTTTCCTCAACTGTAAAATAAACTGGAGAAGAAAATAATAATCACTTCAGAACCTTTGCCAAAATTTTTAAAAAGCACAAAAATGGGGGTCACAAAGTGTTCAACACAGCTGAAACAACTGAACAGTACTTTCTGGATTGGGAGAGGGGTTGAATCAGATGACTTCTGAGATCCCTTCTAATTCTGAGATGACATGATTTTTCCCCGAATGGGATGGGTAGAGAGCAGCTAGGTTGTAGGAGCAGGGAACTGTCATTCTGGGGGAATTTTGCTGACATGATGAGAGTTGGGTATGATGTCACCCAAACCCTGCCATGGCCAGACACTGCATGGTGCCTGTGGCAGCTGATCTGTTCCTCTAAATTGAAAAGACTCCTTCTCCTGCTGCTCTGCCCCCCCTTCCCCTCTGCCCCCACCAGCCTGAGTGATAATTGTAAAGTGATGCAGTTCCCTTTCAGAAGTAGGCCACAAGAGCCAGGGCTGGGTGGTTTCATAGCTGGCATGTAACAATTATCACTGGAGATGCCACCGATGGCATATTAATACATGTGGTGTTTTGTGCTAAAAAAGTAAAAGCCAGAGGCACTGCCAGCAGAGGGCATTTTCATTCTAAAACTTGAGCCTAAAACTTGGTAAGACATAAGATATGTTCATCTCTTTCCTCCTAGGGAAAAAATTAAATGGAACATTAACTTCTGACAAAGAAAGCTCTCTATGGTTTGGGAAATCTATGGAACATGAGAGCCCATTTCTACTGGGAGCTTTTTGCTATTAAAATAGGTATAAGAAGATCCTTTCCATTTTTTGACTACAGAATTTAAATGTTTTGGAAAAGGTTATCTCCAGGTCAGGATATTCAAGAAGGAATAAAACTGTCTGGACCCACCATGGATAGAATTACATAAGAACAATTGTGATGGTAGGGGAAAAGGAGGGAAAAATTGGAGCACTGTACATTTTCCAGATAGGGAAATTCTGGATGGGTTGTTCTGCAGCCTTTGAGGGTACTTTTGAGGAGAGGACAATATCAGTTGTTACCTTTCACTCTCGAAGTGGAACAAAATGACATCACCATGGTATCAAGGTATAGCATATCTGACTATGTTTGAGCAAACCAAAACAAGATCGGAAGACTCTATCACAGATTGGCCACAAATAGTCCAATAAACATTTGGCATGGAAGTCTTTAAATCAGCTTATCTCATTTTCTTTTGAGCTATTGAGGAGGGATATAGGAAGCCAATAGGGAAGAGTGACAGATAATAATATTTGTATGACACCCTAAACTTTTAAAATTACTTACACATATTATTTCATTTTATTTCCTCAATAGCTGGGTAGATATTATTATTATCATTCCACTTTACAGATAAGGAAACTGAGGCAAAGAAAGGTTAATTGATTTAGAGAGGTCATAAAAAAAGCTATCTGGTCTTTGACCTCCACTAATCTATCCACCATGCTGTCTCAACACCTACTATACCACCTAAGCTGCCACACAGTGTGTGTTCTTTGAATCTTTTTCTAGTATTGGAGGTAGATAACCATTTGTCAGGCAATAGTGGGGATTCCTTTAGTTAATGGATAGGCCTAGAAGGACTGAAGTCACTTGCAACTCTTAAATTCCATGGCCTATGACTTTATGGTCTTAGGTAAGTAGAAATTACAATGAAGAGAATTAAATAATTTAAGTTATATAAAAGTATAATGGAGTTCCTTGAGGATGGGGTGGGTGATTTCCCCCTTACTGGATACTTTTAAGCAAAAGCTGAATAACCTCTTGAAAGGTTCATTGAGAAGGAGTTTCTTTAGGCGTGGGGCCATGACAGATGATCACTGAGATCTCTTTCAACTTTGAGATTCTAAGATCCTGAAATTATCCTAAGCCATCTTTTTAATTTTGGGGGTTTTTTTCTGTTTGTTTTTGCAAGGCAATGGGGTTAAATGACTTGCCCATATCCTAAGCCATCTTAAAGGAGCCCAGCAATTATGACTACTTAAAGAAAATAATAAGGGAAATTAGATAATTGCATGCAACTTAGAAGAGGGTATTTTTTGCATATTTATCCTCTGATTATTGCACAGAAACATGGCTAGTTGTCACAAAATTTAAAAGTATTTAAATAGGTTAAGAATCAATAATAGCTTCAGATAACATTTCAATTCAAAATCCATCTTTAGGAATTTATTTTTCAAGAGGAGAGTCACATAATAACAACAATGACAATAATAATAATAGTAATTTCTATTTGAGGTAGCATGAGGTGCTAGAAAAAACACTGGACTTTGAAATCAGAAGTCCTAGATCCTCAGTTTTGACACTGGTTATTAAGTATTAAGCAAATACTTTCATCTCTCTGGGTCTCAATTTCCTAATCCACAAAACAGGATATATTCCTACTTGCACTTAATCTACTATTTTGGCTATTATAGAGATAATATTCCAATATAGTTTCTCCCATGGGACTTTATTTTTATTTTATTTTTTTTAGGTTTTTTGCAAGGCAATAGGGTTAAGTGGCTTGCCCAAGGTCACACAGCTAGGTAATTATTAAGTGTCTGAGGCAGGATTTGAACTCAGGTACTCCTAACTCCAGGGCCAATGATTTATCCATTGTGTCACCTAGCCTCCCCCTCCCCTGGGACTTTAAAGGATTGGATTTAGAATGGAAAGAGATCTTAGAGAAGGGAAACCTTCATGAAACCCTCATTTAACAGATAAGGGAAACTAAGGTCAGGAGACATTAAGGACTTGCACAAGATCATAAGGAGAATAAATGGAAAAAAGAGAGTCCAGATCAGGGCCTCTAATCCCCAAGAGTAAACATAGATCATCATATTGTAATAGAGTGAGATAAATCCAGGATTAGTTTGTCTTTCCTTAGTGTCTTCAATGCAGCTTTCTGATGGTCCAACAGCATAAGCCATCCTATCATAATAATTTCTAGATAAATCTTTATTCATTTGGGTTTTTTGCAAGGCAATAGGATTAAGTGACTTGCCCAAGGTCACACAACTAGGTAATTATTAAGTGTCTGAAGTTGGAGTTGAACTCAAGTCCTCCTGACTCCAGGGCTGGTGTTCTATCCATTGTGCCACCTAACTGACTCCATAATAATTTCTAAAAGTATTTGGAGAACAGTAGTAGTCAGAATTAAAATTGGTAGAGGTAAGGTATGCTACCACCTGGGATGCCACCTGAAGGATGGGGTAGCAATTACACATACATACATATTTTGTTATTCAGTCATATCTGATTCTTCATGACCTCATTTAGGGTTTTCTTGGAAAAGATACTGAAGCAGTACACCATTTCCTTCTTCAGTTCGTTTTATAGATGAGGAAATTGAGGCAAAGAGGGTTAAGTGACTTGCCCAAGGTCACACAGCTAGTACATGTCTGAGGCTGGATTTAAACTCATAGAGACGAGTCTTCCTGATTCCAAGTCCAATGATCCTGCTACTGCACCACCTAGCTACACACACATGTACATGTTCATATGCATACATATTGCCAGACATTCTACTGTCAAATATATTTATTTTGTAGTAAATCAAATCATAAATTTACAATGAAGTCTCAAAATATCTGGTGGAAATGAGTACATATATATCTCACAAAAGTTTCATGGGATAGAGGTGCAAAGGTCTTTGGTTTGTTTTTTTCTCTCACTGTCTATGAATGGCTAATTAGAGAGACAAAAAATCATAGGACTTATTTTTAGAACAATTTTCTTGCAGAACAAGCTTATTCTGCAATACTCATATCTGAAGAACTCATAACATTCTGCAGAGTGATGGTTTATTCAATTTGCAGAGCAAATTTCTACTCTCACAGCTATTTACCATTTTCTTTACTATTTGTTATTTCTTTGTACATTTTTCCTCTGATTATGGCTCTCTACAAAACTAAATGTACAAAAATCTACAATATTAAAATAACTATCCCTTCTGCCCTAGTGTATAACCAAAAATTCATAGGTCTCATTTTTCAGCCTTGGAAAGACTCTACAGAAACATATTATCATCTATGTCTGCTGTAGGCATGTATAAAAGGTTCTGGTTGTACATCAAGACATTCTGATGTCTTAAAAAATAAATAAATGGAACTTAATTACCATTGATCTTCCTTTCCCTTCTTTTAAGGGGAAAGAAAAACATATTGTAGTGCTACCTTTTTTAGAGGTATTAAGTTAGACCAGGGCATATCCATCACATCTTGTTTGAATGTACATGATGTTTATTCAATTCTGCAGAAATGCACAGACCTGGGATGGGGTGCTGGCTTCACTGATTGATCAGAACCCCTCTGTAACTCAATAGTCACTCACAAGGAGAGTAAGTGTTCCTATGCATATGTATTCATATTGCCAGAAATTCTACTCTCAAATTTATTTATTTTGTAGTAAACCAATCACAAATTTTACAAGGAATTCACAAA
This sequence comes from Macrotis lagotis, assembly GCF_037893015.1. Classification (NCBI taxonomy): domain Eukaryota; kingdom Metazoa; phylum Chordata; class Mammalia; order Peramelemorphia; family Peramelidae; genus Macrotis; species Macrotis lagotis. The sequence continues at coordinate 193,083,818 of NC_133661.1, forward strand.
ATCTCTGGTGGAAATGATGTCTTACAACAGTTTCTTGTGTTCTAGGTATTGTTCTAAGTATTAAATACAACTTATCATCCTGCACCCAATTAAAGTCAGAAAACAATGCCCCCTGGCTATCACCAGGTTCAAGCTAGTAGGATCAGCTAGAACTTGAATTCTAGTACCATAGTCTCAAGAACTGTGTTGTCTATGTGCCACAATGGAGCATTTATTGAGAAATTTACACATCACAGAATTTTAGGGTTGGGAAGACATCTTAGCAGCCACCTAGATTACCCCATCAGCATATCTGATGAGTGGTCATCCATTTTCAAATTGAAGATCTCCAATAAGTAGGAACCCACCACCTCTGAAGACCACCAATTTCATTGATGGATAGCTCTAATTATTAAGAAATTCTTCTTGACATTGAGCCTTGTGTCTTTGTCCACCATGTCCAAATGAAATTAGTGTAATCAAATGAGATAATATTTCTAAAGTGCTTAGTGTGTAATATAGCTTATATACAGTAGGCACCTTATATAAATGTGTATTTCCATATTGTTTCATATTTCTATAATATATTCTATATATTTCACATGACAGACCTTCAAATATGCGATGACAACTATCAGTTGTTTTTTTCCCTCCAGGTTAACTAACCAAATCACTTATAGCATAGGGGTGAGGTCCCTTACCTTTTTTGGTTGCCCTCCTCAGAATGATCTGCAATTTACCCATGATCTTCATTAAATCCTTTGTTCAGAACTGACTTCATTATTATTCTTGCTGTTATTGTTCAGTCATGTCTGATCTTCATGATTCCATTTGGGGTTTCCTTGGCAGAGATGCTGGAGTGCTTTGCTTCATCTCATTTTGGAGGTGAGGAAACTGAGGCAAACTGAGGCAAGATTAAGTGACTCGCCCAGCATTGCAGAGCTAGTAAATGTCTGAGGATAGATTTGAACTCAGGAAAAAGGAGTCTTCCTGACTCCCAAGCTCCACATTCTATCACCACACAATCTAGCTGTTCATATTAACCTATTACCTTTTTTGTAATTTTCACTAAATTACATGATAATCATAACTAGCATTTATTTACCACTCTAAGATTTATAAATGACTTTATATACATCATCAAGTTTAAAACTCACAACTACTTTGTGAGGTACTTGAGTACCTCAAGTGGATCTTTATATTCCTAAGCACCTAGAGAAATTTGTACATAATAGATAACTAATAAATACTTGCATTTAATTGAATTGAGAATTGCCAATTTAATGTTATTTCTCATGGTGAAACTATCATCAAACCAGAGAGAAGATTTACATAATGTGTTGAGTTAAGAATAGCATGTAAATCCAAAATTTCCTTTAAGACATCAAGAAGATTTTAAGTATAATTTTCAATGGCAGATATAATGGCAATTTTTTTTAAAATGCATTATATATTTAATGACTATTTTTAAAACTAAAACTTAGACCTCTCACATTTATGGAACTTTCTAAACCAAATAAACATGACATCATGACTATTTTTATTTACTTGAGCATGAATTGCCAGTATGAAAAGACTTTTCCCTCATACATTATTAAATATTAAGCACTTGCTTTTCACTTGAATGCAAGTTATTAATTTATAGGTTGGTTTTACCTTAAAACATCTGACAACATTTTTAGAAAATGCTTTTATAGATGACTTCAGGCAAGAGAAAAATTAGGCGGTGATGTTTTCATGTGTAGTCAATGGATTGTTGAAAGGAACCAATAGCATGAAAGTTATGGATAAGCTGCTCAGTGATAATATAGTGCAGTGAGCAGAGGGCTAGACTTAGGATGATCTGGATGCAAATCCCATCTATTAAACTGACTGCTAGCTAGGTGGTTCAATGGATAGAGAATGCCCACCTGACGTTAGGAAGATTCATATTCCTGAATTCAAATCTGACCTCAGAGACTTACTAGCTATGTGACCCTGGACAAATCATTTAATCCTCTTTACCTCGGTTTTCTCATCTGTCAAATGAGCTGGAGAAAGAAATGACAAACCATTCCAATATCTTTGTCAAGAAAATCCCAGAATGAGGTCATGAAGAGTCAAACACAACTGAACAAAAAAGAGTAAAAACTAGCTAATGAGTGATCATCACCAATCATTTAATCTCTCTAGACTTTGGGGAATTGGGAAACTACAAGCTTCCCCTTTGTGGAAGAAGTTTCAATACCAAGAAAATCATCTTATCACATTGACTTTGGGTGCAAAAATATCCTCTTCGTAGTACTGTTCAATAATATACCTACTCGGGTGGCTAATTGGTGCAGTGGATAGAGCCTTGGAGTCAGGAGTACCTGAGTTCAAATCTGACCTCAGACACTTAATACTTACCTAGCCGTGTGGCCTTGGGCAAGCCACTTTAACCCCATTGCCTTGAAAAATCTAAAAACAAACAAACAAACAAATAAATAAATAAATAAACAAATGGAAATAATATACCTACTCTAGGAAGGGGTTTTAGTGCTAAAACTAATCTGAACTATACTGTCTGTGGGGCTAGGATTATTATAATAAAAGCTAGCATTTATATAGTACATTAAGGTTTTTGAATCAATCTGCATTGGTTATTTCATTTGATCCTCTTAACAACCGAGTGAAGTAGGTGCTATTATTCTCTCCCATTTTACAACTGAGGAAACTGAAGCAGGTTAAGCGACTTCTAATTTCTAAAGGTTTTGAACTCAGTATTCATGAATTCAGTCCAACCTTAAATTCGCTACATTACCTCTCTACCTAATAGACCACCAGAAAGTTGAAAACAGAACCCAAAGAATGCAAGCCAAGACATCACCCACTGATGTCATTGGTTTTCTTCGAGAACAAAGGACAAACTACAACAGCGGTGATAAATTCATATTATACAAATAGTAAAGAATATCCAAAATATTAAGCAAAGCAAACACTATCTCAGTACTCATGAATTTGCACATAGCATGGATTTCCATATACCTCGGTATGCCAGCCACGTGACCAAGGCTCTAGGCACACCTATGGGCTTTGCTACTACATTTGGAACAAGAGGACCCAGGTCCAAATCTTGGCCTTCCTATTTGTTACCTGTACCTTGGGGCAAATCCCTTGCCCTTGTTTGGTCTCAGTTTCTTTAAAATGAGGGAGATGGACTAGTAGATCTTTAAGCTACTTTCCATTTAAGCTATATGATCCTCCATATTTGGGGGGGGGCTAGAGTTAATCATTGATACTTTCTTAGTCATTTATAGTCTTTTTGTTTGAAACTGCAGATGCATTGTTTCTTATTTTTTGTTTCTTTTGTTCTTGTTCTTTTATATGAATAGCTGTGCTTGCCAATAGAAGTCAAAATAAATTTTAAATTTTTTTTTAAAAGACTACAAAGGCACAGAGGGAGTGCTTTGTTTCAGAATGACAGGAAAAAAAAAAGAAATCAGAATGCTGTTTTAGCCATGGATGCTGGGATCACACATGCAGATGACACCAGGCATATCAATCCTTTTTTTAAAGCCTCCATTTAGAAAGGAAATAGGCACTGATGGAGAGATAATTGGGTCACAGTGAATTAAGGAGTTCTGGGGAGGAACTGGATGTGGACTTTATTAACAGATCAGGAGCACTTTATGTAACCTTTGTGCTCTTATAATTCAAGTAGAGATTCCAGACTCCATAACTGATATGTGCAAGTGGAAAACAAATGACTTCATGAAAACTCCCTATTACATTCATTATCAATGTGATCTTTGAAAATGAGATAAGATGATTGTCAACAAAATAGCTAAATGGGATTAGGTCCAAATTCAACATTCAAATAAAAATTAATTGGACACTAATATCTCTTTTTTCTTTCTTTTCACCATTTTCTTGGATAATTCTGTTTAGAATCATACAATGTCAGAACTGGAAAGGAACTAGAGATCACCCACTCCCCATCTTACAAATAAGAAAATGGAGGCTCAGAAACTGAAGTAACCTCTTATAAACAGTTAATTATTAATAGAGTCAGAACTAGAACTTAGGTCTTCAGGACCCTAATGCAGTGATCTTTATAGAACTTTGCAGTTAAAAATATAGTTCACTGTTTAAGCTCAGGGAGACTAATTTTGTGTATTTCTGCAGAGGAAAAAGAGCTAAACCTATATACATACAAATACATCTATATAGATATACCATACAAGGTAGCTATTTGTAAATACAAGTATAGATATCATGTATACATTAAACATATCAACATATATACATGTATCAATGTATGATTTGTCTAAATATACATGTATATGTACATTTGTACAATTATAAATATTAAATATGGTACATATGTAGAGTCTGGATTTCCTTATCTTTTCTAGGCTAAATGTGAAGTGGATACACTGGATCCCACACCTACCTTCCTCTTTCCAACTCTTACTGTTATAACAATATCAAATTAACACTAGCATTCCTAATAAGGATATGTCAATAAATTGCATAATGACTAAAATCTCCATTCACTCTGGCTTCCTTGTCAAAGATCCTGCTGTCTCTTTCTATTAGAATGCATGCTCCTTGAGAGCAGGAACTGTCTCATTAGGTTATATAATTAGTATTTCCACTATTTTATTGTTTTTCAATTGTGTCTGACTCTTTATGACTCCCTTTGGGGTTTTCAGATACTGAAGTAGCTTGCCATTTCCTTCACCAATTCATTTTACAGATGAGGAAATTGAGGCAAATGGGATTAAATGACTTGTCAAAGATTACAAAGAAAGTATCTGAAGAGGATTTGAACTGGGTTCTCTGGACACCAGGATCAACTTGCTATCTATTTCACTACCTCTTCCCACTTTTTAATTAACTCTTTTTTTTTAATTTTTTTTTTGCAAGGTAATGGGGTTAAGTGGCTTGCCCAAGACCACATGGCTAGGTAATTATTAAGTGTCTGAGGTCAGATTTGAACTCAGGTATTCCTGACTCCAGGGCTGGAGCTCTATCCACTGCACCACCTAGCCACCCCATAATTAACTCTTAAATACTTTTTCATTCATTCATTTATTCCTGAGAGCAGTTATATTTGTACATTCTAATATATGTTCAGAAAGTGAATCTGGACTCCAAAGTAATGGTTATCAGACATTTTGAGACTGGGTCTCACTATGGCTCAGCAGTTGGACAATCTAGGTTCTGGTCTGGGCTCAGTCTAACATGTTTTAGTTTAGGCAAGTCATTCTTCAGTGAAACTTTTCATGCTTTCCTTTCCCAATTGTCAACAATCACTTTGGTGCAAGTCTACAGCATGGAGATCATGATCACAGGATTTTCTTAGCTGAGTCAACAACAAGCTTTCAACTTTAACAAAGATGTGTTAAGCTCCTACTATTCGCTACCAACTTGGAAAATGAAAAAAATAAGACACAGTCCTTGACTTCATGAAGTTCTTTTGAGGTAGTTTATGAAAGTCACACAAATAATCATAGTATAAATGAGACACGATAAATATAAAAGACTTGTGTTTAAAAACTTCTTGACATGAATGACCTAATTTCATTTTAGGGATCTTTTGCTCTTCTGCTTCATTCATTGCTCCTACCCAGATGATCTGAGAAGTTTATTATTCTATTATCTGATGCTCCCAGTTGAATGCAAACCCTTTAAGGGCAGGGATTTTTTTATTTATATATTTCTATGCAAAAGACCTAACACAGCACTTGGCAAATAGATACTTAATAAATGTTTGTTGAATTATATTAAATTAAATTATCCTCAGCTCAGGTACACTGATGCACTAGGCTTAAATAAAAATCAATTGTTTTATTTAGAAGTCAATACCAACTGAATTAGCAATTGAGGTCATAAAAAGTAATGTTTCTCCAAGAATCCTTTATGATCTTTGTGACCTAAAGAACTATACTAGAGGAGATTCAGGTGGGGGCAGTCATAATTTCCTTCCTCATGTTTATCCCTCCATAGCTCATTTGTTGGTGCCACATTGCTTGCCTCCAATACCTCTTTCCTGCTACACTTTCAGCAGGCATTGTTAATAGCAGCTCTCAAAGCATGATGGTCATCTCATCTGAAGCCTCCACCTCCTGATACTCAGCTCCCCTCACTATTGCAGCACTCAACAATTCTACTTTGTCACCCCTGTTGCTGCTCCTCAGCTTTGGTACCACTCACTGTCCTCTTCAATTTGATAGTCTGGCTCTCTTCCTATAGATGACATTTATCATTTTCCCCAGGGGACCAGCTCCTTAAACTAGACTCTCAAGAGTATTTTTATAGCTTAAAAAACTCTCCAGTGTTCTTAATCCTTTTGTGCCCAATCAATAAGTAAACATTTATAATGGGTTTAGTATATGCCTTAATATTTACTAAGCAGGATACAAAGGTAGACAAAAATCACAGGTCTCCTTTGTCCCCACAGTTCCACACCTCACATTGGCAACATGTCAAGGTAGGGGGGAAAACCATGAGAATATCTGTGTCTATTTCATACAGGCTTTTAATGAGTAGCAGGCATCTGCTTCCTGTTTTCTACATTGTCCAGGTCTTCTTACATTAATGCCTCCCTCTGGATCTTGATATTCAAGATGCATGGCTTAGTCTTCCCAGAAGTGACTGATTTCCCCCTGGGACGGTAGGACCAGGTTATTCAAATTACTCAAGGATGTTTCATAAAAAAATATTTAGAAAGGCTCCCTCCTTTATGACACTTGGATATGTTCAGATCATTTGTTCCATTTCAATAATGTGACCTATGTTAGGGGTTAGCAACAGCAACCATCCCTCTTCTCCATAATTTTTGCCAGCTGACACCTGCAGCTGCTGAGAGTCACATCTCTTTTTCAGAGACAAATGTGCACACGCAGTCACTGAAAACAATTGGCATGTTCACACATCATCTCCCCAACTCCCAGAGTTAGCTTTGTCATTATACCAATCCTCCCCACTTCTCCAATAGAGGAGAAAAGAAGTCATAGGTTGAGAGACTGAAAGAACTTAAAAGGATATAGATCAAATCTAATTAACTAAATTCAAGATAAATAAACAACTAGCCCAAAGTCTTCTATCTAATAAGTGGCAGGGCTAGGACTTGAAAACTGAGTTTTTTGATTCCAAGTTCAGAATTGTTAAAAAAAAAAAAAAAACCTTGATACCCCACTTTCTCTAAAATACTAACCTTTGTTTTTTGTTTGGAAATCAGAGCTACTATGTATATATTATTATGAACTAAAAATCCCATTTTTTTCTAGGTTCTTTTGGATAGAATAGAAATTCTAAATTTAGAAATACCGTTATCCATACAAAATGCAGTATCAAAAAAGAAAAAAGGAAAGGCAAAGAGGGAAAAGTATTCTCCATACCTGGTAATATTTCTGTTTCTTCCTCCTTTGGGTTAATAATTGGTTTTTTCCCAACTTGCCAATCTTCATGGAAAATACTTGCATATTAAATTGCTTTGCACATATTTACAAGGGGAAACAAGTGGAGACAGAATGGCTTAAGAAATAATGAGTTGACCTGGAAGACAGGAAGAAGAGGGTTCAAATCATGCCTTTGTCACCTTCATTAACTGTGATTTTGGCCAAGTCCTTCAATAACTCATTGGCCTAAGTACCTCTCTAGGATTATAAAGCTGCAGAGCATTTAGGATCTCCATTAATAGAGGGCATTCCCCTATTCCAATTAAATCCCATGTTCAGATACCACATCATTCCTTTTCCTCCTCCAAAAAAAAAAAAAAGAAACTTAGGACAATGTTTTTAGAGTCATAAAATTTTATATCCATCCTTAAACTCCCCTTTCCCTCATTCATGCTACAAATCTCCTAAATTCATTTTCCCCATCTATCTAATGGATGCAGTTCATGACACCTATATACTTCACAAGGTCAAGAGGAGTGTCTCTGACTATATAGGGGGAAAGCTTTAATCACTTTTTTTTAAAGTTTTTGCAAGGCAATGGGATTAAGTGGCTTGCCCAAGGCCACACAGCTAGGTAACTATTAAGTGTCTGAGGTCAAATTTGAACTCAGGTACTCCTGACTCCAGGGCCGGTGCTCTATCCACTGCACCACCTAGCCGCCCTACTTTAATCACTTCTTAAGAAAAAGATGGACTTTGTGCAGAATGAACTATACATTTTTGGATAAGGCTACTGTGGAAATTTGTTTATTTCACTATGCATATTTGTTACAAAGGTTTTGTTTTTATTTTTATTTTCCAATTGGGAGTGGGAAATCAGTGGGAAAGAGATAAAATAAATGCTTGTTAATTGAAAAAATTAATTGTAAAAGTCTGAAAGGAACCATTAATGATCTAGTATTTGATAAACCCAAAAATCCAAGCTTTGGGTGGAAGGGAATTTACTATTAGACAAAATTGCTGAGAAAACCAAAAAGCAGTTTGGCAGAAACAAGATATAGATCAAAATCTCATCCATAAATTTTAATTTTGGACCTGATTAGGTATAAAGGTAGATACTATTTGCAAATTAGGGAAGTTTGGAATACTTTTTCTATCAGATCTATGGATATGGGAAGAATTTATGACCAAATAAGAAATAGCATTATGGGATATAAATAGATAATTTTGACTACATTAAATTTTTTTTTTTTTAGGTTTTTTGCAAGGCAAATGGGGTTAAGTGGTTTGCCCAAGGCCACCCAGCTAGGTAATTATTAAGTGTCTGAGACCGGATTTGAACCCAGGTACTCCTGACTCCAAGGCCGGTGCTTTATCCACTATGCCACCTAGCCGCCCTGTACACCACCTAGCCACCCTACATTAAATTTAAAAGGGGTTTTGCATTAACAAAAATCAATGTAGCCAAGATTAGAAGGGAAGCCGGAAACTAGGGGTAAGGGGAATTCACAAGTTTCTCAGATAAAGGCCTTATTTCTCAAAAACATACTGAAATAAGTTAAATTTATAGGACTATGGGTCATTTTCCCAATTGATAGTCAAAGGATATTAGTAGGCAGTTTTCAGAAGAATTCAAAGCTATTACATTTAAAAAATGCTATAAATCCCTCTTGATTAGAAAAATACAAATTAAAGCAACTCTTGGGAACCACCTCACTCCTATCAGAATGACTAAGATGACCAAAAAGGAAAATAACAAATGTTGGTAGGAATGTGGAAAAACAGAACACTAAAGTATTATTGATAGAGTTGTGAACTTATCCAACTATTTTGGAGAGCAATTTGGAACTATTCCCAAAGGGCTATAAAACTCTGGATACACTTAGACACAAAAATACTATTATTAGATCTGTCTTTTTTTTGGCAACATTTATCTTTTTATTTTTATTTTTTCCAATTGATATTTTGTTTTATTTTTCCAAGTACATGTTATGAAAGTTTTTCATCATTCATCAACATGCATATACTTATTTATGTTACATAAGTTCCTTCCACTCTCCTTTCTAATCCCCTTCCCCTCAATAGTGAACAGTATGGTGAACATTGTTCATAGGAGTTTGTGTTTGACATGTTTACAGATTAGTCATTTTCTGTATAAGGAATTAGACTAAGGGAAAAGAAAAAACCATGAGACAGGAAAGAAAAATATAAATGAAATTTTTAAAAAGTTAAAAAGTGTTCATTAAGATTCTGTAGGGGTTTTTTGGTTGATCTTTTTTTGTTTTGTTTTGTTTTTCTTCCTCTGGATGTGGATTGCATTGTCCCAGGATTGATCCATCAAGGTTGTAGATCTGTCTTTCAAAGAGATCAAACAAAAAGGAAAAAAGTCCTTTATCTAATAGTTTCAGAAAAACATGGGAAGCCTTATATGAATTTGATGCAAAGTGAACTGAGCAGAGCCAGGAGATCACAGAATACTATAATAGCAATGATCAACTACGAATGACTTATTCACAGCAATGTAACAAAATAAGACAGCTCCGAAGAATTTATGATGAAAAAATATAATCCACTTCCAGAGAAAGAACTGATGGAATCCGAATGCAGATTAAAGCATACTTTTTGTACTTTATTTTTCTTGGGGTTTTTTGGAAGGAGACTATGTTCTCTTTTGCAACACGAATAAAGTGAAAATACATTTTTTATGAATGTACATGTATAAAATCTATATCCAAGTGTTTGTCTTCTCAAGAAAGAGACTAGGAAAAAGAAAGGGTGGCAATTTGAATTTCAAATACAATAAATAAAAGAATTCTAAAATTGTTTTTACATGTAATTGAGAAAAAATAAAATGAAAATATTTTTTAAAAAAGATTGAAAACCTCACCCTCTTCTCCCCCACCCTCCAAAAAAAAAAGCCCCATACCCTAAAGAAGTGACAGATGAAGCAGAAACATCAACCTCATCCATCTTACTTGGAAAAACATTCATATTCACTACAATCTTTTATCTTCTAATCAACCCAGTACCATAGGAAAAGTAGAAATTTTTGTTGCTCCATTACACATAAACTTGCCTATGATTACTTAGTAAGAGAGTGCCAGAGTCAGCACCAGATTAGTCCAATGGACTAGTCCCAGGACCTTGCCTTAGTTCTGTTCTGGAGTCTTTATTTTCTCAAATGACTCCAAAAATGTTTTTTGGAATTCTTAATAATAATAATAATAATAATAATAATAATAATAAATACTGCTCAGCATTATCTAGTATTGAGAAAAAAAGATTACCTAAGTAATTAGCATCTTTTGGAGGGAACTACTTTGAAAAAATATTATACTAGGAAATTTTCCTTCAGTTGGTATGCACTGCCTAATCTTGCTTGAATCTAAAGGAATGGATAAAAATGACCCCTTAGAGTCTCATTTCTCACACAGCAAGCAAAATCTCAAAAGCTTTGTGGATGTCCTTTATAACCACTAGAGGTCAGAATTTTCATCTCTCACACAACCCTACTGCCTATTCAATAATTAACTCATTTTCTCCCTTTGAGAGTTGGGTAGGCATGAGGGTCATCTTGTCATTTATTGCCATAGGCACAATTCTCTGCTCTAATAGATAGAACTCACCTATGCTAAAAATCCCCATTATCTCTAAGATTCTTGATTTCCAACCAGATTTTAAATCTGTTTTGTAGCCATTGCCTGTGTTGGTGCTTTAAGCCAACTTTTGACTTTTCTTCTTTAGGGAAACATCAGCATCTGACACAATGCTTTTTACACAATAGGAACATTTTGTTTTATATTTTTTTGAATTTAAGTAATAAAAACAAGTCTTTTCATAACAAACTTAGATAACTTTAGATTCTTGAGGACTTTGGCTCCAATAACCAGCCAAATTAACCAGAGCAGTAAGTATGATATAGGGAGGGGGGAAGATGATTGAATATTATAGGTGCATGAAATTTAGAGTTAGAAGAGTCTGATCCTTCAAATTTAATGGATGAGGAAACTGAGGTCTAGAAAAAAATTGGCTTTCCAATGACAAAATATTTAATGAATGAATGAATATCATAAAGTACTGTTATATTAAGCAGCTGTATGTCACATTGGCCTTGGGAAAAAATAACGAAACAAACAAAATCTCAAACTTAGATTAAAATACTAGTCTAGAGTCAGGAAGACCTCAATTCAAATTTGCCCCAGATACTTACTAGCAGTGTGACCCTGAGCAAGCCACTTAACCTCTAACTGCCTCAGTTTTCTTGACTATAAAATGAGATAATTATAGTACTTACACTCCAAAGTTGTAGTGAAGATGAAATGAGATCTTATTTGTAAAGTCCTTAGAACATTGCCTGAATGTTATTAAATATTTGTTCCATTCCATTCAAATCCAGGAAAAGTGGTGGGACTGACACGAAAAGGATGAATCCACCTTACTATAGGTTAATGTATAACGAGCATCTGTTAAGCCTTCACAAGGATGCTTTGTTCAGAGGCAACAGGCCATAGGATGTAGGGTAGTTCAGTAGATAGAAGGGGGTTCAGGCTTTGAATTCTTGGGGACTTTGACTCAATTAACTAGTCAAATTACTCAGATCAATAAGTATTTAATTAAGCACTTATAATCTTCTAGACTCAAATCCCAGATCTGCTGGGACCTCAAGCAAGTCACTTGAACTCTCTGAACCTTAGTCTTTTCCTCTAATACATTAGGGAGGTTGGAGTTTATGACCTCTTAAGTATCATTTAGGTCTAAATTCATGAGCTGGTCCACTTTAAGCTGTGCAAAGAATTCTAATCAGAAGAAGCTTATTAATAAAACAATATATCACCCCAAATAAAACATATGGTATGGGAACTTTCCTTCCCCACTCCCATCAGCATCTAAGAACTTTTCTAATCACATTTAGGGCTTTGTAATCCAATAAAACTTTAGTAAGGACCTATTATTTGCAAGGGGCTATTCTCAGTTTTGCATAAAATGATTAGATATAATGCAATTATAATAATATCTTATGTATAGAGCTCATTATATCTTACAATGTGTTTTACTCATAGCAACCCTAAGGGATAGGTAATATGCTATTGTTACTCTGATTTTGCAAATGGGCAAACTGAGGATCAGAAAAGTTGAGTGAATGGATTGAACTTGGTCATGTTCTAAGGTCCTTCCATTTCAAAGCTCTTAAAATTCTGCTAACCCACCTATGATCATTATTGATAAGATTTTAGAGCTGAAACTTGATTTTAGTCTTAGGTCTCTTATTTATAAATCCACTATTATTTCTATTATATCATGCTGTCCAAAGCACATAAAAATATAATGTCATTATTTTATGATTGTGTATTTTGTAATTTTTCAGGAATATATTCACCTTTATGTTAGTTGATATTTCATAGATAAAAAACTTTACAGACAGGAATGAATCTCTGCGTCATCCATCATTACCACCAGTTCTACCACCAAAAAGCATTTCCCAAGCACCTGTTTATATCAGAAACTGGACCAGGTGCTATATGAAGGGCATTCAGGACTAAGCCAGAATGAAATCCCCAGCTTAGCCCAGAGAAGCACATAACTTCCATCTCTCACCAACCTCTCCTTGGATGAAGGACAGTGGCAGAAACCTGACTCCAAGACAGGAACCAAGCTATTTGAAAATTCCTGGAAGTGGCCCATACTTAACAACACCTAAAGACCTTTTCAATTTGTTTGCCTTGGAAACTTTAGAATAAATCTGGGAGAAAAAAATTGTACTTGTCTCTAAAGAATTAATTTGCTCTTCAGCCTCAGAAGTCAAACATTTCCCTAAGTGAAGTTGGTTCAAAGGAAGTGGAAAGCCTATGATGGAAAAGATGTGATATTTCTTTTCATCTTAGAATGGAAGAATCTACAACATAGCCACTACTCGTGATATTACCATATGATCTCCAAAAAACACTGCTAGAGGTTAACCAAACTTTAATGACATTTAAGCTTTCCCAAATGGAGAATGGTACAGACTTCAAGGTCATGTTCCTGACTAGCAAATGCAAGACTAGTTTTCTTAGTATTTCTCTACCTCCAAGCAGAATAACTAAGACCACAAAAGTGCCAGAAGCTTGTCAGACATAGATAATCTTTCATCTGAACTACAAATGGAAATAAGGGTTCTTTGAAGTAATAAAAGTTATTTTACTGAAGTTTTTATGAAAAGAGGTACAAAATATTCTGACCCAATAAACAAAATTGACCTTCCCATTTGTTATTTACATTTCTTATATGCATTGTTTTTTCCTAAATAAATTAGAAATGGAACCAAAAGAAATCTTATAGATCATCTCATCATAGATTTAGAGCTAGAAGGGATTCTAAGGTCACTATATTCACACTTATCATTTTGCAAATGAAGAATTAAGGCTCAGGGACTTGTCCAAAAGTTCAAATAGCAAGAGCAAGATTCAAACCAAGACCCTTTGATTCCAAATCTATCACATTTTCCTCTGTAGTATGATGCTTCCTATGATTGCTAAGATTGAGAGACAACATGAAATAGTGAATCAAGTACTGAGATGGGCATTTGGAAGATGTGAGGTCACTAATATTGTTGCAAGTCACAGGTGAAATAAGGTCTGTCAAAAACTTTGCAAACAAAGCTGTATTCATATGGCACGTGCTATTCATATTGTCCAGGTTTGCACAGTTAATAAGCAGAGGAACTGAGTTGTACATCTTGTTTTTTCACCTTATCTTTTTTAAGTAAGTGAGCCCCACTGATAGTTCAATAATTAAGATGGCCTATTATCTAAGCCAAAAGTTTTCCTTACCTATAAAATCAGGAGGTAAGAGATGGGGAAAAACTTTATTTGTTCATTCATTTATTAGTTGCTCTCATTACTTTATATTGGCACACTTTACATAGAAAATAACATGAAATAAAATGTGTCTATAAAAGATTATGTGTGAGGATACATACAACATGAAGGCACATGTATTAGTGAACTGGTCATATTCATCATTTGTAAATTATTTGGTATATCAGGGTCCAGGGGGAAGGATGTTCTCAACTTCCATTTCTGAAAAAGAGATGTCCTCAATCAGTAAAAAAAAAAAAAATGATGGTCTCTGACCTTCAGGAAGGTCACTTTCCCTCTCAAATATTTAAATTATGTTCTAAGTCCTAAATGTGTACAATGCCCTTAGCAAGTTTAGCAGATGGAGTCATGGGGGCGGGGGGGGGGGGGGTGTGAGAGTTTAGAGAGCAAACTATTACCTCATTTTATATTACTGGTTCCCAATCCTGGAGATCCAGGGAGGTTCTATCTACAGGAAGAATAATAGATAGATATAAAGGGCAATCTTCTTTTAGACTGCCCACTTATAAGACTCAGATTCCAGGGAGATTGATGAGAATTTCAGAAATGAATATTTTCATTTTAAAATCAAATTGCCTTCTTAAAATTTTTTCAAAAGTCTTTTATCTTCATTTCCTCTTTAAGAAAGGTTTTTAACACTTAAACTCACTGTAAAGTCTCCATTTTACCAGATCCTTGCCCTCAGTAATCTGTAACCAAGTACAATATTTAAATGTGTAGAACCATTTTGTATTGGTAATTTATGAAGAATCATTTTGTGATTTAATTATTTGCAATATATCCATTTTGTAACTCTTGTGTAAACCACAGATGGATTTATTGGACCTAGAGTTAGAGATTTTTGTAATCATTCTTTCTTAAAATGGGGACTTTTCTTAAAATAGGGCCTTTACCCTATCAGTGAGAGAGAGAGAGAGAGAGAGAGAGAGAGAGACCTAGAGACCAAGAGACAGAGAGACAAAGACAGAGACAGAGAGAGACAGAGAGACAGAGACAGAGAAACACACAGAGAAACACAGAGAGACACAGACAGAGAGACAGAGAGAAAGACAGAGTGAGAAAGATGGTGGGGGTGCAATTCAAAGGGAAATGGCATTTCTGCTTTCTTCTTTAGGAAAAACGAGATAGCTGTGAATGTATCTGAGCTTTTAACAGTGCTATGGAAACCTGGAGATATCTGGTAAATGAGATGTGATATCTCCATTCTGTAACCTGGGCAAGGATTTCAAAGGAAAGGTAAACACAATCCAGGAATCTCATGAGTTGCAGTCAGATCTCAGCCAGGATAGGTTGATCCAGGTAATACTGAACCTTATTTTAAAAAATGACAAGATTAAACAAAGGGCACAGGGGTTCTTTAGGCTTTCATATGACTTTGGGGTTGCCCAGATCTTTCCAAGACATATTAGTAGAGGCTCAAGAGTTTATTTCCTCACAGCAGATCTATGCACAGGAGCCTGAAAAAAATTTTGAATGTAATTTCTTATTGGTGGTCTTCTCTGAAAATCTAAACCTGACAGTTGAAGAATACATTGGAATTAATGAATAGACATACACATGCCTATGTGATAGGTGTAAAGCACTATATTAATGGTGGCCAACCTCTATACATATTATATAACTATAAACTATTACTATATGACTTCTTTGAGTGGTGTACTACATATATTTTAGTGTTAGCCAAGGGATTTGAGTTTGAATTTGGGACTATATTATGGAAATACTTCTTTTATTTCACAAATATAAATACTTCTTTTATTTCACAATTTGAAAAGAAAATAAATTTAAATTTATTTTTCCTACTAACATTTTATTTGTTTTCCAATTATATACAATAGTAGTATCTACCTATCTTGTTTCTAAGATTTTGCATTTTATAATTTTTCCCCATCCTTCCTTCCCTCTCCCCCAAAGGCTATCTGATAGTCTTTACATTGATGTAAATTGAATGTGTTATAAGAATAAGCATAAGTGTAAACATAACACCCCCCCCCCCAAGAAGATGAGAAAGCTCTCAAGAGAGAAAGGAAAAAAATGTACTTCAGTCTGTGTTCAGATTTCAATAGCTCTGTCTCTGGGGTCAGTTGCTTTCTTTATCGTAAGTCCACCAGAGAAGCTGCTTCAATATTTTTCCCACAGTTGCTATTACTAGCTGTACCTCCACTCTATTCCTCTCCACTCTCATTTATTCTATTCTCTCTCTCCTTTCATCCTGTCCCTCCTCAGAAGAGTGTTGTATCTGAGTACCCTCTCCCTCAATCTTCCCTCTCTTCTATCACCTATTCCCCCCTTCTCTCCCCCCCCCCATTCCCCCTTATCCCATCCCTTTATTCTCATTTTTCTCTAGGGTAAGATAGATTTCCTCACCCTATGAAGTGTGTATGTTATTTCCTCTCTGAGCCATTTCTGATGAGAATGAAGGCTCACTCATTTCCCCTTGCCTTCCCCTGTTCCACTCCATTGAAAAAGTTTTTTCTTGACTCTTATGTGAAATTTCTTAGCCTCTTCTTCATCTCCTTTCCCTTCCTCCCATTACTTTCTTTTATCACCCATTGACTCCATCTTTTTTATTATATTATAACATTCTATTCTACTTGTTCCTATGTCCTGTTTTATATATGCTCCTTATAACAGCTCTTATAAATGAGAAAGTTCATATGAGTTATCAATATCTTCTTCTCATGCAGGAATACATACGGTTCAATATCATTAAGTTCCTCATAGTTAATACTTGTCATTCAACACTCTGTGGTTCACCAGAGTCCTGTACTTGGAGATCAAACTTTCTGTTCAGCTCTGGTTGTCTCAATAGGAAAGTTTGAAAGTCCCTTGTTTCATGGAAAGTCCTTCTTTTCCCCCTTGAAAGAGGATGTTCAGTTTTGCTGAGTAGTTGATTCTCGATTGTAAACCAAGATCTTTTGCTTTCCAGAATATCATATTCCAATCCCTATAAGCCCTTAGTGTAGATGCTGCCAGATCCTGTATAATCCTGACTATGGAGCACAGTAGTTGAATTGTTTGTTTCTGGCAGCTTTTAGAATTTTTCTCTCTGATTTTGGAGTTTGGGAATTTGGCTATAATATTCCTGGAAGTTTTTCTTTTGGGATCGCTTTCAGTAGGTGATCAGTAAATTCTCTCAATTTCTATCTTACCCTCTGCTTCTAGGATCTCAGGGCAATTTTGCTGTATTATTTCTTGAAAAATGAAGTCTAGGCTCTTTTTCTGATCGTGGCTTTCAGATAGCCCAATAATTTTAAAATTATTTCTTCTGGGTCTGTTTTTGAGGTTAGTTATTTTTCCAATAAGATATTTCAAATTTTCTTTGAATTTTTGGCTTTTTTTTTGGAAGAGTTTTATTTCTTCCTGATTTCTTGCAAAGTCATCAGCTTCCTTTAGTTGCATTCTGCATTTGAAGGAGTTATTTTCTTCAGAGAGATTTTTTTAATCTCCTTTGCCAGCTGGCCAATTCTGCTTTTTAAGGTATTCTTCTCCTCATTTGCCTTTTGTTTTATTTTTTTTCCATTAGGCCTAAACTGGTTTTTAACATATTATTTTCTTTTTTTTTTTTTTAGGTTTTTGCAAGGCAAATGGGGTTAAGTGGCTTGCCCAAGGCCACACAGCTAGGTAATTATTAAGTGTCTGAGACCACATTTGAACCCAGGTACTCCTGACTTCAGGGCTGGTATTTTATCCACTGCGCCACCTAGCTGCCCCAAGATATTATTTTCTTTAGAATTATTTTTGTATATCTTTCACCAAGCTGTTGATTTGGTTTTCATGATTTTTCTGCATCACTCTCATTTCTCCTCCCAATTTTTCTTCCATCTCCCTTATTGCTTTTCAAAGTCTTTTTTGAGTTCATCCATAGTCTGAGCCCATTTTCTATTTCTTTGGAGGTTTTGGATCTGGATGCTTTGATTTTGTCTTCATCTGAGTATGTGTTTTGATCTTCCATGGGACTAAAGTAATTCTCTATGGTCAGATTCTTCTTTTTCTGTTGTTAACTCATTTCCTCAGCCTAAGGACAGCACATCCAAGGCTTTGCGGGTTTTTGTTTGTTTGCTTTTTTGGGAAGCCCCACTGGGACCTTTATTCCTCCAAGGTCTTATGCTTTCTTGCCTGTGCTTTGATATGTAGATGGTCCCCATACTTCCCTCTGCCTTGGAGTTATAAGGAGGAATCCAGCTTGTCTGCTTAATATGGAAGCCCAAACTGCAACCTGGATCTGAGTGTAGGCTAGCAGCAGAGTCCTGCCCCAAGGGAGAGCAGAGAAATCTCTGCAGAATTCCCTTACCATTTCTGGGGGTGCAGGCTGCTTTCTCCAGAGTCTCGCTGCAGATTCTGTGGTGGGTGCTCCTTACTCCCTCATTCTGGTGTAGCAGAGTTCTCTCACTGCCCCTTCAAGCAGTAGCTAGTGATCTCTGGGCTGGGTTGGGTTGAGCTGGGCTGCACTGCAGCCATGGCTTTTTTCCAACCCCCAGTCCTGGTGAAACACATCTTTCCTGCAGAACTTCTAAGCTATCTTGGACTGGGAAAACATTTTAGTTTCCTGTCTTTCTGTGGGTTCTGCCCCTCTAAATTTTGGCTAGAGTCATCATTTGTTGGTTTTTGAAATTTGGCGGGGGGAGATCCCAGGAAACATTGCCTTCACACTGCCCAATAAATTTAAATTTAAAAAATAAGTTTATGTTCTCCTTGAGAAAATAATATGTATATATTTCAAAGGGTTGGGGAGCACAAATAATTAGAGCATCAGGAGGTGACATTTGATTTGAGCTATGAACAGATCTAGGAATTTCAATAAGTTGAGGTAAGGAAGGCAAGTACCTCTGGTACAGAAGTATAGATCATGCAAAAATATGAAGACAGGAGATAAAATATCACATATAGAGACATTTTGGTAGTACTATTTGGCTAAAAATGCAGAACATGCTGAGGGGAGGAGAAGCCAGGATATGAATTGAAATATTTGAAAAGATCTATTGGCTCCATCTTGGAAGGGTTTAAAATATCAAACAAGGAAGTTTTAATTTCATGCAGGCAGCAATGGGATCCAGTGAAGAGTCTTGAGCAGAAGAGTGACATAGACCTTTACTTAGGAAGGCCAAATTCCAGAGTCATATAGTAATCACAGCTCTATCCCATTCAAAGAAGGAAGGGGATAAAGAGAATAAAGGCAAACTATAATGAATAAGAAACAGCAGCATTTAGGAAACAAACCTCAGGAAAGACATTGAAGAAGGGTCTCTATTTTTTGGTAAATCCACAGGAAACTAAAATGTTTACAATTAATTGAAATAATGATGCCTATAAGCTACCATTCTCCTAACTACCTAGTGCCTTTACCCCTGGGGTGTCTAAAAGAAAACAGACTTAAGGTAGAAAATCTGTTTTCAGCTAGGAAAATAATTTTCTCTTAAAGGAGGCTTTTCTTTGTGAATGGATGAAGAAGGCTGAGTGAATTAACTAACACATCTTCATCATGATTGAACTGCTCCTATAAGGTACTCACTGTTAAAAAAAAACTAAAGCTGGCAGACAAAAATTTCTCTTAGTTCCTCCAGTCCCCTTGGTACCCTCAGGTTGCCTTTATCTTCCACCTAACCAAAAAGTGTTTCCTGATTTGTCCTTCTGATGTTCACTATCTCCTTCAGAACTCTGAAGTTCTGTACCCTCTCTCAAGCTCACCCAGTAACCATATACTCAAATGTGATTATTGAACCATTGTGGAAAAGCCACAAGCAGAGCACTGTACTGATTGATCATAAAGCTCAAAACCATCAGGACAATTAGATATAGACACATGCTTCTCTAGGTATTTTCCCCTACATAATTAAGAATTTTTGACATTTAATACAGCTATTGTTGTTGCTATTAATCATTTTCAGTCATGTTTGACTCTTCGTGACACCATTTGGGGTTTTCTTGTCAAAGATATTGGAGCAGTTTGTCATCTCCTTCTTCAGTTCATTTTATAGTTGAGGCAAATGGGGTTAAGTGACTTGAGGAGAAGAATTATGAATGGAGGCAGGAAATGGAGAATAAATTGCTACCAAGTTTGTATTGGCATAGAGCAGGCCACTGAAAAGAGTTTGCCTGTGGCAAACCCTTATAGAGTTTGCCAGTCATAATACCTCTAACTTGTCCAACATTCAACAATTGTTTTTAGAATTCTGATCAACCCCCCCCCCCAAAATAGATGGAAAAGCCAACTAGCCTGTGGTGTGGTTTGAGAAGGGTTGGAGATACTCACCTCTCCAAAAAGAAATTTTCTACAACTTGATGCTCAGCACTTAGAAAGTCATTCTTAAGAAATGAAACATTAAGCTAAGGGGTAAAATGTCTTTAAGCTTCTCCTCTGAAAAATCTAAGAGAGATAAAACTAAATCCTAATGTGAACTAGTTTAACTGAATTTTTTCTTATTCAAGAAAAAGACCCAAAGCAATATGGGGAACAGAAAAAAATAATGTACCTTTAATCAGAGAACTGAGTTTAAATCCCAGCTTTGCTACTAACAATCTATACAACTTTGGTCAAGACCCTTGACCTTTACAGGTCTCAGTATCTCCACCTATAAAATGAGAAGATGGACATGGATGAACTCTAAGTCTCTTATCCCATGAACCATGTGAGAGAGAGAAAGGAGGAAAGAAAAACTGAAAGGATGCAAGGAAGCTAGAAAGGGGATAGTGGATCATTTCACAGACTTTCCAAGATCACCTTGGGAAGTATGGTTAACTCACATACAGCTAATAAAAAAACCAAACAAACAAATAACAATAACAAAAATTTCCTCCACCCACAACTTTACTTTTTTCCAGCAAGCTCCTTAATGCTTTTGTTCTCTGACAATTTTCTAAATCGTTAATGGCACTCAAAGCAAAAATCTGAACTATTGGATGCTAAAGTGTTCTCTGTGTCATCTGTTTATAACAGATATGGTGTTCTCTCTGAGATGAACTCAATTTGCTCACAGATGCTGGAATAATTTGGGAACAAGCTTTCCAATGGTTAATTTACTATAAATAAACACCTTCAGAGATGGGTAGAAGCTTACCAGACACTTCAGCATAAATGTCCCACATGAAAACTGACCCCAGGGTGACATGTAAGCTATTTTTGAGACACACTCACAAATTCCTCAGCTCTGCTAATCTTTCAAAACTGAAATGTTCTTACTTTGCTAAAGACTCCTCTCTCTCTCTCTCTCTCTCTCTCTCTCTCTCTCTCTCTCTCTCTCTCTCTCTCTCTCTCTTTCTCTCCAGTGAAAGTAGGTGACTGAGAATAATTAGGTTCTGCTACAGAGTGAGAGGTAAATGTCAAGAGCTTATTATTTCTAGTTGCTTTGTTAGTATTTTTGAAATACATCATCTGATAGCACACACTATTCAAGATCTTCAAGTCATAGGAGGAGAAATGAATTGGTAAGCCAGTGATGTGTTCACTGACTCCCTTTATTCTGGTTCACCCAACAGTCTCGGAGAAGTGTGGTCTAGCCGAGGTGTCAAGCCCAAATAGAAAGGAGGGGCACAAGTCTATTCATAAGGATTCCTATGGACCATATATTGAGTTAGAAAACCAA